>NC_141697.1:535914571-537114571 GCF_964263255.1 Lissotriton vulgaris
CTCATTAAAGATGAAGAAGTTATTTTCGAGACAAAACAACATCATTCTTAGAATCATATCAGTATGGTCTCGAAAGGAGATGGAACGTTTCTTAAGGAACCTCCGACAGGCATTGATGCCATCCACATGCCTGATGGAGGTGTACAGGCTGCCTACATCGAGGGAAATGAGGAGATAGCTGTCCTGCCATTCATAGTTTTTGATCTTATTGATAAAGTCTCTACTGTCCTTCAGATACGAGGGAATCCCCTCCACAAAAGGACGTAGAAAGAAATCGATATATTTCGAGGTGTTCTCAAGGAGGGATCCAATTGAGGAAACAATTGGCCTGCCCGGGGGCCTGGCAGCTAATTATAACACCCCTGAAAACTATGTTTTTTTCAGTGAATATATATATATATATATATATATATATTCACACGTACAATCCAGCGCAATCCTTCCCAGGTAGATCAAAGGAATCACACAGGAGCCGTGGCCTCTATTTCAGTGCAGATTTATTGCAGACACAAACGTCCTACGCGTTTCGAAGTGGAACACTCCTTCGTCACGGGCCCGTATCGCTGGATTGTACGTGTGAGGATTTTGGGGGTGGCTACCCCAGCCGTGAGCCCGCCGAACCAGAGGCTTGGGAACAGCTACAAACTTTGTGCATATATATATATATATATATATATATATATATATATATATATATATATATATATATATATATATATATATATATATTCCAGTACTCTATCTTAGGAATCCACTCAGCAGACAGGACTCAGATAGACAAGCGCGGACCCAATCTTTCGTGCTTTTCAATATTTATTGAAAGAAAATTCGCCACGCATCAGTATGCCGCCATGACGCGTTTCGGTCCGACCTGGACCTTGATCACATGACGCGTTACTCATGGACCCATGCCATATTTAAAGTGACAAGTAACCAATGATTGTAAACAGCTGTCACATTGCACAATGAAACTGAAAAACAGACTATGCAACGAACACAATGCATATAAACTGGACTGCTAATGGAATACATATGTACAATAATATAGATAGAATGTACAATTAAAACCAAGCGTATTTACAAGTGATTTCATGAATATACACCTATATATTGATACAAAAATATACATATAAGTCTCAGTAGAAAAATATATACATATACACATATCTAAATAAATAAAGACATTTTAAAAAACGACTCCCCAATGATATAAGGAGCCCTCCTCATATACTTATAGATACATAACCAAATCGATGGTTAACAACTATATGTATGTATCAAACTCCAAATGCAGTCTTAAATATGCTGTTTACATTAATATTGCCCAAGTGGGCAAACACTTTAAACTAGGCAAAAGGGTCCTAGGATATATAGATCGATGTTATCAGCTGCCTGAAATGTATAGGCGAAAAGTAAAGTGATAACATATTTGTGAAACAGTGAAACAAAAAATCTAGAATAGGAAAACCCACAAGACTCTATTAAAATAATAGAGATAACCAGCAGTGTGTATCGTGAATTTAAAATGAGTGAATACTCAAATTCATATTGTAGCGCAGATGTATGTTCTCGAGAGACATTTAAAGAGACGCATCTTTGGAGATTCAGAGACATGATACAGTAGCAAAAATAATTTCCCAAACCCATGTTTTGAAGTAAATCAAATCATACAATGCCCATCAAACATGTAGGAAACAGTGTTAGATCCAGAGACAGCAGAGTTGAGTGATTGGTTTATATACAGGTATATAAGTCCTCCGTGGTGTTAAGACCATTTGGGACCTTGGAATTAAATTCCAAAATGTACCTGGTTTCCAGCACTCTCAGGGCACTGTCCCTGTTGCCACCCTTGCGAGAAGGAGGTATGCAGTCTATGGCAAAGTACTGAAGCAGAGTGTTATCGCTATTGTGCTTGGCTTGAAAATGCCGTGCTACAGGATATGCTTGATCCTTGTTGTGGATGGCCCTGAGGTGTTGCAGGATCCTCATGTGCACGGGTAACTTAGTACTGCCAACGTAGCGCAATGCGCAGGGACATTCTAACACATACACGACGTATTCAGTTTTGCACGTGATACGTCGCTTGATTTTAACTGGATAAGGCAAGAATGGAACACTGTATTCCTTCACATTATTCGCATGTTTGCAGGCTTTACATTGGAAACATTTGAAAAAACCTTTTTGCTTGGACAGCCAATTGGAAGGGGGTCTAATTCCAGGATTGCCTTTATCCAGACAATTTCCCATTGATCTAGCTTTCCGGAAGGTTATCAGAGGGGTAGGATTGTCTCTAAGCAGATCATTGCCTATGACAGGATCCTTCAACAAAAGATCCCAGTGCCTCCTGAAAATCTTTCTAATGGCCGCTTGCTGTTTGTTATAGGTTATGATGACTCGCAATTTATTGTTAGAATCATCGGCCATGGCAGGAGTTTTTGGGGCTAAGATGTTGTCACGACTCAAAGATTCAGTTTTCCTGATAGCCTTATCAATGATCGCGGGTTTGTATCCCCTTTGAAGGAACCGCTCCTTACAACTTTCCTGAGCTAGTTTACATTCCTTATTGTCACTGCAGATGCGTTTGATCCGCAGCATTTCCCCATAGGGGATGCTGTTGATCAAATGCTGGGGGTGATGGCTAGAGGCATGGAGAACAGAGTTTCCAGCCGTAGGCTTACGGTGGAGTCTAGTGCATAAATTGTTGTTGCTGACATACACTTCCACATCTAGAAGACTACAGAGGTTTTGCTCATATTCGCAGTAAATTGCAAGTTCAAAAGATTATCATTTAACTTTTGTATGAACTCCCTGGCTCTTTCCTCAGACCCCCTCCATAAGATGAAGAGGTCGTCAATGTACCTCAGCCATAAAGGGACACGTGTCTTCAAGATGTTTTCATATTCCCTTTTCAAGACCTGCTCCTCCCACCAGCCCATATGCAGGCAGGCATAGCTGGGGGAGAAGCAGGCCCCCATAGCTACCCCCCTTATTTGCTGAAAAATGGTGTTGTCAAAGGAAAAGTAGTTGTGCTCTAAACATACTTTAACCATTTCCACCAGCATCTTATTATGGAGGGAAAAGCATGCAGGTCTACGATTGAGGTAATATTCAATCGCTCTAATTCCATCCTTGTGACTAATGGAAGTATAAACGGATGTAACATCCATGGTAATTAGGATAAGGTCATCAGACCAGTTTTTGTCGCTGATTTTTCTCAAGAAATCAGAGGTGTCTCTAACATAAGATGGAAGTTTGAGCACCCATTCTTGTAAGAAAAAATCCACATATTTGGAGGTGTTCTCTGTTAGACTACCAATACCCGATATTATGGGCCTGCCCGGTGGTTTTATCATACTCTTGTGCACCTTAGGAAGAAAGTAAATCGATGGCACAGCTGGATATTCATTGTACAGAAATAGGTATTCATCATTGCTGATTAAACCACTACTTTTCCATGCCAATAGTTTGCCATAATAGTCCAACCACGATGACTTCATAATTTGAAGATTACTACGTTTGTAGCATGCAACATCATTAAGTTGGCTATATGCCTCGTCCATGTACATAGGTCTAGGCCAAAGGACAATGTTGCCCCCCTTGTCAGAATGTTTTATAACAAGTTCCTCATTGGCCTGTAGTTTTTTCATTAGTTCTATGTAGCACCTTTGTTTGCAATTCATCTTGGTGCTACAATAATTAGTAACTCTGTACAAATCCTTCAAATCCGAGGCAACAAGTTCATGAAAGCGATCTAAGCTGTCATGCATCATAATAGGCAAAAAAACTGATTTAGGTTTAAATGGGGTTTTGATAGTGCAACCAAAATCCATACCTTCTAACCCCAAGGCATCAGTGGGTTCAGTTTGTTCTTCCTGAAGTTGTTGTAGATCAAAGAATAGATTCACATCACCAGCTGAAATTAGAGGTGGACTAGTGGCATATTGAGGAGTTTTGTCACTTTCCTTATTCCCTTTTGTTTTATGAAATTTTTTCAACTTTAACTTCCGAATAAAACGGAATACATCCATTCGGGTTTCTGAGTAGTTAAAATTACTTTCGGGACTGAAAGAGAGACCCAGAGACAGTATCTGACACTCCGCTTTATTTAGTGCAATGTCAGACAGATTAATCACCGTATTGGCAACATTATCCACATTTATTTTCGGTTCCATCTGCCCTTCGTGGTTTTCTTCTTTTGAGGCTTGCTCTCGTTTATGCTGCCGGTTGCGTTGCCTCCTGGCCCCCCGCTTGGCGTTAGCGCGCCTTTTTGTTGCTGCTGCTTCTTCCGGGGTCTTAACTTGTCTCTCCAATCCTGGCAGAGTACATTTATTTCTTCTGCCCGAGACATTATTAAAATTCCCTCTTTTGGTTGATTTGAAGGGCCAGCTTCCTCCTCTTTTTCGCTCCCACTGACAGCGCTATGTTCAGAAGTGAATGTGAGCGATGGTGTGCTATCACTTGCAGTACCCTGTTTTTTTAGTTGAGTGGCAATATTGCTCTTCTTCTTGGCAGCGCCATACCTTCGGGCAAATGTGAAAACTTTCCAGTTTTGATAATCCAGTTTGTCTCTATTAAACTTGAAAGCTTTGCGCTTTTTAATGGCATCTTCATCTTTGCGCAATCTGGTTAGCATGTCCTCTCTCATTTTTTTGATATTATCATTTTCCTCAATCGCGGATATTTCCACCTCTAATGCGTCGATTTGTGCTTGTAGTTTTACTCTATCGCTCGCTGCATACTTTACCAGTATTCTGAGCAGCTTAGCCGATGATTCGAGATTGGCGTCCGCCCATTCTCCAAGCATGGCAGGGTCAGGGTTCTCATAGCTGGGTGCTAGGGTGATCCGCAACCCTCTGGGAACCCTGCCCACCTCCAGGTAGCGAGTAAGTGATTTTTCCTCCCACCACTTGGACTGTTCGGCACGTCTCAGTTTCTCCATGCGCCTAAATAGCTCTCTCGCGCTGTTGTTCACTGAAGGTGCAGTGTTCTGTTCCTGCACCGTCACAGCTGATCCCCCAGCCGGGGAATCATCAAAAATGTCGATCGCCGCCTCCTCTCGGCTACGTAACGCCTCTGCGGCCATGATGCAATCCCGGGCGATTGAATTTCAAATAGCGGGAGTTTTAAATCAAGCTTGTCACTCCACGCGTTGCACTCTCCTTACTGGATAATCCGATATGTTGCTTCCTCGCCAGATATCTTCTGGTTTCACGGATTCGAAACACTCCGTTCACCTCGATTCCGGCCCCAAGGAAGAAACTTCTCCACAGTATCCAGGGGCTTCCGTGCGGCTCGCTCTTCACCAGAGCAATTGAGTACGCCCCGCCGAGACGAGACCAGCTGCTTCCAATGCCGCAACGCCCAAAGCAAGGAGGGGTTATCCGCTCGTGTCAAAAGAAGCAGATTGACACCAATATTCCAGTACTCTATCTTAGGAATCCACTCAGCAGACAGGACTCAGATAGACAAGCGCGGACCCAATCTTTCGTGCTTTTCAATATTTATTGAAAGAAAATTCGCCACGCATCAGTATGCCGCCATGACGCGTTTCGGTCCGACCTGGACCTTGATCACATGACGCGTTACTCATGGACCCATGCCATATTTAAAGTGACAAGTAACCAATGATTGTAAACAGCTGTCACATTGCACAATGAAACTGAAAAACAGACTATGCAACGAACACAATGCATATAAACTGGACTGCTAATGGAATACATATGTACAATAATATAGATAGAATGTACAATTAAAACCAAGCGTATTTACAAGTGATTTCATGAATATACACCTATATATTGATACAAAAATATACATATAAGTCTCAGTAGAAAAATATATATATATATACACATATCTAAATAAATAAAGACATTTTAAAAAGACGACTCCCCAATGATATAAGGAGCCCTCCTCATATAATTATAGATACATAACCAAATCGATGGTTAACAACTATATGTATGTATCAAACTCCAAATGCAGTCTTAAATATGCTGTTTATATATCCGTATATATATATATATATATATATATATATACGGATCACTGACTAAATATCGAGGGACAAAATATAGACTACCCAAAATATAGATTCCAAAATATTGACAGACAAAATATCGAATTCCTATCTACATGCAGGTAAGTACCAAAATATCGACCCCAAAATATCGTTTATATATATATACATTGTAAAAATATCGAATTTCTTAAAATTAATGTAAAATTAAAAAAATATTAAAAATAAATAGCTAAAATATACTTAAAAATACTTAAATTACCTTAAAATTATTAAATAACTAATTTAACTTATAAAAAAAATACAATCATATCTGTTAAAACATATATATATATTAACATAATATTAATAAAAAATACACAATATAATTACCGTAGGATAGCGAAGGTGTAAAAATTACTATTCCCACTCCTGGAATGCAACAGTAGGGAAAGCGTTGGATAGTGTAGGGGTAAAAATTACTATTCCCACTCCAAAGAGTGCAACTGTAGGGAAAGCGTTGGATAGCGTAGGGGTAAAATTTACTATTCCCACTCCAGAGAGTGCAACAGTAGGGAAAGCGTTGGATAGCGCAGGGGTAAAAATTACTGTTCCCACTCCAGAGAGTGCAACAGTAGGGAAAGCGTTGGAAAGCGTAGGGATAAAAATTACTATTCCCACTCCAGAGAGTGCAACAGTAGGAAAAGCGTTGGATAGCACAGGGGTAAAAATTACTATTCCCACTCCAGAGCGTGCAACAGTAGGGAAAACGTTGGATAGCGTAGGGATAAAAATTACTATTCCCACTCCAGAGAGTGCAACAGTAGGGAAAGCGTTGGATAGCGTAGGGGTAAAAATTACTATTCCCACTCCAGAGAGTGCAACAGTAGGGAAAGCATTGGATAGCGTAGGGGTAAAAATTACTATTCCCACTCCAGAGAGTGCAACAGTAGGGAAAGCGTTGGATAGCGTAGGGGTAAAAATTACTATTCCCACTCCAGAGAGTGCAACATTAGGGAAAGCGTTGGATAGCGTAGGGGTAAAACTTACTATTCCCACTCCAAAAAGTGCAACAGTAGGGAAAGCGTTGGATAGTGTAGTGGTAAAAATTACTATTCCCACTCCAGAGAGTGCAACAGTAGGGAAAGCGTTGGATAGCGTAGGGGTAAAATGTACTATTCCCACTACAGAGAGTGCAACAGTAGGGAAAGCGTTGGATAGCGTAGGGGTAAAAATTACTATTCCCACTCCAGAGAGTGCAATGGTAGGGAAAGCGTTGGATAGCGTAGGGGTAAAAATTACTATTCCTACTCCAGAGAGTGCAACAGTAGGGAAAGCGTTGGATATCATAGGGGTAAATTTTACTATTCCCACTCTGGTAAAAATAAATTAATATAATTCACATAATTATCAATTAATCAATTAATAAAAAATAATTATCAATTAAGAATTAATTAATTATCAATTAAAAAGTAATTAACAATTTGTTCTAAATAAATACCAATAAATTAATTAACTTATTTAATTAATTATAATTAAATTCCTTCCCACCCTATTCCCCTATAAACCTACAACCCGCTACAGAAAATAAATTAATATTATTCATATAATTAACAATTAATCAATTAATAAAGAATAATCATTTAAGAATTAATTAAGTACTAATTAAAAATTAATTAACAATTTAATAAAAATAAATACCAATTAATTAATTAACATATTAAATTAATTATAATTAAATTACTTCCCACCCTATTTCCCTATAAACCCACAACCCGGTACAGAAAATAAATTAATATTATTCACATAATTATCAATTAATCAATTAATAAAAAATAATAATTTAAGAATTAATTAATTACCAAATAAAAATTAATTAACAATGTAATCAAAATAAATACCAATTAATTAATTAACATATTTAATTAATTATAATTAAATTACTTTCCATCCTATTCCCCTCTAAACCCACAACCCGCTACAGAGAATAAATTAATTTAATTCACATAATTATCAATTAATCAATTAATAAAAAATAATTATCAATTAAGAATTAATTAATTACCAATTAAAAATTAATTAGCAATTTATTCTAAATAAATACCAATTAATTAATTAACATATTTAACTAATTATAATTAAATTACTTCCCACCCTATTCCCTTATAAACCCACAACCCGCTACAGAATTAAATTACACAATAATTAAATAACGTAAAATTCATTACTTAAAATAAATTACAAAAATATTTTGACTGTCTATATTTTTAAAATCGATATTACATTACTTACCTTCAAAACGATATTTTTGATTTCTATATTCTGTCCATTCGATATTTTGTCAATTCTATATTTTGGACTCGATATTTTGGTTTGTCTATATTTTGGAATCGATATTTAGCCCATTTACCATATATAGATATTATCGCTCCAAGTTTGCCCAGCTGGCGGGGGTGCACTCTAGAACCAGCAATGCCCTGTAGATTCCACAGCCCACGAGATCCAGTCTGACGCATTTCGCTAAAAGCTTCTTCAATGGCCGTTTTCCTCGGTAGCCCTGCAACATGCGGCTCACCTTATATTTGAATATGCCGCCTTTTGATAGGCTCACGCTCTAATGAGCTCCTCATTGCAGTCTCCCACAGGATTGTGGTATATGTGGTGTAGCGCTAATCTTCCCTAAATAGGTGCCGAGTACACAAGTCCACAAATGCATGCCCTGGATGGGCCCCATGCACTGAGGGGTCTTGATTCCTGTGCTAGTCCCCTGGATGTCAGCCGGGAATGATTCTCAGCTATCAACCTGCTTCTCATCTCGCGGTGGTGCAGCCCCCACGGCAAGGCCTGCTGTGTGTAGATTAAAGCTCCAAGTTTGCCCAGCTGACGAGGTTGCACTCCAGAACCAGCAATGCCCCGTAGACTCCACAGCCCACGAGAAGTGGCCTGACGCGTTTCGCTAAAAGCTTCTTCAAAGGCCGTTTTCCTCTGTAGCCCGGCAACATGCACCACACCTTATATTTGAATATGCTGCCTTTTGTTAGGCTCGCGCTCCAATGAGCTCTTCATTGCAGTCTCCCACAAAATTGTGGTATATGTGGTGTAGCGCTAATCCTCCCTAAATGGGTGCCGAGTACACAAGTCGACAAATGCATGCCCTGGATGGGTCCCATATGGTGAGGGGGCGTTTCGGCGAACCAGGTCGCCTTGCTCACCAGATGAAAGTGATTATTCCCAAACAACATTTAAACAAGTAACCACCAATAGAATAGAACAGCTGTCATGTGACCTTTCATCATCATGGTTAAAAGACTCTAACCTCGGGTCAAATATAGGAAAACAGACTGGCAAATGTAGCGCGGATCCAAACATTGTTCTAAACATTCAAATACATTTGAAGCTTGTTTAAAAACATGATTGAATTTTTACAATTTTGCTTTGCAATGTTAAAAAGGATTTCATATACCTGTGTCAATACAACATAAAAAAATGTCCCATACGATGTAAACTGCATTTTCATGCGCATTTTAAACGTACACCATTCGAAGAATTCAATTTTAATCTTTCAGCATAATGCAAATTAATTTAATTCTTCTCATGTATTAATTATCGGCCATCATATCTATAAATTAACCACATGCAAGCATCTAGTCAATCTATATTCTAATATGAATCCCCTACGCCCCAGTCATATACATGACGATCTAAAGTGCTAAGTGTAAAGTGCTCAAAATAAAGTGCATGTATGTTCCCAGCCGGGAACTCACAGTTCTCCATTGGAACTGGTTAGGAATAAAGGGGAATGGGCAGCAGGGAAAAATGTATAATTATTTCCCTTTAAGTTCTATTATTATACCAGTATAAAGTCCAGACAGCGGTCTGTACCTTATGTTCATAAAAACAGACCATCTCCAAAGGCAAGAAGATTTTAAATTCCAGGTAAATATTATCCTGGACTGCTACGTCAAAAGACTATAAAGGGTCAGAAAATACCTGTGCAAATGGCGCCAATAAATAGCAGAAAAACATAAATTCATAAAATATAAATTCATGATAAAACACATAAATACAGAACACCAGATGGAGATAAAAAGCTAAACCCAAAATAAATAGCCTAAAATACAGTACAAAAATTGTATAAAAAATACGATTAAATTCCGATTGGGGTGTTGATCTAACTGTTGTTTTAACGTACCCAGACATAATTTGTTTAAAAGGCATATCCTACTACTGGAGGAGATCATAAAATATTTAGAGGTAGTGATGTAAATCCTCACAGATATTGAGTCCTCTAGCAGCCTTAGTATCGAGCTCTAAAATATATTTGGTTTCCAGTTGTCTGAGCAACTTCTCCCTATTGCCCCCTCTTTTATTGGGAGGGATACTATTGATTACAAAGTACTGTAAGACATTGAGATTATTGTCATGTTCTGTCTTAACGTGCCTAGCAATATATATATATATATATATACACACACAGAATGCTCCTGCTGGATACCTTGGCCCAAGGCAGGTGGTGCGAAATGCCGGCCGAGCCAGCTGGCGTTATGTGACACACAGAATCCAAATAGTAAGCGCACTCAGGAATTACCAAGTTAAGAATTTAATCAGTACAGATTAAATTCTTTACTTGGTATTTCCTGAGTGTGCATACTATTTTGATTCTGTGCGTTAAATATATATATATACATACATGCATATATATTATGTGTGTATATATATATATAAACGGCTTTCAAGAACCAATAAAGGCCTTTTTGCCACTCACTATTGGAGTCCAGATCTTTGTCATCGCCAGCTGGAAGTTGAGAAAGTAAACGTTGTGGTTATTTTATATATATATATACCTACTGGTAATTATAGTTAGGACCTCGTTACCATAGGAAAATCGCAACATTCTATTACCAATAACTTTGGCTACGATTGACGAATCTTTGCAAAATCTTCAAATCTTGTGGGGCGCTCCGGTCCGCTCCTATCTTGAAAATTTCGGGGTGATTCGGGAGGAGGGGCCCGCGAAAAAAGGGGGGTCCCAAAACGTGTTTTCTCCATGTTATTTTCCATAGGAAACTTTAGACATGGCTACAGCCCGAACTGCTGAACGGAATTACACCAAACTTGCCAAAAAGTTAGCCCTTGGTTCAGAAAGAACTCTTTTTGTTAAATGGTGTAAATCCGTTCAGTAGTTGCTGAGAAAATAAAAATTAAAAAAAATATCGATATATAGAGGCACAGAGGATCCGTGCACCCTCCCGATCATGAGCTGCATGCTAATTGGCTGTCAACACTTCAAACCAGGAAGTGTTGGCAGCCATCTTGTGCCTCGGTAGAAGCGAGGCACAAGAAAGCAGTAAAAGAAACGCACAAAATGAGAAAAGGGGGCAGGGTAGACACACCCAGACCCCCTAGGCCTGCTCAGGGGGTCTCACAAGGACCCCCATGGCCCCAAAAAGCTTTTTTTTTAAAAACGGCAAAATGCACGGAGGATCCGCGAAAAAAAAACAAAGCGTGGGCTCCCGTGCTTCGTTATTATTTAGCCCCCGGGTGGACCAAGTCCTGGGGACAATGTTTATATTATAATAGGGGGCCCAAAGGGGCTCCCCAGCCCCGGGGACCGCCACCCCCAGGGCTTCTGTACTAAATGGGTGGGGGGGCTCAAAAGCCCCCCCCCCCCAAGTCCCGGGGATCGCCACCCCCGGGGCTTTCTAAAATATTCGCGGGGGCACATGGCCCCACCGCATCCCCGGGGACCGCCACACCCCGGGGCTTGTTTTAAAGAAAAATAAACTACCTGTGTGGGGGGGGCACCACCTCCCTGGGGCACTAACTAAGCAAATTTGGGGGTCTGTTACGGACCCCCGAGCCCCGGAGACCACCACTTCCCCGGGGCTTTAACAATGTTGGGAGGCCCCCCTCCTGGTGCCCTGTGATGGCCCTGGGGACCGCCACCCCCCAGATCCGGCTCCTGCAGTGTCTCGGGGTGCCCACCCCTTGACACTGCTGTTTGCTATGCCAGGGTGGGAGCCTTGCAGCACCCGCCCTGCCATAGCAAACTCTGCTTTGGTTTTTGGAAGAGAGAGCAGGGAACTTGCTCTCTCTCTCCAAAAAACTAAAGCAGATTGCTTTTCCACATGTGGAGCTGCATCTTAGTTGCTCCTCGTGTGGAAAAGCAATGCCGGCTCCCGCAGGACGTGGGGAGCCGGCGGGACCGTGGGGAGATTGGGGCTCTCCCCACAGTTCCCAACGGATAGGGCTGGCCCCAGGGGTTGGGGTCCCCAGGGCCATAAGTAGCCCGGGAGGAGGGCCACATGGCCCCCTCCGCCATTATATGAAAAACACTGAAAGGCCGGCCCCGGGGATGGGGTCCCCGGGCCATAAATGGCCTGAGGAGGGGGGCCACGCAGCCCCTCTCCAATAATTAAATTTTAAAAAACTGGGCATGCCCCGGGGGATGGGGTCCCCGGGGCCGATTAGGGCCTTGGGAGGGGGGCCACGCAGCCCCCTTCCATTAAAAAAAATAATTAAAAAAGGGGTCAGTGCTTGGGGGTTGGGGTCCCCAGGGCCAATAAAATAGGAAAAGAAGGGGGGCACACAGCCCCCCTTCTTAAAAAATAAATTTAAATAAAAGACCGGCATTGCACCGGTGGCCCTGCCCCCTCCCTGCAGCACTCTGCAAATGTGCCCCCCCCCCGGCTCGTTGTAAGATGGGGAACTAATTCCCCTTGAATACTGCGGGTCCCTGGGGGCCAACTAGCACCCCAGGAACCTCCAGTATGTGCCAGGGAGCTGCGTTGCAGAGAGGTGTTCAGAGGCCACGCCCCTTTCTACACCTTATTTATTTTATTTATTTTTATTTTAAAGGTTTTATATAGAGCTGGCTAGACCCGGGGGTATCAGAGCGCTTTACAAGAGTATCAGATCATAGTTACAGGTTACATCTTTACAAAGGTTAAACAGTTTTTAGAGTATGGCAAAAGAGTTACAGAGATAAACAATAAGCACAAATACGTAAGGGGAGAAGCAAGCAAGGGGAGAGATTAAGAGGAGGGGGTAGGAGCAGGGGAAGTAGACAGATAATGAAGGCGGGAAAGAGGAGGGGAGGTTGAGAGACACAGCATGGAAAGAGATGGGGAAGGGCGAAGGGAACACAAACCGGTAGATGAGTCAAAGCAAAGTCCAAAGTCCAGTAAGTTGTGATCCCAGGGGAAGTGGTATCAATTCCCTATCTCTGTTGCGAGAGGCTCCCTTTACGCAGTGGACTCTCTCAGAGGGGTCTCTGAGACTCCAAGGCCTACAAACTAGATCCTTCCCCAAAAAGGGGAGAGGGAGTGCTTTGGCAAGGGGTGTTATACCATACCTCAGCTGTGAGTGGCTCCCTTGACGGAGTGGACTCTCTCAGCGGTTCACTGAGGCTCCAGAGTATAAATATTGGATCTTTCCCACACAAGGGGAGAAGGAGTGCTTAGTCAAAGGGCACAAAGGACAGGGGGCTAGGCAGAGTAGCAGGCAAGGGGAGAGATTCAGGGGAGGGAGATAGGAGCTAGGGAAGTAGACAAAAAGAGAAAGAGTACTCAATGGGAACATGATTAATTAATGAGTTTTAAATAGCGGTGGCTAGACCCGAAGGAATAAGAGCGCTTTACATTAGAAACAATAATGTTGCAATTTACATTAATTAAAAGTTACATAAGTATCAAGAAAAGCATTTAAAGAACATAGGGGACAAGGTGGATGGAGCAAGGAAGGGTAAGGCGGGCAAAAAAGGCACGGCTAGGAGGTCGGACCTTCTCAGCCAACGTCGCTGCTCTGTGGAACTCCCTGCCACAAGCAATACAACAGGCCCCCTCCGAACCCTGCTTTAAGAAATTGCTAAAGACGTGGCTTTTCACTCAGCCACGCTAACTCTCCTATTCTTTTGCCTCAGGTTACTTGTGTTCTATTAGCGCCGGGACACCTCCTCGAGAGGTAGCTGTTCGCGCTGTATAAAATCCAGTATTATTATTATTATTATAGGGGACAAGGTGGATGGAGCAGGGAAGGGTAAGGGGCAGATTTGAAGGCATCAAGAAGAAGCGCTGATGTCGGCTTTAATGTTGTAGCGCAGCTCACTTATAAAGTCCCTAAATGTGGACAGGAGATCATCGCGGGTCAGCCCCATATTCTCCTTTGGCTGTTTATGCCCTAGTTCTTGTCCCGTGTTAGAGTTTCCGAAGTAGCTTAAGACCTTGTTGGCTTGTGATTTTTTTGGGAGGCATATGGGCAATCCCGGAACCAAGCCAAATGTTGGTGCGCGCATGTGTTTGCCATGTTCTCCTTGTGGCTGCCCTCCATCCAGACCCCAACGTCGGGGCCAAACCCTCCCGGGGCTTTTTATAACTTGAAAAAGTTCTCATCGCAGCTCTGTGGCGCTTAATGGGGGTACCTGGTGGGCTAGTTGCACCCCAGGGGCCCTTAGGATTCAAGGGGACTTAATCCCCCAACTTAAAACATGCCACGGGGCGCGTTTGTACAGTGGTAAAGGGAGGGGGCGGGTCTGAGGTGACATGTGAGCAAAGCACGCCCTGTGGCCCGTTTTAAGTTGGGAAATTAATTCCTCTTCAATCCTGAGGTCCCCTGGGGGCCAACTAGCCCCCAAGGTACCTCCAATAAGCACCACAGAGCTGCGTTTCAGTGTTTTGTAAAAAGGGGTGTGGCCTCTGAACACCTCTCTGCAACACAACTCCCTGGCGCATACTGGAGGTACCTGGTGGGCTATTAGGCCACCAGTGACCCTCAGGATTGAAGAGGAATTAATTCCCCAACTTGAAACGCGCCACAGGGCGTGTTTCCACACAAGTCACCTTAGGCCCTGCCCCTTTCCTTCACACTGTGCAAACACGCCCCCTGTTATAAGTTGGGGAATTAATTCCCCTGCAATACTGAGGGTCCCTGGGGGCCTACTAGCCCACCAGATACCTCCAGTATGCGTCAGGGAGCAGAGTTGCAGAGAGTTATTTAGAGGCCACTCCCCTTTTTACACCTCTCTGCAATGCAGCTCTGTGGCGCTTACTGGAGGTACCTAGTGGGCTTGTTGGACCCTAGGGACCCTCAGGATTCACGGGGACTTAATCTCCCAACTTAAAACGGCCACAGGGCGTGTTTACACAGTGGTGAAGGGAGGGGATGGGGCCTGAGGTGATGTGTGCAAACACGCCCTGTGGTGCGTTTTAAGTTGGGGAAATAATTTCCCTTCAATCCTGAGGGCCCCTGAGGGCCAACTAGCCCACCAGGTGCTTCCAGTAAGCGACCCTGCGCTGCGTTGCAGAGAGGTGGTCCAGGCCCTGCCCCTTTTTACACCTCTATGCAACACAGCTCTGTGGCGCTAACTGGAGATACCTGGTGGGCTAGTTGGATCCAAGGGAGACTCAGGATTCAATGAGACTTTACACCCCAAATTAAATTGGACACAGGGCGTATCTGCACACATGTCACCACAGGCCACCCTTCCTTCACCTGTGTACCAGGGTCTTACAGAGGAGGCCATGGTAATCACAGGGGTACCCCAACGCATAGTGTTCCCTAGTGTATGTAGGTGTTTTCACTGTATTCTTAGTGTCTTTTACCACCAGTACGCATTTGAAAAAGTTGAGGGTACGGGATGATTTTGCAACAAGGCCTCTTTCTGCTCCTCTGCTTGTTCTTTCTACACATCTTGCTTCTTTCTGCATTTCTTTTTCTGCTTTCTGTGCGTTTTTCCTTCTTTCTTCACATGTCCTACCTCTGTGGGCATAGTTAGAAACTAGCATTTAAAAAACCTTAGAAGTTCACTTAAAAAAACCCAAAGGTTTTAGGCACGTTATAGTTCGAAATTAGCATTTAAAAAACCTTTGAAATTTACTGAAGAAACCATAGGTTTCAGGCACGTTATAGTTAGAAATTAGCCTTTAAAAAACCTTTGAAATTCACTGAAAAAAACATAGGTTTCAGGCACGTTATAGTTAGAAATTAGCATTTAAAAAACCTTAGAAATTTACTGAAAAAAACATAGGTTTCAGCGGCGTTATTGTTAGTTGGACATTTCACTTGTTCACCAACAGTCCTATACAGTCACTCATACATTTACTCACTCATCATATGTACTCATACACCTATACATCCTGTTACACACCGACACTCATCCATAGAGTTACTCACACACATAGTCACACATGCAAGGTATCAAAAATCCATTTACTTGCAAATACAGTTATACACACACCACCACACTTACTTCTACAGAACCTTACACATACTTACTCTCTTAAACAATCACTTATGGAAGCACATACTTATTTATACAGGAACTCTTCCAATGTCTCACTCTCACATACACCAATACTCACATATACCAGTTTAAAACATGTGTAGTTACTCATGAAGACACTATTGAGACAGCCATTCACTCGCTAACACACCCATACACACACTCATCCACCCATACAGTCCTGCATACATGCTGTCTTCAACACATACAAACAGTGAGTCACTCATTCATGCACCTATGCACTAAGTAATACCCCCCACCGAACCATACAGACACTCAGACACTCATACTGATACTCAAATAACCAATATAGACACTCATGTAACTACTCACCAACCCATGCAGCCACTTATACACAAAGTGAGAGACTGATTCAGATATTTGCATATTTAAACATTACTCACTAACCCATGTATTCACTAAGATACACTTAATCAGTCAGTTATACAATCAATTTTACAAACAAAATCATCTATTTAGACACTTATCTACCCATTTATTCTTCCATCGACCTTGAGATGTACAGATATAAAACATATTTAAGTTTCAGAAAAACATACATTCACTGGATGATGTCATGAGTGATGTCATTTGAGATGTCATCAGTGATGTTACTGACTATGTCATGAGTGATGTAATATGTGATGTCATCAGCGGTGCATTGCGGGCGCGTGAGTTATAGTTAGCTGAACTAACTATAACAGGGTAATTTCTATGGTTTTGTACGAGTGAAATGTCCAACTAACTATAATGCCCCTGAAAGCTATGTTTTTCCAGTGAAAAAAAATATATATATATATATATATATATATATTCACTGAAAAAACCATAGGTTTCACACCAGTTATAGTAAGGAATTAGCATTTAAAAAACCTAGTAAATTCACTGAAAAAAACATAGATTTTACAGCAGTTATAATTAGCTGGAAATTTTACTGACATAAAACCATTGAAATTCCACGTTATAGTTAGTTGGACTCACTATAACTTGCGCGCCTGCAATGCACTGCTGATGACGTCACATATTACATCACTCATGACATGGTCAGTGGCATCACTGATGACACCATCCAGTGAATGTGTGTCTTTCTGAAAAATAAATATGTTTTCTATATGTATATGAAAAAGGTCGATGGAAGAATAAATGTTTAAGTAAGTGTCTAAATGGATGTTTTAAAAAAAAATTGGTTAACTGGCTTATTAAGTGTATCTTAGTGAATACATATATTAGCGAGTAATGTTTAAATATTTAAATGTTTGTGTCAGTGTTTCACTTTGTGTATAAGTGGCTGCGTGGGTTGGTGAGTAGCTACATGTGTGTGTATATGGGTTATTAGATGTTTTTTTTAGTATCAGTATGAGTGTCTGTATGGTTTGGTGGGGGTATTACTTAGCACATAGATGCATCAATGACTGACTCACTGTTTGTCTGTATTTTGAAGACAGTGTATGTGCAGGACAGTATGGTTGGATGAGTGTGTATATGTGTGTGTTAGTGAGTAAATGCCTACCTCACTAGTGTCTTTATGAGTAACTACATCTGTTTTAATCTAGTATATGTGAGTATTGATGTATATAAGTGAGTATATGTGAGAGTGAGAGATTGTAAGAGTTCCTGTTTAAATAAGTATGTCTTTCTATAAGTGATTGTTTAAGAGAGTAAGTTTGTGTAACTTTCCTTGGAAGTAAGGTGGTAGTGTGTGTATAGTTCTATATGCAAATACATGGATGTTTATTAGTTTATTTGCATGTGTGAGTATGTTTGTGAGCAACTTTTGGATGACTGTCGGTGTGTAACAGGATGTATAGGTGTATCACTACATATGATGAGTGAGTATATGTATGAGTGACTATGTAGAACTGTTGCTGAATGAGAGGATGTGTATATAGAAGGTAGAATTACTGAATTGGTTGTTGTAACTGGTATGGGTATCTCTATTTTTAAGAAAATGTTAGTTTTTTTTTTTTAATATGTGTTTCAAGGGTTACATTACACTGAAAGGAGGTCTGTCAGTCTGTCACAAGAATGGTGTCATGAGTGATGTCACTGACCATGTCATGAGTGATGTAATATGTGACGTCATCAGCAGTGCATTGCAGGCGCGCAAGTTATAGTGAGTCCAACTAACTATAACGTGGAATTTCAATGGTTTTATGTCAGTAACATTTCCAGCTAACTATAACTGCTGTGAAACCTATGGTTTTTTCAGTGAATTTACTAGGTTTTTTAAATGCTAATTCCTTACTATAACTGGTGTGAAACCTATGTTTTTTTTCAGTGAATTTGATAGGATTTTTAAATGCTAATTCCTAACTATAACTGGTGTGAAACCTATGGTTTTTTCAGTGAATTTCATAGGTTTTTTAAATGCTAATTCCTAACTATAACTGGTGTGAAACCTATGGTTTTTTTAGTGAATTTCATAGGTTTTTTAAATGCTAATTCCTAACTATATATAGGGCCTCAAACCTATGAAATGTAATATTTTTCATAATGAATCCTATATTCTATATTTATATAATACTATTTTATTTATGTTTTTTTAAATGTTTTTTTTTGCCCTGGAGCGCTCCCGGTGCGCGTCCCGGTGAGCGTCCCGTTAGCGCTATTGCCGTGACCGAAAACATCATTGTGACGTATCGCGTAGCCGCGTCCGCGTGATACGCACGCCGTAAGCGCACCCGGAAGCACTCGAGCACATACGATCGCGCAACGTAAGCATCCGACGCGCTTACGCGACGCGCCCCGGGGCGCGTAGCGTAAGCGCGTCGGGTCATGTGACCTAAAAATAACACTTTTTATTGGTGCAGAACAGTTTTGGTTTCCAAATGATGAAAGCCCGGGTCATGTGACCTGAAAATAACACTTTTCATTGGTCCAGGACAGTTTTTTTTTCCAAATGACGAAAGCCCCCACCTTTTTTCCTTATTCTGACTTTGTCCTTTGACTGAGGAAGACCTGTTTGGAGATCTGTGAATAATATTTTGTACTTTAAAATGGCTACAGTAGCAGCAGCAGCTGGAGCATCTGCACCACCACCACCAAGAGGACCACCACAACATCACATTGGTGGTCAAGAAGAAGAGGAGGAGGAGGAGGAGGAGGAGGGGAGTAGGACATTCCTGCCAGAAGACAATACCCCATATAGGCCAAAGCCGCACATTGTATAGGAGTTTTTTTCCATCCCAGAGGGCAAGAAGTAAGTGAATGTGCCAAAGGTGACTTGCCTAATCTGTGACATTGAACTTTCAAGGGGGAACCCTAATAAGAAATATTCATTTGGCAATAACACCATGATTCGGCATATGCAGCGCAAGCATCCCAACAACTATGCTGCCGCAGAGGTGAGAGAACTGGCCAGTAACCCTCCCCAATCTTCACCCAGCACCTCCGAAAGAAAGCAACCCACTCCATCGGGACCAGAGACAAGGGAGATGGTCCCAAGCATACAACCACAGTTTGGTGAATACAGGATCACTTGTATTTTTTGTGGTAAGACCATCACCTATGCTCATCAACCTTGCTGGTGCCAACCACAATTGCCCCAAAAAAACCATAATTTTTTCCTGATTTTTTTTTTGCTCCAGTTGAGCCGTTTACAATTCCCTGTTTTTTGTTTCTCCCCATAAAAATATCAAAAAAAATATAAAATAGTTCATAAAAGCCAAAAAAAGTACAAAATGTTCAATAAAACATTAAAAAAAATATAAAACAACAAAAAGAAGAAAAAAAACAGTTCTTTTTAGAAGTACCTCCAATTTATAAAAAAAAGGCTTCCTTTTTAAAAAACTCTGTCATTCTTTTTTCCTCATGGTACGCTCCCCGGTACGCTCCCCGGTGCGCGTACCGGGCGTTCCCCCGTGCAAATCGAAAAAAATATAAAAAAATATTTTGCCCCGCAGGGCCCTTTTATGGCCCCCACATCAAACCTAGGGGGTCTACCCTGCCCCCTTTTGCTCATTTCCCCCTTTGTTTTTGCCACCTCTTGTGTCTCGATCCTACCGAGACACAAGATGGCGGCCGCTCCGGACTGTTTGGAATGTTGACAGACACCCGAGAGCCAATCAGCTTTCCGCTCGCGAACTCGCGTAGCGCGCTGGAACGCGCCCCGGTGCGCGTACCGGGGCGCTCTTATAGATATATATATTTTTTTGAACCTAAATTACTCAAAATCCACTGGAGCACATATCTTGAGACATAGCAAAGGCACGTCGGGCTACCAGTCCCTACAATTTTGCCAAGTTTGGTGGAAATCCATTCAGCCGTTCGGGCTAAAAGTGAGGTCGACCGCCCTATGGAAATTAACATGGGGAAAACACGTTTTGGGACCCCCCTTTAATCTCAGCCCCCGCTTCACGAATCCCCCCCAAACTTTCAGGGAAGGACCGGAGCGCTGCGAGGCAAATTTGAGGACAATTTCAGGCAGATTCCTCAACCGGCGCCAAAGTTATTCCCAATAGAATCTTGCGATTTCCTTATTGAAAATAATCCTAACTATAACTACCTACTGGTGACCGCCAGTAGGTAATATATATACAGGGTTACAACTTGGGATCTTGAACAGGGATCAAGTGTTGCCTTTGGGAATTGAGTATCCAAGAAGGTTGACTACCCGTATAAATGAGCTGCAATTTGCTTTATTATCCATTGTACAAGTCAACAGTGATCCAGGACATATTAAGGTAGTAAGTAAAGATATAATGCAATAGCACAATGGTGTAGTAATCAAGGTGTCTGAATGCCTGGTTTTCAATCTAAAGAGTATTTCAAATTATCTGCAAACATTTAATAATAAGATGCAGTGTATAGGTTGGTTTGATTTGCAGTGCGGAAACCAAAGAAATATAAGGGGGTAGGAAATGACCCAAAAAAATGAGAAATTATTAAGAGAATAAAAGTAGAGAATGCTGAATTAATTAAAGAAAGGAAGGAGTATTATCGAATGAATTGGAATAGGATTCTAACAGTAATTGCATGAAAGGATACAATGAAATTCTGGGAGTTGGTGAAGGAAGGAGGAAAGTAAGTAAAAAAATGTTTAACCTTAATATTTCAGAGGAAGCCTCTGTTGACTATTTTTTGGAGTTGTATATTGCTAAAAGCAAGATAGATTTCGGAGAGTAGGATGACCCAGATGAAGATCTTCTATATTATACTTCTCTGTCTGCAATACGAAAGATGACAGTAGGTATAAATGTTACCAGAGCGGTGGGTCGGGACAATGTCCCAACAACTATACTTAAATTCAACCCAGACTTCTTTAATGGATTCTTGAAGAAGGGAAAATTTACAGAGAGCTGGAAGGGTGCAGTAATTAAAAAAAAAAGATCCATATAACCCTATGTAGGGGCCAATATATTTGCTAAGCAAATCCTTCTGTACCTGAAGGACTGGATTGAGGATGCTAGCTTAATACCAATTGAACAAGATGGATTTAAAAGCGGGCTTTCCGCTAAAGAACATTGTTTCAGTCTTTGGGCGATGGATCAAAAAGCCATAGAAACGTTACGGGAACTTGTTTTGTTCACTTTTGTTCGGCCTTTGACCTAGTTAACAGGAGTTGGCTCTGGCAACATTGACAAGGATGGGCATTTCTAAGTGGCCTTTTGATGCATAAAAGAATTTCATCGTAACAATTGGGCATGTGACCCTTTAATGGAAAATCACTACATCTAGTGGGCATTCGGCAGGGATGTGTTTTGGCTTTTACGTTGTTTTCTCTTTATGTGGATGATCTACCCTCTTCTTTAAACATGACGCTCCAAAGATGAGAGGTAGTCAAATTCCCTATCTATTATATGCTGATGACCTTGCTATTCTAGATGTAGCCTTTGTGCGTCTGCAAAGGAAACTGCAAGCTTTTAATTATTACTACAAATCATACGACCTGATAAAAGAGATAAAACAAATGTTTTTGTAATGGGGAGAAAAACAAAAACACATAAATGGTCTATCAGGGATATGTTGGTGGATGAGTCCTACACATACAAATACCTGGGCATGATGTTTACAAATAATCTGCAGCAGAATCTACATCTAGATGCCCTCAAAGTTAGAGCTTGTACATCTGTGGGGCGTTTAAAGAAGTTTGAGAGAGAATTTGGAAGCCCATCTTTAATTCCAGTGATTTCATTCTTATAACGCTATGGTGCCTTCTCAAATGCTCTATAATACAGAAATTGTAAGTCTCGGCTCGCGATATGATTGGAATAAAATCGAAGGCAGATGTTTAAAATGTTTCTTGTGTCTTCCCCCTTCCTCGATGACACAAGCCAAACTTGTAAACTTGGCTTAACTTCTTAGAATAATATCTCTGCCAATATAACTATACGGTTTTGGAAAAGATTGCAAGCATCCTCAATAGACAAAGTGACCCTGCTCTGCTTGAAAGAAATCTGCGGCAGTGAATTATGCTGGGCTAGAGATACTAGGATCTGTAAAGGATTTGGCTTGCTCGTTAAATTTAGACAATTTTAGTACTGAGATGTTAAATCTTTATGGCATAAAGGAACTAAAGGAAAGGGCCACCACAGAATCCAGAATTTAGGACCAAGCTACCTTAAAATAGAGAGCTTGACACTGTATCTACAAAACTCCTGGCAGGAAGTCACAAACGCCCCATATATCTCAGAACTCCCGAACCCAATATGTGAATTATGCTGGGCTAGAGATACTAGGATCCGTAAAGGATTTGGCTTGCTCGTTAAATTTAGACAATTTTAGTACTGAGATGTTAAATATTTATGGCATAAAGGAACTAAAGGAAAGGGCCACCACAGAATCCAGAATTTAGGACCAAGCTACCTTAAAATAGAGAGCTTGACACTGTATCTACAAAACTCCTGGCAGGAAGTCACAAACGCCCCATATATCTCAGAACTCCCGAACCCAATATGTCGCACAGACATCTTGAAACTCTGGGTAGAGTTAAATCTTGGGTTTTGCTATTCCTCGGATATGGAAAGACTGATGGATGCAGAACATGTCTGCGAATGTGGGTTGAACACAAAAAGCTCCAGTATGCATATTATAACAGATTGCCTATATTTTGTTAATCTTAGGTGACATTTTATTCAGTCTATTTTAAGTAGATACGGTATAAGGATGAGGCTAGATGCCAAAAAACTATTGTATGAGATGCTTTATTTTTATATATCACCAGTTCAATTGGCCAATTTTTAGCAGCTGTAAGTGGAATAAGTAGGGCGGATGGAAATTATATCTCCAAGAACCGGGATTCTTAATTTGATTTTTCTCTTGTGTGTTTGGATTTATATTGCTAATGGATTTTGTAAATATTTATAATTGAGCTTTATAGGTTCTTATTGTTACTTTTATTTGTATTTTATGAGTGTACCATGTAATTTATGGACATTTTTTAGAATAGCTATGTTGTGTACAAAAAGTTGTTGTGTGTATGGATAAGTTATTAGTGTCATCGGGCCCACCCAGTGACACCTAATGTGTCCCGGGTGTGCTACGACGCCTGATTACAGCGGAGCAGGTATTTTTCTGAGAGTGCAGTGTGGTGAATTGTGCAGTGAAGTTAAAACGGCTAAACGGTGGTCCCAGTACCCGAGGGTGAATTAAGTTTTAATAGCCTGGGCCTCCGTCAGCGGTTAAAAACAAGGCAAGTGTATGTTGTGGTGGCAAGATTAAGACCTCCTACATCCAGTTTGGGCCGACATGTTTCAGCCAGTGCCTTTGATTATGCTGGCTTTCCTCAGTACCATAAAAAGTGCAAATGTGGGTTAAAAACAATAAAGTGAGTGTTTTGGACTATGTGTCGCACTCACTAAGGTGCTATAAGTGTAAGAGGGGGATTACCTCCTCAAGCATACGCTAACAATTTGTTGCGAGTGCTCCCTGGAGTGATTCGGCAAGGGAAATGACCGGGATTCTCGGTCAAGGCCTGCGGTGTACCTGTTGTGCCGTCATCACCTCCGGATGACGGCACAACAGGTACACTGCAAAGGCACTGGCTGAAACATGTCGACCCAAACTGGATGTAGGCGGTCTTAATCTTGCCACCACAACATCCACGTGCCTTGTTTTTAACCGCTGACGGAGGCCCAGGCTATTAAAATGTAATTCACCCTCGGGTACTGGGACCACCGTTTAGCCGTTTTAACTTCACTGCACAATTCACCACACTGCACTCTCAGAAAAATACCTGCTCCGCTGTAATCAGGCGTTGTAGCACACCCGGGACACATTAGGTGTCACTGGGTGGGCCCGATGATGAAGCATGCCACCAACTAGGTTGGTGGGTGAGGGCTTCATAAAAAACCTAATAAATGCCTGCTGACAATACAGTTCAGAGTCCTATAATATGGTCACACCCAAACTAGTCCTTGTTGATAAACATATAAACCCCAGGGGATACGGACTAGCTTTCTAGTCCTCTCTCTCCCTCTTGATACGCTAATAAGTTATTAGTGTGACATTCACTTTTATGAATGTTAATAATATGTAGGATTTTATGAATGCATCATATGTATTTTATTGGATATATTTAGCATAGATATAGTGTGTGTTAGAAGCTGTGATATGTTTGAACACAGCTCGGTTTAATGGATTAAGGCCCAAGGAAACCTAATATTTCTAAAAAAAACAACAACAAAAACAAGATAGAACATCATCTTCTGGTTTCAAGCTTTTGGCATAAAAAACATTCTTACCTCCCTTTCGAAAAATTCAGTCATAAATTCTGACACATGGTTAGCATGTGAGGATAGAAACACAGAATATTTTAGAGCAACTGTCGTTTACGTTTTTTTAAATTAAAATGTGTTTTTAATTTGTTTAGTAAAGTAATGAATTGGAATATTTTATACACGTGTACTAAACAATCTGTTTGTTTTTAACCACTATTGATTGGTTCTGTGTGTATTTTTTATTTCTGATGTTGTTTCCACAGATAGTATACCTTGATAGTGGTTTGTTGATGAATGCATGCACAGGTAATTCCAACAACATGAATTATTATTCACTGTTGTTTCAGATGTGGACAAAAGAGTTTAATATAATTCTGATTAGAGTGTTGTTTTACATGCACTCGTGCTATGCACAAACAAATCCTACAGTATTAATGGGCTCAGGTTGACCTAGCCTTGGACAAACTGAGGTGGCAGACACTCCAGTTCCTGTTGATTATATATCCAGAGTAGTAAAGATCTCCTGCAGTAGCATGTTGAATCCCAGCAATAATATACAAAATACAAATAGTCCAGTCAAAGCTACCACTCTTAAATTCTGTTTTATCGTTACTTAGGAGGCGTAAGCACAAATTAAGTGCCCGTTTCCACCAACTGACGACCATTTTGTTGTGCCGAAGCCATGCCTAAGGCAAGCCCATCTGTGCCAGTCCGCGCCCGACCATGCCCAGGGCCCCCGAACTCTGCTTCTGTTCAGCGGAATGTTTTAAGGTACGGCTCCCAGCTATTAATGTCACTCTGCCCAGGCAGTTTGGAAGGTTGCCTAACTGACATGAACTCGATGGCAGACTCCCTGAGCTGCACTCAATGTTCATTTGCACTTTGATCACAAGACCCTCATGTCATAATAGAAACATGTGTTCCCTCTTCCCCTAGTCATATGGACAATAGGGTTACGAAAAGCATCAGGGACTCCTTTAATTTCTACAGCATTAACTGTCTCTCTCTTACCTAGACATCAACAGGATCTGTTCGACTGCCTGGAAGAAAAGTCCCCAGATGCTCTGTTTCTCACAGAGACCTGGTTAAATGAGTCGCCGACACCAGATATAATTGTGGCCCTTCCCCCAAGTTATCTGATGAAAGAAGGGACAGACAACATAATGTAGGTGGTGGCATTGTGATTATTTTTTAAAATAGTTTTAAATGCAAAATTGAATTTTTTTCCATTGAAGACTGCAAAGCTTCCTTTTTGTCGTTATCCCTGTCATACAACTTTACAATTTAGGAGCATTGATCTACCACCTCCAGGAAATACTGGTACCTGGTATGCCAATATTATGGATCAACTATCCCCTTTTATTCTTAGATGTGCTAATTTTACCTTGCTCGGGGAGTTGAATATTCACTTAGAAGACCCCTCCTGTGTGCTAGGCACCACTCTTATTGAAGATTTTAATGCTCTCAATCTAACTCTCTGTAACTCCACTCCGACACCTGAGGTGAGGCATCTGCTGGATCCCATCTTCTCCAACTTGGATGGTCTTTTGACAACAGCACCACTTCCTCTAACTTGGTCTCACCATCTGGCCATTCCTTTTCTTATTAGGAAACCTCATAAATTTTCAACTGGCCCTTAAAAACTCAAGGCCAAGTTTAGAAACTGGTGCAAATTAGATGCCCCAGCTCCTAACACCTTACTTCGTAACTCCAAACATAATCTAACGCAGAACACTGACGTTAATCACCTCTTAGTTGACACAAAAAGCTCCAGTATGCATATTATAACAGATTGCCTATACTTTGTTAATCTTAGGTGACGTTTTATTCAGTCTATTTTAAGTAGATACGGTATAAGGATGAGGCTAGGGGCCAGATGTAGGTAAATCCGATTTACCGACTCTTAAATACCGACTCATACTGATTCGGTATTTAAGAGTCAATAAATTGGAAGGAGGCAGATGTATGTAAAAAATTACCGAATCTGTAAGAGTCTGTATTTAGCGATTCGGTAAATACCGAATCTGTATTTCCCATTGATTCCTATGGGCCTTGGAGCCCATAGGAATCAATGGGAAATACAGATTCGGTATTTACTGAATCGGTAAATACCGAATCCTGCAAGGGTGCAGGGGGTGTCACTTTGACACCCTCTAGCACCCCAATTTTGGACTTGCGTGCCATGTGGCACACAGACATGCCCTAAGGGCATGTCTGTGTGTCACATTGCACAGGTGTGCATGCACGGATGTGCATGCGAACCTGAATTCGGTATTTTAAAACCCAATAGGATTGGGTGGTAAAATACTGATTCTTAAGGGCCTGTGGCACTCTTAGGAGTGCCACCTACATGTGGATTTTCCGAATCTGTAAATATACCGATTCGGTATTTTACCGATTCTGTAAATTTACCGATTCGGCAAATTTACAGAATCGGTAAAATATAGGCCCCCTACATCTGGAAACCCTAATACCGGTCGGTAACGGCCGATTTCGGCCGTTACCGACCGGTATTAGGGCTCCTACATCTGGCCCTTGATGCCCAAAAACTATTGTATGAGATGCTTTTTATTATATATCACCAGTTCAATTGGCCAATTTTTAGCAGCTGTAAGTGGAATAGGTAGGGTGGATGGAAATTATATCTCCAAGAACCGGGATTCTTAATTTGATATTTCTCTTGTCTGTTTGGATGGCTATTGCTAATGGATTTTGTAAATATTTATAATTGAGCTTTATAGATTCTTATTGTTACTTTTATTTGTATTTTATGATTGTACCATGTAATTTATGGAAATTTTTCAGAATAGCTATGTTGTGTAAAAAAAGTTGTTGTGTGTATGGATAAGTTATTAGTGTCATGGGGCCCACCCAGTGACACCTAATGTGTCCCGGGTGTGCTACGACGCCTGGTTACAGCGGAGCAGGTATTTTTCTGAGAGTGCAGTGTGGTGAATTGTGCAGTGAAGTTAAAACGGCTAAACGGTGGTCCCAGTACCTGAGGGTGAATTAAATTTTAATAGCCTGGGCCTCCGTCAGCAGTTAAAAACAAGGCAAGTGGATGTTGTGGTGGCAAGATTAAGACCTCCTACATCCAGTTTGGGTCGACATGTTTCAGCCAGTGCCTTTGATTATGCTGGCTTTCCTCAGGACCATAAAAAGTGCAAATGTGGGTTAAAAACAATAAAGTGAGTGTTTTGGACTATGTGTCGCACTCACTAATTAATTAATTGCAGGTTTATATAGCGCTAGGATCGACTCCCGGAGGAGTATCTCCGCGCTTCGACCGCTGCGAAACCCTTCCTGGCTTCCCTGAGAGATGGTCCCTTAATGGGTATCTCCAGGGTGAGACCAGGCATCCCCGGCGGTCTGGTGGGGCCGTTAGTGAAGATGAGGCAAGCTAATGCCCAGAGTTGCCGAGTGTGATCGCTGATCAGAGTGGGCACCGAGGCGAGAGAATTATCGAGTCTGCAGACCCTGGTCCAGAAACCTGCCGCGTCGGGAATCGAACCCTGGTCCCGGGCCGTCCTCTGCTCTCGGGTCTGCCGCCTCTAACCAATGAGCCACACTACTTCACTAAGGTGCTATAAGTGTAAGAGGGGGATTCCCTCCTCAAGCATACGCTAACGATTTGTTGCAAGTGCTCCCTGGAGTGATTCGGCAAGGGAAATGACCGGGATTCTCGGTCAAGGCCTTCGGTGTACCTGTTGTGCCGTCATCACCTCCGGATGACGGCACAACAGGTACACCGCAAAGGCACTGGCTGAAACATGTCGACCTAAACTGGATGTAGGAGGTCTTAATCTTGCCACCACAACATCCACTTGCCTTGTTTTTAATCGCTGATGGAGGCCCAGGCTATTAAAATTTAATTCACCCTTGGGTACTGGGACCACCGTTTAGCCGTTTTAACTTCACTGCACAATTCACCACACTGCACTCTCAGAAAAATACCTGCTCCGCTGTAATCAGGTGTCGTAGCACACCCGTGACACATTAGGTGTCACTGGGTGGGCCCGATGATGAAGCATGCCACCAACTAGGTTGGTGGGTGAGGGCTTCATAAAAAACCTAATAAATGCATGCTGACAATACAGTTCAGAGTCCTATAATATGGTCACACCCAAACTAGTCCTTGTTGATAAACATATAAACCCCAGGGGATACGGACTAGCTTTCTAGTCCTCTCTCTCCCTCTTGATACGCTAATAAGTTATTAGTGTGACATTCACTTTTATGAATGTTAATAATATGTAGGATTTTATGAATGCATCATATGTATTTTATTGGATATATTTAGCATAGATATAGTGTGTGTTAGAAGCTGTGATATGTTTGAACACAGCTCGGTTTAATGGATTAAGGCCCAAGGAAACCTAATATTTCTAAAAAAAACAACAACAAAAACAAGATAGAACATCATCTTCTGGTTTCAAGCTTTTGGCATAAAAAACATTCTTACCTCCCTTTCGAAAAATTCAGTCATAAATTCTGACACATGGTTAGCATGTGAGGATAGGAACACAGAATATTTTAGAGCAACTGTCGTTTACGTTTTTTTAAATTAAAATGTGTTTTTAATTTGTTTAGTAAAGTAATGAATTGGAATATTTTATACACGTGTACTAAACAATCTGTTTGTTTTTAACCACTATTGATTGGTTCTGTGTGTATTTTTTATTTCTGATGTTGTTTCCACAGATAGTATACCTTGATAGTGGTTTGTTGATGAATGCATGCACAGGTAATTCCAACAACATGAATTATTATTCACTGTTGTTTCAGATGTGGACAAAAGAGTTTAATATAATTCTGATTAGAGTGTTGTTTTACATGCACTCGTGCTATGCACAAACAAATCCTACAGTATTAATGGGCTCAGGTTGACCTAGCCTTGGACAAACTGAGGTGGCAGACACTCCAGTTCCTGTTGATTATATATCCAGAGTAGTAAAGATCTCCTGCAGTAGCATGTTGAATCCCAGCAATAATATACAAAATACAAATAGTCCAGTCAAAGCTACCACTCTTAAATTCTGTTTTATCGTTACTTAGGAGGCGTAAGCACAAATTAAGTGCCCGTTTCCACCAACTGACGACCATTTTGTTGTGCCGAAGCCATGCCTAAGGCAAGCCCATCTGTGCCAGTCCGCGCCCGACCATGCCCAGGGCCCCCGAACTCTGCTTCTGTTCAGCGGAATGTTTTAAGGTACGGCTCCCAGCTATTAATGTCACTCTGCCCAGGCAGTTTGGAAGGTTGCCTAACTGACATGAACTCGATGGCAGACTCCCTGAGCTGCACTCAATGTTCATTTGCACTTTGATCACAAGACCCTCATGTCATAATAGAAACATGTGTTCCCTCTTCCCCTAGTCATATGGACAATAGGGTTACGAAAAGCATCAGGGACTCCTTTAATTTCTACAGCATTAACTGTCTCTCTCTTACCTAGACATCAACAGGATCTGTTCGACTGCCTGGAAGAAAAGTCCCCAGATGCTCTGTTTCTCACAGAGACCTGGTTAAATGAGTTGCCGACACCAGATATAATTGTGGCCCTTCCCCCAAGTTATCTGATGAAAGAAGGGACAGACAACATAATGTAGGTGGTGGCATTGTGATTATTTTTTAAAATAGTTTTAAATGCAAAATTGAATTTTTTTCCATTGAAGACTGCAAAGCTTCCTTTTTGTCGTTATCCCTGTCATACAACTTTACAATTTAGGAGCATTGATCTACCACCTCCAGGAAATACTGGTACCTGGTATGCCAATATTATGGATCAACTATCCCCTTTTATTCTTAGATGTGCTAATTTTACCTTGCTCGGGGAGTTGAATATTCACTTAGAAGACCCCTCCTGTGTGCTAGGCACCACTCTTATTGAAGATTTTAATGCTCTCAATCTAACTCTCTGTAACTCCACTCCGACACCTGAGGTGAGGCATCTGCTGGATCCCATCTTCTCCAACTTGGATGGTCTTTTGACAACAGCACCACTTCCTCTAACTTGGTCTCACCATCTGGCCATTCCTTTTCTTATTAGGAAACCTCATAAATTTTCAACTGGCCCTTAAAAACTCAAGGCCAAGTTTAGAAACTGGTGCAAATTAGATGCCCCAGCTCCTAACACCTTACTTCGTAACTCCAAACATAATCTAACGCAGAACACTGACGTTAATCACCTCTTAGTTGACACAAAAAGCTCCAGTATGCATATTATAACAGATTGCCTATACTTTGTTAATCTTAGGTGACGTTTTATTCAGTCTATTTTAAGTAGATACGGTATAAGGATGAGGCTAGGGGCCAGATGTAGGTAAATCCGATTTACCGACTCTTAAATACCGACTCATACTGATTCGGTATTTAAGAGTCAATAAATTGGAAGGAGGCAGATGTATGTAAAAAATTACCGAATCTGTAAGAGTCTGTATTTAGCGATTCGGTAAATACCGAATCTGTATTTCCCATTGATTCCTATGGGCCTTGGAGCCCATAGGAATCAATGGGAAATACAGATTCGGTATTTACCGAATCGGTAAATACCGAATCCTGCAAGGGTGCAGGGGGTGTCACTTTGACACCCTCTAGCACCCCAATTTTGGACTTGCGTGCCATGTGGCACACAGACATGCCCTAAGGGCATGTCTGTGTGTCACATTGCACAGGTGTGCATGCACGGATGTGCATGCGAACCTGAATTCGGTATTTTAAAACCCAATAGGATTGGGTGGTAAAATACTGATTCTTAAGGGCCTGTGGCACTCTTAGGAGTGCCACCTACATGTGGATTTTCCGAATCTGTAAATATACCGATTCGGTATTTTACCGATTCTGTAAATTTACCGATTCGGCAAATTTACAGAATCGGTAAAATATAGGCCCCCTACATCTGGAAACCCTAATACCGGTCGGTAACGGCCGATTTCGGCCGTTACCGACCGGTATTAGGGCTCCTACATCTGGCCCTTGATGCCCAAAAACTATTGTATGAGATGCTTTTTATTATATATCACCAGTTCAATTGGCCAATTTTTAGCAGCTGTAAGTGGAATAGGTAGGGTGGATGGAAATTATATCTCCAAGAACCGGGATTCTTAATTTGATATTTCTCTTGTCTGTTTGGATGGCTATTGCTAATGGATTTTGTAAATATTTATAATTGAGCTTTATAGATTCTTATTGTTACTTTTATTTGTATTTTATGATTGTACCATGTAATTTATGGAAATTTTTCAGAATAGCTATGTTGTGTAAAAAAAGTTGTTGTGTGTATGGATAAGTTATTAGTGTCATGGGGCCCACCCAGTGACACCTAATGTGTCCCGGGTGTGCTACGACGCCTGGTTACAGCGGAGCAGGTATTTTTCTGAGAGTGCAGTGTGGTGAATTGTGCAGTGAAGTTAAAACGGCTAAACGGTGGTCCCAGTACCTGAGGGTGAATTAAATTTTAATAGCCTGGGCCTCCGTCAGCAGTTAAAAACAAGGCAAGTGGATGTTGTGGTGGCAAGATTAAGACCTCCTACATCCAGTTTGGGTCGACATGTTTCAGCCAGTGCCTTTGATTATGCTGGCTTTCCTCAGGACCATAAAAAGTGCAAATGTGGGTTAAAAACAATAAAGTGAGTGTTTTGGACTATGTGTCGCACTCACTAAGGTGCTATAAGTGTAAGAGGGGGATTCCCTCCTCAAGCATACGCTAACGATTTGTTGCAAGTGCTCCCTGGAGTGATTCGGCAAGGGAAATGACCGGGATTCTCGGTCAAGGCCTTCGGTGTACCTGTTGTGCCGTCATCACCTCCGGATGACGGCACAACAGGTACACCGCAAAGGCACTGGCTGAAACATGTCGACCTAAACTGGATGTAGGAGGTCTTAATCTTGCCACCACAACATCCACTTGCCTTGTTTTTAATCGCTGATGGAGGCCCAGGCTATTAAAATTTAATTCACCCTTGGGTACTGGGACCACCGTTTAGCCGTTTTAACTTCACTGCACAATTCACCACACTGCACTCTCAGAAAAATACCTGCTCCGCTGTAATCAGGTGTCGTAGCACACCCGTGACACATTAGGTGTCACTGGGTGGGCCCGATGATGAAGCATGCCACCAACTAGGTTGGTGGGTGAGGGCTTCATAAAAAACCTAATAGGTGCCTGCTGACAATACAGTTCAGAGTCCTATAATATGGTCACAACCAAACTAGTCCTTGTTGATAAACATATAAACCCCAGGGGATACGGACTAGCTTTCTAGTCCTCTCTCTCCCTCTTGATACGCCAATAAGTTATTAGTGTGATATTCACTTCTATGAATGTTAATAATATGTAGGATTTTATGAATGCATCATATGTATTTTATTGGATATATTTAGCATCGATATAGTGTGTGTTAGAAGCTGTGATATGTTTGAACACAGCTCGGTTTAATGGATTAAGGCCCAAGGAAACTAAATATTTCTAAAAAAACAACAAAAAAACAAGATAGAACATCATCTTCTGGTTTCAAGCTTTTGGCATAAAAAAATATTCTTACCTCCCTTTCGAAAAATGCAGTCATAAATTCTGATGCATGGTTAGCATGTGAGGATAGGAACACAGAATATTTTAAAGCAACTGTTATTTACGTAACTGTTTTTTTTTTTTTTTTTTTATTTGTTTAGTAAATTAATGAATTGGAATATTTTATACACGTGTACTAAACAATCTGTTTGTTTTTAACCACTTTTGATTGGTTCTGCGTGTATTTTTTATTTCCGATGTTGTTTCCACAGATAGTATACCTTGATAGTGGTTTGTTGATAAATGCATGCACAGTTAATTCCAACAACATGAATTATTATTTACTATTGTTTCAGATGTGGACAAAAGAGTTTAATATAATTTTGAATAGAGTGTTGTTTTACATGCACTTGTGCTATGCACAAACAAATCCTACAGTATTAATGGGCTCAGGTTGACCTAGCCTTGGGCAAACTGAGGTGGCGGACACTCCAGTTCCTGTTGATTATATATCCAGATTAGTAAAGATCTCCTGCAGTAGCAGGTTGAATCCCAACAATAATATACAAAATACAAACAGTCCAGTCAAAGCTACCACTCTTAAATTCTGTTTTATTGTTGCTTAGGAGGCGTAAGTACGAATTAAGTGTCCGTTTCCACCAACGGACGACCATTTTGCTGTGCCGAAGGCATGCCTAAGGCAAGCCCATCTGTGCCAGTCCGCGCCCAACCATGCCCAGGGCTCCGTAACTCTGCCTCTGTTCTGCTGGATGTTTTAAGGTACGGCTCCCAGCTATTAATGTCACTCTGCCCAGGCAGTTTGGAAGGTTGCCTAACTGACATGAACCCGATGGCAGACTCCCTGAGCTGCACTCAATGTTCATTTGCACTTTTATCACAAGACCCTAATGTCATAATAGAAACATGTGTTCCCTCTTCCCCTAGTCATATGGACAATAGGGTTACGAAAAGCATCAGGGACTCCTTTAATTTCTACAGCATTAACTGTCACTCTCTTACCTAGACATCAACAGGATCTGTTCGACTGCCTGGAAGAAAAGTCCCCAGATGCTCTGTTTCTCACAGAGACCTGGTTAAATGAGTCGCCAACACCAGATATAATTGTGGCCCTTCCCCCAAGTTATCTGATGAAAGAAGGGACAGACAACATAATATAGGTGGTGGCATTGTGATTATTTTTTTAAATAGTTTTAAATGCAAAATTGAATTTTTTTCCATTGAAGACTGCAAAGCTTCCTTTTTGTCGTTATCCCTGTCATACAACTTTACAATTTAGGAGTATTGGTCTACCACCCTCCAGGAAATACTGGTACCTGGTATGCCAATATTATGGATCATCTATCCCCTTTTATTCTTAGATGTGCTAATTTTACCTTGCTCGGGGAGTTGAATATTCACCTAGAAGACCCCTCCTGTGTGCTAGGCACCACTCTTATTGAAGATTTTAATGCTCTCAATCTAACTCTCTGTAACTCCACTCCGACACCTGAGGCGGGGCATCTGCTGGATCCAATCTTCTCCAACGTGGATGGTCTTTTAACAACAGCACCACTTCCTCTAACTTGGTCTCACCATCTGGCCATTCCTTATCTTATTAGGAAACCTCATAAATTTTAAACTGGCCCTTAAAAACTCAAGGCCAAGTTTATAAACTGGTGCAAATTAGATGCCCCAGCTGCTAACACCTTACTTCGTAACTCAAAACCTAATCTAACGCAGAACACTGACGTTAATCACCTCTTAGTTGATACCTTAATTAAGGAGACCTTAGAGTCTTCTCTTCCTTTGACTGTTAAAACCACAAGTAGAGTACGCTCGCTGGTTCCCTGGTTTAATGATATGCCTCATCTAGAGAGGAAAAAATGTAAAGGCCTGGCAAGACTTTGGAGGAAAACCTATGAATTGAAAGCTAAATTTATTTATAAAACCGCCACTAAGAAATATCATGCCCTCTGTAGAGTAGCAAAAGTTTCTTTTAACTCAGACAAAATCACAAAGGCACAGAACTGTTCTAAGACCCTCGTTGATTTTGTTAAAGAATTGTCTGACCCTTGTAAAAAGTCCTCTGCCTTTTTTTTGTCTCAGTCCCAATGCTCAACATTTTTCATAAAAAAGCTGACTACCATTCAAACGCAATTAGAGACTGGTTTGAAGTCTGGCGTATTTAGAGAGGAAATGGTTAGTACTCTCCAACCAGCTTCCACTCAGAATCCACCTTCTTCCCCTGGTATGCCTAGCATGGCTCAATGTATGGAGTCTGGCCGTTGCTGGATTGCGATGGCTTTCTGTCCATCCTATGGTCGATTAAATCAGGCTATCCTCTATATCCGCATCCCCCAGCCAAGCTGGATCTCTTTGACATGGACCTGCTAAAAGTGGTAGCAGATCTACTCAATTGCTTGATCAAAGATGTCCATATTCCACAGACATGGAAAAATGCTGTGGTACTCCAGCTTTAAAAAAAACGTAATCTTGAGCCTACCATATGGACCAACTATAGACCCATCTCTCTGCTGCTCCTTTTTGTTAAAACTTTAGAAAAACATATAAAAGTATGTTTCACTACCTATGCTGAAGCCCACCAACTTTTTCACCCTTCTCAATCGGGTTTCAGAAGGGGTTACAGTACTGAGCCCATCGTATTAGGGGCAACAGAGCACCTAAGATGTCTTCTGGATGAGGGCAACACTGCTGCCTTGATACTGCTGGATTTGAGTGCGGCCTTTGACACAGTGTCCCACTCTATCCTGATGGACAGACTGAGAACAATTGGGCTCCGGGTACTGCCCTTGCCTGGATGATTTCATTTTTGAAAGCTAGATCATTCCAAGTATTTTTGGCTGATTCTTGGTCTGAGTCCTGCACCATGTCCTTAAGAGTATCTCGGGGTTCTGCACTGAGGTCCCCTGTTGTTCAATCTTTATGTGCGCCTATTAGTTAATATGGTGGACAGCTGCAGCCTGACACTATTTTCGCATGCGGGCGACACCCAAATTATTTTCTTGTTGTCAACCCCTCAGAAGCACCACGCGGAGTTAATTGACCTTGGTCTTAGATTGATTGCCTCCAGGATGGAAGGCAATTTGCTTGAATTGAATGGTGACAAACCTGGGGTTCTGGTCGTGGGTAAAGCCCTCAGTCGTGGGGCCCGTATTCTGTTCTTCACAGATTCGAATGTGCTTAAAGTTTTCTTGATTGAGTCTCACGTAACCTCTGATTCCAATTGGTTATTAAATGTACAGTCTCCATTGTATTCAAGGATAATTTACTTATAAGGTTGTTCTTACATTACCCTAGATTTCAAGTGCTCACTTTTACGTCCTGATGATGATCTCAAACTAGTTGAGATCGAAACGTCGTCAACCAGTTTACAACAAAAAACTTACCTAAATTGTTTGAATTTTCCTATGGAGTTTTTACAATGTTGTAAATGCAATGTTTTCTTTTAATTTCACTATCACCTTGTCATCACGCACTATACACTTGTTTGTTGAGCACTGGAATCAGCATATAATTTATGATATATCATTTATGGAGCTAATAAATGTTATATTGCATATATTGTGTTTCCAAACATCTGTTGCATAATACTTGACCACCAAATTAATTGGTGTATCCTGACCTAACCTTATCACAAGTTGCTTCAGGCACAAGCCTTCTTTAGGACTCCTAGGGCCACTTTAGACCATTGTTACCTATCTTATAAATATGGTGTCTTCAGGATCTCCTTGTAGTTGCTCAGTGCCAGGAAACCCGATGGGTAGCTGTGTGCTTTACAAATGGCAATTAAGAATAATAATAATTATAATAATATTAATAACAATAATACAGCTCTATTTACAAACAGATAAAGTAGTGCATTTAAAGGGTGCTCAGCTAAAATAACAGGCAATTGTCCACAATTCTTGCTCTTTCTGTGGCATGGATATGACCAAAACAGTTTTATACTTCTTGATCTTTACAGCAGTATAGGCGCAATAGGATTGTGATTCATGGGCAGTGATATCCCATAAGCCACTGATTGCAAATTCACGGCAGTCTCCGGAAATTCCCGGATCTCAGGTCTTTCCTATGGACTTAATTAATCTATGTTCGAGACAGGATGTTACAAAGTATTCATTTGCCCATGGAAATCAATTGGGGGTAGCCAGGCGTAGCAACTACAGGTACACTTACTGCCTCCTATTCCAGGGTTTAAGTTGGTTTAAGTTTGTTGTTTTGAGTTATTGCCCTCCAACTAGTCCTTGAAGAGCCTATAGGAGTGTTATGAGAAGTGAAGCCTTGAACAAATGGCGAATCATGGGGGGCAAACGAGTGCGCAATGTAATTAGTGCTACTCTTGACATTTTGCTGGAGTGACATTCATGGATGTCTTTGTAATAGTTCCAAAGTGACTAGTGATCCAAGACGTTTAGCTCATAGATTGACCCCAAGCTGTTCAGACCTTGCCCAAAATTCAGCACTCAAAAGTCAACAGGGATTTTCATGAAAGTTGGCAAAGGGAAACTAGTTCAAAGTAAAGGTTCCCATTATCCTGTTAATGCATCACACAGGACCTAATGGTCCATGGAGACAGAAATTGAAACAACTCAGGGCAACCACTCCTAACACAGACTGGTAACCAATCAATGTTCAGAGGGTCACTGGTCCTGGCAATGAACGTCAAACCCACAGGGAGTTTCTGTTGGCACCTTGACTTTATGGGGTTGTAACTCCGAAAAGGTTAGTCAAAAGCAACGTTTTTCTGGTGACAGGGCACCCAGTTGGGTGGGTGCACTGTTTGGGCTCACCAGTTCTCATCGCTAACTGGTAGACATACAGAGTTATGGTCCACCACCACTTTAAATGTCAATATTTTCTGGGCCATAAGACATAGAGTGATGGTTCAACACTTTTACTGCAATCAACATACCTACTGGATCCAGATTTCAAGGGCCCATTTCAAAAGAACAAAAATGTGCCTGTACTGATCATGTTAGGGAAGAATGATGCACATTATCACAAAAAATGGATGACCAATGGACAGTGCAGGCTGATCAAATGGCACAGATGTGTGATAGTCCAAGCACATCTCCATCCCTCTGTGATACAGATTTCATTAATTTGAGAAGGGCCTGCAGTAGCATAATCTTGACTCCATCCTTCTATGCTTGACTATGCCACATACATATATGTCTACTTTTAGCCTTATGTACTCATACTCATGAACGTTTTGGGGTAGTAGAGAAGCTATAGAATACATAAAGAGTAACTGCGGGTCTTGACAAAGAAAAAGAAAGGACTAGGTGTGTGTAGATGACTATGTGTATGCTTCCAACTTAGAGCAAACAGTAAACCCAGTCCGAAGTTATTTGTTTGAACCATCTGACTTTTTTGCACTCTTGTTTTTATTGTTGGAAGTGGACGACTCCAGAATAAAATTAATATTGCGTACATTCTCCATTTTTAACACAAGCACATTTCCCCTTTTTTCACAATTCACATATGCACTGCTTTCAGTTACAAATAGACAACAGCCACCGATCATCTTGGGCATTAACATCACCACAACTATCCATCTCATTATAGTATCTCAAGAGATGGTTAAAACGTGGATTGCCTACTATGTGAAGTAGACCAGATGATGAATTGGGCGGCACAGGAAAAGTAACTGATGGACATTTTTCACATAGTGTAAATGTCCGGTTGTTTGCTCTAAGTTGGAAGCATACACATAGTCATCTACAAACACCTAGTCCTTTCTTTTTCTTTGTCAAGACCCACAGTTACTCTTTATGTATTCTATATCTTGTTAGGGGGATTGTAACTGTGCTGTGGTCGTTAAACATTCCCTCGGACCCTCCACCCATCTCTTTGTTTGTTGTAGTAGTAGAGAAGCTTTCTTTCTTGCCTAAGACAAAATGTACAAGAACAACCAAAGCTTTTGTGATGACATTGCCAAGGCCTTTCAAAATAAAGTTAAAGACATCTATGACTTCTTTGAAGCCACCCTCACTCACGTACCTACTGTCTTAAGACAGTTAGGTTGAGAGCAAGGGCAGGCATCCAGTACCCTCGGGAGCGGCGACAGAGTCCGCGCCCACCAATCAGGGCTGGTTAACAGCACATCAGTAGTCCTGGATTTGTCAACGGAGTTTGCGGGGACTGCACTGCAATCCCAGCAGCAGACGATGTCGGAGGAGTGAGGAGGACGTCTTCAGGATTGTTTTCTTTTTTTTCCTTTTGTTTGCCTGTCCCCCCCATTTCACCCTCAGTAGATGCCAGCCGCCACTGGGGTTACCTCCTTTCCCCAAGGGTCACAACAATGGATGCCTGCACACTCTTGGAGAAGGGTGCTGATAGACTTAAGGGCCTCCACATCCACATTCTAACGCACAGACAACCACCTCAAGGCTCACGCATTTAGGAAGAAAGGAAGTCCCACTCATGGTCAAGCCCAAAGGATCCATAGTGTTTCATGGAGTTTCAAACGTAAAAACATTATCCTTCTAGGAAAGTGTGCTTTAGTCCCAAATCCTCAATTTGCCCGTCCAAGGGAGCACGGACCATTCAACCTTCACAACAACAAAAAACGTAGGCCTACAGGAACGAAGACTAGAGTGATTGGCAGGCACACAGATATGAATTTACAAAAATGTTGCACAAGTACCTGTGTGGTGTACCACACACAAAACGCAGTGCCTATGTACTGTACATTATAAAGGCCCTCGGTCATAGACTGGGAACTTTATCTGCCCTGGCAAAAATGATCAATTCAGACCCATGTGCAGACGACAGACGTGCCAATGCATGCTAGAATCAGAGCAACTCTTTCAAATGATCTGCTGGGGTCGTTTACGGTGCACAACCGCTCCTGGAGGCCGAAACTGGTCTCCAAGTGTCAATACCGATCTCCTGGGGCTCCAGCCTCCCGGTAGATTGCCTGCCTGCCTGCTGGCCAGTCCGGCCATGATCACAGTGCAAGATTGTGTTCCACCAGCGCGCACCCACACAATAGTAAATCCAACTCGTAGCCTAAATTGGTTGGTCTGAGAAAAAAACAAAAACCCAATAAGGTTGCTTTTATGAAATAAAAAAATATTGTATTGGGGAAAAAATGTATTTAAATATAGGTAGTTGTATTTCCAGGGCACATACAGTCTTGCAGAGAGCAACTGGAAAGTGTGGTCCGAAAAAATAAAGATTACGATTAATTGGGGGATGGTTGAGAAGGGGACCATAACCCCTAATTTGCCAATTTTTTTGACACAGTGACAGCTAATCCGACTTTGTTAGCGCCGTGTCACACACCCTGCTGTGTCGCCGCGCTCCCTCTGTATGGGTGACAGAAAGAAAAATGACCGATGAATTTTTAATGTGAAATATTCATTGCATTTCTCCTGCTTTCCTTTCATGGTGATTGGAGCTTGCAGAAAAAGAAGGGGGCAGCGAGCTATGCAGCTCCTCTTCCTGTTAAAATTCAGGTTAATTTCTTGCTCGCTGATCCCCCTCCTCACCCCCCACCCCTTTGTCATCTACAGAATCTCATTTCACACAAGGCAATATGTGATGCCTGTTCGATATTTGCTTATTGCCTTTATTTCCATTTCTTTAGTCGGGTGTATTTATATTTTGATTAGATATATTTTTGGCGCTTTACTAAAACATTTTTTTTTTAAATCATGCTACATTTTGTAGCTTTATAGTGAAAGGCCACGCTTGGTAACATTAAATTGAAAATGCTTGGAGTGCGTGGTTGCACAGTGGAATGAGAAACGAAGTTCTCATTGAGAATGCATAGAAAGCAGAGGCCATGTGACTTGACTGCAGAGAACAGTAAGGTTCCAGCAGGCCTAATGAGAAATAGTGATTTCCATTTCTTGTCCAGGCCCAGCATTCTTTTGATTTTTGAATTATTAAAGTAATTGCAAGTGTACAGACCCTATAATTCATACTGTTCAGCCCTTAAGGGCCTTTTCGAAAAGCATTTCGGTTTATTTATATTTTCATGCTGTATTGGGATAAGACTGATAGAAAGCAGGTCAAGGCAGCATCTCTGTCTATCACCGAATAAGGCGGCGAACAATAGGGTGGAGTAGGTTACCGAAGGCCGCATTACGGTTTTGTGTGCAGCGGGCTGGCCTCTTCATTTAAACAATATCTGCAGTTGTGGCGCACATTGCTACTCCAAAACAGCTCTCGCTTGCACGTGATGTGAGGTCAGTGCAGCTTGCACCAACCATTGTCGCCGCGAGCGCTGTCAGTGACGGAACCAGCACAACCACTAACCAATGCACTCCTACAAGGGTGACACTTCGGGCTGTTCCAGGCCCCCACAGCTATGAGAATCGTTTGGGTGGCAGGTATCAGTCATTTTTAATGCGTATTGAATTAATAAATGACTATTATTGTGCTCATCTCTAAATGTGACTAACGACGCCACCATGTGGCAGACTGTCATAAGCGCAGGTGTGCTGACAAGTAGTTGCTGTGCACCGGAAACCACTGGCTCAAATTAATCACTGCCCCAACTGTCCTTGGCATCAGGACTACCAAATATGAGTTCCCTATGGTGGAGCCTGAAGGCCGCTCTGCCATCAGGAATGCACTGTCTAAATGTGGCAGCAAAAAGCAGAAGTCAAAATTTATATCTTGACCTCCTTTTCTGGCAGAAATGTGACCCGCAGATTGTAGTTGCACAAGGGAGTTGTAGGAGCCTGGATTCAGATGAGGGGTGTACAATCATATGCCATTGTAGGCGTTTTAAGAGTCTACAAAAGGCCTGGACATAATACATAAATAGAACTTTATAAAAAATCATCTGTATTCATTTTTACAAAAAAAAGCACTTCTGTCTTTGTTGCCCTTATTTATCCCTCAGGGATTATTAAGGCAACTCTAGAACACATTTTAAAGTGATTTCGTCATCTCTTTTCTATTCATATTATTTCCCAGTCAGCTGCTTGCAGCTCGAGCCTGCCCGTGAGTTCCCTTTCAGTATTTGTGAGGAATGTCTGACATAATATAGACATCAAAAATATCGACGTAAAAAATATTGGAGGCGGAATATCGATGTCAAGAATCTCGAAGTCCTATCAAATTAAATCAAATCAGGTACATTTGTATAGCGCAAACATATCACTAAAAAGTCTCATGGCGCTTGCAGACGGCTCTGATTAGATGTTGTCTTAATTGTCAAATAACCATGTTTTCAGCAGTTTATGGAAACGGTTATGGTCAGGGATGATGCGTAAGTAAACAGGGATTTTATTCCATGATGCCGCACCTCTCCTGGCAGTATGGATTCTCAAAGGAATGAGCAATGATGTATTGCTTGATCTAAGGGTCCGGCTCGGCTGGTACCACTGTAATTTTCTGGACCAATATTTTGGTCCCCTTCCATACATGTGCTTATGGATCAAACATAAGATCTTAAAAAGAATTTTCTTCTTTAATGGAAGCCAGTGTGATGATCTTAGACAGGGAACAGAAGAAGTCCTACGTGGAAGGTCAAGCACCAGCCTGGCTGCTGTGTTCTGATCAATTTGAAGCCTTTTCAACAGGTTTTCATTAATTGAATACAGTAGGGCTTTTCTAAAGTCCATTCTATTGATTATTAGCCCCTGGACTAATGGTTTCCTGGCCTCATTGGGGATCCACTTGAAAACCTTACGGAGGCTGCGCATCATTACAAAACATGTGCCAGAGATAGGATTCGTCTGACTTTCCATAGACAGTTGATTGTCCATGTAGATGCCCAGATTCCGAACTGTGGATTTAGGGGTAGGACAGGGGCCGAGGTTAGAGGGCCCCCAGTCATGGGACCAATGCTCCTGGGCCTTGCCAAACAGCAAGATCTCAGATTTTTTTTTAAAAATATTTTTATTAACAGTTTCTTAATTAAATTAAATCACATTACAAATCATTGTATTTTTGTAGATGACAGTAGTATCATTATGTAACCCTAGGACATACATTCTGTACTCAAAGGGGGTACATGTCGATGTAGTTCACTTGTCCTGTCTGTAAAGTGATGCCAGGGGGGAACTGGGGAGAAGAAACCGGGGATTTCATGAGGGGAGGGATCAGGGTATGTGTTACATATAGGGAATCTGGGTCATGTCAGTAACAGCCAACAGGTGTATCATCGCGTTGTTTGTGGGCTATCATAGGGCAGTGCTGCTAGTAGTGGTGTCCTGTGCGGTGCGTTGTGAAGTTGTTGTGCAGTGTGCGTTGGTTGGGATGGTGGTAGCGGTGTCACGCATACCCCTGAGTGGAATTTGCGCCTCCGAGTTTGGTGGGGTGCTTTGGGAGGCGCCTGGATCGGTGCGCTCGTGCAATTGTTTGAACTGGTGGGACAATAGGGCCCATTCCATAGATATGGGATGTTTTCGCAGTCCCTGTGCCTCCTCCTCACGCATTGTGTCTTCTTCTGCCGCCGCCCATTTCTTCACTGCACCCACCCACACCTCCAATGGGGGGGCTAGCGTGTCTCGCCAGTGCATGGCGATACTTCTTTTTGCTAGGAGTGTTGCGAGTGACGCAAAGCGGGCAGTGATTTTGTGTGTTTTTGGGCGTCAGAAGATTCCGAGGGCGACCGCCTCCCACGTGTGAATATCCATGGGACCTGTGAGTTCTTTAAGTGTCTTGAGAACTATGGCCCAGTACAGTTGTAAGGTGGGGCAGCTCCAGAACATGTGCTGGAAGTGTGCCTCGGGTGAGTGACATCTGGAACAGTGAAATTGGGTGTCCAGGTAGGATCGTTGTAGGCGGGCTGGTGTTTGATACGCTCTATGTAGGAAATAATACTGTATGTTTTTGAAGCGCGAATTCCGAGACACCTTCTTGGGGAACTCTAATGCCCTCTCCCACTCCCTATCGTGCAGTTGGCGCTCAAGTTCGTCCTCCCATTTGGCTCGGAGAGCATGCAGTGGTTTTTGAGTTAGTTCTCGTACGGACTTATACAACCACGTGACTAAGTGCCGGCCTGTTTCCATGTATAGGATGGTGTGGACAACCGAGTGTGTTGTTGGCTCACCCGTGGATAGGACAAAATGCGGTCGGAAGTGTTCTAGGAGCTGTTGGTGTGTCAAAAACTGTCTCGGGGGAAGATCGTAGTCCTCCATGAGCTGGTCATAGGGCCGAAGTTGACCCTCTGCGAAGAGCGATTCAGCCTCAGTAATCTCTCGGTCTGTCCATACACGTAGCATAGCAGCCGTGAAATATTCCTCCCATTTGGGCAAGCCGACCAGCGGCAATCGTGGGGAGTAGTGCGGAGTTTCTGCCAACATGCGATGGATTCTTTGCATGCATTGACAGGCTACCGACACCTGCAGAGGGTAAGTTCACCGAGGCTTGGTTCCTGGGAGCAACATGCGCCGGGGTTCAGGGGTAGGAACCGTGCCCGAGACGTGTATATTTCACCTGTGTGCCTGCCCGCCGTCCAGTACAACAGCCATTGTAATTGTGCCGCCAGAAAATATGATTCAAAGGAGGGGGCACCTAGACCTCCTTGTGTGGTGGGCAATTGCAGAGTGGTGAGGGCTATCCGGTGTCTACTTGCCCCCCAGATGAGCGAGCAGAGGAGCGAGTTGAGGTCACAAAAGAAGGCTTTGGGAGGGATAACAGGCACATTCGTGAAGTGGTACAGCAGCCGGGGGACAATGATCATCTTAGCTATGGCTATGCGGCCTATGGGGGCCAGTGGGAGATTCTTCCAGAATCCCACCGACGATCTGATACCGGCCAGTACTTTGCAGTGGTTTCCCTCATACATGTCAGTGGGGGAGTGGTACAAACAAACGCCCAGATAGCGGGGTGAGGCTGTGCTACAGGAGACTTTCTGCTCGCCAACGTATACCTCCCACGACGCGAGATTGCGATGTAGTGGATAGATTGTGGATTTGTCCCAGTTTACTTTAAGTCCAGACGCCTCCGCAAACTCTGTCAAGGTTGTCCAAATGGGTATGAGATCCACGGTAGCATCGCAAATATATAGGAGAAGGTCGTTCGTGTACATGAACACACTATGTATGGTATCCGCTATGGAAATGCCCCAGTCTGGTCCCTCCTGGCGCAATCGTATTGCTAGAGGTTCTACGGCTAGGGCAAAGATCGGGGGTGAGAGCGGGTACCCTTGTCGTGTTCCACGCTACACCTTGAAGGGAGATGATACATATCCGCCCATTCGGATGCAGGATGTAAGCTTAGTGTAGAGAAGTTGTGTATACGCCAGGAGAGTGGGACCTATTCCAGCGCGTCGCAGAACGTTGAAGAGGAAGGGCCACGTGAGGGTATCGAAGGCCTTTTCGAGGTCTAGGATCAGGCAGGCCGCGTTAGGGTGCGTGTACCCCACTTGATCCTGAATGTGGAACAAACGCCGTATGTTTTGGGACGTATTTCTACCGGGACCAAATCCGCACTTATCCGGGTGCACTAGGGGTCGCAGGATTTGTTCATATCTATCCGCCAGAATTTCCCCCAGTATTTTACAGTCGGCAGAAAGGAGCGTGTATGAGGATAGTTGCTGCGGGTCACGGTGTGGCTTAGGGAGCGTTACAATTACCGGTTCACAGAGGGTGCCAGGCAATTCACACCTCTCAAGTGCGGTCGCTTACATTTCTACGAGACGGGGGACCAACAGGGAAGAGAAAGTGTTGTAATATTGGAGTGCCAGACAGTCTAGGACGGGTGCCTTGCGTTGCGCAAGCGCACGGATCGCCTGGGTGACGTCAGTCGGTGTAATCTTGGCGTCTAGTGCAGTTTTTTCAACCTCCGTAATGTGTGGGATGAGCAAGGGGTCTAGAAAGTGGTTTATCGCCTCCTGTCTGAGCTGAGTCAGGATGCGGTAGATCGTGGTGTAGTAGTGCTGAAATGCGCTTAGAATGTCCGTTTGGGATCGTACTAAATTGCCGTTGGGATCGAGTATCTCGGTGATGGGTTTTGTGTCTGCGTCCTGTTTTGCTAATCAAGCAAGGAGTGAGCCAGTTTTGTCTCTCTCCTTGTGCATTCGAGCGACATAGGTCCTGAAGTTATATTTACGTAGGTCTGCCATAGCCACAGAGTATTTTGTTTTGGCTTCTGCCACCTGTTCCGCTGTCGCAGTATTTGCATCCTCCTGTTTTGTGAGGGTGGCTAACTTTTGTTCAGTGGTGGCAAGTATTCATTCCAGTGTGCGTTTCACCCCCACTATGTGACAGTGATGGGTGTGACCTGTCCGGTGTGATATTGAGCACGCAGTTATAGTCGCCACCCAAGGGATGGATGCGAATTGGGATAGAACCCTAGTAAGGGAATCCCAGAACCTGTCCTACTCAACATTTGGGATGTATATGCTGCCCAATAGGATGGATTGTCCATCTAAAAGCCCCTCCAACAATGCAAATCTACCCTCTTTGTCCACCACTCTCCGGAGCTCCTGAAAGGGGGTACTTGGGAAGACCCAAATCAGCGCGCCCTGTGCGTATGCAGAGTACGATGTAGCACAGATGGTGCTGCGCCATCTGGCCCGTAGTTTGTTCACTTCTGGCGCTGTGAGGTGTGTCTCCTGCAAAAACGCCACCTGTGCATTTTGGCGTTTTATGTACTAGTATGCGGTGTATCGTTTACGGGGGTATGCAGGCCCTGCGCATTTAAGGTTATAATGCTGATGTCTTCATTCTGCATTTGGGTGTGTGGTTATCGGTACTTATGCACTTTAGTGTTACAGGAGGTGGCTGCACCTCGGCTTCTAGCTGTGTCCCATCCCCGCCGTTCGCCGGAGATGGGGGTCCATGACAGCCACTCAGGAGAGATAGGTGCCCTGGTGTGTGCAGTCCCTGAGGGGTAAGAGTGTGGAGTAAACCGGGGTAATGAAACATGAAACCGGGTGAGGAGAACATCCCAATACCTAGGACCTATCGGCAGGGCCGATACGCCCAAATTGACTCTCATCTCACTAGAGAGTAAATAGTCGATACATGGGGTTGGCAGTTCGTGCCTGCGAGGCGGGTCCACGTCTGGACATTTGTAGGATCAATGGTTATCATCCGGGTTGTGGATCAGCAGAGGAGTCAGGGGTGCATTGCGTTGGCGTGTCCAATGCAAATGGGACAGGTCATAGCCGACGCTGTAATTGGATGCTTCTAAAATCCGTCCTACGCCTCTTTCAGTACATATTGTCGACAGTTTGTGGGGTAATCTGAGGTAGGGAGACAGAGTCAGTCTTTGATTGAGTCTCATCACTGTCATCTTCGCCTTCCTAGGTGAACAGGTGGGGGGCATGGTCTGTGTCTTCCTCGAGCGGAGTGGACCCTAGATCTGTTATGGCTTGCAAGGCCTTACACCGCTCCTGCATGATTTGCTCCAAATCCGGTGATTCCACGGCATGGCGTTCTGTGGGCTCTCTTCCTCTTTTCTGCCTTTGCATTTGTCGTGGGCCATGTCTCCTGTTGCATGATGCTTTTTGTTTCCACTCCCGTGTGGCCTCTTCTGCTGAGCCCTGTGTGCAGTGGCGATCTGCCCACTCACACGCGTCATCGGCATTGGAGAAGAAGTGGGTAGTGCCGGCATGGATGACCTTTAGGAGGGCCAGGAACAGCAGAGAGTATTGTATATTGGTCGCCCGGAGTCAATGTTTCACCACCAGGAATGAGGATCTTTGTTGCTGTACCGCCCGCTCATAGTCAGGGAAGATCATAACGTGTTTGTTGTCCACCTGTAGGGGGCCTGTGCTCCTGGCGGCCCTGAGCACTGCGTCGCGGTCTCGGAAATGGAGAAATTTAGAGAGCATTGACCAAGGTGGGGCTCCTGGCGGTGGCTTACGGTCCGGGAATCGGTGTGCCCTTTCTATGGAAAAGAAGGGCGTTTGGTCCGTGGTTGGGGTGAAAGATTTGACCCAGGCCTCTATGTATGCAAGCGGGTGCGTCCCTTCGACGCCATCTGGAAGGCCCAGCACATGTATGTTGCAGCGCAGCGAGCGTCCTTCCAGGTCATCCATTCACTCCTCCAGTGTCGCCAGGCGGCCCTGGACGCCCTGGAGTGATTTCTGCTGTGCGTGGACAGTGGGTTGTAGATCAGCTAGGGACTTCTCTCCCTCTTTCACCTTGTCGGCCAGTTTCCTGTGATCGTCTCGAATGAGACTAATGTCTGTTGTGAGAGTGCCGAGTTGCTCTTCCATGGAAACTCTAGAAAGTTCAATTGCTGCCTGCACTTGATCAAGTTTACCTGAGATGGTCAGTTCCGATTGTGGCCAATGCGCTGTTCCGAGGTTGGCTCTCCGGTGCGGTTTCAGGGACCGACGTCGGTTGCGTAGCTCTGGGCTTTCCCATAGCACCGTTTAGAGTAAAGCTCTTTGTGTTCTGCGTGAGTTGCTGAAGGGGTAGGGACAGTCTGGAGTCTCCTGGCAGCCTGAGTATCTGTCTCGTGCACCGCTTGATGTAGGGGATGCAGTGAGCCCGCAGGTCCCCCGTGCCCCAGCAGGGGCTGTCCCATTGGGTTGCCAGTCACCTTCGCGGCAGTCACCTGCAGTAGTGGCCCTGACCTGTCCGCTTAGCAACGGTCCTCTTGTATTTTCCAGGCTCTGCGGTGGAAACTGCACCAGTCCGCCTCCCTTTGCGCTCTTCATCTGTCTGCTTTCGGCATGTAAGACATCCAAATGGTGGTATTGTGTGTCCCAGGCGGTGTGGCCAGAGGGACTAGTGGCAATAGTGTCCCAGGTACTTGTCTGTAGCCGCTAGAGCGGAATGGCGGTGTGTTTACCGGTGCTAATGCTTCCTGATGGCCGCCATTTTAAAGTCAGGCAGAGGCAGTCTCTATGTTCAGCCCCCAAGCCGGTGCTAACGCGAATGGGGGGGGGGGTTGCAGCAGAGCCAGGATCGATGTGGCTAAATCAGGCCCCCGTCCCTCTCACCTCCTGTGTAGCAGTATGTGGGTCCTCTGGTGGGGATGTCTGATGGGCTGAACGTGTCATCTCCTCGGCACCGTCTTGAAGTCAGGCAATTGTGGCGCGAAAAGACTGCAGCCTCCAGAAGTGCCAGTGAGAGAGGGAGGGGCCCGGCCCCCACAGTGCGCCCGTGGACCGATGCAAGTTGCTGCCCCAACCATTGACTGGATTGGGGGGGGGTTCGGTAACGGGGAGGAAGATCGCGTAGCAGTCTGCCCCCGGTCTCCCCTGTGGCTCTCAGGGTTCGCAGTGGTCAGCGGGGTAGATCTGCATCAAGTGGGTGTCCTCTTCCCTGGCCGCTGCTTTGGATTGCCGTCCAGTGCCCTCAGCCCAAGGGTGCGGCCCCCAAAGAAACGGAGCTCGTCCGCTCAGGAGTCAGGGCAGAGTGCAGGAATCCGCCATCTTGTCACGGGCGCCGGGGTGGTTCTTCTGCAGAGTTCTCCATCGGTGCTGCAGCTGTTCGTGGGCTCAGCGTCCCTCAAAGTGTAGCTGGGTTTCCGACTTCGATTTCGTTGGCTTGAACCTCGGATTGATGATGTGGCGCTGTCACTTGAGCTGCTAGGACACGGAGCCTCAGCAGAGCGCGTCCGCCATTGTAGCCCATTTGGCCATGCCCCCAGCAAGATCTCAGACTTATCTCCGTTCAATTGGAGTTGGTTGGAATTCATCCATCTGTCAATGTGAGACATGCATTGCTTGAAGCGCTGTTTTGTTTCGTCTGGGTCCGGTGATCAGAATCTGCGCGTTGTCCGCATAGGATATGACATCAAAACTGTAGAATCTGATCACCTTGGCCAAAGATGTCATTTATAAATTAAAGAGGGTCGGGCTCAAAATAGAGCCCTGAGGTACCCCCATCGCCACTGGTCTCTCCCCTGAAACATTTTTGCCCATTTGAACCGTGGTTACACGGTCAGCCAAGTAGCTCTTGAGCCACTTTAGAGCATTTCCCCTGACACCAATCTCCCACAGCCGATGCTCTAAAATGCTGTGGGAGATGGTGTTGAAGGTGGCAGACTAGTCGAGCAGGACAAGAAAGGCTGACTGATGTTTATCCAACGCTAGTCTGACATTATCCATGACTTCGACCAAGGCTGTCTCAATGCTGTGTGCCGCCCTAAAGCCAGACTGTGAAGGATCAAGTAGTTCATAGCTCTCGAGGTGGGCAACTAACTGCTATTAGGGATTCCATCATTTTACCAAAGTATGGAAGTAAGGATATAGGGCGATAATTAGGAGGTAGTTTCGGGTCGGCTGTGGGCTTTTTTAATAGGGGTTTATCCCTGTCTGTCTTCCACATTGTCGGAAATGTTGCTTCCGCAAGAGACTTATTAAATAGACTTGTGAGATCATCTAGAATCACTGGTGCAATAATGGGGAATAATTTTGGGGGTACTGGATCTGTTGGTGAGCCTGATTTTATCTTTGACATAACGGTTGTGACCGATTTTAAGTCGCACTTTACAAAATCATTCAGGATACAATGGGGGTTAAGAGACAAGCTGTGCACATCATCAGAGTGAGTATTGTTGTACTGCGATGGAAAGGATTGGTGAATGGCTAAAATGTTGTCTTCAAAGAATTTGGAGAGCGTATCCGTCCAGTCCTGAGTATTTGGGACCGATGGCTGGTTGGAAGGGGAGGTAAATTCTTTGAAGATTTGATATAATTCTTTACAGGAATTTTCAGCCTGATTTATCCGAGTTAGAAAGAAATGAAATGAAATGAAATGAAATGAAATGAAATGAAAAAGAAATTTCTAAAGCGCACTGCGGCCAAGCGGCTTCCTGGCGCTGAGGAGCACATCAGAATCTACAGAGGGTCCCAAGAGAGGTTAGCCGGGGAATGCCTGAAGAAAAAGAAAAGTTTTGAGGGCTTTGCGAAAGTGGGAGAAAATGGGGATAGAGCGAATGGAAAGAGGGAGATTGTTCCAAATCTGGGGGGCCAATACAGAAAATCGGGTGCCCCTGGTTCGGGATTTACGGAAGCGGGGGACGTGAAGGAGAGAAAGAGAAGAAGAGCGGAGAGATCGACTGGGGGCGTGGGAGGAGATTAGAGAGTTGATGAAAAGCGGGGCAGAACGAGCATGCGCTCGGAAAGCCAGACAGGCTAATTTGAACCGGGACCTGAAGAGAACCGGGAGCCAATGGAGGGATTTGAGGGCTGGGGTGATGTGGGAGGATTTGGGGAGACGAAGAATAAGACGGGCCGCCTGGTTTTGGATGGCCTGGAGACGACGATTTTCGTAGGCAGGAATGCCAACGTACAGGCCATTGCCATAATCCAGGCGGGATGTGATGAGGGCCGTGATGATGGTTTTAAGGGCGTCAACAGAAAAGAACCGAGAGATCTTGCGAATAAGGCGGAGGGAGGAAAAACAAGAAGACACAACGGAACTGATTTGGGCGTGGATGGACAGATCATTGCTGATCTTGATGCCCAGGGTCCGGACTGAAGAGACAGGAGAGGGGGGAGGACCAAAAGAAAGGGGCCAGTGAGCAGAAGACTAGGGATTAGACGAGCCGCCAGTGAGGACGAGCTCTGTTTTATCGGGATTGAGCTTCAAATGGTTGAAGCTCATCCACTGAGAAATGAAGACAAGGGTAGAGCAAAACTTAGGAAGAGAGTCAGCTGGGGAGGAAAGATCAAAGACGAGCTGGAGGTCGTCTGCGTAGTTGTACACAGAGACCCCCAGCTCGAGAAGAGAAGAGATGAGGGGGCGAATGTAGAGATTAAAGAGGAGAGGGGAAAGGGAAGAACCTTGAGGGACCCCACAGGTGACCAGGAGTGGGGGAGCAGTAAAATCAGAGAGGTGGACTGCCTGTGATCTGCCCTGAAGAAAGGACGCGATCCAGGAGAGGGCGGTGCCTTGGATGCCCGCTGCGCTGACACGGTCGAGAAGGATGGCATGGTCGACCGTGTCAAACGCAGCGGACAAGTCCAGAAGGACCAAGGCCTGGGGGAGGTTGCTATCGGCCTTGCCCTTAAGTTCATCCAGGACCGCGAGGACCACTCCCTCAGTGGAGTGGCCAGGACGAAAACCCGCCTGGTGGGAGGCCAAGAGATGGTTCTCCTCAATGTAGGTTGAAAGGCAGGATTGAAAGAATTGCTCTTTTGCCAATTTGATATCATTCATGTAGTTGTGGTGGATATTTTTATAGTTTTTGCGATCATCATTCTTGCTTTTTTGCCACTTCCGTTCCGCCATACGACATAGGAGCTTAGTGTCCTTTAACTGGTCAGTGAACCATGGGGCGGTTCTAGGCTTGATTTTAATCTGGGCGAGGTGAGCTATTTTATCCAAAGCAGTCCTAATTGCTTTGTCAAGGTCATATGCAGTTTGGCTTACACTAACTTCATGGCCAGGTGAGTCTAGGCGAAAATGTTTAGAAAAGAGGGATGGAGTGACTTTCCGCCAGGATCTTCGGTCTATTAGTTCACTCTTATGGTCGACTTTAATCGCATTGTTAGGAATGGCAAATTTTATCATATAGTGGTCAGACCATAGTAGAGGGGCAGGGAGTTCTATTTGGACACCTGGGAAGTTGGAGAAAAGAAGGTCCAGTGTATGGCCAGCATTGTGAGTAGGGCCCGTGACCAGTTGGCAAAGACCGAGCGTATTCATGTTTGAGATCAGTTGGTCAGTATCTGAATTCGACAAAATCTCAGCATGATAGTTAAAATCACCAATTAGAAGGAAATTCTCCGAGGCCAATACATGGGGAGCGATGTTTTCTAACAGTTTGTCATGAAAGTCCTCTTTGGGTCCAGGAGGTCTATAGACTAAGGCCCCTCTCCAGGTACCATTTGATAGGCCATCTATCTTAAAAATGCATATTTCTATGTGCCGTGAGCTCTTAGTTTCTAAAATTATGATGTTTAGGTCTTTCGTGGAGGCTACTAATAAACCACCTCCTCTTTTCTCTTTCCTGTCCACTCTGGTTATTTTATAGTGGGGCGGAAAGGCGATGGACACATCAGGGGATGCACCTTCGTGCAACCAAGTCTCTGTGATAAAGCAGATATCCAGAGCTACCAGATCTAAGAGACTCCTTACCTCTAATGAATGCTTTGGGATGGAACAGGCTTTCAGATAGACGGCACTAACGTGGGTGGATGTAGGAGATTGGTTGAGGCCTGGGAAATTTAAAATTTGATTTGATTTGAGAAGACTATCTACATTAAGGTAAGAACAAAAATATCGGGAAAAAATATCTTTGTCAAAAATATTGTTGTTAAAAATATCGTATTTTTAAAAATGTGTACAAATAATGTAATATTAAATAAATAATACATATAATTAAAATAAGCAGTTAAAAATATGTTTAAAGTTATAAGTAATACATAGAATGTAATTTTTCTTTAAACATATACATATATAAAATATAATCAACAATTACAATTAATTATTCTAATAACTTATAAATTATTAAAAATCATGTTATATAGGGGGGGCATGGCTAGCAGACGACAAGATGTCTGCGTGCTAGAGAGGCTTCGGCGAGGCGGGACCTTCCCGGCGACATCCGATCATTCATCCGAGGTCTAGCAGAGTTCTAGGACCCTCTGCGACTGCCGGCAATCGGGCGGCGGCGACCGCGACAACCCTGGTGCTAATTGGTGGCAACGTCGCTGAGCTGTGGGGGAGACGTGCTTACGGCCTGCAGCGCAAGGAAAGCCCAGACCTCGATTGCTCCGAGGCCCGGGGCGGAGGCTGAAAGGGACGGAGACGGAAGCGGCGGCTTTCCACCGGGACCCGGAATTGCGCACTAAGATCAAAGCTGCGGGCACCTGAACAGCCCCGGGAGTGCCGATAGCGCAACAGCCTGAGCGGGACCCGCGAGGAACACACGCAACATCCCCCCCCCCCACCCGAGGGGCCTGGGGGCAGTGGCAGGGTTGTAGCGCGGCCTACCTGCGGTGGGGGTGGGGCAGAGATTGCGTTGCCTGCTGGCCCCCCCCCTCTCTTATACTGAATCCGGAGGCCAGATCTCGGCTTGGTGGCAGCCCTGAGGCATTTAAAGCCCTGAAACTGAACTGGTTACTAAAATACCACACACGCCCAGCACGACCTGCATTGGCTCATGAGACCGACCTTCCCCCCCACAGTAGCCTGAGAAGAAACACCTTTCTGTGAGACTTTGCACCCACTTTCAACAGGGCGGCGTTGTCGGACCTGCTCTCCCCACTGGCCCTGAATGTGCTGCTGATTACAGGGAATTGTCCCCCCCCAACGGACTTAAGGAGGGACACTAGGAACAGGAGTCACATAGACCTATCTAGCGGTGGGCACGCAGCCGCGCCAGGTGCAACACGACACCCAAAGAGGCTCCTAGGCATAACTTGAGTGGCCATCATGTCGGGCAGGGGGGTCAGAAACCAGACCTCACAGGCAAAGCTGGACAAATACGCCTACACAAAGGATTTCCCCCCGCTTCCTGTGGGTAAAGGAGCAGCAGGGGACACCGCGGGCATAAATGCTGCCGCAAAAGTGACCCTGGAAGATATTATGGCGGCGCTTACCAATGTGCAGACCACAGTAGGCTCTATCTCCACTGACGTCTCCCTTCTCAGGGCGGACTTTCAGAAAATCACGACTCGAGTCACGGAAGTTGAAAGAACGACAAAAACCCTGACCACGGACGCAGCAGCCCTGCAGAAAACTGTAACGCGCCTAGAGGAAGAAAATAAAGTACTGTTCGACAAGCTGGATGAACAAGAAGGACGATCCCGCCGCAACAACGTGCGCATCCTTGGAATTCCAGAAAGTGAGGGCTCGCAAGCGATGGACCTATATGTCGAGGACCTCATCAAAACGCGGCTGCAGCCTAAGGGACTGGCCACTTTCTTTTCTGTAGAGCGGGTACATAGGGTGCTGGGTGGCAAAGCTAAACCAGGAGTATCTCCACGACCAGTGCTGGCCCAGCTGTTAAATTTTCGGGATCGCGGCGTGATCCTCCAGACGGCACACGTCTCTCCACAAATTTGCGTGCAAAACTCCGCAATTTCGTTCTTCCAAGACTATACGGCTGCGGTGCCCTGGCGCCGTCGCAGCTTCCTGGAAGTGAAGAAGGAGCTAAGGGCTCGAGAGGTGCCCTACTCAATGCTATTCCCCGTCAGATTGAGAGTCGTGGCAGAAGGAAAAACCTGGTTTTTTGAGACACCGGAAGAAGTGTATGACTGGCTCGAGGGGTGGCGGACGACGAGCGGCTCCCAGCGCAGAAACAAGGGTCACCACCTCAGGACTAAAGATGAAGAGGCGAACAGTCAAGACCTTTTTCAACAGGAAGACGGCCCCTCGCTGAGAGTAGATGCAGACGATTTGGGCAAGGGATGAACTGGGCTAATAGGCGACGCACTTGAAATATTTTTTCCCTACTGTTTGAACAATTGGCCTATGTCATTTTGGGACGCGGGACTGAAAAAGACTCTACCGGGACTGGGAGGGTTTACCCTCGCATGGACCTCTCACCCCCATACACGCAAGTACATGTTCTGGGATGGGAAGAAGCACTCTGCTGAGTTGGGGTGGCGGGCAGTTGAAAGTCCGTTAGGCAGGGAGGCAGGGAGGTGGGTGGGCTCCGGGGTTGGGATTCTTCTTGTTCTTTGTTTTTTGGTTGTAATTTTGGTTGACATTGACAAGACAGCTTGGTCTCTACAACTTAGTTGGCTCCGGCATGATATGACCCACTCGCCACCCCCATTTACATTCACAACCTCAAATGGCTATAGAAACACAACACTCTAATGTAAATGACACGACCCCTATGAAACCAGTGCCGCCGCTTATACTATTGGCATGGAATGTGCACGGATTGGGCGACAAAATCAAGCGTGGGTTGGTGTTAAGGTCCCTGACACGACAAGCTCCTACTCTGGCGCTCCTACAGGAGACTCACCTCACGGGTTCAGCATGCAGGGCAATGGATAGATGGGGGTTTAAAATGATAGTACACTCGGACTTCACCGCTGGGTCAAGGGGCACAGGTATTTTAATCCGAAAACAATCTCAGTTTCTAGTCCTACACACTAAACACGACGATCAGGGGCGCTTTGCTGCGGTACATGGTCAATGGGAAGGCAGACTGCTTAATGTGGTGTCAGTTTACATTCCTCCCGCGCTACACACAGTGGCGCTCCCGGCCCTCAGCGAATTTATCTTAGCTCTCCCAGAGGCAGACCTCCTCATCGGAGGTGACTTTAATGCTGCAATGGATGTAGAGATGGACCGACACCCAGTGCGGCAGCAGCGGTAGGGGGTCTCCCGTCTCCAAGGTTTTGCGGATGCACTGGGTCTGGTAGATGTGTGGAGACGACGACACCTAGAGACGAGGCAATACACTTTCCACTCCCCTGTCCACAATAGTCTCTCACGCATAGACTACTTTTTCACTTCAGAGTCCTGCATACCACGCATACCTGACATAGCTATAGGACCCAGGGGGGTATCCGACCACTCACCTATAGTACTGACTTACGCCTCGCAACATGTCACCCATAAACGACTGTATCCCATCTACCCGGGTTATCTGCATGTCCCTCAGGTGCGGAAAGAGCTACGCCAGACCACAAAGCATTTGTTTGCTGAGAACACAGCCTCAGTCGCTTCCGCAACCACCCTCTGGGAGTCTTACAAGACGGTGTTGCGAGGGCAGGCCATTGCCATGATCACAGGTCATAAGCGGTCCAAACATTTGGATCTGACTGCTTTAGAACAGGAACTGCAGTTGGCAGACACCGCCTACTCCACTGACCCCACACTCGAGAACGAGCACATTCTAGATCTGAAACAACAGCAATATAGAGAATATCTTAGACAAGAGACGAAGACATCCCTGGCAGCGACTAGGCATAGGATATACAAAGTGGGCGACAAAGCAGGAAAGCTATTGGCCTGGCTAGAAAGGAAAGACCGCAGCTCTAGAACAATTGCATACCTAGAAACGGCAGAGGGCCAAACTGTTTAGAAACCTGGCGCCATAGGGCATACACTGGCAGAACATTTCCGGGCGGTATATACCTCCTCCTCAAGCGCCGCGCTGGAGGACACAGAGGACCTATTGCAGGCCATAGAGATGCCGAGCCTGGACTCGGAAGCTATGGCAGAGCTGTTGTCAGACCTCATCACAAGCGAAATAGACGCAGCCATTAAATCCTTGCAGTCCGGAAAAGCATTAGGACCCAACGGAATTCCAGTAGAACTCTACAAGCGCTTGGCAGAATCCCTCGGCCCGCATCTACTTGCAATGTATAATGATAGTCGGGACCAGGGTATATTACCGCTAGACCAGAGAACGGCCACGATCGTAGCGATTCTTAAGCCAGGCAAACCCCCTTCGGAGTTCCACTCCTACCGTCCCATTTCACTGCTCAATGTGGAAGCTAAGATCCTTGCTAAATTACTTGCCAATAGGCTACAGACTAAGTATGGGCGGAAAATCCGTTCCGCTCGCAGATTTTGCGGATTTTCGGTAAATTCGCGATCCGCGAGATTCGCGAATTTCCCGCAAAATCCGCAAATCCGCGAGCAGCGGATTTTATGGCTTGCTCGCACTGTTCGCGTGAGTTCGCGGCTTCCCAGTTCAACTTCGCGCCCCGCGAATAAGCGCTAAATTGCAGAAATACGATCTTAGCAAAACTGAAACTACTTACCAGGTTCAAAAGTTCAAGCTCATCATTAGTAGCCATTTCCTGTAGTGCTTCCTGAGGGGCCCCTCCAGAGTTCAGTTGCCTACTTGCAACTATTATGTGACCCTGCTCTGACCCTCAGAATAGTTACACATATGCCACAAAGGTCCTGAATTACAGCTAACGGAGACAAGCAGGAGCCAGGCTGGAAGTTCAAATCCAGTGACACATTAATCATCCCCTAATTCATTATTGTCAGTTGGGGCAGGGCAGGTGTTGTAACTAATTTTGCAACAATGAAAGCACTTAGCAAGTGCAAAAGATCACTAATCAGGAAGCACTAAGGAAGCAGGTGCCAGCTAAAAAAATATTCTGTGACACATTAATCAGCCCCAAATTAATTCAGGTCACTTGAGGCAGGGAAGGTGTGCTTTGCTTTGCCACAATAATGTACACTGGACAACCAGAAGGTGCTGTGATGAAACAGAGGGTGGCATGGGTGAGCCAGAGGGTGGCATGTGGTGACAGAGGGTGGCAGTGATGAAGAAGAGTGTCCCAAACAGGCTGGACACGTAGAAAAAACAAGTTCGCAAAACTTGCGACCCGACAGGTAAGTTCGCGTTTGCGAAATTGTACAAAAACCCTTGCGACCTGGCAGAAACCCGCGCGAACACAAAAAAAAAATTCCGCAAATTTGCGAGAATTCGCGGATTTTGCGGATTGCGAGTTCGCAAATCCGCATAATTCGCGAAAGCGAGATTCGCAAAATTCGCCCATGCTTACTACAGACACACTTACCCGATTTAATTCATCCAGATCAGTCCGGCTTTATGCCCCACAGAAATACTGCACTCAATCTTCGACGTCTACATAGTGTGATGGCTCGAAGACATTTACTAACTGAATCCTCAGCAGTCCTATCATTGGACGCCCGAATGGCGTTCAATATGGTAGAATGGGGATACCTCTTTGCGGTGCTTCGGCGCTTAGGTTTCGCCCCGAACTTCTGTGCATGGGTCCAGCTCCTCTATACGGCTCCAGTAGCACACATTGCGGTTAATGGCCACTTGTCAGAAACTATACCATTGTCGAGAGGGACCAGACAGGGATGCCCCTTGTCTCCGCTCCTGTTTGCATTGGTGCTGGAGCCCCTAGCGGCTCGGGTTAGGCAAGTCCTGTTACTGCGAGGTACACGCTGGACGGAGTACTGGGAGGAACGTATCTCCCTTTACGCTGATGATATCCTGGTATATCTCACAGACCCAGAGAGCTTGTTGCCAGCGCTATTGGAGATCTGCCACGCTTTCGGACCTATCTCTGGATATACAATCAATTGGTCTAAGTCAGTTCTCTACCCCTTGAGTGGTCCTGATCCTAGGTTCCCCAGGGATTGTCCCCTACAGCTTGCACGAGACTCCTTTAAATACTTAGGGATTATCATCACAGACCCGGCCGCATTCTATGACAACAATATAACCCCCCCCTGGAGTGCCTATGAAGAGATGTGGCCCATTGGGCGGCTATACCCCTGACATTGCTGGGGAAAGCAGCATTATTTAAAATGATGGCCATACCACGTTTCTTGTATGCACTGGAGAATACACCCTTCCCAGTGTCCTTGCAATATTTCAAACGGGTGGCGGCACTGGTGTCCACGCTCCTCTGGGGTAACAAACCACCGCGTGTTGCGCAAAAACAAAGCTACACCGTAGCTGGTATGATGGCGGAATAGAGCTCCCAAATGTTCAATTTTACTATTGGGCGGCGCATCTTAAGATTATTAACCAATGGCTTCACGTTCCCCACACAGACCCGTCATTCATGGCTGATCGAGCACAACTTGGAACGGACAATATATTAGCGGCCCTATACAACCCAAAGCGTGCACAATCGCTAGAGGGGCCAACACGACACACAGTCTTGTTATGGTACAGGGCACAGGCTCATCTAGGATGGAAGGGTGTCATCACCAAACTCACCCCGCTCTGGGACTCGAAACAATTCTGCACAATTCGAAATAGTAAGGGATTCCGACATTGGGATGCCATCGGTATCTCCACAGTGGGCTACCTTTGAGAAAGAGGAACGGTCATTCCCTTCGATAGGCTGAAACAACAGTATAAACTGGCACCCACTGAAACATTTCACTATCTACAAATCCGCCATGCTCTTATGGCGTTCCTACCACAGGACACTGAAGTACCGGAGGCCTCCCCCCTGGAGGATAGACTTCTTACGGACTTCATGAAAACATGAGCCACATCACTCATGTACCGTAAAATGCTCAATAACATCCCAGATCCTACGATATCCCTAAAAGATAAATGGGGCGACAATATTCAAGACATGGACGAGACAGAATGGCAGGAGGCCCTGGCCTCGCCCCGGGAGGTGGGAATCCCAGCTAGACTCAGATTAGTGCAGCTGAAAATTCTTCATCTTTCCTACCTTACTAGGCCAACACTTCATAAAATTGGCAGGGCACAACACCTGTCTATGGGGATGCGGGGAAGAGGGTACTTTTTTCCACACTATTTGGGACTGTCCCTTTATATTGGATTACTGGCGGAAAGTTCTTCGTAAGATATCACAAACCCTACACGTCTCTTTATTACCTGAACCAAGGAGATGCCTCCTTAACATATGGGAACCAAATGATTTGACGAGATATGGTCAAACTTGGGCGACACTGGGCTTCATGGTTGCAAGACAGAGCGCAAAAATGGGGAGCCACTGACAGTCCACTATTGGAGTCCTGGTGCAGGGACATGGATGTCACAATCATGTCACAATGATTACGGAAAGGACAGTCTATGTAAACAGGAATTGCCCTGGGAAATGGAGAAGGGTATGGGCATCCTGGAACACATATAGCGGGGACATATGTGAGCCTATTACTGACGTAGATCATGATGACTCTGATGATGCTGAAGTCGGGGATGATTAATTGGGTGGGGATAGGGTTGTTGTATCTCCGATTATTATTGCATACCAGACCTGAGAATGCGCAGTGGTACAGTCATTGCTGGATTTGCTATACTGAAGATAATGTGTACTTTCCTCTATGTAGAGACAGCTGTTCTTCTTCATGTTCTAAAACTAATAAAAACATTAAAAAAAATCATGTTGTAAATTATAAATACATATTTACACATACAACAATAATATAAATAAAAATATCAAAACTATATATAACAAATTATGAAAATTAAATAAATTATACACTACATTAACTAAAACAGTAAATATTGGATAGCTTAGGGGTAAAAATTACAATTCCAACTCCTGAGAGTGCAACAGTAGGGAAAGTGTTGATAGCGTAGGGGTAAAAATTACTATTCCAACTCCATAGGGTGCAACAGTAGGGAAAGTGTTGGATAGCGTAGGGGTTAAAATTACTATTCTAACTCCAGAGGGTGCAACAGTAGGGAAAATGTTGGCTAGTGTAGGGGTTAAAATTACTATTCCAACTCCATACGGTGCAACAGTAGGTGAAAGTGTTGGATAGCGTAGGGGTTAAAACTACTATTCCAACTCCAGAGGGTGCAACAGTAGGGAAAGTGTTGGATAGCGTAGGGATAAAAATTACAATTCCAACTCCAGAGAGTGCAACAGTAGGGAAAGTGTTGGATAGCATAGGGGTTAAAATTACTATTCCAACTCCAGAGGGTGCAACAGAAGGGAAAGTGTTGGATAGTGTAGGGGTTAAAATTACTATTCCAACTCCAGAGAGTACAACAGTAGGGAAAGTGTTGGCTAGTGTAGGGGTTAAAATAACTTACTAATAATTAAAATATTTTGGAGGTAAAAAATAGTAATTTAATTATTAAATTCCAATAAATTAATTAACAATACCAATAAATAATTATTTAAAAATAATTACCAATTAATAATTAATTAACAATTAAATTGATGATAAATACAATTAAATAATAATGATTACAAATGTATTACCAACTAATAATAAAAAAATCAATACCAAAAACAATACCTATTACAAAACATTCAGCAATTAATAATTAATAAACAATAAATTGTTGATACATACCAATAGATTATAAATAATCAAATGTAATTCCCAATTAATAATTAATGAACAATACATTACATTCCCCCAAACATATGAATTAATAAAAAGTTATTACCAATTAATAATTGATTAACAATACATTGATTATCAATACTCAACACTAAAATAATTACTTAATTACAATTAAATTACTTACCACCCTATTGCCCTGTAACCTCACAACACACTTCAATAATAAATTAATACACTTAATACAATTACCAATTATTCAATTAATAATTATTAAAAAATAATAAAAAAATAATTACCAATTAATACAAGTTAATTAACAATTAACAATTATTTAACATAAAATTAATTATCAATACCAATGAATAAAAATTAAATAATTACTTAATTACAATTAAATTACTTCCCACCCTATTCCCCTATAAACCCACAACCTGCAATAGAACTAAAACACAAAATGTATTTAAAAATATTTACCAATTCCTAATTTTTTTAAATTAATTTACTGTAATTAAATTACTTCCCACCCTACTCCCATATAAACCCACAACCGGCTACGGTACTAAAACGCATAATTTACTGAAAAAAAATATTACTAACTTCTAAAAATTTAATACATATATTATAAAACTAGTACAATAATTAACAAAAATGATAAAAACAACATATAAAATACATAATAAAATACATATTACTAATATTAATATCTAGCCTCACCAAATCTGCAGTTTCCCTCATCAATAAAGAGCTGAGGGTACCATAACAGAGATACCTCAGCTGGCTCTGCCGTCTGAAACCCTAAACACTGCGACAAGTCAGTCACAGGGCAGGTAAGTAGAAAAATGTCCCTGGCGCACAGATAGAAAATTCCCTTTCTTTCAGGGAGATAAATTTTTTTTCTTTTCTAGAAACAAACACCCACTTTGGGTTTTGAGTTTATTTCTGAAAAAATATAAAATAATGCAGAGTGGGCTTCAACATGATGGGCTACAAGGTATTTAAGGCCTCATTTACAATATTTTGACGCACTGCAGCACAGCAAGCCTTCCTGCTGTGCTGCCTTGCATCAAAAGAAAAGGACAGTAATGCACTGTATCTACCAGATACAATGCACATTCCTGTTCTTTTCCCCTGCGCTAGTGCACAATGGGCTGCCATGAGATAACACGGGCACCTTTGGTGCAAGGGTGTCTGCGTTGTAGGAGTGATTGCTTTTGTCCAGGAAGGGGCACCTTCCTACACATAAACCTAGGTGTTTCATCGTTCTATGCATGCTGTAGAATGCAGCACACATAGGAAAAAGCAAATGTGAGGAGAAATAAAGGTATTTCCCCTCGTGGCGCAATGGGCTAGTACTTTAGCCCTCTTGTAAATATGGGAAGGCATCAGGGTCTACGGATGTTTCGTAGGAACAGCCACAGCAGCACCCATTGGACGTCCCTTTCACACAGAGTAATGCGTGAAAGGGGTCATATTTACAAGGCCATGAAAAGCCTCTCAGGGTTGTGTAGTGTGGCCTTATAAATATGGGCAGGCACAGTGTGCCACCGGTGCGTCAAAAAAAATTATGCACTGGCGGCACAATGGGCTTGAAATAAGACCCTTAGTTTTTCAAAAGTATATTTGGTGCACTGGTGGGTACACTTTCAGCAATGAGATCCCCATCACCCGGGGGAGGGGGGCCTCTCTAGTTGGGGCATGTGGTTCCCCACTGAGGGGATAGAGACAAGAGCCTCAACTGATCCAGTGGACTGACATACCAACTGCACCCCTCTAACTGAGATCTAAGACTGCTTGTACCTCATCCCGAGTGAGTACATAATTTTGCTAAACAATGCAGCTTAATTTAAGGTCAGTTGCTAAACAGTTCCCTCATTGTTGATTTATTTTCAAAGTATCATTTACACCTATTTGGATTATCAGAATCCTGGCATTGGGCATAGTTTGGGCCTGATTTGGTGGTAGCAATTCAAGAAGGTTTTATCTTAAGCTGGCAGAACCGAAATACTGGCATGCGTTGACAGTGGCATTGTTCAGATGAAAGTCATAGGTAGATACTCAACTTTCATTCCTTATGAAAAGCATAAAACACATTTTTACCATACTGTTAAGTTCCTTTTTTAGCTGATAGTTATGTTATTGGATGGAAATATTAATACACTTGTAAAAGTTACTACATTATTTGAAATGTTCTTTACCAAGTTGTTATGTTAGCAGTGAATTTCTCCTCATGATTCAATTCACTTTTTGTTTTTATAAATGTGCATTGCTCACGTCTTCCGGCAATTAAATTCTTCAATCTATTCAGTGATGCTCTTCCTCCTTCTGTTTTAAAAGCATCCATATCCATATCCCTTGGAGATTTCATAATTTAAATTTTTACAGGGAGGATAGCATTAGCAATGATGTTCAAATACTTACAAGCGCATGCACTAATCTAGACTTTTTTCAGGTCCTCACTGCCACTAACCTTGTTGGTGGTCATATTTTGGCTCTTCTGTGTGTTCCCTTGTACACCTTTAGGATAGGCCAAACGGATTCTATGACAGAATACCGAAGAAAGCAATATTAAAATACACAAATATCGCCAAAAATATTGACTGTAAAAATATTGTGATTTATACTTAAACAAGTACGCAAATATTACTACAAAAATAGTGCATGAAAAATACCTTAAAAATCCAAATATCGTAAACAAAAATAAAGACATGCAAACTATTTTTACCACATTTAACATGTACAATTTTACACACATATCAACAATAAACTATTGACAAATAAAATGATATCATTATCAAAGGTAAAATAAATTAAAATTGATTACATGAAAAGTTTAAAAAACATAAAATATCAAACAAAACTATTTATATATATAATAACAAATATTTTAAAAGCTAAACATGCTATAAAATATTTCAAAATATTATTGAAATGAGGACTAAACAATAAAACCGTAAAACACCAAACAAAACAATGAAATTAAACTTAAAATTAATTAACTAAAATAAATAGTTTACTAATTAAAAAATGATTTTAAAAAGGTAACAAAATTGTGCAAGAAATTACAGCAAAAGTGACAGTCTGCTGGATTGATGACAAAGTAGAAACGAAACAACCAAAGAAAAGGAAATCACATTTTTAAAAACTATGCATCAAAGAAAATACCGGGAGCAAACGGGCAGATTCTCAGAATCTGGCCGTTTGCTCCCGGTATTTTAGCATTTGGGATGCATCATCCCAAAAGCAGAAATCGCAAATTAAGGAATCTCTAAATAGAGATTCCTTAAATTGCTCTTGCATTTAAGGAATCCCAAAATGAGATTCCTTAAATGCAATGCATGAAACCCAAAAAAATAGCGATTTCGCTAATAGGGGGAGCAAATTACCATGAAGTTGAACTTCGTGGTAATTTGCTAACACTTTGAAAAATTCACTTTTGTGCATTTTTCAAAGTTACATGTTGTGCACACACATCCCCTTAGGGCATGTGTGTGTGTAACATTTGTGCACAGGTCCATTTCAGGGGTGCAACAGGGTGTCCTCCGGACACCCTGACACCCTTGAAATAGCGGAACATTAGCGATTCGGTAATAGCTAATCGCTAATAAGGAATGGCTTTCCCATTCATTCCTATGGGCCTAAAGGCCCATAGGAATGAATGGGAAAGCCATTCCTTATTAGCGATTAGCTATTACCGAATCGCTAATAAGGAATATGTAGGAATTGCTAATAACATTGCGATTCCTACATGCATCCCGCTTTGCGAGTCTTTAATAGCGATTCCTTAAAAATCGCTATTAAGGACTCGCAAAACTTAACTTTGATGCATCTGCCAGTAAGTGAAATAACGTAAATTATTTATAAAGAAATAACAACAAAAGTCAAAACCTTTACTTCAACAAAATAATTTATATAAACATTTCTATTAATATTCCAGCCCCAAAATGAAAATGACCACAAAAAGAAAATGAAAAAATGAAATGCAAAACTTGACAATATTAACTAAAATAGTAAGTCAATATAAATTATTTAAAAAAACTCTATAGTTGAAAAATTGCTCTAAAACAAAATTAACTACAAAAATATATAAATAGTTATTAAACATGTAACACTGACAAATGTAACTTAATAGAAAAAAACAAGCACTTGGACCATCATTTTGCAACAAACATGAAAATCCTGTCAAGCATCTCTGGATAAAGACAACAACATAAAATCTGTAAGTTTAATGTAAAGAAACTGTGATGCATGGTTGCATATTAATGATACAAATATTATTTAAATAAAATAATTATTACAATATTCTAATACCTACAGATAAATGTTACAATCAGCTATATATAACAAATCTCAGAATGGATAATTATTGAGCGACATGGGATATACCTACAGCAGAGAAAGTACAGTACGTGAGAAAACACCCTGGAAATGTATAAGGTGTTATTTTAATTCAAGTTTTGGGAAGGCTACAATACAAAATGCAATTGTTGAAAACGTTGAAGAGCACAGTCACCCCCCCCCCCACCACCACCACCCAAAACATTATGAAAATCGAAGTCAGAAATGTATTACAAGACCTCAGGGAAGATAGCTTGAGCTCTCAAGAGAATCTAGGAGCAATTAAAAAAATAGAACACTAAAAGTTCCTGACTATGCTACAACCAACTCCTGGGTATCCCAACCCGAAAAGGGCTCACAGACAGAAATAGAAAAGTAACCAGAAACCCTTGCTTCTCCAAAAAAGATTTCAAGCTATAAATGTCCCAGAAACATAACTATAACACACAGCAATGAACTTTTCATTTTATATGACAAACCAGATAATAGCAGGAGGGCAATTTTTATTCGCAACTGACAACAAGAACTAAGATTAAGTCAAAGTAACACATGAATGATGGACAGTGCATTTAAACTCCACAATACATGGAAAATACCATAACACAAAATGCCTTTTGTCTACACACCTGTACCATCTAACTGAAATCAAATCTCAAACTAACACTTAGGGGTCTATTACATCGCCCCGGTAAAGAGGACCGCCCACTATGTGTGCGGCAGTCCCGCATGTGAAATTAGGATGCTTCCGCAATACTGGCAGGCGAATCCCGTATTTTTTGCATTGTGGCGGGTGGTGCAGTCAGCAGCACTTGCCGCAATGCAAAAAAGGCATCTGTGCATTTGCAAGCACAACGTGGTAGTCACCGTGTGGTGCTTGCCACCTCGTGCATGCAAAATTCAGGAGCTGTACCATAGGTACCCCCTCATTGTGCCTCCTCCACCTCCCCATCATCCTGGGGGCTGCAACGGCCCCCAAATGCAAAAACGGCATGCTTTTCCGTGGCAGCAACGCCACCACGGAAAGGCTGGTTCCTGCAGCTATTGTAATATGGATGGCGGTGTCTATCAGACACCACCACCATATTCAACCCTTTTCCACCCGGTCGACGAGTCGACCGGACCAAAAAGTGGCGGACGGTCTTCCCGTCCGCCGCAGTACCCCCGCCGTCATAATATGGCTGGGGTAAATGGGAGGTGGGCGGGGAATTATGTCGGGAGGATCGCCACCGCCATGCGGACGGTGGCGATCCACCCGACATCGTAATAGACCCCTTACTATCCTCAAAAAGTAATTATTGACTTTGGACAGCCAATGATTTCCAAAATTTTGAAAACATACTCAACGGCAGTTATACAGGGCAGTTAATACCATGTTAATAAAAGTATATAGAGAAACCTGCAAAAATCAGCACAAGCTGTTGAATACTCAGCAAACAGAAATTTGCCCATTAAATGAAAAACAAATGTGCATGAGAACATGTCCCAGTAACTAAAGTAACAAAACACTGCAACCTACTAATATAATTTGTACTATTTCCAAAGACACAAACACCAATTAAGCTCCCTAACGGAATATTTTGAACGTAATTGGGTTGGCAATCCACGCCATTCTTGTCACAAATGCAAACCCAAGTATCACATAGCACCCCTGAAATATATATTGCAGCACAATGGCACACCAAGCAAAAACAAACAATGCAATGGACAGGTGGCAAAATTCCTCCCAAAGGACTGTAGTAATAAAGTCATCCTACACTATGCTTATTCCAACAGATATTAAAGCTGCCAACAGCGCAGAATCCAATAAATTATAATCAACTGAAACCTAAAATATCAAACCAAACCAAATAAGCGCGCGAACTCTTAAAATGCAAAGCCTAACTATTTGCTAACAATCAAGGCCTACCATATCTAGACTACTTTGCAAGAACATTGTGGTAACAATTCTAAATTTACAAACTAAATATAAAATATAACTCTGAACAACAAAAGCATATTTATAAGATTTATTTATTTATAAATATCGTAGTTCATTTTTACTAATCAGTCAAAAATACATTATTATCTTTAAACACAAATTCTTAACTAAATATCATTAAATAAACAGTAAACCATAGGAATAGCAACTTTTATTTTCATAATACATGATGCAAATTAACCGAAAAATGAGTACAATGCATAGCACATTATAAAGCATCTTAACCACTCAAACAACTTTAAAGCACATAATCTCTTCCAAACCATAAAAATGAAAGAAAATACAGCTTATATTATCAACATAATCCACAAAATACCAATCTACAAAAATAGAAACAACAAATTCCAGAAAAATGGCAAACAATAAAATAAAATAAAATATTGTAAATGTAAATGAATTTATATAGCGCAAATCACCAACCGGTCTCTAAGCGCTTGCTTAGGGAACCCGTCCTGGTATTCCCCCGTGAGATAACCCCAGCAGGGTATCCGCAAGGTGAAAGCCAGGCATCCCGCCGCAAGGGGCTGTTGTGGAGATTAAGCAAGCTGTTGCCCAGAGTCGCAGAGTGTGAACCCGTGATTCAAGTAGGCACCGGAGCGAGAATTGTTGGGTCCATGGACATTTTTAGGACTCAAGACCTCGCCAAGCCAGGAATTGAACCCTGGTCCGGGGCTGACCTCTGCTTCCAGGTCTGCCTCCTCTAACCAGTGAGCCACACTTCTCCACAATTGAAAATATTCAATGTAAAAATATGAATCCATGACAACCATCCATAACCTGGAAAATAAAATTTCAAACCATGCTTCAGGAAAGCCGAAACGTAAAGAAAATTAAAAATAAGATTGATTAATAAAAAACCAAACCTTTAACAAAAAAAAGTATCCAATAGGAGGGAAAAATACAGGACCCAATAGAAACAAGTGTAAAAAATACAAAATACCATTCCGCACACCATACTCCCATGAGCATAACAAATAATAACTCTAAAACCATATACACGTAAAACATTCCAAATAACCATTACATTAAAATATACAAAGTGCAATGAGGCCTACCACACTAGACACACAGATACCTCGACTCTGCAGGACTCCTACTCGCACACATCCGCCGCATACACAGAACCAGACCAGGAGGATTGGTGTTCTCTTACAACACTTCTAAAGCATGAAACAACCTCCTTCTCCACAGCAGAGTCCCCTCTTCTCTTCTTGAATTCCGCAACAAGCTGAAGACCTGGCTTTTCAATTAACCAATCTACCATATGCAGGGCTAGATACACACATTTGCTCAGTGCCAGGATACATACATGGGTGATAGTGTCCTTTATAAATGCACATAAAAAACATATCACATCTAAAATGACAACTTTTAACTACTAAACAATCACAAAACACCAACCTAACTTACTAAACTGGCCCTAAACACATCCCCATAATAATAAAATCCAAGTAAGTAACTTATAATTAGTCTTACATGATTTGAAGAACAGGAATGGGGAAACGTGGCAGCATGGAAGCACAGACAAACCAAAATGCAGAAGACAGACTAATATTAAAGACTGCAATATACAACGTGTCCACTAATAAATATAATAAAAGAATAATGCTCCATAGAAAATAATTAAACAAATAATTATTTACTTTTGTATTGGCTAAAAAAAAAATTGAAAAAAATAAAATGACTTGATGTTTATGGAAATGTACTACCTTTAAAAAAAGACAACTATTTAATTTAAAGATGTACCTGAAAAAGAAAGTTATTCATTTATGGCACTTAATATTATATAGAAAATAAGTATATAATTAACAAAAATCATAACCCAAATATTTTTTGTTAAAAATATGACTTCTGTCTTTGCAACATATTGCACAATAAACGTTAAAAAATGTTTACACTATGTGAAACAATAGCAACATATAAGCTAAAAAATGGTGAAACATAAAATTATAAATATGTTTCAAGGCAGCGATTCCGACCTGATGCCTCCAACTGGCGGCACTGGAAGACCTGTTCTATAGGGAGTTGTTACAGACATCCATAATAGAACATTTTGACAATCTCCTCTCTTAGAGTGGGAGCCCATCAAGGTTTTCATCGGGGGCCATTGTATGAGGCAATTCTTGTGAGTCCACAAGGAATTTACGTGGAATTATGTACGCTGGATGCCACGCTTCATATGCGTGATAACACTTAGGAGATAGACCCTTCCAATCACCAGCTCTTACTTGACACCAAGGAGCAGTATCATACCATTTTCGGAAGACTGAGCTACTATGACTGTACAACTTAAGTTGAAAAAATACACAATGAGGGGGGCAAATAAGTAAGGCTTTTAGCATGGCTGATTCACCCAGAAATACGGGGTGCATCCATCACACACTTGACATTGGCCACAGGCACACATATTTATTCCCCACAGGGTACGGACAACAAGTTCAAACAATGCTATGGGACCCTGTACAGCAGTTCAGCAGCCTTTCTGAACAACTTACTGGCTGTGTTTCTAGACCGTCTCTCCCAACATTCACACATAAGGCACATGAAAGCAAAGGAGGCCCAGTGATAGCACTGGAGATCAAACTGGCTATTAAAGGCTACTGGCAAGACGCCTGGCCCTGATGGGTTGCCATTAGAATTCTATATGATCTATGTGGGTCTGTTAGCCCCTGGTATAAAGGCACTTTATGCTGAATCCCTGAAGGAGGGCTGTCTCACAGATAATACTCATAGAACAACCATTATCCCCCTCCCCAAAGCAAAAACGTCTGAGGCACCCGTTACCGTGTTTTGGCAGCTGTCTATGCTTAATTTGGATTTGAACATTTGAACACTCGGGCCCTACGCTCTACTGACCTCCATCTTGCCCGGACCGTTAGAGTACGCAAGAGCCAACATACCTCAACATAAGAGACCCTCTACAGGATAGATATCAGTCTTCAAAGTGACGTTTCAGGCTTGGAGTCTTCATTTATTTTGCCTAAGTTTTGTTTTTCCGCTTCCATATAAAAAGAAAAGAAAAAGACCTGGGCGTCAGTGGAACTTGCTAAGCCCTCATCACCCCATTACAAATTTCAAGTCAAAGGCAAACATTGTGTTTTAGGACTCAGGACTAGGGCTCAGGGAAGGAGGGAAGGTTGCGCTGTGGGAAGATTTTAGGCTCAGGGCCTTGATTGGGATTGGCAGAAGGTTTGTGGAGGCTGGTAATAAGTGGGATTTGGATAGGGGAGCATAAGGAGCGAATTTACAACATCAGGGTTGGTGTTGGGGTTGTTTACAAGGGTGCGGACGAATTTTAAGACTCAGGGCTGGGGTGGGATGGTTTACAGGGCTGGGGGAGATAGAAGGAGTAATGTTTAATACTTACTGGTAGGGAAACCTTTGATATGGAGGCTGGGGATGGGATGTGGCGGGTGTGACTCTTAGGGTTCAGCTGGGATCGAAGCGTTTTAAGAGTTTGGTGATTCCAAGGGGCCGTGGTGGGTACCGTTACCACCTGTAACCTTTACCACGCATATGTCTTTACCAATCATGCCTTTACAACGGAATTCATGGTAACGGTATATTCATTGTTAAAAGATGCGTGGTAAAGGTCATGCGTGGTAGTAGCATTTGCATTGTAACAGCCGTGCTGTAATGGCATGTTTTACAATGGTATACGTGATTCCGTCAGAGAAGTGTGGATCATTGGTTAGACCAGCAGACCCTGATGCAGAGATCTGACCCTGGACCAGGGTTCTATTCCCGTTGCAGCAGGGTCTTGGGCTCAATGTCCACGGACTCGATAATTCTCGCCACGGTGCCTACTCTAATCATGGGTCCCACTCTGTAACTCTGGGCAATAGCTTGCTTAATCTCCACACCGGCCCTAATCGCTAAGGATGCCTGGCTTCACCTTGGGGTGCCCAGGAGTGGGTGCCTCACAGGAACAGGCCAGGATGGGTTCCTCAGCGGTACAGCGCGGGGACACACTGGCTAGTGTAACCAGGCACTTTATAAGCTCAGTTACTTACTTACTACTTACTACAACCCTCCTATTCTTCCGTGGTTTGATTGATCAGTTGCAAGATAATATAATAAATTCAGATTAATTGGTCCAAAATCAAGGAAAAAATAATTGTATTCATTATCAACACTTAACAAGTGCAACATGCTAGAGAAAGTGTAAGGTACTGAAGCATAACCAAAATCCAAAATATGACACATACATAGAATTGCCTATTCAAATCGACACATACTTGTTTCCGAAAATCACATAAATCATTTACAACACATTCCGATCATAAGGCTTCCAAATTGCTTTAATTTTTTTAAACTCTTGTTTCTCAGAGCATATAAACATTCAAACAATCTAATCCGGGTCATTTAGGTGCACTAATGTTCAACCGCGCCGTGGGCAAATCTTTGGACCTCCAATGCTGTAGAATCAGGGTGCGAGCAATAGACACAACATACCCCAAAAAATTCAACATCGAACAAATTTCAGGAACGTATTTGGTCTTCTTGAGTATCAAAACAACACCAATGCTGCTTCAGGTTAGCTATTAGTCACAGGTATCTCACTTAAACATTGAAAATGTATTTAAAAAAATCACGCAATGCTGTCCAAGTAAAAAAATATTTGTAACCAGTCCCCCAATGCACTTAATTGACACATAGAGCATTGACCTGACACAGCGGGAAATATATTGTGGAGGGTACTTCTTGTATAATAAGCTATCTTGAAAGGCACACAATTGTTTTGAAAATGGCTGCCCGCAAAGCCTGATGCCCCATACATAAAATGAAATGCCATTCTCCTAGCAATATTCTGCAATTAATACTTTTAAAAATGTAATCTAAAAAATTGGTCATCAATAATCGATTGAATTTTGGTGTAAACCCCTATGCCAGTTCTCCACTCTCAGCAATTTGTTCTCAACCAGTAGCTTTATAACATTTTCAGAACATTCACTCATCATTTCGGAGGTTTTTTTTCAAGAAGCTTCTCATCTGCGCATAGCTGAAGAAGAAAGAACAGTTTTCTTGACAAATCTGCGGGCCTATCTCAGCCCAAGTTTTCCATTCTTCATCAGAGATAAAATACCCAACTACGGAGAATCCTTCTTCGTTCAAGCCTTTTAGGACATTGTTTCAAATATCCAATCCCAAGTACTTACACTTTTTTAATGGGATGAATAGAAGTCACGTTGGAATACTATGGGGCTTATTTACGAGACACTTGCATCGCTGGTATGTCACTTTTTCCCATATTAAAAGTAATTCACCTGCGGTGAACGGGGCTTGCAAATAAGCCCTTATGTTCCTTAAAAAAAATACTTTGTATCTTGTGTTGTTAAGGAAACATTGCTGATTTTAGTAAAGTTCACAAATTCTATTCCTGATTCTTTATAATATTTTTTTTTTTATAAACCTTTTTATTAGTTTCAAAACGAAGAAAGTAATAGACATATCAGGTGCCATACATTCAGACGAACAGATGTAAATACAGGATGGATATTAAGCAGTGAGGAAATGGCTGAGACGCCTACGCCAATATATGAGAAACAGGGTGTGCCACAGTACAATATACGATTCACTTTAAGCGTAAGCTCTCAGAGTCTGCCCACCCATAAAATCAGGATAATAGGAGAAGCATGAGCACCAGATACTGGAATACCAACAAAGTCAGGATGTTCCACCAATTATACTTATAAAAGGAAAGTGAAAGAGAGTGTGAAGAAAAAGAAACCATAAAAATAAAAAAGAAGACAAAACAATAAACCCATCCCCCTACCCTGCACCCCTGCATATGGCTGTCGCCTAACCCCAACTGGCAGTGTGCCTGTCGCCCCAACTAACTAATTACTAAAAGTAGGAAATGGAGGAGTTATGTTATGTTATGTTATGTTAAACCTGCTTCTATAGCGCATGGCTACCCCAGCAACGGGGCGTCCCAGCGCTTGTGAACGTGCCAGAGGGCAGGACAGCACAGCAACAGAAGTGAGTTTAAGCAGAGGAAAACAGACAAGTTTTGATCTGTTTACGGAACAGCATATGATCAGAAGTGGACCGAGCTCCTAGAGGGATAGAGTTCCAAAGCTTCGGGCCAGATACCTGAAGGAGCGGTCGCCGGCTCTGCTCCTTCGGATCTTGACTGTGTGGGCAAGAGATAAATCCGCTGAACAGAGGGCACGCATGGGGGCATAGATGGAGCAGAATTCCCGCAAAATCTGGGGGCCAACACCGTGTAGAATTTTTTGAGTTACACATAGAGTTTTGACCTGGATGCGCTGTTTCATCGGCAGCCAGTGCAAACGGCGAAGATTAGGGGAGGTATGGCAGGTCTTAGGGACTGCACAGAGGATACGGGCGGCAGCATTCTGGGCTCTTTGTAGCCTTCTTATTACTGTCAGGTTGGAACCAAGCATAAGAACATTACAGTAGTCTAGGTGGGATAAGACTAAAGCCTGGACTATAATCTGACGAGTGTGTGGCTCAAAAAACCCAAGAATAGGCTTGAGAGAGCGTAGGCGGCCATAACAGGTACCTGCCACTCTCTTGAAATGGATTTCCATCAAGAGTGAGTTCTCCAACATCACACCCAGATTTTTAACAGTCTCCTTAGGGATGGGGGAAGGTCCTAGTGTGGGAGGCCACCAGTGTTTATCACATTTCTGTGTTTCCCTACCTATAAGAAGTATCTCAGTTTTAGATGAGTTTAACTGAAGATAGTTCTGCGACAGCCAGTTTGAGATAGCCAGAATATCCTCCTGGAATTTAATTTGGTCAGCCATGGTGTTTTTGGAGAAGGTGAAGATAAGTTGTGTATCGTCCGCATATGATATTAGTTTAATTTTGCGTTCACGAGCCAACATGGCCAGCGGGCGGACATACACATTAAACTAATATCATATGCGAGGGCATCTTCATACATGCCCCCGGTCTCCGCTCCCCCCGCCAAAGCCAAGAATCCCCAGACTAAGGTCTCGAAATCTATTGAGCTGCAAATACGTAGCACAACAGGGGAAACTCCAAACACCGCCCAACCTCCCGAGCGCATAGTGGTTGCAAACCCTGTGTTCAAGCCAAGACGAAGCAGAGAGATGAAAGTGTTGAGAACTCCGCTAAGTTCAAAGACTCCCCCCACCGTCATGGATTCCCAAAGTTGTTTCATCCGCCATCTTAGCGGTACTGATGTATAGGGGAGTGACGCAGTTCCAAACCGACACAGTTCCCATCAAAAGTCTCCGGAAAAGGAGCACCAGGTAGTCCTTCCATAGTCGGCAACGATCGTAGGCCTGAAAATCCAATTGCGGCATCAAGTCTGCTCTCAGCACCCAACACACTGGTCAAAGGCTCAAACGTCTCCCATAGTACGGGGTCTGCTTCCTACATCGAAGTGGCCATCTTGGGTATCTCGAGTCGTTTCGTTTCTTGTAGTGGACCAGGGTCCGGTCCCATCCACCCAGTTCCAGACAAAGACACTATCATTTTGTGGATACAGGCTTCCACGCAAACATAAAGTGACCTAGTCGGAGGTCGGCGGAGCCGGGAGCTTACGCGGCCATCTTGTTTGCTGGCGTAGCTCCTCCCCCGATTCTTTATAGTATTAATCAGAAAACAATTAACATAAAAATCACCTTCATGAGTAATTTACACAGTTCTATCTAAGAAGTATGCTTGATAGTGGTCTCTAAGTTGGGTCAAGACCAGCCCCCTCAATTCTTTATTTAGTTTAAGAACTGGTAATTGAACCCTAGGATGCTTATTATTCCAAATAAACTTCAGGAAGTGGGAAACTATTTCTTTAAAGTATACCTCAATAACCTTACTTTGGCCATTAGTAAACAAAAATAAAAAAATGTCAGGATCACCATTTTAATAAGGGAAACACAGCGTTTTAGAGACAATGATAAAGATGACCATCTACTCTATAGATTCTGAATCTTTACAATTGTGACCGTATAGTTCAAATGATAGCGATACGAAAAGTTTGAGGTGACATAAATCACTAAATAACAAATTGGGCTCTGGGGAACAAACTGCTGTCTTATAAGTTCAGGGAGATCTTTAATTTCTGCATTAAACAGTAAGAACTATAATTTTAAATGGTTTATCTTGTAGTCCCCCACAGCTGTGCACTCTTGTATTTAATCTAAGGTCCTTTGTATATTCTTTTCCCCTGTTCTCAAATACAAGATCACATCATCTGCGAACGCCTTCAATTTAGAAATCCTCTCCAACAGCAGAACAGTCGAAGGATTCCTATGTAATTTTCGTGCCAGTGGCTCTATAAAATGGGTAAACAATATAGGTGACATTGGGCATCCCTGCTGGGTGGGTGGCCTTACTGATTGCCATAGAGCCTATCTCCTTTTAGTTAGTAAAATGTATCACAAGTGCATCTTCATAAAGACTTTGAAACATGGTTAGATATTGCCAAGGAAGGTCAAATATTTCAAGGATCAGTAAAAGGCCACCCAATAACTAAATCGAAAGCTTTTTTAAGATCTCTCATTAGAATTGCTGCCTTCGCTGCCTTAGTTTTAAAATGTTGATAGCCTGGATCAAATAACTTAGATAAGCAACAATGGATCTAGATGGTAAAAACCCATTCTGGTCTTTGTAGATAACTTTATGGGCAATGGCCGTCATTCGGGCTGCTAATACTTTCGTGAAAATGTTGTCATCCGAAATTAGCAGGCTAATTGGGAAACAGGAGTTCAAACTGTGAGGTGACTTATCTTTTTTAAGAAAGCGAACCAATATAGCTTCTGTAAAAGAGGAAGGTATTGGAGTTCCCTGCATTGTTTGATTGAATAATTCTGTTAAAAAGGTACTAATTCCAAAGAGACATCCTTATATACCTCTATCGGAATACCATCACGCCCACATGCTTTTGCATTAGCCATTGATCTAAATGACATTTCTACCTCAAGAGTAGTCAGTTTTGCTAAATGACTTCTTTTCTGGTTCTCTGCAAATTTGGGTAAGTCAGCAGAGCTAAGAAATTCCTCACACATTAGCCCTCTAGAACTAATTTGGCATCTGATATAATTCTTTACAATGTTGAAGAAAAACTGTATTGATATCTTCAATATGAATGGCTTCTCAATTCATTTCAAGGTAAACAATTGTATAATTTAAGCTCCTATTTTTTCTTATCATAGAGTTCCATGGAAGGAGTTACCAATCTGCTGACCCTCCTAATATTTTTTTTACTGGATGGTCTTTTCGCTACACATTACTTCTGCTATAAAACAATCTCAATGTTCTGGCGAACTTTGGACAGCGTTATAACATCTTTTGTTGTACCTTGCTCATTAAACTATTTAGCTACTACATCCATGGTCTTTTGTAACTCATTTATTATTCTTGTACGCTCTTTAGAAACTTTCAATGTATAAGCAATCACCCATTCTCTAAATGTTGCCTTAAAGTCTTCCCAGACTAAAAACATTTGAGCAAAATTATTATTGTTAATTTGAATAAAATCCTTAATTCATTACCTAATCTATTGCTCCAAACCTGACCAACCAGAAGTAGCTTGTTGAATCACCTCCACAAAGACGTAATAGAGACAGCCAGTTCTGTTTCTGAATAGAGTATCAAATGGTCTGAAAAAACATTAACCCAAATGCAAGTTGCTCCTCCTCCCATAATTTGAGAGACCAGAAAAATATCTATAATGGATCCGGTATTACATTGACATGAAAAGCAAGTATGTTGTGAAAAATCCAGATGATCTGTTTGTCAAGGGTCACTCAAGGTAACGTTTTGCTAAAAGGAGAGTAGTAATTGTTGTGGTTTTGGGTTTTAATTGCTATTTCCTCTTTTTGAGGTATCCGACTTTATAATTTGAATACAATTAAAATCCCGTCATGTTTTATTTTTCCCACAGCATTCATTGAAGTCTCAGAAAGTTGGTGAGGAGCCTCTATTTCATCCTCAATCGGACCCTAACAATTAACAAAATTCATATATGACCCTTCTACTGAGACTTTAACGCAAATCCACCTACCGCTTTCGTCTCTCTTAATGCCTTCTATTTGTCGATTGATATTTGAAGACAGATAGATCACTACCCCACTGAAGATGAAAAAAAGCATGAGAGAAATATCTGGGTGTTGCTAACTTTAGAAAACCTAATTTGCAATGTGTTTCCTAGAAACAAAATCATGTAAAATGTAAAAGATAACAGGCAATTCATGATAGAGCCATATTTCCAGCTATTCAACATGCAATACATATTATATCATACTATCATAATAAATTGTGGCATTCATTGTTCATTGTAAAGGTCCTAAAAAGCAACATACAAAATACTCATTGAACAATACAAAACATCCCATAATTCATCGAAAGATTTAAATATACAACTTCTTGTTGCCCACAATGAAAACTGCTATATCGATTGCCTGGGCCATGCGCATTGAACTTGCTGCTAAAGGCTGAAATTTCCAAGCGATGTTCTAAAGATGCACGTCAACATAGTGAAAGGTTTATGAGGAAACTGTAAGCAAATGTTCTGATCAGAAGGTAGACAAGGACCTAGACGATATAAGAAAGTAATCTCCACGAGGAAAAAAAGCAATTGTTACATTTTATAGATGTGGCAATTCTCAGCATCTGGCTAATTTTTAACCCCAGGCGGAGTCTTCCGCTCTGCCCGTGGAGTGTGCAGAGATTTGCCTCCTCTGTGTTGCACAGTTTTCTCAAAGAATTACTCAGATGGCGAGGAAGAGGAGGAGGGGAGCCCGGGGACGCCGCATGCCAGGTAAGTGGTGTTCATTTAATTTTAAGTCATGTAGAATTAATTGTTAATAAAGGGTTTGAAGGCGGGCGATGTAGCGGAGCGGAGGTCCACGGAGTTTGTTAGCAACTTCATGGAACTCCGCGTAGTCCCGCTATGCCCACTACGCCCGGGGTTACTAATTTTTCTAAGTGTTCTGCAAGAGTTTGAAGGAAAAGACAAAAAAAGTATGGTTAAATGCATTACTGACAGAAACAAACTCCCCAAGTGATGAAGGACTTGAAAATGTTGGTGAAAAAGCATAGTTCTGAACATCAACTGCAGGGAATCTAGCAAATCATTATGTTGGTTAACATTTTGGGGTATTCCTGTATAGGTTGATGCAGACTCTGGTTGACCTTATTCTACAGTTGCAAAATATATATGGGACAATACATTTGTTGGAAAAATTGGTGGGCATCTTAATCCACCTGATATCAACTCAAAAAGTTATACTGCTGATTATATTAATACTATTGGATACAGAAGGTTATTTTTCAAGTTTAAAGGTAGAAAGGACATATGCTAATTGTGTGTAGTTTAGGAAGGTCCGTCCATTTTGGAATGGAAGGATCAGTTTTCTTTAAGTATTGTACTTGATCTTAACAGTCCAGAACAGGTACTTGTACTGTGTGAGAGTGAAAATACAAAAACAAATCAGATTTCCCTCCATTTTTTAAAAGAAATTTGGAAAACCTAGGGGATTTTCACTCAAGATTATCCTGAAATCTAATGCTAAACCGAAAATTTATAAAGTTAAAATATTCCACTAATTATTAGGAATGAAAGGAAATCAGAACTTAAAAAAACTGCTTGATGTTGAGAATATTGAATGGGTCGAGTCCTCTGAGTGGATTTTCTCACTTGTTGCCGCTAGACGTGCCAGTGGTAAACTTTGTTTATGTGTTGGTCTTAGCAATCTAAACATCAATATTGTGGTAGATCTGTTTCCCGTACCCAGGGTTGATGAGATGCTGTCAGTCACCGGAAATTCAAAGTGGTTTTCAACAATTGATCTGTCCTCAATTTATCAGAAAATCTAACTGCATTCAGATAACAAGTCCTTGACTGCATTCATTACCCCTTTTAGATGTTTCCAGTTTCTCCACAAACCTTTCAGACTTGCTTCTGCTGCTGCCATTTTCCAAAGGCTTATGAGTGAGTTATTTGGTGACAAGTCAGGGGCAGTGTGTTTTCAAGATGATATCTGGGTTATGGGAACGAACAAGAAAGAACATGACTCTAAACTGTTCACGGTGATAAACATACCGAAGGATACTGAAGGTTTCCGGGCGTGCCACTCTACCGAAACCGCCCTAATCGAAATTGTCAATAACATCAGGCTCTCCCTCGATGCAAAACAAGCTGCTATTCTAATCTTGCTGGACCTGTCTGCGGCCTTCGACACCATCTCCCATGACGTTCTTCTAATGCGAATGTTAGAGTTTGGTGTTGAGGGCTCAGCATTAAGCTGGATCGGAAGCTACCTGTCAGGCAGGTCCTCCAAGGTGCAAAAACGTGTCTTCTCCTCCAAAAAACAGAACATTGGTAAAGGAGTTCCTCAGGGCTCCATATTGAGCCCCACGCTCTTCAATCTGTATGTGTTACCCCTAGCCAAAATTATCCGAGACCATGGGTTTGACACAGTGTCTTACACTGACGAAACGCAGCTGCTAATCACACCTGGAGCAGATCACAATGACACTAAATCCAGATTCACACACTGCATGACATCCATCAAAGATTGGATGACGAGTAATCATTTATTACTCAATGCGAGCAAAACTGAAATCTTACTCTTCGACAGTGCTCAGAAAATTTGCACTGATGACTGGTGGCCACCATCATTGGGTCCCTGCCCACCACCCAAATCCACAGCGCGAATTCTGGGCATTATAATAGACGACAAACTTTCTATGGCCGATCACATAAACACTGTGATCCACACCTGCTTCAGCCAAATGAGAACCCTTAGAAAAATCTTTAAGTGGATCTCTTTAGCATCCGGATGCCCCTAGTACAGGGTCTCATCATTAGCCGCCTGGATTATGGCAAAGCCCTACTGGCTGGCATAAATGAAGAGCATCTGTCAAAACTCCAAGTCCAACAGAACACGGCAGCCAGATTGGTCCTTAACCTCCATCCACACACCACATTTGCCCCCAGTCTGAGAACCCTCCATTGGTCCCCCATAAAAAAAGGATAAACTTCAAAATCTGCTGCCCAGTCCTTAAGTCTTTAAATGGCAACAGTCCCAAATAGCTAGCCAAAAAACTAATAAGATACCAACCAGCTAGACTACTACACTCAACTGGCAAATCCCTCCTAACCTTGCCCAAAGTGCGCACTGTAAGGAATGGAGGTAGAGCATTTTCTAGGATATGCCCTGAATCCTGGAATGCCCTACCACAATATATCCGTGCGGAACAAGACCACAAGAGGTTTCGCAAATCACTCAAACCTGGCTTTTTCAGCAATAACGAGAGACCACACATGGTGATCTGAGTATTTCTGCTGGCGCTGTGAGACCTATGGGTGATACATGTGCCTAACAAATACTAAATAACAAAATAACAAAGGATAAAGTGCTCACAGCTAAACTTTCCAATTGTACATTTTCTGAACATGAAGGCGCTCATTTACAAGCCCATTGCACCACTGGTTCATCACTTTTTCTGACTCACCGTCGGCGCAGTGTGCAGACCCATATCTACAAGGCTGCGCAAAGCCACTTTGCATGGCTTTTCATGGCCTTGTAGGTATTTAATAAGGCAAAGTAGCGCAAGTTGCTGTGTTGCCTTACTCTGTATCATAGAGGCATTACATGGGCTTTGCGGTGGGTATCTCCACTCAACACTCGTGGATTTCGAAGCATTCCCAGATTTACAAGGACTTGTAAACCTGGGAATGTGTCAAAAGCCAACGCTTTCTCAGTGCAGGCGTAATGAGGGGAAACAATTGTACTTCTCTTTGTTTTTCCTCTTTCTTTGTGTGCTGCATTCTGCAGCATACGTAGAAGAAGGAAAACACCTCCATTGATTGTTTCATGCACAAAAACAATAATTCTTACAACGCAGACACTCTTGCACTATGGTGCAAGGATGTCTGCAGTGACACAAGGCAGCCAAAACTGTGCCAGTGCAATGGGAAAGGATAGGAATACGCTGTAGATCATAAATATGATGCATTCTTGCCCTTTCCTTTTGACGCAGGGCAGCACAACAAAGTGACTGACTGCACTGACCTGCGTCAGAAACTTGTAAATGAGGCCTGAAGTTTCTTATCCTGGTCATGTGATTGGTGGGAAAGGCATTGTCCTAAAGCCAAGCTAGTAGAAGCAAATAAGAAAGCCATTGCAGCACAATCCAAGAACAATGTTAGATCATTCCTTGGCTTGGCCAAATACTACGCCAAATTTGGATTGAATTTTTCAGCAAAACATTTCATTTAATGGGATTACTTAAAAATAATTAAAATTTGAATGGTCTGGTGAACCTCAGGAATGCTTTCAAGATCTCAAGGAAACTATTAGTAATGCCTCAAACTTACGTGGATATGATTCCACAGCAGCTATTTTTAGGTTGAGCCTAGCGCAGCGCGCATGCGCTGCTCTATGGGAGGCTTCCTATGAGCACTCCAAACTTCTCCAAATGTTTCCGTGTGGGTCTGACTCCTCCCACACATTGGATTGGTCTTTGCGTGTGGCTTTCAATAATGAAAGCACTCAAATGGCCAAAGGCGGGTACATGTCCAACCTCCTTTACAATGTGTCACTCCCACAGCGTTTTGCTCTCGGGATTGAGCAGCGGCGCGCAGGGTGACAGCTGCATTCCTGGTGGGTCAGGTTACACGCAACGCGCTTCACCATTCTTTTGCTTGTGCTTGTTGTTTGATGGGCCCTGCCAGGCGTGCCTGACAGACTGTATACTCCTAATCTGATCTCACATCGCTCTTCGGCCCCTGGTGCACTTTCTGGCCCTTTTAGTGTCCGGGCCTAAATGGCTTCAGCGAAGGGATGCTTACCTGACACAAGCAGCAGTTTTTTGATTTACAGTGTGACCTCCACATGTCCAGCATTTTAGATTACATTATTTATGTGGAGAGAGTAGGCCAGGTCTGTCTCTGAGGAAAACGTGCGGAGGAAAATGACAGGAACTGGACGCGTTTTTATTGTATTGAACGCCACAGCTGCTTGTCTTTTAAAGAGAGAAAATGTTGGTCGTTATAAGCACTGATGTTGAAACTTTTTATTTCTTGGTGTGTGCTTGCTTTAATTTGCTTTAGGAGCAGTGTTTGTGTTTTATTTACTTTGGGCGGCATATTCAGACAAGAAATGCGAATTGCCGCTTTATTTGCCACGCCTCCATGAGCTTGTTTACTGAAAGTCAGCATATGTGCTTTTTTATGAAGGCATTTTATGGGGTTGCACTGGAAATGCTGAGAGTAGGTGTGGTGGTTCGTTCACAGCTCCGCTGCCTGCCCAGATCACCGGTGAACCCTGACTGTGCTAAGCTGTGTGAGTGGAGCCTCACGCCCTCATCATGCCTGGTGGCCAGTCACAAGAAACAGAGAGAGGCGAGCCAGGCCGTGTTAAATTGCAGCTGCTCTTCCCGGCCACCAGCCCTCACTGCAAAGTAAGTGTGCCTAGCCATGGAGTGAGGCATAAAAATCATTCAGTTGCCGGCGGGGTGTAATGCTGCTTATGAAAAGTTCCAAATGTGCTTGGTGCTGTGCTCTAACACACAGCACACCCGCCCCCAAGGTCCACTCGCTGCTCTTTTTGTGCACTGTAGCACATCCTGATAGCCCCTGCCCGCAGCCAGCATGGTGTCCACACCTGGCAGGCCAACCCGGTACCGCCACTACCACATTCAATTCTGAGTTTCCATGATGGGGTCTGGCACGCCCCTTCAGTGCTCTAGGATCTTGCACACCTAAGGCCGTTACTTCACTGAGCCCGGAGCACAGCCTCATGAAACAACAGTGATGTTGGTTTGCACATCCCTTGGTGTGTATAGTCAAGTCAAGTCAGAGGTCTTACTGAGCGCTCATATCGCCAGATAGGTCTCATGGCGCTATCGGAGACTCCAGTGAACTGATGGTCATATTTAGACAGTGTTATTTCTGATCAAATAGTCACGTTTTTAATTCTTCACGAAAGCGCTGGTTGTCAGCAATGGAGAGAAGATGAAATGGAAGCTTGTTCCAGAGGTGGGGGGCAAGAAAAAAAAAGGATTGTCCCCCGTTTCGTACAGTGCGGACTCGCAAGAGGGTAAGAAGAGATTTTGAACTGGACCTTAACACTCTTTCTGGCTGGTATCTTTTAGGCTTTTTCGCTAAGTAACCGGGCCATATATGATCTTATGGGTGAGGTATAGGATTTTGTAATGGCCTCTCTTTCTTACCGGAAGCCAGCGGAGGGACCTCAGACTTGGGGCTGAGTGAGGGGGATCTTATTTTTATTTATTTTATTTTGAAAGTTTTATATAGCGCGAACAAGATCTTCGCAGATATCAGAGCGCTTTACAGAGAAGGGGAGCATGTATACGCAGATACATCAATCATGTTAGAAGTACATTGAAGTTATATCATAAAACAGTGAAGTAAATCAAATTCAGAGTCAAAATAAAAATACAAAGGGTTCGAACAAATAGTACAGATGAGTAACGAGTCTTTGTGGTTTTATCTCCAGTAGTGGTTCAAGTGTATTTAGCCATGAGGATCGCTTTTACTTCTTTCTTGAAAAGTATGGAGGATGTGATCAGCCTGGTTTCAGGGGGAAGCGAATTCCAAATCCTGGGAGCCATTCCCGAGAAGGAGCATTTATAGGTTTTTTCCTTGCGGAATCTTTTAGGCTTTAGCAAAAGATTGTTTGTACCTCTAGTGTTTCTGGTGCCTCCAGAAATCGTCAGCTTCTGTGCGAGGTATCTAGGTGAGCTCAGGTGGATAGCCTTGTGCGTCAAACAAGCGATTTTCAGTTGTATTCTGGCTTCAAACGGCAGCCAGTTCAGGGATTTGAAGTCAGGGGAAATGTGTGAGTGTTTTTTTGATCCAGTGATAAGTCTCGCTGCGGCGTTTAAAGAGGTTCTTAAGGGTGCCGTAGTAGCTAGGGGGAGACCGCAGAGTGCGGTGCTGCCGTATTCTATTCGAGGTATGACTAGTGACTGAACCGCAGTTTGGAAGTCTTTGGCTGGAAGGAAAGGTTTAAGTTTCCTAAGGGTGTTGATTTGGTAGTTCGCTCCCTTAGTTGCTTTGTTGATGTGTTCCTGCATGCTGAGATTGGTGTCAAGTGTTATGCCCAAAGATTTTGCGGAGTCCACAATGGTGGGTTGAACATTAAGTGCTGTGAGGTCTTTAAGCCACATTTGTGCGGTAGTGATCTTCGCGGGTGGTGAGATCAGAAGGAACTCTGTTTTAAGGGCATTGAGTTTGAGATGATTAGCGGCCAGCCAAGATTGAGTGCTTCTGATCGTTGAGTTCAAGAGCGTGATGTCTTTGGGTGATTGTAGTTTGAGATAAAGTTGGGTGTCATCAGCATACATGTGGAAGTGTACATTGGATTCTTGCAGCAAAGTGGTTAGAGGTTCCATAACTAAGTTGAACAAAGTTGGGGATAGAGAGGATCCTTGTGGTACGCCTAGCGATACAGGTCTTGGCGCGGACATCAAGTTGTTGCTCTTGAATTTCTGCGACCTGTTATGCAGAAAGGACGTAAACCATTTGAGCACAGTTCCAGATAGGCCCATTCTTGTGTTTAATAGTTCGAGTAAGTTCTCATGTTTGACGGTGTCAAATGCGGAGGAGAGATCAAGGAGGATGAGGAGGCAGGTGTCGTTATGATCTAGGATTTGGAGGGCGTCGTCGATTATGTGAGTCATAGCAGTTTCAGTACTGTGATTTGCTCGGAAGCCTGATTGATGAGAGTTGAGGAGATCAAACTGAGTAATGTGTTTAGTCAATTGTATTTGTGCGCATTTTTCCAGCAGTTTGGCAAGAGTCGGAATGTTGGTAATGGGACGGTAGTTGTTTAGGTCAGAGGGGTCGGCTGTAGGTTTCTTTAGCAAAGGTGTGACTTGTCCGACTTTGAGGGAGTCGGGAATGATCCCTTGTTGAAGTGAGCTGTTAATGATTTTGGTCCAGAGTGGAAGGAGCAACGGGGTAAGGACTTTGACAGCGTTAGCAGGAAGGGGGTCCGTGAGGTGATTGGATGGTTTCAGAGTGCTGAGCAGTTTGCCAATTTCTTCTTCTGTGTAGGTGACAAAGGTTGACCAGGAGGCATTGTTTTTTGGTTTAGTGGGTGCTATGCGGTGGGGTTTGGGGAAGAGGCTTGCGTCCATGAGGAGATCATTCTTTATGTTGTCAGTTTTTTGGTTAAAGAAAGAGGCGAAGTCTTCGCAGGAGGGAGCTTCGCGCATGGTGTTGAGAGGTTGGGGTTGTTCTTTGGATTGTGTTCGGATAAGCTCAAACAGCTTTCTCGGACGATTTTTGGCTTGGTCGAGCTGACGACTGAAGAAGTCTGATTTTGATCGTTTTATTTTCCTGAAGTAGGCATTTCTCTTTTTCTTCAGGTTCTTTAGGTTCAGTGCAGAGGGAGCTGATCTCCAGGTGCGCTCTGCCATTCGCATTGCGCGTCTATCGTCATTGGGACTCCCGTCGTACCAGGGGTTGGAAATTTTTGCGGTGGCTTTTTTTAGCTGCAAGGGTGCGACTTCGTTAATTATTGAGGTCATAGTGTTAAGATAGTGATCAGTCAAGGATTGGACGTCCTTAACGCCAGCAGGAGGAAGTAGTAAGTTGCAGCTGTTGGGGGGCAGCGAGTTTGAATTTAGCTTTTTCATGTCTCTTTTCCAAACTTTGGGCCTGGCGGATTGAGCAGGGTTAAGTTTAACTTTTTCATTGATGAAGAATGTGACAATATGATGATCTGACCAGTCACAGGGTTGGATAGATTCGAGTTGGATAGAGCCCTCTTTGGAGATGATAAGGTCAAGGATAGAGCCCTTATCGTGTGTTGGACTGTTGCAAATTTGGGTGAGGTCAAGGGCGTTAAGGAAATTCTTCAGACCTTTTACCACCGCATCATTGTGATCGTTCCAGCGGAGGTTGAAGTCACCAAGGTATATTTGTGTGAGTTGTCGCCCGGAGTTGGTTGAGATCATGTCCATGATTTGTTGGGAGAAGGTAAGGTTGTCACCGGGTGGGTGGTAAACGCCGTGCAGAGTGCAGATCTGTTTGCCCTCACTGACAATATTGAGGCAGATGTATTCACAAGACGTTGGGGAGGGTATGGAGGGGGAAGTTACTTTCAAGACAGAGAGGTTGCTCCTGTATATACATGCGATTCCGCCACCTTTTTTATTGCCAGACCTATCAAGTCTAGTGATGTGGTAGTTGGGGGGAACCAGAATGTCCATTATAGGTGTAGAAGCTTCTGTTAGCCATGTTTCAGTAATGATGATTAAGTCAAGATCCAATTTTAGGATGAGATCGGCAATGGCGGCGGAGTGTCTAGCGGCTGATCTGCAGTTGAGCAGAGTGCATTTGAGACGGGGTGTGTCGATGGCAGAAGGGTGTTCTAGAGCGAGGGGGACATTACTCAGGTTACTATGGATAGCGATTCTGTTGTTCAGTGTGGGGGGTCTAAGGGGATTGGAGTGAATCGTGGGAATGGCAGTGAGAGTGTCGGGTGTGATGCTATGGGGACCTGAGTCATAGGAGCGGAGGAGTGTGGTTGTGTCTAGGTCTGAGAGAGGGTTGCAGGAGCGATGGGGGCGATTTTCGCGATTGTGAACAGGGATTGAGGTCCAATGCGGTGGGAGTCGAGTGCGAGAGTTCGCCGCCCGGTTGGAGGACCATTTGGGAGGGGAGGTGATGGTGGAAGCGCGTGAGTGGTGTCTGGGGTGTGTGCTGAGTATTTGTTTGATGCTGTGAATGTCTTGTTTGATCTGGTGGAGGGTGTTGGGTGAGGGGTGATTGGAGTGTGATAGACAGAGTAGTTGTTGTTTGATGATGTACATGTCTTCTTTGAGCTGGAGGAGGGAGGCCGTAATGTGGTCTATTGTGGGAAATGTGTTGGAGGTGGGGATGGGAGGGTCGGGCGTGGATGACATAGGGGAGAGGTTGGTGGCGTGGATGAGAGTATTGGTGGTAGGCGTAGAGTGCAAGGTGGAGGATGGGCGTTTATTAGTGGTGGAGGTTGGGTAGTGGGGGGTGAGACTGGAGAGGGTAGCGGGATTGTAGATGGTTCTTTTTTGAGAGGGTGGAGTTGAGTTGATGGAGGTGGTGTGTTCTGTGTGATTAGTTAATGGGAGGAAGTGGGGGCTGAGAATGGGGGGGGATAAATAGTGGGGTTTGCCTTTGTGTGTGACGGTCTGATGTTGATCTATGTTAGGCGGGTTGTGGGTGTGAGTTGTGGTATCAGGGATGAGAGGAACGGGGATGAGAGGAACGTGGATGAGGGCTGTTGAGTAGGGGGAAGGGGTGGGGTGGTTGTTGTAAGCGGGAGAGAGATCTAGGTCTGTGTTTGAGGGATGAGGGGTAACTACGGTAGGTGGGTGAATGACTAAGGTGCCGGGAGTAAGGGGGTGGTGCATGTCGTTTTGGGTGGGAGCTGTGGTATTAGGGGTGGGAAAGTGGGTGAGGGCTGGTGTGTGAAGGGAAGGGGTGAGGTGGTTGGTGTAGGCGGGGGAGTGATCTATGTCTGTGCTCGACGGGAGTGAGGTAGATACGGTAAGTGGGTGAGTGACTAGGGTGTCGGGAGTAAAGGAGAGGTGCATGACGTTTCGAGGCTGGGCTAGGTTAGAATGAATGTGGCTTGAGGCTGTGGTGTCAGGGATGGGTGTGGTATGAGAGGATGACAAGGTGAGGTTGTAGGGGGGGAAGGGGGTGCCGCTGGAATGTGCGGCTGAAGGATCTATGTCTGTAGCTGTGGAGTGCAAGGTAGCTGCATTAGGTGGGTGAGTGTCTGAGGTGCCGGGGGTGGGGGGAAGGTGCGTGTCGTTTTGGGGTTGATTGGGGGTGACTTCAGGGGTGATAGGCCTGCGGGTGCTATGGGTGGGGGTCCGATGACTGGCGAGGTGTTGTTTGAACTTGGGGAACATGTTGTCTAGTAGTTCCAGGTTCTTGTCAGTGGATTGCATTAGGATGATCCCGTTATTGTATATAGTGATGGTTGTTCTGCCCGGGAAGAGTTGGGATGGAGTGATGGTGAGTTTTAGGCCATGCGCGAAATTCCTGGAGGTGGAGACAGTGAGTAAGGTGCGGAACATGTTTCTCCATTGGGCTCTGCGTGTGGTGTGGAAGATAATATCAATGTTCAGTGAACCATTGACTGGTGAGAAGTAGGTGTCTGCACAAGGAGTTTCAGGGTGGGACCTCAGGAAGTTGTGTTTAAAACGTTTAGCGGCTTTTTTAGTAAGTGAGGGTGGGTAGTTGATTCTATATGTGTGTTTGCCGACGGGTTCCATGATGGGAGGGCAGTCTAGGTAGGTTTTAGGAGGGAAGGGTGCAGGAGGGAAGGGTGTAGGAGCGAAGGGTGCACTGTCCTAAACAGCTGCGTGGGCCTAAGGTGACACTAGTGAGAGCACTAGTGAGTGCACAGTAATGCTATACGCAGAGTACCAATGCAGACAATCATAGTGAGCTAATTGTAAGTGCTACTAGTGAGCTGCCCGGTATTTGAGGTAGTAGTCGTTGCATAGGACAGTCTAGGTAGGTTTTAGGAGGGAGGGTGTAGGAGGGAAGGGTGCACTGTCCTAAACAGTTGCGTGGGCCTAAAGTGCCACTAGTGAGTGCACAGTAGTGCTATACCCAGCGTACAAATGCAGACCATCATAGTGAGGTAATGGTAAGTGACACTAGTGAGCTGCCAGGTATTTGAGGTAGTAGTCGGTGCATACAGGATTGGCTGACACTAGTGAGCTTCCAAGGTATTTGGGGTAGTAATCGGAGCAAGTAGCAATAGAATACTGACAAAATACTGGAATAAAACACTGTGCAAACCATAATAATATCATTAGTGATATCACATTAGTGAGCAGCAACGAAAAGATATATGAGGTATAAGATATGAAATATAGAAAAATATAGAAAAATACTTGAATAAAATAACTGTGCAGACCATAAAAATATCTAAATCAAAGGTGTCAATAACGAGTAGTCAAAAATATGTAGGGTACAGGAGTCAGTGACAGAATACAAATGCACACACAGATTAAATGACACAGATTAAATAACACAACAGGTGGCATTAGCGAGCTGCAAAAGAGAAATATATGAGGTAGCAAACGGTGCATTACCGGTGACGATAAAGTAGGACGTGCAAGATATAGTAGGGAATATAGAACATAATGCTACTGTAAGAAGCACTAATATATGGGTAGCAATCGGTGCAGGAAAAGTGAAATGTGCTAGATACAATCAGAAATGTAATAATAAATAAATAACACTGCGAAAGAGCAGACTATCTAAATTCAACATAATATCTAAATCCAGTGCAGGAAAAGTGAAAAGTGCTGGATACAATCAGGAATATAATAATAAGTAACACTGCGAAAGAGCAGGCTATCTAAATCCAACGTGAAATACGCCCAGCTGTGTAAATTGTGTAGCCGATAAGAAGAAGTTCCATGATACAGATAGGTGCGCACCCAAGTACGGTAGCTGGGTGGGTGAGTTCTTAGTGTCAGTTAGAGAATTAATCAATAGCTCAGCAACCAATGACTAGTCCAAGATGGCGACCCTAGAGAGAGACTGGACAAAGATGGCCACCACAAAAGGGAAGGAGACATTAGTCCTCTGTTTATTGCTATTGCTTTGTGAGCAGGGAAGGGAGTTTCACTTTCGTGCTAGCCCGGTCTCAAGGTTGCTGCTGTGATGGGGTCTTATCTTGAAGGAGCCTCGTGGGCCCAGGCGGTGATTTATTGCCTTCGTTATTTTAGACCCCCGCCATTTTGGACAATAGAGCTTTGCGAGTGAGTGCCGGCGAATGTATTAAATACCTTTTTTGACTTTGAGCAGCACGTAGCTCTCACGGGTCCACTGTGAGAGAATGTGCCAACACTGTGTCTGCCAACAACCATCGTCCCAGTCCCCTCTCAGCCCTCAAGACCGCTAGGGTTCCTGTGCTGCGGGGTGGGCGGGCGGAAGGGGGGGGGTTGTGTTGTTGTTATGGCCTCGTCCCGGTGCTCTGCCTCCGCTCCAGCGCCTTTTGCTGCCGTCGGGAGGGGCCCCTGTTTCAGGACGTGAATGAGTGATTGAGTGGGGGCGAGGTCCGTTGATCGCCCCGCTCTGATCCTCCTGGTGCCTGTTGTCCGCTAGCGAAGATCCGCTGAGGGTGGGGGAGGGGTTCCGTTGTCCTCGTTGTATCGTCCCGCGCTGATCCCGGTGCTGCAGCCAGTGTCCTTCACTGCCGTGGGGGGGGGGGGGGGGGGGGGGGGGGTCCGTTGTTGTTACCTTCGGTCCCGAGTACCAGCCAGCCTCTGCTTCCGTTCGGGTGGTCCGTTGTCCGTTGTTGTTGCCTTCGGTTCCGAGGTACCAGCCAGCCTCTGCCTCCGTTCGGGAGTGGGGGAGGGGTACGGTCTTCGTTCCGCTTTGGTCCCGATCCCGATGCCCGCTTGTTGATGTTGTCCGGTAGCAGCTACCGACGTCCCAGGCCACTCTCAGCCCTCCGATGCCACTTGGACTCCTGTGCCGTGGTGCGGGCCGGTCAGAACGTTGCTCTGCAGCCCAAGCCTTCCTCAGCTCTCCGTCGCTGCAGGGCTCCTCTGCTATGGTGCTGGCGGGTCACAACGGTGCTGCACAAAACATCCAAAATTCAATCCACAAACGTTGCTTCTGTTACTAATATTCCGGAACACGGTTGCTGGCTGCTGCTAACAGGGATATACCCGGTTAAGGGATCCCAAGCACGGGGAGCTCCTTCAGGCAGCTCCTACCAGGCGGCCATCTTCTTAGTGGAAGATTTAGGATAAGTCTGGCAGCAGTGTTCTGCAGTGTTTGGCAGCCAGCCAATCTGACATGCGTACTGAGGGCCTCATTTATGAGGTATTGTCGCAGGGCAGCACCGCAAGGAATCTTGCTGCAGTGCCCTACATAAAAACAAAAGGATTGGAAGGTGTGGTATCTATGAGATTCTGCACATTCCTGCCCTTTTCCCCTGCACCGTAGCACAATGGGCTACCATACGCCAATGCAGGCACCCTTGCACCATTGTGCAAGAGTGCCTGCGTTGCGGGGCTGATTGATTTTGCGAAGGAAGGTACATCATCTGTCACAAAATCAATCAATTCAGGTGATTTCCTCTTTCTATGTGTGCTGTAGAATGCAGCACACATAGAAAAAGGGAAAAACAAGGGGAACTGAATTTTTTTTCCTTGTTGCGCCTCCCTAACGCCACCCCTGGGGTGGCGTTAGATTCTGATGCATTCTCAGGTTTACAATTTCTCATAAATCTGTGAATGCTTCACATTCCATGGGTGTTGCGTGGGAACACCTACAGAAACACTCATGCAACGTCCCTTTCACGCAGTGTTCTGCGTGAAAGGGGCACATACAGGGCACAAGTCATATAAAAAGAAGTGGGGGGACGCTGACGTCACTACAGGAAGTGACGTCATGAAAGGTGGCTTGCACCATCAGACTCATTGCCTCCCCTCGCTCACCCCTTAGATGCGATTACACCAGAGAAGCCAGCGCATGAGCAGCGTTCTCAATTGGCTCCGATCTCGCCCCAGAGAGGCTAAAGAGTGAATGTGTGGCTCCATTTGCCCCAGTTATGGAGCTCCCGGTAAAATAAGTGGGGGGATGCCGTTCACCCTGGGCACATATTTACAAGGCCATGAAAAGCCACATAATGTGGCTTTACGTGGCCTTGTAAATATTAACCCTGGGCGTAGTTCGCGAAGTAGCCCTACATGTAGGTACGCAAAGTGCACTTCGCACTACACGAGCTGCGTAGTGCACTGTGCAAAATGCTGTTCGCACTGATTCCACAGTGCCGGATGCTTGTCCGCACTGTGCAATCAGAGCAAACTGCATCTTGCACAGTGCAAGCTGTCGTTTTCTGCAGCTCAAGTAGATTTCTACTTCAGCGCCAGCTTTCTCAATGCGGACTGGTAGTTTCTCATCGCGCTGGTCGCGAGCATACGCGACCACTCGCAATGAGAAATCCGACTTCCCTGCGTTGAGAATCTCGCCGGGAGGTTTATTTTCCACGCTCGCGATCGTCAACTTGATGTTCCTGATCGCGAACAAGGAAAAAGTCTTACCGGGATGTCATTTTGCTTGCTCGTGGTCACCAACTTGACGTTGAGGACCGCAAGCACGCAAAAATTGACCGCTGCGCTACGCTACGCGGGTTTGCACTGTGCTACGTGCAATTGCCGTAGTGCTAAGTAGCGCAAACTTCGCAAACTACGCGAGCGTAGCGTAGTGCTTTGCCCAGGCCAGGGTTAGTAAATATGCAAAAACAACAGGTGATGGACCTAATGTGGATCAATGTCACACACTCAACCCAGTCCAAAGATCTGGACCCAAATCCATCATTTTTTTGCACTCCACACCACCCCGGGTTAGACAATGGCGATATGCAAATCAGCTCTGACCCTGTGCCCCATGGGAACAGTCCAGTCCGAACTACAAAAGCCATGTCCTTCCCAGAACGGAATCAAGCATCCGAGGACCGGACCGGTTTCGAGGTAACACCTCTCATCAGCCCGGCTAGCTTGACTCCAGTGGTGTGGAGTGCCTGGGACCCACGTCTGGGCATCCCCAGCGCACTTAGGGCGGAAATTGCAAAAACAACAGGTGATGGACCTAATGTGGATAAATGTCACACACTCAACCCAGTCCAAAGATCTGGGCCCAAATTCATCATTTTTTTGCACTCCACACCACCCCGGGTTAGACAATGGCGATATGCAAATCAGCTCTGACCCTGTGCCCCATGGGAACAGTCCAGTCCGAACTACAAAAGCCATGTCCTTCCCAGAACGGAATCAAGCATCCGAGGACCGGACCGGTTTCGAGGTAACACCTCTCATCAGCCCGGCTAGCTTGACTCCAGTGGTGTGGAGTGCCTGGGACCCACGTCTGGGCATCCCCAGCGCACTTAGGGCGGAAATTGCAAAAACAACAGGTGATGGACCTAATGTGGATCAATGTCACACACTCAACCCAGTCCAAAGATCTGGGCCCAAATCCATCATTTTTTTGCACTCCACACCACCCCGGGTTAGACAATGGCGATATGCAAATCAGCTCTGACCCTGTGCCCCATGGGAACAGTCCAGTCCGAACTACAAAAGCCATGTCCTTCCCAGAACGGAATCAAGCATCCGAGGACCGGACCGGTTTCGAGGTAACACCTCTCATCAGCCCGGCTAGCTTGACTCCAGTGGTGTGGAGTGCCTGGGACCCACGTCTGGGCATCCCCAGCGCACTTAGGGCGGAAATTGCAAAAACAACAGGTGATGGACCTAATGTGGATCAATGTCACACACTCAACCCAGTCCAAAGATCTGGGCCCAAATCCATCATTTTTTTGCACTCCACACCACCCCGGGTTAGACAATGGCGATATGCAAATCAGCTCTGACCCTGTGCCCCATGGGAACAGTCCAGTCCGAACTACAAAAGCCATGTCCTTCCCAGAACGGAATCAAGCATCCGAGGACCGGACCGGTTTCGAGGTAACACCTCTCATCAGCCCGGCTAGCTTGACTCCAGTGGTGTGGAGTGCCTGGGACCCACGTCTGGGCATCCCCAGCGCACTTAGGGCGGAAATTGCAAAAACAACAGGTGATGGACCTAATGTGGATCAATGTCACACACTCAACCCAGTCCAAAGATCTGGGCCCAAACGATGGATTAGGACCCAGATCTTTTGACTGGGTTGAATGTGTGACATTGATCCTCATTCGGTCCATCACCTGTTGTTTTTGCAATTCCGCTCTAAGGGTTAGTAAATATGCCAGTGGCACATTGCACCACCGGAACGTCAAAAAAAAAAAAGAGGTGCCGCAACTTGTGTACCTCCAACGTCCTCTTGCAATTTGGAGGAATCTGACAATACCCCCTTCCTCCCTCTACGGCCAGTGGCACACAGAATAATTCTATTCTGTGTGTACCGTTAAGTTCGTAGCAAGTGGGACAACGCTCTTCAGCACACGAAGAGAAACTGCCCCTTTCACAAACAGCGCTCTGATCCATGGAAAATCCGTAAAAATTGTGGGTTTAGGTAAAGGGTCCTCCATAGGTTAAAAAAAGTTTTCCCCGTGGTCAAGAAAATAGAAAAGAAAAAAAGATCGCTTGTGCTGCTGACTACATTGCCCCATGCCGAGATGCATCGCGCAGCGCGCATACAACTCCAGTGTGGAAAAACAGGTTCCCGGGCACTGGCAGCCAGCCACTCACGGGCTATATACCATGCCTGTGTCTGTCTGTGTTGAAATGTTCGCTGTCTGCCTACGTGGCACCTCGCTGTGCCACCACCTACGTCACGGACACGCATACAGCCTGATAGACTGGCATTCATTTTATCCACAGCGGATATTAATAATATTGCCCCCCAGACTGTCACAAACATGTTGCTCTGAGTAACAACATGACTCTGCACTGCACGACTATCAGTGCTCACGACCATGTGCATATACTACATTTGGAGCAGCAACAGAAAAAATACAGTGCAATCATGCATTAGTATCATCAACGATTAATATAATATATACAAAAATCCTAATAAGTGCGGGAGCTCATAGTTCGTTCTTCCACTGCTGCATATTTCCTGCGTCTTTCTCGCACTCTCACGTGTTCTTTTTCATCCTTGCGTCCTTCTTTTGTCTCAGTTTCCCTAACTTTATCTTCCTCCTTAATCCCTTTCTGCCTTTCTCCATCTTTCTGTGGTTGATAGTCTGGTGATGAAAAATAGGGCCCTGGAGCCCAAAATGAAGTACCGGTTGCCACCATCTGCTACCACCGGCATAAATTAAGCACGGAGTATAATGGATTGGAGTCTGTTTGCAGAGCACAAGCGAACCACTGCAAGTGGAAAGCATCACATTGAGCTCCTATGTGCAATTTTGGAAGATTCTTCGGCCTGCTATATCTGTGTCAATGGGGAAAGGAGCTGATGCCTAAGGACTAGGGTCCCATATTAGAATTCATCCTTCTCCTGGAGTTTTGGGACTGTGTCTTCAGTATCCACACAGAGCACTCACTCGTACATTACTTAGTCTTACTGTGTAACCATTTTAAAACTTCCTCTCCTCTAATTCCCAGTGGAATAGCATAATTTGTGCGCATGCATAAATTATTTGCAGTATGTATGATGATGTTTGCCACACTGCTCATCAGAGACATATCAAATATTCACCAATCCCATTGACTTTTGGCAGCAGTCAACAGCTTCCAGGAAGGGCCCTTTCTGCATGCCAATATTGTAATTAGGGCTCCCAGTTTCCCCCTTTTTTACTGATTTCTGCACATAAATGCAGAAAAAACAACGCATTCCCTCTGTTATTTGCAAAAAACGTAAGGTATGGAAAGTTGAGATTCTTTTGAGAGACTCGCCGTGTAATCAACCATGACTGCCAGGCCAATGTATCTGAACAAACTGACAGACAGTTAAAACAGACAGGAACCGTTATTAAATAACTGATAGCGTGGAATGTTGTTACGAAAATGTAAATATTTTTATGAGTGTTTCCTTTTATAACACATGGCTGCTTATTGTGCTAAAACCAGACAGACAACCGAGTCAGAAAATGCACTTATGTATCAGATTATGGTTATCTGCAGCTATATTTTTCATAGGATACAGCATAAAAATGGTTAAATACTGATGCGATGACGACAAAATAAATATGGGTAACTCCAGCTGCAAATGTTAAAAAAGCAATACCATAAAACAGGAGCCCTAATTGTAAATGATCGGGAATAAGGTGCATAATGTAGGTACAAGAAGAATTTATGGTGATTGGTCCCAGTGGCGGCCAGTACGGAAAGGGGGCGGTGAGGCGGGAGAATGACATTTTTTTAAAATCCCCTTACCTCAGCACGCAGTCTCTCCCACATCGTCTCTCCTCCGTTCTTTTCCTGGCTTCTGTACGTACAGGAAGCCCCCAGACTCCCCCAAGCCAATCAAAACATTGGTTTGAGCGCTGTGGTTTGGCCCTCAGACACGCCAGGGGCGGCTCTAGGCTCATGGGGGCCCTGGGCAAGGAGCGCAAGTGGGGGCCCCGGAAGAGGGGGTCCGGGCGGGGTGGAGCGGGGAGGCCAGTGAAGGGGGGGGGGGGGGGGTTCAGGGTGTTTGGAAGTGGAACAGAGCTGGAGGCCGCCAAATCCTTGCCAGGGGCCGCCACGCAAATATGTATCCATCCTCAGAGGATTATTATATTAAGGATATATATTGGTGTGGTGGCCCCTGGGGTTTGGTGGCCCTGTGCAGGTGCACAGCTTACACATCCCTAAGGCCGCCCCTGGACACGCACAGGAAGCCTCTGCATGTTCCCCACGAAGCTGTATATTGCAGCCTGGTGGGGAACTTGCAAAGTGCTCATGACTGTTCGCCTGGGCCAAGAAGGCCGGCCAAACCGTCAAGTGTAGTTTAGAGTGCAGCAATCACTCCTCATCCCCGACGTCACGGGAGCCCAGACCCACCTAAAACCTGGCTGATACTAAAAATAAAATGATAATAACTTACGTTAATATTTCCTTTTACAATGCTCCGAGAAAAGTGGGGCGAGGTTCCTTAGCCTTAGTGGAGGAGCAGCCAGTTATGTTAGCAGGAAGTTTTAGAGTGCACGGTCCCCTGAAGCTTTCATGGCGCTAATCTTGAATAGTGTTGCAGCGTAATGGACTATGCGTAAGCTTGCTCAAACAACCAGGTCTTAAGCGCCTTTCTGAACCCTAGCAGATTGTCGCGCAACCTGATTGCTAGTGGTAAGGAGTTCCAGAATTTAGGGGCAAGGTAGGAGAACCTAGTCAGTAGTTGAAGATGAGCCGATCGTAGGTTGCGAAGTGGAGAGTGCTTTGTAGTCAAACAGCTGATGGATTTGGGGCTCCTGCAGTGCAGGGCCTTAAAGATTAAGCACCCTGTCTTAAAAGCTGTATGTTGGGCAATAGGTAGCCAATGAAGTTTGGATAGGCAGGGTCTGGTAGATTGCCATTTAGGTTGTTTGTAAATTAATCTTGCAGCCTGGTTCTGTACTAATTGTAGGCGTTTGAGTAGGAACAGTGGCAGGCCAAGGTAAATAGAGTTTGAGAAGTCAAAACACAAGAGAACCAGGGCTATCCCAACCTATATATGGGCTGAGTGGATCAGCAAATGGGTGATCTTCTTAATTTTATGCAATTGAAGAAAACAGGCGGAGACCACTGCCCACACTTTTCCTCTGAGCGAGAGATCTGCATTTATAGTGACCCCCCATGCTTTTCACAGAGGGAGAAGAGATGGGGGGGAGATCCTAATTCAATCGGCCAATGGTGTGGACCCCAGAAGATCTCGCTCTTCCCAGGCAACACTAGTTCCGTCTTGCCCAGGTTGAATTTAAGATGGTTGAGGTCCATCCAACGCTGAATATGAAGCATGGTAGCTTGAAATTCAAGAACGAGTCGGGAGAATCCAAGGTGAAAACAAGCTGGAGATCGTCAGCATAATTAAAGATAGTTATCTTTCTATTTTTTAATGAGTGGATCAGGGGCATGAGATAAAGATTGAACACATGTGGGGATAGGGACGAGCCCTGTGGCACCCCGCATGTGGTGGCGAGCCCAGGGGCAGTAAAAGGGCCAAGTCGCACCACTTGTGTTCTGCCTTCGAGAAAGCACTTAAACCATTTGTATGCCGGCCCTGTATAACGGCCTGCTCGACACGGTCCATCAAGATTTTATGATCGTCCATGTCAAACTCGGCCAACAAGTCTAGAAGCACCAAGGCCTGGGGAGTGCCCTTGTCCGCATTAGCTCTCAAGGTGTCCAGTACTGCAATGATTACTGACTCAGTTGAGTGAGCGGGCCGAAAGCCAGCTTGGTGTGGCTCAAGGTGCTCTGACTGTTCACTAAAATTGGACAGGCACCTGGCCACATGGGCCCCTAGGATCTTAGCCAAAAAGGGGAGGAGAGAGATGGGACAATAATTAGAAGGGTTCAGGGGGTCAGTCCCTGATTTTTTTTAAATAGAGGGACCAAATTGCATTCTTAAAGGCTCTGGGGACCTTGCCCTGCACCAGAGACTCGTTAAGAAAGGGCAGCACAGTGTGAGGCAAGGTAGAGAAGACGTCCCTCAGGACGTGAGGTGGACAACAACCATTAGGAGAACCAGATTTTACCTGGGTCATTAAGTCTGAAATAATATGAGGACATATAACTGGAAAATGAGCCATGATGGCTGAGTTAGTAGGCATGTTGTCCAAATGTTCCGTGATGACGGTGGTGGGAATGCTGGCTTTAATGATGGAAATGTTGTCAAGGGAGAAATTGTTCAAGGAGTTGCATAGCTCTTGGGTAGGCATCTGACTAGGGCGTAGTCTCACAGCATTACAGAGGTCAATAACTATCATGAAGATTTCCTTCAACTTGTTATGAGCATTTAATATTCTGGCTGAGAAATAGGCCGCTTTGGTTTCCAGCATGGCTTTTTTGTACTCTTTATGAGCTAGCAAAAACTGCAATTTATCTTCAATGGAGTATCTTAGCCTCCATTTTCTCACTTTTTGATGGAGCTCAAGTTTTGTTTTTCGAGCTTGGTGGGAAACCATTTGTGTGCCTCTGAATGGCGAGCACAAGAGAATTTAGTGAGTGGAGCATGAAAATTAGAAGCCAGCAGAAGCCATTACGAAATGTTCTCTTCCTTAGAGTTAACATCAGGGTTGAAAGTAGGTGCTGAACTGGCCAAGGTCTTGAAAAATTCTGATTTATCAAAGGTCCTCCACTTTCTTGTCATGCCTCCCACCGCCGTGGGGGTTTTGATCTTGGAATTTATGGTGGCTGTAAATTTTATTACAGCCAGTGATTGGTCCACCTTCAAATGTGTGGCCAAAAGAATTCCAGCCTGAACAAATCTGTCGACCCATTTCCGCAGTGAAATTAAAAACAAAGGCCTTAATTTTTAGTACCATTCTGTGAAATATTGGGGCCAGATTTATCAAGGTTTTGCGTTGCCCTTATGCCGTGCAAGGGGGTGCAAGGGCGACTCAAAGCCTAAGCGAGATTTACTATGCCATGCAAGGCCACCTTGTGTGGCCCTGCATGGCTTGATACATATAGAGTAACGCAAGGCAGTGCAAATCGCTGCCTTGCTATACTCTGTGGCAGGGAGGCGTTTCATGGGTGGAGTGTGGATGTTACCACATATGGATTTTTGTGCATTCTCAGATGTACTATTAGTGGTAGACCTGGGAATGCATCAAAATGCTACGCCTCCCCAGGTGAAGTGTAACGAGGAGAAACATCTTTATTTCTCCTTGTTTTTTCCTCTTTCTAGGAAAAGGTCTCTCAGGATTGTTTTGTGCAGAAAGGTATCCCTTCCTGCACAAAAAACACCCCTGCCCACAACGCAGGCCCCCTTACAACATTGCACAAAGGTGTTTGCATTGGCGCTAGACAGCCAAAAGAGCACCAGCTCAGGTAAAGGACAACCATGCGCCATACAGCACATTCCTGCCTTTTCACGCAGCCCAGCGGGTAAACAGTCATAATATCGATTCCAAAATATAGAATGGACATAATATCGAAGTAAAAATATAGAATGGACAAAATATCGAATGGACACAATATAGTGGTTAAAAATATCGAATTTAAGGTAAGTAATATCGATTTTCAAAATATAGAAGTCAAAATATAGAAGTATACAATATAGGCATTAAATATATCGATTTTTTTAATAATATCAATTTTTTTAAGTGTTTTGTATGTTAGTATATGTGTGAAAAGTGTATATTAATTTTTGTAATGTATGTTTAATGTATTTTAAGTAATGAATTTTATGCTATTTAATTTTTGCGTAATTTAATTCTGTAGCGGGTTGTGGGTTTATAGGGGAATAGGGTGGGAAGTAATTTAATTGTAATTAATTAAATATTTTTATTTATTTATTGGTATTCATTTTGAATTTATTGTTATTTTTTAATTGGTAATTAATTTTTATTAATTGCCAATTAATTTGTATTGATTGAATAATTGTTAATTATGTTAATTTTCTAAATTTCTTTTGTGTAGCGGGTTGTGTGTTTATAGGGGAATAGGGTGGGAAGTAATTTAATTGTAATTAAGTAAATAATTTTTTTCATTTATTGGTATTGATTTTTAATTTATTGTTAATTAATTTTTAATTGGTAATTAATTTCTATTAATTGGCAATTAATTTTTATTAATTGGTAATTATTTTGTATTAATTAAATATTTGATAATTATGATAATTGTATTAATGTATTTTCTGTAGTGGGATGTGGGTTTATAGGGGAATAGGGTGGGAAGTAATGTAATTGTAATTAATTACATATTAAAAATACTTTTTGTGTATTGATAATTAATTTACTGTTAATTTTTAATTGATATTAATTTTTATTATTAATTCGTTTTTGTTATTGAAAATTAATTAGTTGTTAAATAATTATGAATATGTTATTAATTATTAATAACTAATATGTAGTTGTATTTGTAATTAATTATTACATAATATTAAATTGGTTATTAATTTCAATTAATGTTTTATTGGTATTGATATTTAATTTATTTTTAATAATATATTAAATCATTACTTTCCCTACTGTTAAACTCACTGGAGTGGTAATAGTAATTTTCACCCTCCCGCTATCCAACGCTTTCCCTACTGTTGCACTCTCTGGAGTGGGAATAGTATTTTTTACCCCTACGCTATCCAACGCTTTCCCTACTGTTGCACTCTCTGGAGTGGGAATAGTAATTTTTACCCCTACGCTATCCAAAGCTTTCCCTACTGTTGCACTATCTGGAGTGGGAATAGTAATTTTCACACTCCCGCTATCCAATGCTTTCCCTACTGTTGCACTCTCTCGAGTGGGAATAGTATTTTTTACCCCTACCCGATCCAGCGCTTTCCCTACTGTTGCACTCCCTGGAGTGGGAATAGTAATTTTTACCCCTACGCTATCCAATGCTTTCCCTACTGTTGTACTCTCTGGAGTGGAAATAGTAATTTTTACCCTTCCAATATCCAACGCTTTCCCTACTGTTGCACTCTCTGGAGTGGAAATAGTAATTCTTACCCCTACGCTATCCAACGCTTTCCCTACTGTTGCACGCTCTGGAGTTGGAATAGTAATTTTTACCCTCTCGCTATCCAACGCTTTCCCTACTGCTGCACTCTCTGGAGTGGGAATAGTAATTTTTACCCTTATGCTATCCAACGCTTTCCCTACTGTTGCACTCTCTGGAGTGGGAAGAGTAATTTTTACCCCTACGCTATCCAACGCTTTCCCTACTGTTGCACTCTCTGGAGTGGGTATAGTATTTTTTACCCCTACGCTATCCAACGCTTTCCCTACTGTTGCACTCACTGGAGTGGGAATAGTATTTTTTACCCTCCCGCTATCCAACGCTTTCCCTACTGTTGCACTCTCTGGATTGGGAATAGTAATTTTTACCCTTACGCTATCCAACGCTTTCCCTACTGTTGCACTCACTGGAGTGGGAATAGTATTTTTTACCCCTACGCTATCCAACGCTTTCCCTACTGTTGCACTCTCTGGAGTGGGAATAGTAATTTTTACCCCTACGCTATCCAACGCTTTCCCTACTGTTGCACTCTGGAGTGGGAATAGTATTTTTTACCCCTACGCTATCCAACACTTTCCCTACTGTTGCACTCACTGGAGTGGGAATAGTATTTTTTACCCCTACGCTATCCAACGCTTTCCCTACTGTTGCACTCACTGGAGTAGTAATATTAAATGTTACCATCCTGCTATCCTACGGTAAAATATTGTACATTTTTTATTAATAACTTAAATTAATTATAGCTTTATTTTAAGGTTATTTGAGTATTTTTAAGTATGTTTTAGTTAATTATATTTATTATTTCATTAATTTTAAATTACTTTTAAGACATTTAAAAAAATTCGATATTTTGACTGACTATATTTTTTACAGACTATATTTTGGATTCGATATTTTTGTACTTACCTGTTTGTAGATAGGAATTCGATATTTTGGCATTCTATATTTTGGTGACTATATTTTGGTAAGTCTATATTTTGTCATTCTATATTATGTCAGTGATCCCTTGAAAACACGCGACTGATGAAGAGAGCAGAAAACTCTCGAAACGCGTTTGGCGGCTTATTCCGTGATGTTCAGCACCTGAAGCTTCGACTACTGGCATGCTGCACGTGAACTTAATGACTATTGAAATTCTTTCTGTGGCCATCCTCAAATATGGTTCCTGCAAGTTTTGATATATATATATATATATATATATATATATATATATATATATATATATATATATATATATATATATATATATATATATATATATATATATATATCTCCCAGCATGAGAGAAGCACAGGGATTCAGTGGAGCTCCAGCACGGTCTGAGAGCCTGTGCCCCTGAGCACGTGGATATCTCCAAGGAACAGCCTGGAGATATCCAAGTAAGCATGTCTGTTTGGCCAGCCGTGGATGGCCGACCAAACAGACATGAGTAGTTTGCCTACCACCACTCCCCCCTACTGTGTGATGCTTCGGCCCGGCCTCGTCCCGCCCTCAACTCAGCAGACTGGAAGTAAAAATAAAATGACAATAAAGTAGTTTTATTTTTTAGGTGTCCAGTATGCCCTATGCAGTGTAAACAAGTGATTTCTCTTTAGACGTGCTGGTTTAATAAAAGTCCAACATTTTTCCCATGATTTCTGCCATAAGTTTTCAAGTTCCGGCTCTGTGATGTTTTTACTCCAAATTGATTCCGATATTGAGATATTATCGTCTCCTGCAGTGATTATAGCCCAGTACCATTTTGAAATTTCCTTTTTTATTGGGGAGATTTTGATAATCTCTTTCTCTATTTCCGTATTTCCTGTTTTTTTCTCCGTCAGAGAACCTGCCCAGCTTGTGAGTTGGTAATATTTAAATTTTGACAAAGTTCCGTTAGTTATTTCTGTAAGTTGTTCCCAGGGCACTATAAGGTTCTCTGTCATCAGTTGGCCCCATTTGTCAATTCCCGCCATTCTTAAAGGGGTTGCTAGGGCATCTTTTAAGCACTCAGGGGTGCCAGGAGAATCCCATATAGGGGCCAGGGAGCTGTAGTAAGGGATATTTAATGAGTGTGGACTTGAAAGTGCAGACGATATACACATGTTTCATAGATGCCCGCAACTGGATCTCTTCTGGCAGGAAGTAGGTAACACGCTATGTCGGATATTGGGAACAAACCTAAAAGTGAGTACAACTTTAATTATTTTTGGGATATGTACCGAATTTAATGTAAGTAACGTGAGGTTAACTAGAAAACAAGAAAACTTGTTATTTGTTTTGATACTTCTTGCTAGAAGAGAGATATGCCTGAATTGGATTAAACCAGTACCACCTTTACCTGAGGACTGGCTAAACTCCACTATAACAACTCATAAACTTGATAGGAAGGGAAAACCCTCCAAAAAGTTTAACTTCTGGGAAATTTGGGAAAATTACTGTACTAGCAATATGTAAGGGAAATCTGACAACACATTAATAAGTCCAATGATTAATGCGGTGACAATAATTCAGACGGGAATAATTCCCCGCCGAGTAGCCATGATGGCTAGCTCTCACCCCCTTCGCTATGAATTATTGAATATGGTAAAGGATAAGGAGGACTAAACACGACAGATCCACCAAAGGGGTACTCTATGTAATTGGTATAGTAAAGAATAAGAGTGAAGGAACAAAAGTGGAAGTCCTAAAGTTCTCCGCTGCACTCCTTATACATTCATGCGCAAATGAGGACAAAAAAATAAAAAAAAAAATAAAAAAAAAAAATAAATAAAAATAAATAAATAATAATAAAAAAAAAAATAAAGTAGTTTTATTGTCATTTTATTTTTCTTCTGACTGCTGCATTATAGCAGTGGTGCGACGCTCGTCTGCTGTAGCAAAAGAGTTGCCCCTGCCGATTCATCCCTCCAGTATGTATGTATAAATGTAGTATTTCTGTATAGCATACTTGCCAAAGGGCAACTGAGCATTGTAAAGGGCCAAAGACAAGCATATGTGTTCAAATATTTTATTGTATTTGGACAAAAAAGAAGTACAGTTTTAAAACAGCAGCGATACATACATTTCAGAAATTGATGCATAGAAATATGAAGTTAAAAAGTTAAAAAGAGTTTCATGACAAACAGTACCTGAACTGGGTGGTCAAAGACAAGCAGAAAGTCAACAAGTGATAGGAGAAGTAGCTGTAAAGACACTGAAGTTAGAGTTCTCACTCTCTACATCCAAGTCAATGCTTCCTGGAATGTAACCACGTCTTGGGTCCTTAGTTTCTATACCTTTTCTGACTTATTTTACTAACCCATCCATTGCTGTGGAAAAGTTGCTCTTCTGCACCACCCCCTTCCCCCTGCTCCTTTCCACTCCCATTGACAACAATGCTGATGATGACCCTAAAAAGTAATCTCGGAGGGTCGGAATACCCACTTATTCTTATGGACTACTAATGTATTTTCCCAACTAGGAGAAATAGGACCCACATCGCTTCTCTATTTCAGAATCTGGTGCAGCAATACCCCGTAGCCTTCGTTCACATGCTAGTTGTTCCCCTTATTTGCACATGCGCAATTCACGCCACTGCATCCTTTCACTATTCACTTTTTCAGACCAACCTCTTACAATATATAAATGTTGTTCAAAGTTGTTTTAAAGTATTATTTGATTTCTGTGTTTTGTATCAATATATGTAGATCTTCTTGGAATATACCATTTTACTTTTTTGCAATTGTTAACCTGTCTCCTTATTCTTTTCCCAATATTTTTCTTTTACTTGTGTTTTACTCATATGTATTTAGGGCCAGATGTAGGAAGCCTAATACCGGTCGGTAACGTCTGAAATTACCGAATTTCGGCTGTTACCGACCAGCATTAGGCTTTTTAGATGTAGGAGGCCTAAATGAAGGAATCGGTAATTTACCGAATCGGTAATTAAGGAATCGGTAAATTACTGAATTCTTAAAATACCGATTCGGTAAATTACCGAATCCTTAATGTAGGGAGCACTGAAATGAGTGCTTTTCCCATTTCAGGATTCGTTATTTACCACCAACTACAAGTTGGTGGTAAATTTCGAAAACCCTATAAAAAGGAATTTATTGCAATGTATGACAGTGCCATGTGGCAGACATACATGACCTTAGGGCACGTATCTGTGCCACATGTGCACACATGCACGATTCAGGGTTGCAACAGGGTGTCAAAGTGACACCCTGCTACCCTTGAATGTGTTCCCACTTTCACCGAATCGGTATTTACCGATTCAGTAATTCCCATTCATTCCTATGGGCCTGGAGGCCCATAGGGATGAATGGGAAATACTGGATCGGTAAATATCGATTCGGTATTTACCAAATCTTACCGATTCGGTAAAAATACCAAATGAATACCTACATCCCATTTACGGATTCTAAAATACCGAATCGGTAAAATTCGATATTTTAGAATCGGTAAATCTGGATTACCTACATCTGGCCCGTAGCGATTTAAAGCCAAGAGAAGATATCTGCCTTGCTAACTCTAGATACTCAGCACTCAAGGAAACAACTGTTGTACTTGTCGGCCTGCTGTCATGTCTGTCCATGGTGGTGTGTCAGTGGACTGTGTTCCCAATCCTCTCACCGGTTCCAGTGGGACAGTGACATTGTGGTCACGGCCAGCATTGTAGGCCCATTTGTATTCTGCCATTAGCTCGTGTAAGGACGGGACACTCAAGGACGCTTTGACAATTTAGGTCAGATTACAAGACCCCTACGCCACCAGTACATCACTTTTCGTGATGTACTGGTGGTCAGGGGGCTCCTCGATATTTACAAGGACAGAAAAAGCCTCTTTCAATGTCTGCTGCATTCTAGAGCATGCATTGAAAGAGGAAAATGCCTGTAGTGATTGTTTTTGTGCAGGAAGGTGTCCCTTCCTGCACAAAAACAATCTCCCCGTGACGCAGGCATTCTTCACCATGGCGCAAAGGTGCCTGCGCCAGCGAATGGCTGCAGTTTGTGCACCAGCGCTGGGGGAAGCACAGAGATGCGACATATTCTTGCAAATATGTTGCATCCTTGTACTTCGAAAGTGCTGCAGCATGGCACAGCCAAAGGGCTTGCGGTGCCACGCTGCGGCACTTCCTTGTAGATCTGTCCCTTTATCTTTAGCATTTATATACCACGAATAGACCAAGCAGGTGTTAGGACACTTTCAATAAAACATGACTGGACACCAAGGTATACATCCAGTGCCTATTTTGTGACAGTGGTTGCCGGTGGGGGCCACCTGCACTTATTTTTATAGAGGGGGGGTGTAGCAGCACTTATTCATCTGAATTAGACGTTTACAGAGAGCAAAAGAGGAACAAATTAAAAAAGCGTAAAGGCGGAGGAAGAGAAAGACGTAAACAAACTCACACAGAGAGTAAGCAGGGACAATCAGAAGTGAGATAAATGCGAATGTGGTGTCTGTTAGCAAATTAAAGCTGAATAATTTGGATTTAAGAATACACAGGCTTGGAAATCCGTGCGCGCACATTTAATTGCACCAGACGCCTGTTTCAGAGCAGAGCGCCGGCACCAGTCCATTTACAAATTAAGCACTGTATATACATCAAGATGGGGGAACGATTGAAGAATTGTGAGAAACATGGTCTGAACAGTCAAAATAACAAATCTTTCAACCCAGTAGAGAGCCCAAGTCCCTTAGGGCCATCCCTATTTTCGATTTGTATGAAGAGCTGGGCCATTGAAGTGAGGCCACAAAGTTAATGGTGTAACACAAAATTATGCGCCCCCCCCCCTGCAGAATGTGAAGAGAACCCCTGAGTCATCCATATCTCAGAGATATTCATTGGCCTTGGGCTGAATGGGGCCCTGTGTAGAGCTTGGAGCCCCTTTGCACCACAGGGGCCTATGTGACCCCCCTCACAAACAGGGTCAGGTTTAGCGCTGGTGGCGGCTAGTGCGACAATCAGTTTTGGTGCCCTATGACCACCTGTCAACCACTGGGCAAAAGAGCCCCTCATCTCTCCAAAGCCCCTCTCTCACACACATTTCATTTGTTTTGAAGCACTGGTAAAGGCTGGCTTTAACAATAAGAATGTAGACCTACCCAAAAGAACCCCTTTTAACAACATTAGGAATAGATAATGAAAGGCTAAGGAAAAGAAGCAGAACGTCCTATTGTAAGCAGTTTGCATGCAGCTCTTTGATGTCAGTTCATAGCAGCCACTGTTCTATATTAGGGATGTATCTTATATACTACAGGAACACAAGGATCTCTGTGACAAAAGCAGTAATCCACTCAGCTATCCATACAAAACAGATTTCTGATCTGCACAGTACCTGTTCTTTGCAGCCAACATATTAACTCTTGGCGCTACTTTATGCCACTAGACACAACTCTGCTCTCTCTTTCTAACAGGAACATTAATCTCACGAGTTATCTTGCGGCCTAAAAGCTGGATGCGCAAGGAACTCTGCAGAAGGAGTTTTGAAATAGAAAGTTATTGCTAAGCACAGCGCCCCCCTGAGGTCAACGCCCCCTCCCCAGGTGCAGCCGCACCAGTCACACTGCCCTGAAGCCGGCCTTGCGTAGAAAGATAAAGGGGCTTATTTACAAGCCCCTTGCGCCCCTGGTGCGTCACTTTTAAAATGGGAAAAAGTGACGTACCGGTGGCACAAGGGGCTTGTAAATAAACCCCAAAGTGTCTGAATTTTGAGATACATTTGTATTTGCTGCTGAAAACTTAGAAGCCTTTTATGTCCTGAACGTACTTTATATACGGTTTTATTAGGCTAATATTAGTAATGTGAATAGTTTTAAGTACAAATAAACAAATGAAATACAAATACAATAATAAAACCGTGTTCGCAAGTGGCTAGTCACTGTGATTCAGAAACTCGTAACATCCGCTATTAGTAGAAAGTAGAATTACATGTAACTGGTGGAGCGCTCAGTTGTGGGGATTAAAAAGAGATGAACTGCAAAAAGGGTGTTACGTTGGGGACAATCCTAATACAAAAATACATAGAATGTGCTTTTAAGACACCCCGTACATTGTAACTATCCATCAACACCATGTTACTAGGGAAATGATCCTTATATATGGTCTTTCAACATACATTTATAAAATCCTGCAGTAGTTTATGGGAGGAGTGTGGGTTAGGGGCAGCTCCTCCGTAATGGCGGAGGAGCATCGCCTTACTGACTCAGTCAGTGGAAAATAAAATGATAATATAACAATATTATAATTTTTTTCCCACTGACTGACTGAGCCAGAGGGGGTAGGGTACACTGTAAAGTGCACATGTCTGTTTGGCCCGCTGTCTCAAATCAGCCAAACAGATATGCACACTTAAGTTTCTCCAACCCGGCAGTGTTGCACAGCAATGTTGGCAAAACACCGCAGGCACTAAGGCACTGTCTGAGTGGCACACAAGGATGCTCAGATAAATCCTGTCTCTGCTCTCATGCTATGAGAGCAGCATCTGTATTGGGTAAGCTGGTGTTCCAGGGACTGCTGGGAAACTCAGGAGTGGAGAGTAGCACTGACGAGTTTGCCGCAGGACAGGTACGTTAAAAAAAAAATCTATCTCTCTTGCCCCCTCACTTCCTCCCCCGCTGGAGTTTTGTAGCAGCCGCCACTGGTGTGTGGTATGGTATGAATAGCAACTGTTCTAACTGGAGGGTCACTATTGGCTTTATGAATTTCAGAAATACAAACATTTTTGTTTACTCCTTTTATGAGTTAACCCCTTAAGTGCTGCCGTCGGCCGTTGGACGTCGCAAGCACTACCTTCGTAGTGCTGCGCACGTCCAACGGTCGACGCGCTCCCACCCGTTTTGCAGAAGTGCTGCACTGCCGTGAAATTGCGGCCGCGGCAAACAGGTTAATGAGACAAGAGCTGGTTTGCTGACACCAACAAACAGTTCCCCAAACTTAAGAACCACTCGCCCATTCCAAACGAGTTTTTATCATAATCAAAGTGTACATTGTGGGGGTTTGAGACTGGAGGGACAACAACCATCTCCACACATTCTTGTGACACCGCTTTGAATACCAACCTCCTCAGTTCTGTCACTCATGTGTTGTGGATTTGTAGGGACATATTTACAAGCCCCTTGCGCCGTTGGTGCGTCACTTTTAAAATGGGAAAAAGTGATGCACCGGTGGCGCAAGGGGTTTGTAAATAAGTCTTGTGATGTTAATGCTCATAGCAGTGTGGAGAGGAACTGAGATTTTTGGGGTGTATTGCAATTGAAATGGAATGTACAATGAATGAAAGAAATAAGTATTGAATAATCACACTACTATTGCAAACGGGGCAATCCTGGTGTTAATCCGGAAAGGGGTAAGTCCTATCATAATGCACTTTGCAGGAACGGGGAAACAGCCAGGGTAGAGAGAAAAACCAGGTCTTGAGTTGTTTTTGGAAGGTTGCCTCACTTTCCAACTGTCTCAGAAAGAGAGGGTTTGATTCCAGACTTTCACCCTCAAAACAGGGAAAGATCTTCGCCCTCTAGTGCGGAGGCTGAATTTGGGAATATGTAGAAGCTAGGCGTTGAGGGATTTCAAGACTCTCGGACCCTATTTACGAGAAACAAATGGGGCGCAGTGCCGCAAGTCATTTTGCTGCCCGCGCTATGTTAGTACCGAAGCACAGGGATGCAACATATTTATAACAATATGTTGCATCTCTGTGCTTTACCCTGCGCTCGCGCACAAACTGCTGCCATGTTTGCACCATGATGCAAGGATGCCTGTATAATGGGGAGATTGTTTTTGTGAAGTAAGGGGCACCTCCCTGCACAAAAACAATCAATTGCGGTGATTTCCTCTTCCAATATGTGCTGTAGAATGCAGCACGCATTAAAAAATGAAAAAACGAGGAGAAATAAAAATATTTCTCCTCGTTGCACCTTGCTAGGCCACCCATGGGGTGGCGTAGCATTCTGATGCATTTCCAGGTTTACGATTGCTCGAAAATCGGGAAATGCATCAGTAGACATGGGTGCTGCTTGGGAACACCCACAGCAACACCCATGTTGTGCCCCTAACACAAAAAGTGTTGCCTAAAAAGGGGCGATATTTACAAGCACATGTAGAGCCACACAGGGTGGCTTTACGTGTGATTGTAAATATCATGCAACAGGTTGCGCTGCTGGTGTGTCCTACAATGTGATGTACCAGCAGTGCAAGGGTATTGTAAATAAGCCCCTTAAGGCCTGAATTACAAGAAAGTGCTGCAGCGCGGCACGCAAGCCCTTTGGCTGCACCACGCTGCTGCACTTTCAAAGCACAGGGATGCATCATATCTACTAGGATATGACGGATCCCTTTGCTCTCCCCTGCGCTGGCACACAACTTACTGCCATACACTGATGCAGCACTCTTGCACCATGGTGCAGGGATGCCTTCGTCATGGGGATGATTGCTTATGTGCAGGAAGGGACACCTTCCTGCACATAAACATTTACCAGAGGTGATTTCCTCGTTCTATGTGTGCTGCTTAATGCAGCATGCATGGAAAGAGGAAAAAACTAGGAGAAATGAATACATTTCTCTTCATTGCGTCTCCCTATGCCTCACCAGGGATGGGGTAGCATTTAGACACATTTCCAGTTTTACGCTTTCTGGTAAATCTGGAAATGTGTCGGTTCCACAAGTGTTGCGTGGGAACACTCACAGCAACACCCATGGAACAACCCTTTCACGCAAAGTGCTGCGTGTAAACGGGCCATATTTACAAGGCAGGAAAAGCCATGCTGGGTGGCTTTTCCTGTCCTTTTAAAAAAGGGATGCCCAGGCTGTGCAAGGGGCTTGTAAATAAGTCCCTTGGAGTTTTATTATGGGCAGAATTGTCACAAACATATTTAGGTCTTTTTGATAGAAGGCTCTGTTAGTAATGGTCATAGATTTAAACTGTGTTCACAAGATCTGGTGGCAGCTGCTCCAGGGCATTCACCGTACCAGTTGTGTGCTCAATTTAAATAAAGTCTGAAACCAATGATAATCAATAATTCTTACTCTTTTTACCCAAAATGGTTAGGGTTGGTCGGAAAGGCTCCGAACCGCATTCAGCTCGCCAGAATCTGATTCAGAAGCCTTGTTTGCGACTGACTCAGAAACATTTCCAACCGACCGATTACAATGGTCTGAAACCGTTCAGACTGTTCCGAGTTGCATCCAAATAGCATTTGGAGACATCGAGTAGGTCAAAGCCGACTCGTACGTCTCTATGGGCCGCGTTTCCGACCGAGCGATTATGATGTCGGATTCGGACATCCTTTCCAAATCGGTCTTTCTGACATGGATCGGCTGTCTGACTTTGGGGGCCCGTAGCAGCCCCCCTTCACCCGAAGGCCTACTAATGGGCCCAATGGGGGTGCCCATGGGATCCCTCTTTGCAACCATGCACAGTGTGGCATGCACCGTGGGGTGCCCGCCACAGGGTGCAAGATTTTCCGCAACCACCCCTTTATTCAATGGGGCCTGTGTTGTCGGTTGGAACACAGGCCCCCATCGAAGTCAATGGGAGTCCGACCGAACGGTGTTCAGAAACATCGTAATTGGTTGGTCGGACTGCCCCAACCCGAGTCCATCGGAAACCATTCCAAAACCGATTCGGTCTGAATATCTTCCGACCAACATCGTAATCGGCCCCCTATCACTGTAATTTGTTCACTGTATCAGTATGTTTGCTGGTGTATTTGCAAAACAGGAGTTTCTGTATCTACACGATATACAGCGACTTTTGGGCTTGCATGGTTATACAAGTGCAGTCTAATGCAGGTTACAAAGTCCATCAGTAGTGGAAATTACCAGTACTTCAAATTTAGATCTTTGATACTTTTTTGTCTCTTTGCTGTGTGAAATGTTTTAAGCGTTATATTCTACAATTCATGCTTAACCTTTCTATAAATCCCTTCCTTTTTTCATTAACAGTATTATACCCCATCATTTCTGAACCTTACTGGCAGAAACCCAGGATATTCTTTCCATCAATACAAGTGGTAACGCAGGTAAGTAAGCAAAGCTGTCACTTGTAAATACAAAAAAACTTAGGGCCTGCTTTAAATTTTGAGGGACTGGGTACTCCATCACAGAAGTGGCAGAGTATCTGCCCACCTATGACTTGGTCTGCCCACCTCATTAAGAGACGGGCGGATCTTAAACATTCTATCAATAGAGACCCCTAGCTAGTTAGGGGTACACAGGCAAGATGTACAAATGCATTCTTTCAGGCATGTACTGTGCCCTTTCACTTAAAACAATCTCAGACTGTGTAGAATAGGATTCATTTGACCTTCAAGAAACATTATGTCAGCTCCCAACATTGTATAGTGAGGTCCTGGTTTACAGGGTAAGGCATGGGCGCCCTTTGGGCACTAGTCCTATATTATTTGTTACCATGCCTGAATGTGGAGGAAGGCCCTCTACATTTTGTAATGAAGTGCTGGATTGTGGCCAAGTTCCAAATTCTCTGCATGCCCTTACCCCTAACATCCCTGCAGCACAGTGACTTTAATAAACCTCTGCACACGTAGGGAACCAAGTACAGTTCCCTGAAAAATATTCTTACCCATTTATCTGTGTAATGTGCCATAGCACTCCAAATAATCTTTGAAGGTATTAATAAATGTTACAGTCTTTGACATATATTAACATGGTTTAAGTTTCTCGAATTCTTTTTATGCATTTGACTTCAATCACTTAGCATGAATTTGTTTTACAGAAAAATAATGCAGAATGTCAACATTGCAACATGCTTTTCACTTCCATATTGCTTCCCTTCGCGGGAGCCTGAATGGAAGAAAACAAACTTTTCCTATCCAGCTCATTATTAACTACATCTTGTGGGTAAAACCTTCCTGTTATGTCCTTGAAGGACACCTGCGCATACATTTATTAAACTGTTGCATCACCATTGCAGGGCGCAAGGCAACGTAGGGTAATGCAAAGGCGTATTTGGAATTTACAAAGCCATTCTGGTTTCAGCACTACTGGGTATCAATTACAAAATATACTACCACTTCTTATGCTTCGAGTTAATGCATTCTATTCTGAAAATAATGCTGCATAAGGATATGCCTGATTTGGGATGCCAGTTTTTTTCTCCTAGTTTTATATAGCGCGAAATTGATCCAAATGTGTCGGGTATCATAGTGCTTTACATGAGCACCTGTTGCTTACACAAGGACACATTCGTTTTTGGTAGGAATGCAAATATTAAGGCCCCGATTTAGGTAAATCTCATTTACCGACTCTAGAATACCGAATTTTACCGATTCGGAATTCTAGATTCGGTAAATGAGATGTAGGAAATAATTAGGTAATTTTTACCGAATCGGTATGATTCGGTAATTACAGAATCGGTATTTAGCGATTCGGTAATTGCCATTGATTCCTATGGGCCTTGGGGCCCATAGGAATCAATGTCAATTACCGAATTGGTAAATACCGATTTGGTAAAATTACCGAATTGTCAAGGGGGACAGGGTGTCACTGTGACACCCTGTTGCACCCCTGATTCTGGCTTGTGTGCCATGTGACTCACATGCATGCCCTTAGGGCATGTATGTGTGCCACATGGCACAGGTGTACATGCACAGATGTGCATGTACACAGGAATTCGTTATTTACCACCAAATATTATTTTGTGGTAAATAACGAATTCTTAAGGGCCTGTGGCACTGTTTTCAGTGCCACCTACATCTAGATTTACCGATTCGGTAACTTTACCGATTCGGTACTTTACCGAAACGGTAAATTTACTGAATCAGTAAATTTACAGATTCTGTAAATTTTAGGCCCCCTACATATCAAAAACCAAATACCGGTCGGTAACAGCCGAAATCAGCCAATACCGATTTGGCGTCCTACATCTGGCCCTAAGCGACTTGCCCAGAATCACAGGATGTTGAACGTCATTGCAGAGACTCGAACCCAGTTCCCTAGATTTGAGCTCGACCACCCTAGCCATTACGCTACATCCTCTCCCCAAGTTTTAAGTGAGAAGTAACACCACCAACTCCATGGAATTCTAGAAAAAAGTGTATACGCTCCATTTATTTGGTGAAGGGGAGAGATAGACCAGATGCTAGTTTTATGATGCCTAAAGGGACACTAAATTGAAGACCGTCAGATATGTAGCAGGGATGTAGAAAGGTACCATGGGGTTCAGCAAAATAATGTAATAAGCATGCAGAAAGACAGAGAGAGGGAATGAAGTAAAATATTTGTAACATGTGATTAAAAATGGGCAAATGCATTTTATTTGTTCGGATAAACTCAGTGGCGGCCACATGAAACAAAAAGAGATGGGGAGGGGAAGGGGATTGGGGGAGAGGGAGTGCAGGAGGGAGTGTGTGAGGGGGTGTGGGGTGAGTTTTTGAAATGATATAAGAAAATAAAAAGTTAATCATACCTGCTGCTGGCTGCCTCCCACTTGCACCTCGCTGTTGGGACTTCCTTGTCCCAGCATTGAGGCACATTGTGACTATGTCACAGACTCCTTGTCCAATCCCTGCACCACAGAGCCACACAGGGATTGGCCTGAGCAGGCTAGAAAGACGCCCTGCTCAGACCAGGGAGTCTGTGGGGTTTCTCCAGCCCGGCTGCTAAATGCAGCTGGGTACAAGTCACCTAAGTGCGCATGTGAGTTTTGATCAGCCTGAGATGGCCAGCCAAACACACATGAGCACTTAGGGAGAGCACCTAGCACTCCTCCGCCTGCTCCCATACCTCGGCCTGCCCCTCCCTATACACACTGGCAGAGCCAGCGGCTTAAAAATAAAATAATATTAAAATATTGTTTCGTTTTTTTGCTGCTGGCTCTGAGCCGATGGGCCATGATCCTCTGCCACTGCGGAAGGGCCACCCCTGGATAAACTGCCTAATTGCTGAGTTATCAATTATTCTGGTGTTGTGTGTGTTTCTTTCCAAGGTAGGATCCTCATTCACTCTCTGCAACACCTTCACTAGCAGGTCTGTTCGAGTCCTAAAACTTCTCATACCCCTATTACTACAGCCCAAAGAATGAATGGGAAGTACCTGTCCCGTATCCTTTTCTTGTGAAGGCCATGGCTATGCATGCACTTCTGAGAGTTAAAGTAATCTACCAGATGAAGACCTTAAAATAACACATGTGTATTTGTACAGCACACGTTCACCTAAGGGTATCCTGGAATTGAACATTAGATGTTTATTGTTACCCAGCTCAATGGTGCTCAGTTTAGCACCCTCAGGAAGATGAAAGGCCGAGTAGATCCACCAGGATTTAAACCTGTGACCATGAGGTCAAACACAGGCCACTACAGTGGATGCTTTAGTCCATTAACCCACCAGACCCAGCTCACAACCCATGGATGCATCAGGGCATGGACTCTCATTAAAATGCCTAGATAGGTGGGTGGACATAGGGTTAAGAATTCTTTACAAAATGACCATCTCTGGGAGGGAGACAGTCTGGCCCAAAAATGGCAGTGTTGGGCTTAGGAAGTGCCTGCATACAACATTGTGCCTCATAGGAGACATGGATTCGTGTCAACATGGCAGACTCAATAAGCGATCCTTACATCACAACATGCCAGCAAACCTTGAGGTGGTACGTTTGCCTGATTGAGAGCGGACCAATGAGAAGGGGACAACTACTGATGTAGAGTTAGGCACCCTTCAAGAAATGTTAGCACCTGTTTAAAGGTAGTATTATTGAGCACTACTGACTGGCCTAACATAAGGAAACAAATACTGTGTACACAGTACAAACACTATGTTTGCTTTATATGTCCTTTAATGCTGGGATGTTTCAATGTCACTTTGTTTTATTTACCATTGTTATAGGTTGTGTTATGTTGCTGATTTTCTAACTCGTCCATTAGAGTACCTTCAGCCCTGTAGCCAGCTGCCTGATCTCTATCAGGTGCTCTGCTGGTCGGATGTACGTTGTTACAACGCATGCTTTTACCACGCATGCCTTTACAAAGCAGGTTTTTCAACGCAAGTCATTACAACGACTTGCATTGGGAGGTGCTGGATAGTGAATAGTTTAATTTACTATTCCAACTCCAGTCCCCGTGGATAGTAGGGAAGGTGTTGGATAGTAAATTAAACTATTACCTATCCTACAGCGCCCCCCCAGCGCAATTCGTTGTAATGACTTGCGTTGAAAAACCTGCGTTGTAAAGGCACTGTGTGTTAAAAGTTGCGTCGTAAAGGATGTTTCCCCTGCTGGTGGCATAGCATAGGTCGTCAGATGATGTAGGTGAGGTTCATTCATCACCAGGCAGCATGGATGAAGACCAGCATCTCAATGAGCCTGTCCTGGAGATAGACAAATGTTAGAACTGAGGTGCGATGGTTACATGTCACAGAAAAAAGGACCACACAAGTTCTTATTGCGAACGTTTTTATGAGGGGCCGGTCCAAATCTAGCACAAAGAGCTACCACTATTAGTGCTATAGATCTCTAGGTGGGCCATGTCCTGCCGTAGTTGAACCCTGGTAATGCAAAAAAGACAGACTTTGAACCAGGCAGGGCCTTTGGAGGCCTCTATTTCTGTCTTTCGTTTGCTAAGGGAAAAAAACGGTACCTGCCTGCCTGTCACACCCTGGAGATGCAACACAATTTCACCGGAAGTCCCCTCTTTAGGTTTCGCCTGCACAGCACTTGTATTTAATATATCTTAAAAGGGGGCTCTTATCAGTTCACATTACCGAATTACTGTGTTCATGCGTTTTTGTGCAAAACATTTTTTTGGTTACCTTCCCTTGGCTGCAGGCATGTACAATACTTCTACTAAAGCTGTTCACACTGTTTAAGCCACATTCACTGTCAAGATAAGATCTGTTCCACAGAAAAGACAGATGGCTTCTAACAGTATGCTAGAATGCTTGCTTGTTTTGTAAAGCAGATGCCTTAGCCATAGAAAGTTTGTGGCATTTCCTATTTATGCCTCAGTAACTTTCTTTGCACTTTGTAGGCATTAGCGGACTGCTTTTTTCAACTTACTCTATTTGGTCTTTATGATCAAATTCTAGATGTTGCAATAAACATTGCGCATTAAAAATAAAGTTAATATACAAGAGCTTTGCTATATTTTACTACTAAACAGGCAGCCACAAGTGCAATTACCTTGCGGAAAACAGGGTCATGATTGGAATGGTGCTGCAGGTGCAGTAGCACCGGGCTCAAAAGTTGTCATAACTCCAATAAACACATAATCTTACTATATTTGACTACTAAACAGGCAGTCACAATTGCAGTTAGCTTGCTTTTAAAAGGGACTAGGGCCATATGCATGAACACATTTTACCATAGACACAGAATGGGCAAAACCCTTTGAAGCATCTGCCCCTTGATTTGAATGGTGACTACGTGCAGTGGTATTGGGGACAACATCTCTAGGGACCCCATTAAACCCCTTATTATTGCTAAAATGTTAAACTAAACAGGCAGTCACAAGTGCAGTCACCTTATGAACAACAGAGTCATAATTTCAATGATGCAGCAGGGGCATTGACACCAGGACCAACAGATCTAGGCACCCCACTAAACGCCTAAAATTGCTATATTTTACTACTAAACAGGCAGTCACAAGTGCAGTTACCTTGCAGAGAACAGGGCCATGATTTGAATGATGCAGCAGGTGCAGTGGCACTGGGCCCAACATTTGTCATGACCTCCTCCAAACACCTAATATTGCTATATTTCACTACTATACAAGCAGACACAATTGCAATTATCTTGCAGTTAAAAGGGGCTTGATTTGAATGGTGCAGCAGGTTGGTGTGGAGTGCAAAAAAACGATGGATTTAGGCCCAGATCTCTGTACTAGGGTGAATGCATGACATTGTTCTGCATTCTGTCCATCAATTGTTGTTTTTACATTTGTCACCCCGAGTGGGATGGGTATGATCAGACGTGAGTCCCATGCTCTCCACACCAGCATTCTGTTCATCAATTGTTGTTTTTGCAGGTGCAGGGGCACTGGGACCAAAAGTTGTCAGAACTTCTCTAAACTTCAAATATTGCTATAGTTAACTACTAAATAAGCAGTCACAAGTGTAGTTACCTTGCAGGCACTAGGTCCACGATTTCAATAGTGCAGCAGGTGCAGTGGTCCTGGGCCCAAAGCTCTAGGAACTCCTTTAAACACCAAATATTGCATTATTTTATTACTAAACAAGCAGTCACAAGTACAGTTGTTACCTTACAGGCTACAGGGTCATGATTTGAATGCTGCAGCAGGGGCAGTGGCACTGGGATCCAATGTTGACATGACTTCTCCAATCACCAAATATTGGTATAATTTACTACTAAACAGGCAGTTACAAATGCAATTATCTTGCAGGCACTAGAGACTGATTTGAATGGTGCAGAAGGTGCATTGGCACCAGGACCGAAAGTTGTCAGAGCTCCTCTTAACACATAATATTGGCATTACATCAATTAATTATATTATTTCCCTCTTTCATTAAATCTTTCCAAAGTTTGCAAATATTTACCTGCACTATACCACTAGTAACAGCACAATATATTGCCTTTTTGACAATAAACAAGTCATAACGCTTTAACAGACTTTCTGTCACTTATATTGTACAACTACTCAGCAAGCTAAAACTTACACAAAAAACTGCTTATTATTAATCACGTATGCGATACCTAATGCATTTACCAATGCTTGTTGACATAGGGATGAATTGGAAAGGCGGATATAGGCCATAAGGTATTATTACATCCCCTTTGAATGGCAAACTTTTCACCTTTGTACACTTAAATACCCAAAGATAGCTTACTTTAAGATTGACATGTCAAGCGCTTTATTGTTTATGGCCCAGGATGATGGTGCTATATAAATTGAAAATGATAATCTGTTACAGGCTGAATTTGGTTGTTCTTTGCCTAGCAAGACTCTATGGTGGAGATTTACTAAGATTTTGCGCCATATTTGCGTCACAAAAGGGACGCAAATCGGCACAAAATCTTTTTTTTCCAATTTACTTTCCAGCGCTAAACTTGTCTAGTGCTGGAAATAAGGGAAAAGTAACGCGAAGCAGCGAATAGCACTGCTTTACATTACTTCGCTCCATGAGGGCGTACTAAGGGTGGACCATGCAACCACACAAGGTTTCTCATGATAAACCTGATTTACTAAGTAAATTAGATTGAGTTTAGCAAGAGAAAACTGTGCCCTTTTCAAGTAGACACAAGTCACAAGGAGGAAAAAATACTTTAATTTCTCCCTCTTTTTCTGACTTTGCATGTGTTTGCACTGTACAGCACGCACACAAAGAGGGAAACGGTTTGAAGTGAGGCTCAGCAGAGAATTTTGTACTCAAAGGGTTCCCTTCCAGTGCAAAATCTATGCCAGACTTATGGAGACACCCCTGCACCATGGCGCAAAGGTGTCTGCGTGGCGCACGGCAGCTAATTTCATCTCCGGTGCAAGGGATTGGGGAGGAGAGTGCCTTATTTTAGTAAATAGGTCGCTCTCCTCCTCCTTTTCACACAGCGCCACGTGAAAAGTTGGTAAATCACCCCCTATCCTGATCCATCTACTGTGCCTGCCAGTGTCAGAGAAACCAGAGAAAACATTTTCACAACGCAGCAAGATGCCTCAGGAAGCAGCCTCACGCTGGCACTCGGCTTTGCATACTGCATAATTTAAACTTAAAGCCAATTAAAGTAAACCAATCGCTGCACAGAAGGGATCCAGCACATAGTGGGCCTGTGACGTGCTGTTATGCATTCATTAACGGGAAAGCAGCTTGGGAATCAAGGCTTCAAAATGATAGGGAGCAAAGAAAACAATGTTTTTTTAACCATCTCCATTGTTTGTTTCTAAGCACAGTTAATAATCAGAACCAATCGCGTAAGGTACAATGATGGGGTACCTCTGCGAGACTGAGTCTCCTATATCTCACAGATATTCATTGGTTGTGGTCTGAATGTGGGCCCCTTTCAATGATTGGGCCCCCGCTACATCGCAAGGGCTGCAAGGGCCTGTGTTACGCCCCCTAAAGGAGTCATTATTAGCTAAGACATCGACACCCCTGGTGGTAGTATTGAAAGTATTACTCTACAGGCAGGGGCGGCTCCTCAGCTATGGCGAAGGAGCATTGCCCCACTGGTTTTAAGCAGTGGGAAGTAGAAACCTATAATGATAATACCTTTGCATTATTATCATTTTAGTTCTGCTTCCTGCTCCTTTGCGGGCAAGTGAGTGGGCGGGCTGCTCTGCTTTTTGAGTAGGGCAGGGGCAGAGTTGTTTGCCCACTCAAGTGCGCAATGACTGTTTGGTCGGCCCTCTTGGGCCACCCAAACCAGTCATGTGCACTTTCCCCTTCTACATGCAGGCTGCATTGCAGCTTGCATGCAGAACAAGCTCAGGCCCCCATTCCCTGGTTGAGCGTCAAACCAGGATAATCAAAACCAACCGCTGCTGCAGCGCTGTGATTGGTCATGCTCACCAATCACAACGGTGCCCTGCTGCATTGTGATTGGTTAATGGGGTCTACTTCCTGTTCCTCGGTGTGCTTGAGGAGAGCAGAAGCAGAGATGCGGGACCTGGCCGGCGACAAGATACGTTTTTATTTATTATAAGGTACCCCCCTGTGCAATCCCCTGGCAACCCCCTACGTGATCCCCCTGTGCCCCCCCGCGAGCCATGCCAGCCGCCACTGTCCGCAGGTCATATAAAGGTTTCAAGCTCGAGCAATTAATGACCTGAACCATCATGGGCCTTATTTAGAGTTTAACCAGCGCAACAATTTGTTAAAAGATGGAGGATATCCTGTCTGCCATATTACAAGTGTGAGTAAATTACCCAGGCAAATAGAGAAACCAACTAACACATTTTTTATACTTATGAATTGTTTTATATTTTGTAAGCGAGCATATGTTATAATGCAAACTAATTTTTATATCTTATGTGTGTAATTATGTCTATTTTATCAATCAGTATGCAACTGGAATAAGTATTAAATTTGTATTCTAAAATATGTACAAACTGTAGTGGATTACTTTTTTATGTGTTAGTTGGTTTCTCTATTTGCCTGGGTAATTTACTCACACTTGAAATGTTGCCCTGATCCAGGAAATTTAAAGGTATCAGGGGGTCCTTGTTGTCTCTCACATTGCCATATTACAAGTGCCATTGTCTACAATACAATTGTAAAATGGCGGATGGGACCTCAGCCATGTTTGTGATGGAGAATCAATATGTAAATAGGGCCCAAAGACTGAAGAATGCGCATGTCCACCTTTTAATGCAGCACCTCGTGTACTGAAAGAAAGTAACCCACCAGAAAGGAAGAAGGGTCTTTTTAAAGCCGAGTGAGTGAACAAGTGTCTCTATGAAGCAGAGTAGACCTATAGCCTAATTAGAGCTCTGCCTAAAAACAAAGGCCGGCAACACCCACATTCTAATTCAGTTTGTGAGGGGTATTAGGTACGTTGTTGCCCTGATCTAAACATTGTTGGAGAATAATGTGTGTAAAAAGTATTTCTGCTAGCTAAACTTGAGCTATCACATTTTGCATGCACTGTGACAAGCAAGGAGGTATTATTCCATAATGAGGTGGCATGGATGCAAGAGGTTTTTGTTCCCTCCCTTTAATGAGGCCAATCCCCCCCGTGCACATGAGACAACCCTCTTTATATAGGGTGGGGGCAAAATGGGATCCCGTATGATGGATATTACAGCAAGTGTCTGTTCATGCCAGTGGGAATAAAAATCAGGAGCATGCACAGAAGGACCCAATGCACACAAAATTATTGAGCGGGCACATCCCCCATCATATGAGCAGTTAATTGAAAAGGGATGAATTTTGTGGCCCTTTTTTGTTATGTTAAAAACAGTGATTTTTCAAAGGGCAAAACAAATGCCCTGGTTACTTACCGGTAATCTTCATTACTCCGAGGATTGTCTTCCTCGCCACATGAGTTCACTGCGTAACTCTGGTGGTGAGGACGACTTACTAGGCGGTAATGTTCTGTGCTTATTGTGCTAACACTCGGACAATAATGCCTTAACATGGTTGCCCTAATGTGTGTCTCTGACACTCTCCAGCATCCTTTACACATCGTTCTAACACCTGGTAAAGCAGAAATAAATCAGCTGGCACAGGCACTGGAGCGGAAGCTCTCCTGTATTATTTAACTGCCCAATTCCCTCCTTTACTGCTAACAATTAGACGATGACATCTCTACTTCCACCTTGAGCCAGATCCAGCCAGAATAAACAATGTGAAGGCCCAGGACTGGCCATTGGGTCCAGTCCTAAACTATTGGGGGTGCTGGGGCTCCCTGGGTCATCATAACACGGTGCCCATGCATGCACCAGTTACACCCACCGGGACACTTCTGTAATCTGCAGCCCCTGGTCAGCCAATTGCATCCTTTAACAGGCATCAATAGGATTTACTCCATTGTCACACATCACCATGGTTTTAAATGACCCTGTGTTAAATATTACTTTGCAACTATATCTCAAACATCCGATAGGAGTCAGGCTCTGGCAAAAGCACACCACGTCATTGCTGAAGCTGGGTTTGGCCTGTGCAGGCAAATAAAGGAAAACCTGGCTCGCTCGGTCCGCATACAGGCCGGAGCAGAGGTACCATAAGGCTTTTGAGCAGGGACATTACTGGTGTCCTATTGGACTGAACACTAGAGTGCATTTAGTAATGAGAGACCTCACTTTATAAGTTTGAGTGTCGCTTGAGCGCTCATGCGCAATGCCAGTTGGCATGAGGTGGTCCTCTGGTGCCCGCCAACCAAAGGCATATGTTTTGCTGTTTATTTTTATGTCCTTATTTTGTTATCTTAAAAAGCTTCACGACAAAGGTGTGCACTTAGCACAAATTGAAGAGCTTGTCCAGTTCTCAAATGTTCTTTTAATCAAGTCTTGTAGCCCTGCGAATTTTCCTTGATAAAATGGCCACAAAGGCAAAGTATCTATCCTGGACTGGATGAGCTAGAGATGCATTGGTCAGTGAGGGTTGAGAGCGTTGCATCACATAGTTAGTGTGCACATTTGACTCGGCAGTCTAGGTGATGGCTGAGTCATGTGTGGGGTAAGGACATGTGGCCGGGCCCAAGGACAGGCACAGCAGAGGTACTTTCTGCATGTTATTGGAAGACTGAAAGTCCTGGCTGAGTCGGAGGGCCCAATGCAAGAGGTACCGGCTTGAGCTTTGCCGCAAGCTTCAGTTAGGAGATAGGGGCGCAGGAAAATCACCGACCATCTTGTAAAGTGTGGAAAAGGCTGCTTTATTGAAACAGATGCACATTAACAGCTATTCCTGGGCAAACCACCTTACAAAACTACCACCCGCTCACCATTCAATTATGTCCTACCCCTACTGTCCTACCTAAAATACCCCACTCTTCAAGTATTTCATTACTATTGAAGCGCATTTCAGCCTTCTCAACTTTAACTTTCCCCTCCAGCCCAAGACTACAAGTATTAAACTCAAAGCCACTAAACTTCCTAACCTTAAACTTCCTGCCTACCTTCCTTTTCCCTGTGTGCCACTTCAACTTCTGTAACCTCCTGGAAAACTTTCCAGGCCACCGCTATACTTCTGCCACAAGTAAAAACATTTACAATCATGTGTTTCCCCTGTGCACCTGACAGAACAATGAGACCAAGGAAAATATAAAATATCATAACCTAACAACTCCAAAATGTTATTAAAAAGGGGGATGGATGGGCGGAGGAAAAAGACTAACAGGGCTCTCTGCCACCAGGCAGGTCACCAAAAACCTAAAATGGTTGAAAGGAACCCAAAATAATCCCCATGTATAACTTTATTGGGCTACATTGGGCTCTGATGGGGCCCAAATGAGGGAAGGGCAGTAAATTTGACTGCACCCACTCCAAAAACTCCAGAGGCAGATCTCCCTGCAGTTGGCTACCCCCCAAATTCCCATTGGGAGATAGGGGCGCAGACAAATCACTGACCATCTTGCAAACTGTGGGAAAGGCCCCTTCCTTGAAACATGCACGTTAACAGCTCATTTTTGGGCAAAACGCCTTACAAAACTACCACATTGCTAAAGATCCAATTAACAAACCAATGTCCTACCCCCACCCCTACTGTCCCACCCATAATACCCCACCCCTCAAGTATCTCATCACAATTAAAGCGCATTTAAACATTTTCAACTTTAGCTTACCCCTTCAGCATAAGAATGCAAGTATTAAACTCAAAGCAACCAAACTTCATTACATTGAACTTCCTGCCAACCCTCCCTTTCCCCGTATTTCACCAATGGCAACACCACTCCAACTTCAATAACCTAATGGACAACTTTCCAGACCATCACCAGCCAGAAAAAGGCAGCACACTGACTTTTTCTGTCCCCCCAAACACTCTGGCTGACCTTCCCAGGGCTCCCTACGTATCTACGAATATTCAGTGCTCGTGCCACTACTTCTTTCCATTACAATAGGTATAACTCCATCCCAACCCGGTAAAGATGAACACCATTGCTAAGAAAAACTCAATGTTGTCATACCGAATATATGATTGGCAAATGTGGCGAAAACCGAGGTGCCTGCAAAACCAACTCAACTTCCTGTTCATCTACCAGTGTGCCCTGTCCACTGCTGCTGGCTTCACAGCTCCCTTCCACTGCTTGTGGGGAACAAACTCTGTCCAGATTAGAAAGCAACCAGACTATTGCACCTTTAACTGCTGTAAGTCATGTTTCAGGCCCTCATCAAGACCATACCCTTCTCCAGAGCAAGATCATTTCCCCCTAAATGAAGAACCAGCACATCCTGGCATCTTCCTCGCACCAGCATACCATTTAAACACCTGATCAATTTACGTCATCTCATGCTCCCTTTTCCCCGCCAGGTAATGGGAAACAGGCAGTGGTCGAATCCCAAGTTGGTTCCGTAGCCCCTCTGAGCCACCTGATGCTCCGTCCATTTGATGAAGAAATGTCCTACAACCCAGATGGATACATCCTCCACCGCAGGTCCCGCAAATGAATCTGAAACAAAAACAGCAGTAAATATTCACACGTAAAGCCTTGAAGTGCTGCACTACCTGCCAGCACCTTGTATAAAACAGAAAGGAGCTTGAAGGCAGAAACCTTTTGCCCCAGACGGTACCCAAAAACTACCCCTGGTAACCTTGCATTGAGCAACAATCCTGTCAAACCATGCCTCTAAGCAGAGCCCCAATGCCAGGAGGTCCTGTAACACTGTGGACTTACCTTATGTTCCCATGTCTGTCTTGGAGCTGTTCAGCCACACCGCCAATCTCCTCTCGCTCCTCATGACATCCTCCCAAGTCACCCCTCCCCTGTCCCTAAAGCACAGCAAATCAGACATTCAAAAAGCACCAAAGTACACCCAGGACATCATGACGGAAGAAACATACACCTCCTTGTCACCCTCGCAAACCAACAGCAAGTGCCGCAGCACCAAGCTGAAGAAATTCCGAGATAAGGGCCTCCGAGGTCTCCCCAAGTGACCTTGCTCCCTTGTCCTGCCCTCAAGCATCCTCTGCTCAAGTTCCCCAGCTGACAGGGCATAACCCGACAGCAATTTGCCCATGAAGGGAATATCCACTAGCCTCCTTGCAATTGTCACATGCTACAAGCCCTTCGCCGTCAAATCCAGGATAAATTGAACCACATCTTCTGTGCTGCGCCACACTGCCTCCATGCGCTGCACCCCTGAAGCCAAAAATTCCTACCAAGCCTGACTATAAATTCTCCTAGTAGATACAGCTAGGGGTCTTACCTCCAATTGCACCATCCTGTGTTGCCTACTGACCACAGCTCCACTGTATATGCATCTCACATATGCCTGCGTCCTTGGCACACCCACAGAATCTCTCCCACTGAAAATGAGACAAAGCATCTACAATGTCATTTTCTACCCCAGCACATGCTGCGCCCTGAAAGACATATCATGCTGCAGCCAATCCAGCAAGAAGACATGCAACAATTTTAGCAACTGAACATTACTTGCCAACTGTCTGTTTACTACCTGCACAACAGTCATGTTGTCCACCCAGCATAGAACCCACCGGTGCACCAACTCCGCTGCCCACAGTGTAATCGCTGACACTAGCAGGAAGAGTTCCAGGAACGCAATGCTTCTTCCTCCTGCCTTCCACTGGGCCCGCCATTCCTTGGCACACCAACAACACTGCCAAAACAAACAGAAGCCTGGACCTCCAGCTGCGTTTTGAAATATCTGCACAATCCAGTCAAGCTCATCCTGTCAGGCCAACGGAGTTCCCTTGAAGGAATTCAAGAATAATACCCACACCCTACGGCCCTCTTGAACCCCAGCCGCTATGCGTACATAATGGAGTGGCAATGATCCCCCTGCCAAACCTAATCTCCTACAGAATGACCTCTCTGCCCTGACCACCTGTTGGACAGGCCTCGAGGAAGGCCCGCTCCCTCCCCGCATGGCGGGGCCCGGACCCCTGCTCTCCCTGTATCCAAGACAAGAACCATCCCGGCAACCCGCTGGGGCAACCCACGACCCGTCCACAACGGAACTCCAGCCCCGAACACCCCAGTATCGGCAGGCCCGGCCCCCGTCAGCACCACTGCCCCGGCCCAGCCGCCATCTTTGGACACTACATAACAAGGCCGCGTGGCCTCGGCTCGACCCCAACCCTGGGCCTGGCCAGGCCCCGACATCGAGGCACCACCATCCACCCAGGAGGTGAAGAGACCACTTGGCAGGTCAATGGGAGAAGGAGTGTCAATGGCTCCCATCCGCCAGGTGTCGATCACCATCGGCCTCCCCGGGCGCTGGCTCCACCCCCCTGCTGGGTGTCTGGACTCCCTCATCCCGGACCTCCCGACCTCCAAGTGCGAGGGTCCAGACATCAAAGGAGACCAGACCTATAACTGGGGCAGCTCCAGAGCAGGAGGCAGTTGTATCCTGGAGTCGAGAGACACCGAGACGAACTCATCCTTGGAGGCCTGCTGGCGCTGCCGCGGCCCTCGTCATCGTGAACCATCGTCCAAGCCTGCTGGCGCTGCCGCGGCCCTCGTCATCGTGAACCATCGTCCAAGCCTGCTGGCGCTGCCGCGGCCCTCGTCATCGTGAACCATCATCCAAGCCTGCTGGCGCTGCCGCGGCCCTCCTCGTCGAGAACCATCTTCGTAGCCTGCTGGCGCTGCCGCGGCCCATCTTTGCCGACCCTCAAGTTCGAGGATTGTGAGCTTCACCTCTTGCTGTTCCAGTACCGGCCCGGTACTAAGACTGTCCCGCTACCCCTTTTCCCTACAGAGACTAGAATTGGCAGGATCCTCGTATCCTGGTTCCACTGTATCGTTATCACCTTGCCTCAAGATTCGTATATAAAGCGTGTTGCACTCATCCTTGTGTGGTGTCCATCTGTGGGGGGGAAGTTACTTGTCTGTACGATCGCCGGAGACGGCCCTCACCGGAGGCCTCTCTCCCTGTACTCGGCCGACCCTCTGGGTCCCCGTCTAACATTGGTGGCAGCGGTGGGATCCGAACCAACGCATAACCGTACAGAGAGTAACTCACCCCACGACACAAAACCACCATGACAACAAAAGAGAGCGGAACAACAGAAAAATTCCAGATGGAAAAACTAGAAGAATACAGCCACAGAGAACTAAAACAATTCTGCATAGAACTGGGCATTGCTACCACAGGACTGAGCACGAAAGAGGACTTCAAACACGCCCTGGAAGCTGGGGCAGAGACGGGTACGACCGTACCCCAAAACCAAAGCCTTGAGACAACCGAAACAAGCACCGCGCCGACAGAAGAAAGAAGACCGGGTCTCTCACCGGAGGAGGCCCGAGAACGGGAGAAGAGCAGGCTCCATGAATTGGAACTGGCTCGACTTCGATTAGATGGAGAACTCAAATTGGCAGAACAAAAAATAACTTTAGAACACTTACGGCTCCGAGAGGAGCGAGAAGAGAAACAAAGGCAGAGAGAGCTAGAAGAGAAAAAGCTAGCCTACGAGCATGAGCGCAACTTGAAGGAACTAGAGATTCGGAGGCAGAACAAAGATCTCGGGGTCCCCGGGCACCCGAGCCCCCCTGTCACTACGGACCCCAAGGTCCACATCCCCAAGGATGTCGTCAGAGAATATTACCGGAATGATGATATCCAGCAATGGTTCAAAGCCTACGAAGTAGCCATGACCTCCCACCGGATCCCCCGGAGCGACTGGGGAGCCGGGTTATGGGGGAGGTTTGTCAACGAAGGGCGAGACGCCCTGCTTCAACTCCTGGACCATCAGATGACCTCCTACGACCACATGAAAGCCGCCCTCCTCACTCGATACGGACTCACGCCCGAGATGTACCGCCAGAAGTTCCGCGACTGCAAACGGATCCTGGGTACGACTTGGGTGGAGTACGTGAACTTCTTTAGCCGAGCCCTCGAGGGGTGGATCAAGGGCAGCAAGGTGACCACTTACGAGCAACTCTTTGACCTTATTGTATGGGAGCACCTCTCTAACAACTGCTTCGTCGAGCTCAGGCAGCACCTCCTTGACAGTAAACTGACTGAACCTCGGCAACTCGCCGTCGAGGCTGACCGATGGGAGAGCACCTGAGTTCCCTGAAACTGGCCCAGCGAACAGAACAGAGCCTCCCAAGGGCTCCATCGCCCCCGAGGGGGAGGAGGAGGCCAGGGTCGGGGCAGAGACACCATCCCGGTGGCTCCCGCCAGCAACACCCCGCCCCCGGCCGGAATGAGGAGCCTCCCGATGCGACCAAGTTTCCGCACCAACGTTACCTGCCACCGATGCCAGCGACCCAGCCACTACGCCAATGATCCCAACTGCCCGAAAAACCAGAGCCCTATGCCCCGCCAGGTCGCTGCCACCGCCCTGGGAGAAGAGCAAACACAAGAAGACACTGAAGAGTACGAGCCAGACCAGCCCGAGTGGGAACCAGCCGCCATGTCCCTGGTCTGCCTAGGGGAAAGAGTCCTGATCCCGCGGGCACCCGTTCCCGCCAACACGCAGAAGTACAGCCAGTGGGTCAACATTAATGGGCATCGGGCTGAAGCCATCCGCGACACCAGGGCCAGTGTGACCGCAGTCCGCTGCCATCTGGTGACCCCGGACCAGATCTTACCCAACATCCTTTGTCCAGTACGATCGGCCGACAACTCAGAAAGCCTGTGTCGGATGGCCTGCGTCCCCTTCGAGTGGGGAGGAGTATCCGGAATGCTGAAAGTGACTGTCCGCGACGATGCCCCCGTAGATTGCCTCCTGGGGAACGACCTCGAAAGTTCTCCCTGGTCAGCCGTCGAGAGAAGAGATCACCTGGGGATGCTGGGCCTCCCTGAATGGGTCTGCGTAACGACCCGGTCCATGGCCGCCCGCGCCATCCCCAGTCCCGCAGAACCCGAATGGCCAGAGCCCCCTCCCCCGATCGTCCAAGAAGGAGCCACCCTGGAAGCCAGATCTCCGGAGCACAGCGAAGAAGGACTCGATCGGCTCCGGGACCTTCCCGAACTGGCCCAGTGGCGTCAAGAGGGTGGCCCCACCCAGGAACAATTCCGACAGGAGCAGAGAACATGTCCCTCCCTCGAGGGACTCCGGCAGCAAGCCCTCGCCCAGAGCACAGGAGACAACTCGGGGCCCACTGGATTTATTGGGACAATGACCTGCTCTACAGTGAGCAAAGGATTGCTGAGCTGGGGGCCAGCCGGGTGCTGGTGGTCCCCCTCCGCTTCAGAGACTTCCTCTTGAACCTAGCACACGATGTGCCCCTTGCCGTACACCTGGGGCAAGACAAAACGTACAGCCGCCTGGTGACCCACTTCTACTGGCCCAAAATGCGGAATGATGTAACGAACCACTGCCGGGCCTGCCCAACCTGCCAGGCCAGCGGGAAGAGCGGTCGAAAGATCAAAGCACCCTTGCAGCCTTTCCCCATCGTCACCACCCCGTTTGAACGGGTAGGGATAGACATTGTGGGGCCCCTGGACCCCCGTACCGCACAAGGGAACCGGTTCATCCTGGTCCTGGTGGACCACGCCACCCGCTATCCCGAGGCCATCCCTCTTCGGACCGTGACGGCGCCCGTGGTAGGCCGAGCTCTGATGGGGATCTTCTCTCGGGTGGGCTTCCCCCGGGAAGTCGTCAGCGACAGGGGCACAAACTTTATCTCTAAATACATGAAGTCTCTCTGGCAACAGTGCGGGGTCACCTACAAATTCACGACCCCTATCACCCGCAAGGAAATGGACTGGTCGAGCGGTTTAACCGCACCCTCAAGGGGATGATCATGGGCCTGGAAGAACCCCTACGTCGCCAATGGGATGTGCTGCTCCCCTGCCTCCTGTTCGCCTACCGAGAAGTCCCCCAGAAATCCCTGGGCTTCAGCCCATTCGAACTCCTGTATGGACACCCCGTCCGGGGCCCCCTCAGCCTGGTCAAAGAAGGGTGGGAGGTGGCCCCCCAGAAGACTCCCCCGGATGTATACAAGTATCTCCTGACACTCCGCAACCAGACCCGGCGATTCAGGGAACTCGCCAAAGCCAACCTTGAAGCCAGTCAGGAGGACATGAAGAGATGGTATGATCAGCATGCCTCCTCCATCGAGTTCGAGCCGGGACAACAAGTCTGGGTGATGTCCCCGGTTGAACCCTGCGCCCTACAGGACAAATGGACGGGGCCCTTCAAAGTGATAGAGCGCAAGGGGCCCATCACCTACCTGATCGACATGGAGTCCCCCCGGAACCCCCTACGGGTCCTCCACGCCAACAGACTCAAACCCCACTTCATGCACTCAGAACTCAGCCTCCTGATGGCTACCGATAGTGGGACGGAAGAAGACTCCGAGTCCCTTCCTGACCTGCTGAGGACGCTCGAGAAGGACGGCTCCGTGGAAGGGGTCAGATTCTCCGAGGCCTTATCCCCAGAGCAACGCCAAGACTGTCGAGACCTCCTGCTCCAATTCGCCGACCTGTTTTCCCTCATCCCCGGTGTCACCCCCTGGGGCCTTCACGACGTGGACACCGGGGATAGCCCCCCTATTCGACACAGGGCGTACCGAGTGCCGGATCGAGTGCACGCCTGCATCCAGAAGGAAGTCTCCAAAATGCTGGCTCTAGGAGTGATCGAGCCATCTGACAGCCCCTGGGCCAGCCCGGTCGTGCTGGTCCCCAAGGCTGCCGCCCCGGGCGTTGCCCCCGAGCTCCGGTTCTGTGTGGACTATCGGGGCCTGAACGCCGTTACCAGAACCGACGCTCACCCCATCCCCCGGGCAGATGAGCTGATTGACCGCATGGGGGCCGCCCGCTACCTGAGCATCTTCGATCTAACAGCAGGCTACTGGCAGATCGGCCTCACCCCAGGGGCCCAAGAGCGATCCGCCTTCTCTACCCCGGATGGCCACTACCACTTCAAGGTGATGCCATTCGGCATGAAAAATGCCCAGCTACCTTCCAGAGACTCGTGAACCAGGTACTGGCGGGCCTCGAAGAATTCAGCGCTGCCTATCTGGACGACATTGCTGTGTACAGTCGCCACTGGGCAGACCACCTCCACCACCTCCGGGAGGTCCTGCACGCCCTCCGGCAGGCCGGGCTCACCATCAAAGCCAGCAAATGCCAGATTGGCCAAGGGTCCGTAACCTACCTGGGACACCAAGTGGGGAGCGGTCTGGTGGCCCCCCTCCAGCTCATGATTGCTGCCATCCAGGCCTGGGAACCTCCGGTCACCCAAACAGAGGTCCGAGCCTTCTTGGGGCTCACCGGGTACTACCGGCGGTTTGTAAAAGACTATGGCAGCATTGTGGGGCCCCTCACAGAACTCACATCCAAGAAAAACCCCAAAACCGTCAACTGGACTCCGGACTGTCAAGCGGCCTTTGAGAAACTGAAGGCCGCCATGTGCACCGCCCCCGTGCTCCAGGCCCCCGACTACAGCCGGGAATTCATAGTGCAGACGGACGCCTCAGATCATGGCATTGGGGCCGTGCTCTCTCAACTCAACACCGAGGGAGTCGATCAACCAGTGGCCTTCATCAGCCGACGCCTGTTGGACCGAGAGCAGTGTTGGAGCACCATCGAGCGTGAGGCTTTCGCCGTGGTATGGGCCCTCAAGAAGCTCCGGCCCTATCTCTTCGGTACCCACTTCCGGGTGCAAACAGATCACCGACCCCTGCAATGGCTGATGCAGATGCGGGGAGAGAACCCAAAACTGTTGCGATGGTCCATCTCCCTGCAGGGGATGGATTTCACTGTGGAGCATCGTCCAGGCCAGGACCACGCCAACGCAGACGGCCTGTCACGCTTCTTCCGCCTCGGCGAGGAGAGTACCCAAGAGGATGGGTGACTCTCCCTGCCTTCAGCTGGGGGGACGCATGTTGGACAGGCCTCGAGGAAGGCCCGCTCCCTCCCCGCATGGCGGGGCCCGGACCCCTGCTCTCCCTGTATCCAAGACAAGAACCATCCCGGCAACCCGCTGGGGCAACCCACGACCCGTCCACAACGGAACTCCAGCCCCCAAACACCCCAGTATCGGCTGGCCCGGGCCCCCATCAGCACCACTGCCCCGGCCCAGCCGCCATCTTTGGACACTACATAACAAGGCCGCGTGGCCTCGGCTCGACCCCAACCCTGGGCCTGGCCAGGCCCCGACATCAAGGCACCACCATCCACCCAGGAGATGAAGAGACCACTTGGCAGGTCAATGGGAGAAGGAGTGTCAATGGCTCCCATCCGCCAGGTGTCGATCACCCCCGGCCTCCCCGGGCGCTAGCTCCACCCCCCTGCTGGGTGTCTGGACTCCCTCATCCCGGACCTCCCGACCTCCAAGTGCGAGGGTCCGGACATCAAAGGAGACCAGACCTATAACTGGGGCAGCTCCAGAGCAGGAAGGCAGTTGTATCCTGGAGTCGAGAGACACCGAGACAAACTCATCCTTGGAGGCCTGCTGGCGCTGCCACGGCCCTCGACATCGTGAACCATCGTCCAAGCCTGCTGGCGCTGCCGCGGCCCTCGTCATCGTGAACCATCGTCCAAGCCTGCTGGCGCTGCCGCGGCCCTCGTCATCGTGAACTATCGTCCAAGCCTGCTGGCGCTGCCGCGGCCCTCGTCATCGTGAACCATCATCCAAGCCTGCTGGCGCTGCCGCGGCCCTCCTCGTCGAGAACCATCTTCGTAGCCTGCTGGCGCTGCCGTGGCCCATCTTTGCCGACCCTCAAGCTCGAGGTTTGTGAGCTTCACCTCTTGCTGTTCCAGTACCGGCCCTGTACTAAGACTGTCCCGCTACCCCTTTTCCCTACAGAGACTAGAATTGGCAGGATCCTCGTATCCTGGTTCCACTGTATCGTTATCACCTTGCCTCAAGATTCGTATATAAAGCGTGTTGCACTCATCCTTGTGTGGTGTCCATCTGTGGGGGGGAAGTTACTTGTCTGTACGATCGCCGGAGACGGCCCTCACCGGAGGCCTCTCTCCCTGTACTCGGCCGACCCTCTGGGTCCCCGTCTAACACCACCCAACAGGTAATAATTGAGGTAAACCAAAAGGAACTGCACTTCCCTCATCCTTCACCTTATCTCTAATAGCATGTTTGTCAATAATGTCTGCATAGCTTCTTTTTTTCCTGTGGCAGCCTTGCCTCCATTTCTTTGTCATCCAGATCAATTCCCCAAAAGAACAAAACCATACGCGGGGAAACTGTTTTTTCAGGGGCAAGCAGAACACACAGGTCACCCATGAGCTCCTGTAATCTTACCAATGCATGCTGGCAGTCCGCCGAGCCGGGTGCCCCCACAAAAAAAGTCATTGAGATAGTGTTTCACCAACCCATGGCCCGTCTGTCATGTGAAGAGCCACCGCAGAAAGGAACTGAAACACTTAAAAATTGCACATGAAATAGAACATCCCATCAACAAAGCCTTGTCCACACACAATTTTCCTTCAAAGTGCATACCCAACCGTCGAAAATCATTTGGATGAACCGGAAGCAGACAAAAAGCTGAATTCACATTGCATTTTGCCATCTGTGCCCTGCTGACACCACGAGGGACAGGGCCATGTCCTTTGATGAATAGGACACAAAAACCATTTCTTCTGGAATTAACTCATTCACTGACATGCCTTCAGGCCAGAACAAGTGCTGAATTAGGCAAAACTGCCTGCTCCTTTTTGGGCACCACATAGGTGACACAACCAAGTCTGTTATTGGCCAATCCTCAAAGGGCTTGCCATTCTCCCCTCTGAAATTTCCTTATCAAGTTTGTCCTGCACTGCATGTTTGTGTTCTTTTGCAGATCCCAAATTATCTGCCCACTTCCATACCAGGGCCCTCATTTCCCAGTCAGAAATTCACTCTGAAACCATCCCCAAAAAACTCTGCCTTCTCTGGCTGATCATAGACCGCCAGCCAGTATTCCAACCTGCCCAGTTTAACTGGAGTACAAGCCTTTCGCTCCAGGTGCTTGTGCCCCTCTCCTCCCTCTATTGCTGAATTGCTGTTGCTGCTGGTGTGGCCCCTGACTGCCTGCATAAGGTTACCACTGTCCAGCATTCCCTCCCTGGTACCCACTTGTGTTCCAGAAGCAGGGGATAAGCCCATAATTGCATGCACATTTGGAGCATTCATGCCAAAATTAGCAGTACTTACGAGTACACATTCCCTTGTTGTAGTCTCAACATGCTCCCCCCCGAAGCTCCCTATCTTTGTATGTGTGTGTTCCCACTCCCAACCTGGGTGGGACACCCTTGAAAGGGCTTGTAAACTATAGGCAGGCTGCAATGTGCCCAGGTATATCCCCCAAAAGACAGTCTGTCCTTTTATATGACATCCATATAATTGAAGAGGGCAACACAGCAGCCAGGAAACTTTTCGCAGTGGTGACTGGCGTAAATTAAAAACGCTGCTGTCCAAATCTCTATAGTCAGGGGTACCCTTGTCCTCTTGGCCAACTCATGCTCCTCCCCCTTTGACCCGTCCTTGGAGCACAGTTCCCTATAGAGGAGTTTAAACATCTAAACACACAAAAAAAAGTAAGGTAACTTGAAGTCGCGATTTATGTCAAGTTGCAAATTATAGAACAGTGTATCAGGAGCACACCGTCACTTTGAAAAAACTGCCCTCACCCACAACATGTTGTGGCATGCTTCATCAAAGGACTGCTGCAAAATACCTCCACACAGACCAACGCTAGAGGCAGAGCAATAGGGAGGGGTAGACAATACAAACAAATAAAAAAGGAAAAGAAAAGGATCCAAAAAGGTTGCAGATTATAAATTTTAAAACTAACTAAGGGATATCCTAATAATAATTCTACTCCTGGATTCCCCTGTCAGGATTAAAAAAGGTAATAAAATGCCCCCGGATGGTAGTGAGTAGAGTGTGTTATGGACTCTCCACCCCTCCGTTCTGCATAGAGGTCAACATGTTTCTGCCGGATTATAACTCTGCCGTCATTCGTCAGGACAAAAGGATCCCTATGCTAGCTTTCCTTTGTGTCAAATATACCCCTAATCTCTCACTGCATAAAGTGTTACTCCACCTGTTATATATGGTGCAGTTCAGTACACTTACTCTCTAATAGAGATCTGTAAATGAAGAGAAATAAAAAACAACAAGTGAAATCGGTCTGTACATAGGAAATTCGAAAAACAACACTGGTATTACAAGTGTAAAAAGTGCACTCTGTGATACCTTATGACTTAAACCAAGTATGGTGCGACTCAGGCGTTCTTTTGAATTAAATGATATGCCTCCTTATATAGGGTAATAATTGCCCTTTAACTCAACTGAACACTAAGTGTCATTAATTCAAACATTCTGTGTCGATGTCCAATAGCGAGAATGAACGCACCTATAAAAAATTGATAATGTGTGGTAATCATGCCCCAACAGTACTCATAACATAAGCTCTATCCATTAATGTGCTGGAGATCACACATTACACAACACTCGGCAAATCTTACCAAGTTTATTGAGTAGAGCGCTAGAAAAGGCACCGGAGTTGAGGGCGACCCCCTGTAGTCACACACTGTTAGGAGATATTGCTGTCAGGTAAGTATGATAAGAATATACCAACAGTAGCATCTGAATTCACACCGGAGGAGGAGCTGACTGCGACCATGGTTTATCCTGTGGAGTAGTCAGTCGGGTAAGGCATCAATACACCTACTCCGTCCCTGCATAGACCTGTTAAGACCATGGACCACATGATAGCTCCCCCGGGGTCATGGTACTTAAATAAAGGAACCCATATGTGTGCTCATACCCCCGCTCCCATCTCCTTACTCTTTCAAGGGTGGTGCACCAAGTAGGTCCATCCAAGGGCCGTGTAGGTATGCAGCTGGAGGGCTGCACCAGCACAGATAAGGCGAATGATTTCCCATCACGTGTATCCCCACTAGGATTTTCCCGAAGTGTTTAAAGGCTAGAGCATAAACCCAAGCTCTAGTCTGCACCTTATATAAACACTATACGGAGTCCCTGTGATGTGTCAAAATGATGAACTCTACCGGAGTTCGAAGCGTATGCCAAAGTGTGTAAGATTTATTGATAAAATCTACTGATGGTGCTGATTATTTTCTGTGGTATCCTCAGGGTGTCATAGAACACGAGGGTACACCGGAGAGTCACACGTATTATTCAATGGCTGGATGATGTTCAATGCAACTTTATTGAGACCATGAGCAAAACTTTTTGGGGGACAGAATAAGCCTGATAGTGCTATTTATCTTCCGTGGTATCCTCAGGGTGTCAGAGAACACGAGGGTACATCAGAGAGTCACCAGTACTGTTCACTGGCTGAATGCTATTTAATGCATGGACCTACTTCTGCAGGCTGCGATGGGATCGCCCGCAGATGTACGGCAAACTGCTCAGGGCCCAGCCATCTCTTCATCTCGGTGCCTGTGAGCCACACCAAGCTCTTGTGAGTCCGTAAAACCGCAATCTTCCTCCGCCTGCAAAGAAGTGGACAGGACTGATGTGCTGGCGTCCCTAGCTGTCCTGTCTCCCCTCGGGTACCCAAGACCACTGGCCCTGTCCACCTCTCCCATCCCCACCAACTGTGCAGTACACCAACCTAGCCATGTCCTCTCTTCTCCTCCCGACCCCAAACCCCTTGTCCCATCCTGGCCCACACCATCTCCTGCTCATCAGACTCTGCCACTTCCTCCACACCACTTCAATCCATTATGGCCACCACAAATGCATTGGATGGGTGCCTGAGTCACAAAGGAGCCTCCTCTCCTCCCTGGAGCAGCCTGCCATGGGCGGGCGAGTGACCTTCGAAGCCCCAACTCCCAGGGGCCACACGCTGCCTAGCGTTCCTAGAGTCCATGCAGAATCTCCTGTAGCCATTTCTAAAGCCCCACCCAGTGGTCATCCTCCAGTCTCGGGGACAACCCCTCACCCTCCGAGCCTGTACTTGCCTGATGGGGCACCAATATTGCTGGGGCTCCAGAAAATTGCACAGGGACTCCCGCCCCACCCTCTCTGCCCACACTCCTGCCAATCAAGTTTAGCCTAGCGAGTGGCTCCGCAATGGCCTCCAGCCCCCACCTTGCTTATTCATAAAGGGTGACTCATTTGATGCCTCCCGCTGAATTGGTGTCCATTGCAGCAGCCTCCCACCTGACCATTGTTCCTTTGCGGTCTCATACACGCAACTGGGAATGCGGACGGGCTGCCGCATGGTCCTCAGAGGGAAGCGCCACTTCACCCAGCATGGACGCCTCCCCATAGCTGCCACCTCGCCCGCCTGCCCCTCTCCCTATCTGGCACCGATGCAGACCACTGCAGTGCCTGGGCACTGATCTCCTGTTCTTTTCCTGCCTCCCTCAGTGAGACGCCACCTCCCTGTGCACCATGCGAGGCCACCCACTGTGGCACGGAGCGGCCTCGCGTTCTCACCTCAGTAGATACCACTAGCATCTTGCGGGCTGTGAATAGGCAATGACGGCCACGTGGTTAGAGGACCGCCACGTTGGTCTCACTGGGCCACTCGCTTTGCTTCCCACCACAACCACCAGATCCATGCTACCTGCTTCGCACAGCAGGCGCATCGCCTCTGCAACTATTTTTGCCGCTAGGAGCCATCTTCTGCCCTACGTATAAATTTGATACTTTTAAAGGAAAAAGACTAACAGTCAACTGTCAATTTGGACTGCACCCACTCCCAAAAACCAATGGGGCAGAGCCTGCGGTCGGCTGCCCCAAAATCCCCAATGCGCAATGTCCCTATAGCTGAGATGTTCCAGAGTGCTGCTTCTAAAACAGCCTCTTAATTGCCCATGGAATTACCTGCATTTAGTGAGTCTTCTCTGTTGAATGGCTTGGAGCTCTCAGCTCTTCCACTCTGGCCTTCTGCACCTTATTGAGTTAGTCACATAGATATCATCTTTAACCAGAGATTTAGGGGCCACTAGTCTCCCCCAGGCTAGGGTGCTTGGGTATAAATATTTGTGCAGTAGAACCAGGGCCGAGGAGAGTAAATAGACCACCTGCACCTCAATTGTGTTGCATTATACTATCTAAGTGGGGGTAGAAGAACCTATTTCCATTTTCCCATTGCACTATTACTACACAACTAAGCCAGGCCTCGCTCAGACACCCTCTGCGCAGACTGCAGCAGCAGTCCCCCTAGAAGCGGCCCAGTGAGTACACCCCTAATTGCTTCATTGTCTAGTTCACCTGATAGCCAAAGCAGAAGTATGAAGAAAAAAAATCAACATTTGGCTACTATCCATAAGAATATTTAGTTGACATGAAATTATTCCTTGATTACTTTGCAAAAGTCACATTATGTGGATGGAGGAGGGGCTGAGAAGCTGTTATTTGCACTAACTTGTACCTCACACTTCAGAAGCAGGAATGAGTTGCACATACATCATCAGCATATCTAGCCCAGTCATTGGCCTCACATCCCCACTTGCACTTGTACCAATAACCTCACCTGCATCTGAACTCAAACCTACACTGGCAAGTGTACCAGTAACCTCATTTGTCCATGTACGCACACTTGTGCTAAAACTTGCAACAGTACCCTCACTCACACCTGCACTAACACTTGCACTGGTACATGCACCATTAACCTCATTCACAATTACAGTGGCACGCAGTAGGGTTTCTTCGCGAGGGCAGGGGAGCATCACTCCTCCCACCCGAAGGAAGCCGCCAGTGAAAAAATAAAACTACAATGACTGAGTATTCCATGTCTAAGTGAGTTGCTTGTCAAAATGTTTGCTTAAGGGGCGAGGGGGTAAAAAAGTGGAAGCGTTGGTTCAATTTGAAGCTACTTTGGGGTTTGCTAACAAGACGTCTAGTGGCATATTATTCACGGCCAATTTGTTGGGATGTAATGAACAGGGTAATTTGGACATAATTCTTGATCCCAATCATGTTGGAAATACACACCAATGTGGTGTGCAATGTGGATGACTGTAGGTGTCCTGGTGTCTTTACATATTCTCTTGGGAAGCTGAAAGGATTGAAGCACCGCATTGGATTAAAGGAAAATGAGGTACCTAAATTACATAAAGTGAGGCGTGTACCTCTCAATCTAAGTAATAAGCTCAAGTCTGAATTGGGCAAGTTATGCAAATTAGGCATCATTAAACCAATCAAAGGATCAGAGTGGTTGGCCCTTGTCGTTTTAGCATGCAAATCTGACAAGACTTTAAGATTATGTGTTAATTTGTGTGACTTGAATTCCAGTATCTGGTTGGATCAGCAATCACTCCCAAATATCAATGAATTGTTGTCCACACTGAAGGGTACCGCAGTATTTACCACACTAGACATGCCGGCGGCTTACCACCAAGTGGAGTTATGTGATGAGTCGAGGCATCTGACAATGGTGTTTATTATCTGGGACATAATGCTTAGAGTAAGGGGATTGAGCCGAAGAGGAAACTTTTAAAGGCAATTGAGAGGGTACCCACACCTACTGCCAAGGATCATCTCAGATCTTTTCTAGGCTTTATTATAGCCTTATAGCCCGCCGTAGAGGGCTATACCGGCTATTAAAGGCCCTCTCAAGCGTTAAAGGCCTGAGCCGAAGGCGAGTGCCTTTAACAAGGGAGAGGGACTTTAACAGCTGGTATAGCCCAGCTATGAAGGGCTATAAGGCTATTAGAACATTCTGCCACTAGAAGCGTGATTGGAATCCCCTCAGGCTCCCTGAAGCCTTTGTTCACAACCAGAGCTGTGAACAAAGAAACATTAAAATGTTGGAGCTCCGGGCTTATACCAGCCACTATAAGCCCGGAGCACTCCATTGTTTTCAATGGAGCTCCCAACATTCCAATGTTCTAATGAATATTATGCCAAATGTTGGGTAATTTTCCTTGCAACACCGTGTGGTGCGTCATTGAAGAAACAAGTTAAATATAAATGGAGTGCTGAGTGTCCGGGTGTTTTTGACCTAATAAAAAAGAAAATTGTCTCTGCCCAGTTTCTCAAGCCATTTGACACTCATGATATGTGTATCATCACTAATGATGCTAGTAACCATGGGCTGGGTTTGGTCTTGATGCAGAAAAGAGGTGACGGCAAGGAAGAAATTACTGCTTTCACATCAAGGGCACTTTGTGGCTCTGAATCTACTTATTCCACCATTGAAAAGGAGGCCTTGAGTTTGTGGGGGTGGGTTCATTACTTTAGAAATTTGTGTGGGGCAACAAATTCATTCTCCCCACTGATCACAAGCCACTAGTGGAGCTATTCAATATTGGCAATAGAGGGAGAGCAATTCCGTGTAATGCGAAGTGGCAGTGTCGTATGCAAAAGTCTCATTATAAGTTGCAGTTTGTTCCAAGAGTTTGTAATTTTGCAGCCAATTATTTGTTGCACCTGCCGGTATAAGAGTAGGCTGATGTGGACATGGACAAAAAGGATGAGCTGGAGTTTGTGTGTTCTCTGAGTACCATCACTGATGGGGTGTTATCTAAAGAGGAGTAGCGTACTTCTGCTAATGATGATGAGGTGTTGCAGAAGGTTGTCAAGTGTGTGATGGGTCGGTGGCAGTGTGCACATGACTTAGAAGATCTATTGATCCTATTTTGGAGGTCTGTTAATGAGGTGACTCTCGTTGGGGGAGTTTTATTGAGATGTGAACGGTTGGTAGTGCCCGAAGGCATGAGATCTAAAATCCTGGAATTTGCTCATAAAGGACACATTGGCATGTGGGCAATGAAGCGTAGAGTCAGAGAAGTTTTTTGGTGGCAGGGCGTAGACAGGGCGGTGGAACACTATGTGAGAGAGTGCAGTGCGTGTGTTATAAGGGACAAGTCGCAAGTTACCGTACAGTCAACTGTATGGCTGTAGCTAGTAATGGTGTGCTATGGCACAAGCTAATGTTTGACATATCTGGACATTTTGGGGTTATATGGAGTTTGCACAAATATGTTCTTGTATTGGTGGACTACATGTCCAAATGGACTGAGGTGAAATGTGTTTGTTGTGTCACTTTGAGAGTGATTATTAACTTCTTTCGGGAGGTGTTCATCAGGCAAGGGTTTCCTGAGGAATTAGTGACAGAGAATGGTGCCCAATTAGTGTCCAAAGAAATTTGTGATTTCCTCTAGTCTAATAGCATGAAACACGTGAGAACCTCTTTATATCACCCCACAGTAATGACCTTGTGGGAAAAGTGAACCGTGTAATCAAAGATCAACTTCAGCTAGCATTAATCAATTGGCTGGATTGGAAAAGAGTTATCCAGAATATGCTATGGGCCATAACTACTGCTCCGCATGTTAGTACAGGGATGTCTCCATTTTCTTTGCTCAGAGGCAGAGTTACATGTACCCCGTTGACGAGAGAGTGGATGGGGAGAAAGACTCTTGACAGCAAGAAGGTGGGAAGTGTGTTGGATGTGTGCAGGCATGTTCAAGAAAAGTATAGCACTAAGAGTAATGTCAGTTCCAACAGAGAGGTTGGAGTGTTTGTTGGTAATTGGATGAGAGTCCTCATTCCTCAGCATGTGAGAAAAGGCCATTCTAGATTTGAATCTCCGATGTTAGCGAGAGAGGTAAAGGATCATGTGGTGGTCCTGGAGAATGGCAAGTTATCAAACAAGAGTATGGTGGCCATGGTTCCAGGTCCAAAGGCTGGTTTTGTCTGTGAGAAAATGGGAGCTTATTTGTCCAAAAAGTCAGAGCATTCTACGAGCATAGGTAAAAGTCGCCTAACTTTCTGCCAGAAGAAAACGTATACCACAAAGATTTTGTGAATTTGTTATGTATAAGTAAGTATCCAGTTTACATGCTAGGGATGGTCTCTATGCATCCATTTGGATCTGTGATGATGAATGTACTGTTTTCTATAACATTATAGTTTGTTTTCCTGTTTTTTTTTTCTTTAAGTATATTGTATTCTATACATCATGGGCCAGATGTAGGAGCCCGAATACCGGTCGGAAACGGCTCATTTCGGCCGTTTCCGACCGGTATTAGGCTTTTCAGATGTAGGGGGCCTACCGAATCGGTAATGTTACCGATTCGGTAATTTTACCGATTCGGTAAATATACCGATTCGGTAAAATACCGAATCGGTATATTTACCGAATCGGTAAATCCATATGTAGCTGACACTCCTAAGAGTGCCACAGGCCCTTAAGAGTCGGTATTTTACCACAGAATCCTATTGTGTGGTAAAATACCGAATTCAGGTGTGCATGCACATCTGTGTATGCACACCTGTGCCATGTGACACACAGACATGCCCTTATGGCATTTATGTGTGCCACATGTCACACAAGCCTGTACTTGGGGTGCTAGAGGGTGTCAAAGTGACACCCCCTGCACCCTTGCAGGATTCGGTATTTACCGATTCGGTAAATACCGAATCGGTATTTCCCATTGAATCCTATGGGCTTCAAGGCCCATAGGAATCAATGGGCAATACCGATTCGGTATTTACCGAAGAGGTAAATACCAAATCTTACAAATTCGGTATTCCGAAATTCGGAATTACCTAAATCTGCCCCTTCCCATTTACAGACTCTTAAATACCGATTCGGTAAAATTCGGTATTTAAGAGTCTGTAAATGGGAATTACCTACATCTAGCCCCATATTTCTCTCTGTTCTGTTTTCATTTTCTTTTAAAGGTTTTCTCAGGTCTTGTTCCTCATTTCAATTAACAGTGTCAGTTGTAAATGTGTTATATACTTAATCTTTGGGCTTTGTAAGTGAATGGGATATGTGGGGTTTGTGTTATGCATTTTTGCACATGATTTTCAGCGCTGGAATGCAGGGAGAGTTGAAATGTTAGGGCGTGTTCCGAGGTCAACAGTGGCTGCCTGGTTCTCGGTGTTGCCGGACAAATAAACATACCTCGGGTATCAACTTCTGTGTACTGCTCTTCTATTAAAAAATGAATCCTTCCTAGCTTCTTGCCCACCCACCCCTGCCCTTGTTGGAGCTGCAACACACTTAAAAATACTAAAAGAACGTCAAACGCGCTGAGTCCCTCCTACATTTTTTGCAGCTCCATCAAATGGTACCAAATTTATTAGGGAGTCAAAAATATTTGTGATCTCCTGACGTTTAACTTTGTATCACTGGATCTTAATGAAACCTAATATACCTGCGCTGGGTAACACTTGTCAACTACTTGCCACACGTGAAACAGATTGATCAAAAGGTACTAAAATTATAAGGAAATTGACAATTTTTCCATCCCCTTTAACTATGCCCCCTTTGATGAATTGGCATTAAACATATCAATAGGAAATGAATCCTAGCTTTTGTCATGCATCACAGATTCCTCACACAGGGCCAGATGTAGGTAAATCTCATTTACCGATTTTAAAATACCGAGTCATACCGAATCGGTATTTCATAATCGGAAAACGAGATGTAGATAAAAAATCAGTAAAAATTACCGAATCGGAATCAGTCGGTATCCCATATCGGTATTTACTGAGTCAATTTACCTACTCGGTAAAATCCGAATCGGTAAAACCCAAACACACCAACGGCTCCATGGCCCATAGGAATGAATGGGCAGTACCGAGTCGGAAAATACCGACTCGGTAAAAACCGACTCGGTAATTCCCGAATCGGTAAAATCCGAGTCGGAAATTTGAAACTGACAAACATGTGAGCCTGTGAACCAATCAGGAACTCCAACCACACCCAAATCCAAATCCACTGGGGAACTAACCAATCAGATCCAAGCACCCCTCCCCAGTACCTGGGACTGGCCACGCCCATGCAGGTGCAGAAACCAACAGTCAGGAGAGCAGGAGGACTGGAGCAGGCTTCCCTGAGCTAACCAACACAGCGCCATGGAGAGTCAGGAGGCACAGAAGGATTCTGCAGAGCGCAAGAGGAAGCAGAAGTTCAGCCAGGAAGAACTTCATGTGCTTGTATCAGAGGTGACAAGCAATTACAGCAAAATTTTTGGCAAACAATCTCAGCATGTTGCAGAATCTATCAAGCGCAGCACCTGGATGGAAATACAAGGCAAGGTAAATGCCATTGGTGTCACCCACCGTGACCATGAAGATCTTAAAAAACGGTGGTATGACATCCGGATAATTACAAAGAAGAAACTTGCTGCCCACCGCAAGGAAAGTGATGCAACAGGGGGAGGAAGAAACCGAGCCCCTAGACTCAGTGACATTGAGGAGATGGTGGCATCCACCCTTGAGAAGGAATGCATCCACGGCATCGGGGACGCAGACAGCTCAAGAAGAGGCGCAAAAAAACAAGGTAAGATGCAAGTACATTGTCATTTACCCATGTACCTATTCCCCTCACACACTCTGTGTGCCCAAAACAGACTCCAGAACAGGTTTAACTAATGTCCTGCAATGCATCCTGGGAAATGTAGTCATGTGTAGATACCTCAGAGCAGTCAGCATGCATTGCAGCAAGGGCACCAACAGACAAGTAGCATAGGCAAATGAGAGACAGGCAAAGGTGCAATAGAATTGTGTATTATCAGGAGACACAGGTGAACAACTCCACTGACACAATGTCCATGTCTGTCCACAGGAGAGTCAATGCGCAGCACAGTAGAGGATAGAGAGAAGAGGAAGGAAGGAGCAGGACCAAGCACATCACACGGTGGGAATGCCCAAGAGCAGGCAGCCGTGTCAGCAGAGGAGCCTACATCACCACATCCACAGTCCCCTCTCCTATTCGAGAGTCAGGAGACAGGAGCAACAGGACATTCAGCCACACCCGCAACACCATCCCCAGTGCTGGGAAGGGCAAGGTGCCATGATGGGCCCCCTCGTAGAATATTAGAAACATCTTCGGAGGAGGAGGAGGAGGTTAACACACAGGAAACAGGCAACACCGAAGAGCTGCCCACTCCCAGAGTTACGCGGGCCAGTGTCCGAGGGCCAAGGCCACGGGAGGCAGAGGATGTGCGTCAAGGTCAGGGTGTCTTCTGCGGAGTGGAGGCCACCATGGTCAAAGTTCAGCGCCTGCAGGCAAAAGCAATGATGGGGGTTCAGAGGCAGGCACACACAACAAACAAGACACTCGATGCAGTAGGCAAGGGCATAGTGGAAATGGCAGAGAGCATGCAGTCTATGGCGTCTGGAATATCTGACATTACACAGTGCATGACTGTCCTGTGTGACAAGTTGGACAGGGACCATTTACAGAGACGCAAGGCCCGTGCAGATACGCGGCAGCAGATAATGGCCTTGAACAGGTTTGCCACTGCTACCAACGTGCTGTGCAGACGGTCAGTGAGGATGCAGGATGCAATAGTGCAGTGCTGCAACAATTTATCTGAAGGAATGGCCCGGATGACCTCTGCAATGGAGCTCGTGCTCGCTCAACAGACTGGCACTGGAGGCGACACTTGTGTGTTGGAAAGTGAGGGGTCTACCAGCAGGAGTGGTGCAAGCACTCCTGTGCAAGACTTACGTCGGAGCGGCAGGCGTCGTGTAAGTGAGACAGGCAACACTGAGATCATTGGCTCACAGACACAGCAGTCCCGCCCTGTGGTCCTTGGCCACAGACAATGACATTGCCCTCCACCCAAGGAAGAAGTCACGGTGGTGTTAACCGTGACAACACAGTCATGGACTGTTTGACATTGTGTGCCCAATGTGTGCTATCAATGCTGTGGCGTAGTGCAAATTAAACTACTTACACAAATTACTCTGCCTGCCTGTGTATCATTACTCACTCAGAAATATTGCTGTGTAATCTCTTCCCGTCTCAGTCTCCCAACTGTAGCTGCTGCTGCCACCGTAGCATGGGCCTCTGCCTCCTCTGTGTCATCATCAATGTCCTCATGATGAGTGATCTCCACCTCTGTGCCTTCCTTTGTTGCGAGATTATGTAACATGGCACATGTCGCTATGATCTTGCAGCAGATTAATGGGGTGTACTGCCGTGCCCCTCCACTCTTGTGGAGGCAGCGAAACCTGCTCTTAAGGAGTCCAAATGTGCGCTCCACCACGTTGCGTGTAGATCTGTGAGCAACATTGTAGCGCCTTTTACTCCTGGTGGATGGGTTGAGGTAGGGAGTGAGCACGAAGGACCGCAGGGCATATACACTGTCGCCTAGGGGGGAGAAAGAATGACATTAATTGCATGTACATGAGACGTAGAACTGCTGTGAGTGTTATGGTGTGTCAATGTGAATTACCTAGCAGGTATCCATTTCCGAATTCTCCGGCAAGTAGGCGTGTGTAAATTCCACTATTCTGGAATATAAAGGAATCATGGGTACTCCCGGGGAACTTGGTGACGATGTCTGTGATGATGTTCCCTGCGTTACATATGAACTGGACGTTGATGGAGTGCGTAGATTTACGATTCCTGTAAATGTGCTCTGTGGCTGCAGGTGGACAGAGTGGGACGTGGGTTCCATCGATGCAGCCTATCACGTGAGGAAAGTGTGCCAGGTGATAGAAATCTGTCTTGGTTTTTGCTAATTCTGCTGGTGTAGCAGGGAATGAAATGTAATGCCCCATCCTCTGCATCATGGCGTCAAGAAACCTCCTGAAGAAGCGGGACAGGCAGCCCTGGGACACACCACCGACTGCAGCTATCACGCTCTGGTAGCTCCCAGAGGCCAGCAGGTGTAAGCAACATAGCACCTGGACATGGGGTGGGATGGCATGGGCCCTGGGTGTTGGGTGGTCCAGGAGTGGGTGTAGGTCCTTGATCAAGTCCTTGATGGTGTCAGGGTGTAGCCTGTACCTTTGAAGTATTTCAGGCTCTGTCAGTTGGAACAGTGTTATCCTTTGCCTGTACACTTGTTCCTCCCTTAGCCATTCTCTCTCTCCTGCTGCCTGTAGTCTTAGCCGTCTTGCTATGACGTATAAAGCCGCCATTATGGGTGCAGAGGTGCATTTTGGGACTCTTTTTGTAGCCCTCCCCTGGTTACCACCTGCATTTACTTAATGGTAAATACCGACTTATGAATACCGAATTTCTGCAAATTCGGTATTTTTGGGCTTACCTACATCTCCATGGCCTTTTTTTACCGTTTTTTATTTACCGATTCGGAAACTTACAATTCGGTATATCTGAATTTGGTAGATTCCGCCACGGTAATTTTGCACTTTCATATTTACTGAGTCGGTTAAATTCCGACTAATATTTACCGAGTCGGATTTATTCCGACTCGTGTTTTCCGAATCAGAAATTTTTGGCCTCCTACATCTCATTTCATGGATTCCGGTCGGTAACGGCCGATTTTACCGATTTTTGGCCGATACCGACCGGTAATAGGCGACCTACATCTGGCCCACAGTGCCATACTTATTGGTAAATTAAGATTTTTTTCACCACCTCCAATTTTCTACAGGCCCCACCCTTTAAGGATATGCACAACTTCGAAAATACCAATACTAATCTGAACATACAAGGGGGCCTATTGAAAAGCTGGGTTGTGTCACTCTTGCACCACACAACGTGGTGCAAAACCTTCAGTCAGATTTATGAAGCCACGCAAAGCCACTTTGCTCGGCCCTGAGTGGCTCCATAAATCTGGAGTAAGGCAACGCTGCGCAAATCGCTGCCTTGCCTTACTCTGCCCTGGGAAGGCGTTCCATGGGTGTTGCGTGGGTGTTGCGTGGGTGTTTCAGCGCAACTCCCATGGTTTTTGATGCATTTCTAGATTTAACAGAACTGGTAAACATGGGAATGCCCCAGAAAGATACACCTTCCCAGGAGAGGTGTAACGAAGAGAAATATCTTTATATTTCCTCATTACTTCCTCTTTCATTGTGTGCTGAATTAAGCAGCACACTTATAAAGAGTAAAATGCCTCTCAGGATTGTTTTTGTGCAGGAAGGTGCCTCTTTGCATGAAACGCAGGCACCCTTGCACCACGGTGGAAGAGTGTCTGCATTAGCGCTAGGCTGCCCAAAGGGCACAGCGCAGAGGAAAAGGCAGGAATGCGCCGTATTGCCTTAATCACAGTGCATTCGTGCCCTTTTGATGTCAAGCAGTCCAGCTCAGCACGGTGACTTGCTGCACTGTACTGCATAACCTTCTCAAAGTGTCTGTCAAATTTTAGGCGCGTTTATCAAATAGTGCCAACTTCATATGCTAATTAGCAAACAGCTTTTTAACTGACAACATATACAAAAGTGTTAATTCTTTCTAGCCCACAGAGCACCTTTTTAAATTCTGCTATGTCTTTAAGCAAAATTTTATATGGGAGCTAAAATGGAAAATAATACACTTTTTTTTACAATCCCTGAACCCCTTCCCCCGTACTTGTATCTTAATCCGTATTTGTATCTTTACAAAACGTGGTATACTGAAACCTATCTGACTGAGTAAGTAGATTTCCAAATTTCGTGCAAATTCTTCCACGTAGTCAAAAGTTATAGGTTAATTAAAAATTGCCTCTTTCATGTGCATACAGATGTGCAGAGTATAATATGCTTGCTATCTGTTAGCATTGTTGAGTTTGGAGGGGCCTTCTTTCATGAGAGGTGAAGTAGTTCCTTTACATTCTCATGCCAGATAATGATCTGGCCAATACGGTTTGGCAAGGCAAAGAAAAGGAACTGCTGGAGTATCATCATCTATTAAACAAGAATGGTTGTAATGCGAAACCCACTTTAGAGTACAGCAGAAAGAAAATTACATTACTAGATGTCGAATTGTATGTCCACAATAAATCTTTTAACACTTTACAGAGCCGGATGCACAGAAAGCCAACTTCAGTCAACAGTCTTCTACACTTTGAATCAGACCATCCTAAATGTCTTTGACACACCATCCCCTATCAAGAAATTTTAAGAGTCAAAATAGCAATAAACAAAATGATCACTATATAAGAAGTAAAATAATGATTGATAAATTCATTGAGAAAGGGTATCCAAGAAAATTGTAGCACATGCCAAACACAGAGCAAAAGAAATGGAAACAGAGTTCTATTTTCAGGAGGTCATCACAAAGAACATCCAGGCCCTCAGAGGATGTGCGATTTATCAAAAAAATTGCAAAGCAGGTGATCAAATATATAGTAGCCCAGATTTTCTAACTTTCATGCAATGCAATGCAACACAGAAAGAGAATTTACTTTGCTGAGTTATTTAAAAGCGAGAGGGCAGAATTCACCATATTTTCTAATATATGGTGTACTTCTACTCTCTCAATGCACTGGTTCCCTTGTGGCAGCCTAGCACCAATGCAGGCATCCTCCCGCCATGACGCAAGGGTGCGTGTGTTGAGGTTTGCATAGATTTTCTGCAGGAAGTGATACCTTCCTGCACAAAAACTATTCTTAGAGGCTTATTTCTCTTTGCATATGCACTGCACAATGCAGCACACATGCAAAAAGGAAGTGATGAGCAGAAATAACAATATTGCTCTTCATTATGCTAGTCTCAGCAAGGTGCACCATTTTGGTGCAAGCCCTGGTTAACAGACTTTAATACATCTGAGGATCTGTAAAAATAAATGGGTGGATGCACAGGAACACCCATGCTTCACAAATGTAATGACTCCCAGAGGAGAAGTAATGCAAGCAGGCGCATAAAAAGAAATTGGGGTTTGCGCAGCTTTGTTAATCAGGAAATGCATTTTGCATAGTAGTTGTGCCAAAAAAGGAGTGCATCCAGGACACAAAATGTTAGAATATCTGGGCCTGCATTTTCAAGAAAAAATGGCATAATTTGACATTAGACTCATGTCTTATAATCATACATTAGAGATAATCTTAGAAATGAAATATACCAAAAGTACAACCATTAAAAACATGATAAGCATAAGTGAATGAAAGGAGCAAAGCCCCAAGATGACGGCAATGTAGGATGGAACCTAAGTGGCTCTTAGAATCTGTGAAGAAAACCTGCACTGGGTGGTGATGATCGGATGATAGCTCCTAAGCCATTGAGGTTTTGAGGAGCTGTGCCGGTCAATAGGGCACCCCAAAAATACCAGAAATTCACCAGGACCTTGACGGAAAACATTAGAAAGTATTGGGTGGTGGCCATGCAGATAAAGCAAGTGCAGACCTTGGCCTACACATAATTAGCACACCAGGGAACAAAGTCGTAGCCGTCCAGACTTGGGTGACCAGATTTTGAATGTCAAAAACCGGGAAAGTTTTAAAAAATAGAAGAAGGACTTGTTGCTGCTCCCCTCATCACCCCCGCGGGCCCTCCCCCTCAACTTTCCAGCATACCCAGAGTCAGCTGTTTAACCAGACCCAAACTGCCACAATCTCCCCATGACAACGCAGACCTATTCTATCTCCTAGAGAGTAACGCAGCTTTATATTCCGCTATGCTCTCCTCCTCTTTTCCCTCAATATGCTGCCCAATTTACACCATCATCTCAGACTACAGCCAAACTCACAGACACCATCCCGGTGAACGATTATCCCCTCTTAACTTAATACAAATCCAAACTTCCCTCCCTCAACAACTTTTTCTTGAACTGCATGCTACACAATTGTCGGTCTGCAATCAAAAACACTGTCTAGAGATATCGGACTTGGTCTTGGCCCATAATCACAAAATCTCGATCCTTACGGAAATGTGGTTCAATGACTCTTCTAACCACGCTCCAGACCTTCTACTTCCTTCCAATTAGTCCTTTTGCATTTAGAACGGGAAGTTAGACAAGATGGAGGTCTTGCACTCACTCACAGAAACTCTCTCAGATGCAGGACCCTCCCAGCCACTCATTTTCAGTCTTTTGAATGCATGTTGGTAGAAATGTCCTCATTCACTACCTCCAACATCAGAATGAATGTGATTCAAAATCAATCAGGTCAAAATGACACCTTCATCAAGGAATGCACGCATCTCTTCGCCTCTCAACTTATCAGCTCGGACAATACTATCTTCCTTGGAGACTTCAACATCCTCTGGGAAGATGAGAGTAACAGCTATGTGGACACTTTTACCTCCTTTCTCAAAGGCAATGAGCTCCAACACTGTCATAAACCAACCCACACACCACCATTCTGGACCTGATAATCTCCAATTCCCCCAAACTACAGTCATATGACCCCATTCCAGTCAACTGGTCCGACCATATGCAGATCGTGTTCTCCCTATCCAGGTCTTATACTAAAACATTCGGGCAACCCTAGAAAGAGAAAATATGGTTTAGGGACACATCCAACCTTGACACAGAATCCATGGCCACCGTATCGACAAATGTGCAGCCTTGAAGTGCAAATTAACCTGAATCAAACTTCAGGAAGCAAGAAAGTACCAAATCCTCTCATATCAGAGCCCTCGTGAATTCTGCAAAGAACAGACCGAAGCTCTTGTTCGCGGTTATCACGCAGACTACAAACCCCGTCATCACTTCAGATCCTAAGTCATCAGTGGCCTGCTGCAACTTCTTTGTGGATTTCTTTTATAAAAAAGTTAGACATACATATATCACTACCCACCAGGAAGTGGCCAGAAACGGTGGAGATTATACCAGGCAAGGCGCTGCATTCATGGTCATCTTTCTCCCTAATGTCCGAGCAGGACATACAGCAAGCAATCTCCAAAGTGAAACCTTCAAACCACCTTAGGGATGCCAGTCCAGGTTCAAATAACAATTCTCTTGCTACACACCTACTTCCCCTATGGACAAACAAAGCCAACTCCTCTCTTCAACAGTGCCTATTTCCAAAATGCCTAAAAGTGGGTCAAGTCTTTCCTTTCTTTACAAAATAACCTCTTAATCCAGAGAACATGAACAACTACCGCCCAGTCTCCACGCTCCCATTTTTAGGCAGTCATCGAAACTCGCTTCACACTTTCAAACAAAAAACCTCCTGAACATTCTCCAATCATGTCTCTGCCAGGGCCAAAGTACAGAAACTGTGATCCTCCAAATAGTTGATGACTCCCTTAGAATCCTTGATTCCTACCTCTTGGTCCTCCTGGATTTGTCCGCTGCATTTGACATTGTCAACCATCAAGACCTCCCCCTCACCTAGAACAACGCATGGGATGTGAAGATACAGTCATCAACTGGTTCTCCTCAACCTAGCCAACCATTCCCAAATTGGGATAATTAGTAACTCGTTCTTGAGACCAGTCGACATTCGTCAAGGGACCCCTCATGTCTTGATCCTCTCTCTAACTCCTCTTCAACCTCTACCTAGAACATGTGATTCTCAGAAACTCCGGGATTCTCTTCCACACCTACGCCAAGGACACTCAAATATACATGAAAATATCATCCCCAGAAGATGTTCTGCAGCTTTCAATCATGCTCCTGAAGATTAAAAACTGGATGTTTAACCACTATCTAAAACTCCACCCACCTAAAACAGAATTTCTTTTGATTTTGCCTCTGGAAGCAAAAACTCCAGTACAGGAATGGATGGCTAACTATCCCGCCCTTGATGACTACCCTGCTATAGTCCAGAGGGCTAGATCACATGGTATCACCCTTGACAAACATCTCAATCTTCACAGCTACATCGCAGCCATGGCCAAAAGAGCACAACATCAAATGAGTTAGTTTTGGGCCATCAGACAATTGATCCTGGAACAAGGCCTCAAAGAAGAGTTACAATCTCTCGTTCCCTCCAGACTAGGTTATGGAATTGCCCTTCTCTCAGGCATTCCGAAAGTTCAGCTAGACCCACTAAGAGCAACACTACATGCAGCAGCGCACATCGTTTTAAGTCTCAAGAAATGTGATCACATTTCCCCTGCCCTGCTAACCTTCAAATGGCTTCCCATTGAAGTTCCGACCCAAATCAGAACCGCCGGCATTACCCATAAGGCGCTGCACTCCTGTTCTTCCTCCTATCTAAACGAGAAGCTGAAAACTTCTAGAGCAAATAGGGGTTCGAGAAATGCACAATGGTTCTGGAACACCCCACCTTCAGTCGCGAAAGATACACGATCCAGTCATTCTCTGGAAGTGCCACAAGAATCTGGAACTGTCTGCCTCCCTGCCTCCACCTAACCTCCAGCCTAGTCACCTTCAAAAGGGACCTCAAGCTCCTCCTATTTGACAGATAACTTGGTTATTCACCCTCAACAGTACTGCAGTACTCTCTCCACCAAGAACTGAACTGCCTACCTTATGTGACACCACCATCTAAATTGATGCTTTAACTGTGTATGACCTTTGACCAACTGCAGCAATTGTCTTATGTGGTAACTTCTGGACACATCCACCAATGTAACCATCCAAATTTAATTAATGCAACTGGAACTCACTGTAACCCATGCATTACAACATTGTAAAGTGCTCTGCTGCCTTCGAGCAATGTCCGAGCTATATAAAATTGCAATAAATAAATAAATACCTAAAATTCAATTCCACATCACCTGAGGGACACAGAACAACAACGCTCATCAATATAGAAACACAGGGGCAGATTTATGATGCCCTTGCGCCTCTTTGCGCCGCAATTGCGTCACTTTATTTGACGCAACGGCGGCGCAAACAATGCGCCCTATTTACAACGTGACGCATCTAGGAGATGCATCACGTTGTAAAACCCTGCGCCATAAGGAGGCGTTCCTGCGCAGGGGGCGGCGTTCCTGCGCAGGAACGCCTCCTAAAAGTGGCTGAGAGAAATCTATGAGATTTCACTCAGTCACTTTCAGGCCAATGCTGCATCAAAACCCTGTGCCTGCTTGAAGCAGGCGTAGGTCTTGACGCAGCATTGTGAAGATTGGGCACCCCCGAGCCTTGCTGGAGCTGCGTCGCGCTTGCGACGCAACTCCAACAATGCGCCACATTTCCGGCACAGATGCGTCACGCATCTGTGCCGTTTCTGCACCATGGGTGGCGTAGCTGTGGCGCACTGTGGCGCACATTAACTGGCGCATCCCTGCGGATGCGCCAGTTAACATAAATCTGCCCCACAGACGTGGCACTAAGGCAATAAATATTAGGATATTTTTAAACCTAGTATGATATATGTTATTTAAATAGCTTTCTAATAAGAGCCGCTAACTAGTACTTCGCAGTATACATTAAAATGTGCCTTCACTGTTTTTAGTCGACCCTCACTGAAAACCGGGACCTCAGCCAAAACTTCCGAAATCCGACAGCATAGCAGGTGAATGACCGGAGCTGTGCCGGCAAATCCGAGATGTCTGTCACCCTAGTCCGGGCTGAATACTAAATGCCACTCCTGCCATTGTCCAATTAGAGCAGCGATGTGACATAAAGCCCGAGGGCTCCAACAAACAACCAAATGATATTGATTTAAAAAAAAGCGAAAGTGAAGGGCCACAAACGAAAACCTTCCACCGGCCACTGTTTAATGATGGAGCTGGGAGACCGCAACACATAATGGGGCATACGCTAGAAGGAGCAGCAGTTGCAGCCAACAAAACGCAGTCCCCCAAATCAAACAGGAAATGTGTTAAGCAAAACATAATGAAATCCTGCCTGCAATGCAGTGCTAATTAAGGTGTGTGAATTAAATAACCGAGTTCACGCGGGAACCTCGGATCTACTGGGGGAGAGAAAAATGAGTGCTGTGGTAAATGGTGCTACATGAAGGGCATTCTGGGGCTACATGAAGGGCATTCTGGGTCAACACCATCAAGCAATTATGAAATAAATCCTGGTTTTGCAAAGAAAACAAAGCCATCGGGCACAGAGACTAGTTGGTGGAGAACTGGCAACCATGGGCCTTATTTATGAAGGACTTGCGCCGCCGGTGCGTCACTTTTAACATGGGAAAAAGTGACGCATCGGCGGCACAAGTCCTTCATAAATAAGGCCCCATGTATTTTGAGCGGTTTCTTATCGCCAAAGGTTTAACTCAGAGGAAGGGACCACTACCAAGATGTGGAGAAGTTAGAGAAAGGCCAGCAAACCTAACAGCAAATCCTGTAAATATGGCTGAAGTAACACAAGGGATAAGGAACTTCTTCTCTGGGAATGACCCACAGGACACCTTTTGGAAGCCAAGCTCCTCTTTTGAAGGAGTTAAATTATATAATTTGAGATTTCATCAGCGACGTCATCAATGATGTCGATAAACATGCCATGAGTAATTTAATATATGTAATATGTAAGGTCATAAGCAGTGCCTGGAATAGGCGCAAGTTATTGTTAGCTCAGTAAACTGTATCTGGTGAATTTCAGGTCCTGATTCACAAAGGTAAACTTACACTTTTGTATAAAATTACGATTTTTAGGTATCCACAAAGGGATTTACAAGTAGTATCTTTACGAGTGTGTAGTCTCTCCAGATAAAAAGATAGGACAATCCTATCTTTTTATGTCCAATAACCAATTTGACAGTTTTCTTTTGACATATGCAGATTGATTGGTCTTCCCTTTCAGTTGCCCAAATTTGTCAACATGGCAAACACTTGTTGGCCATTGTGTCAACAGAGGTGACTGAAATATAGCAGCATGTTAGAAGGTCAGAACAGAGCCTTGCGAGATCAAGTTTCTTAAACTCTGGGTCTGCATCCCACAAATTCCTTCTAGGGGGGTAAATGAATCATGTGTAATATTTTTTCAGAAGTTGATCTTAGCTGTTGTTATACCCTACTTTTCATTTAGATCTATTTTAAGTGTTCCTGTGGCTTTGGGCAAAATGTATCATAGTTCCGTTTTGCGATTCCTAAATAGCGATTTTTAAGGAATCGCTATTTAGGAATCGCAAAATGGTATGTATGAAGAAATCGCTTTTAAGGAATAATTTCCAATGAATTCCTATGGGCCCGGAGGCCCATAGGAATGATTTTCAAATAATTCTCAAATTGCGAATTCGCAATTTGCTATTCGCAATTAGAGAATTATTGCAAGGGTGCAGGGGCGTCTCAAGGACGCCCTGCTGCACCCCTGTAAATTACATCTGTGTGCATATGGCGCACATACATGCCCAATGGGCATGTATGTGCATCATATGCCACCCTCACAAATGCACAATTGTGCATATTTATAAGAAATCGCAAATTACCACCAACTACAAGTTGGTGGTAATTTGCGATTTCTAAACCTGAAATCGCAATTCTTAAAAGCTTCATACATAGCATTTAAGGAATCGCAAAATTGCGATTCCTTAAATGCCATGGCAAATTAAGGAATCGCAAGTATTTGCGATTCCTTAAGATGCGATTGTTTCATACATGTCAAATCATGCAAAATAGCCTTTTGCGATTCGCAAAGGCCGAAATTCGCCGAATTTCGACCTTTGCGATTCACAAAAGGCTTGATACATACGGCCCTTTGTCTAATTTAATGATTCTCTCCTACTTGTAGTTCGGTTTTAGGGGTTTTCCTTTGCCGTCAACCTAGTTTCAGCCCTCCTGTGCCTTTGTTGTATGATAGAGGTGCCTAATTTGGAGTTTACCATTTTTCTAATGTATGTGAGAGAGTAGACCATATGAATTGGATGTACGTGACACAACAAAACTCTTCATCAAAGGTTTTGGTCGAAGAGAAAGATGACCTTCTTCTAGAATTTCACATTCAAAGGAGTCTTCTACATTAGCGTTTCAAATGGGTTATATCTTGAGCTACATCAAGTCTATTGTGACCAGCATGCCATTAGTTCGAATTCCTAGCAGAGCAAACACAGCCTGTCATCCTTAAAAGGGCAATAAAGGGAACACCATACACTTTGGTGATAGTAATGTTAGTGAATTAGAATTCTCAAAACAATAAAGCTGTAGTACTGGTTAATGCAGCAAAATAATTTATTATGATGTCTACTAGAGTTATAATCATCCTTACTATTTTATCCACAGCAGGAGTTTGTTAAATATGTTTTCACATGTTCTAATCCTGGTGGGTACACTCATCCCTTTATCCTGCTGAGGCCAATACAATGCGCACTACTGGGATGAGTTAAAAATAAACATCTGTTACCAGTGCTGAGCAATAATTTTGCAATGAATGAGTGTGGGAAAGTGGGTTTCTGCTGCCGAAACAACTGTAATTTCAAGCACAACTGCATTGCATTGAACAGTCTTGCATGCTGAAAGTATATATCACTTACACGTGTCCTGCTTGGCTCTAAAATAAAACATAAGTATACCTTTTTTTTATACTTACCAAATTAGTCTGGATTCTGTCACTGGGTGTGTGTATCAGTCCTCCATTGAGTGAATACAATAAATGCTTAACACACCCTCTGGATAAGCCTAACTGCTTGCTCACACTATCACAAAGGGAGCTGGTGGTACTTACCTAACTTAGCCTCTGCTATATCTCTGGGGACTACCTGGACTCTGTGCACACTATACCTCATTTTGGTATAGTATATTCAGAGCCAGCTTCCTACATTGGCGGGTCAGCGGTGGGATTTAGAGCATTGCATTTATTATTATTATTATTATTATTATTAAAACCATTTATTAAGCGCCTGGTTACCCAAAAACAGTCAAGATTGACTAACCTAGTCAATCTCTGATCACATGACAAGAATCCAAAATGTGTCTTTATTACAAATCATTTTTTAAATTGACTATTTTTTCAAAACTCTAAAAGTCTTGTTAGGGCATTTTTTAAGTACCTGTAGCATTTTGGTTTTTAGAAAAGTAAAAGTCACTGAGGTCAGGCAGGAAGTATCTAGAACTGTTAGTGTAGTTCTTCCAAAAAGAACCCCAGTTAAGAAAAATATTGAGCAACCCAGGGAGTATGGCTGAGGAGCTCAACCTCACCCGGATGTATGACATTACAACGCACGCTTCTACCACGCATGCTTTTACATCGCAAGTTTTACAACGCATGCCTTTACAACGCATAGTGTTGAGAGGTGCTCGATAGTGAATAGTTTAATTTACTATTCCAACTCTAGTCCCCGTGGATAGTAGGGAAGGTGTTGAATAGTAAATTAAGTCTATTCCCTATCCTAGAGCGCCCCCCAGCGCAATGCGTTGTAATGGTTTGCATTGTAAAAGTTGCGATGTAAAGGCACTGCGTGGTAAAAGTTGCGTTGTAAAGGATGTTTCCCACCTCACCCCTTACTCCAATCTAGAGGTTAAAGATGTAAGACTTCTCTGTAAGGCTAAGCAAATAAGAACTGGGTTGGTTCAACCCTACCAGAAAATCCAGGAGTTTCTAGCAGAGTATGACAAGCACCACCCATCCCCTGAGGAGGAAGACTCACAGGGATGTGGGGAAAGTAGTGAAGTGGATGAGATCTTTAAACTTCCACATGAACTACTTGAAAGGAAGGAACTTTGAGCTCCCCACCTCTATGCCAGGGAGTAGAGGGTCTAGAACCTACAGAGGTAGGTTAGACTCTGTACAAAACAGTGAGGACAACTTCACTGAAGAGGACAACCTTTTAGAAAAGTTGGCAAAAAGACTAGAGCTAGAGACTAGGCTCCTGGCTCTAAAATAAGAGTCAGCAGAGATGGGCCTAGGACCCTACAATGGTGGCAGAAATTTAAAAAGACAAGAGAAGGAAGGATCGTATGATCCTAAAATCCACAAAGGGATTGTCTCTAAATTTGAGGATGGTGATGATATCACCAAAATGGTTTACAGCCTTTGAGAGGGCTTGTGAGGCTAGAAAGGTGGTTAAGACTCACTGGGGGGCACTCTTGTAGGAACTGTTCTCTGGTAAGTGCAGAGACAGACCTCTGCCCTTACTGAAGCAGAATCAGAGTCCTATGAACTCATGAAGGGCACCCTGATTGAAAGATTTGGACTCACTACTGGGGAGTATAGAATTACATTCAGGGAGGCTCAGAAAACCAGAGTCAGCCCTAGGTGGAATTTGTAGACTACTTTGTAAAACACTAGGCGGCTGGTTGACTGGAAGTAAAGTACAAGATTATGAGGGTCTTTATAATTTGTTTATGAAAGAACGCATATTAAGTAACTGCATTGATGAAAAGTTGTATCCGTATCTGGTAGACCTAGGTCCAATTTCTCCTCAAGAACTGGGAAAGAAGGCATGCCCACTGGGTCAAGACAGGGGTGACTGAGATGTCTACTGGGGTGACCAAAAGAAAGGGGTTACAAAACCTCCACAGGGGAAAGAGGGCGATCATCCTAAAGATAAATGTCAGGCGTCCCAGGTAGCATCCCTAAAAACACATCCAGAGGGTAGGACCAAAAACACCTCACAACCTAAAACTGGGTACTAATGTAAAAGTTGGGATCCCAACAACGTATAGTGTAGCAACTGTCAGAAGACAGGATAAGGTTGGTATTCTCAAACCAGTATGTCCCAGGGGAAACAAAGAGAGTAATGGCTAGCCCAGGGGAGGTCACTGTTGGGCCTGTGGCTGTAGTGCCCCTGGAAATAGCTGGGTCCCTTATATGGAGAAAGGTGGTAGTCAATAAAGACCTCCCCCTTGATTGTCTCATTGGGAATGACCACCCAGATGTTGGTCTGAGCCAAAGTGAGTTACTGGTCCAGTGCTAGGCCTCATCCAAGGAACCGGGGGAGGGGGGGGGGTGAACCTGCTGTTAGTGCAGATAAGTATAAAAAGTAAAAGAAGAGACAGTGTAGGGAAGTGAACAACTGTTAGCCACAATTCCAGTGAGCCAGGGAGATTCTATCCCAATAAGGGACAGCTCCAAAGTTGGCCCTGATAAAGTCCCCTGTAGCCCACAAAAAGACCTGACTAGTCAGGCAACTGTCCAGCCTGAGTAGGTGGCTCCTCAGCTGACAGGACAGAGGATGGAAGAAGGGTGTTCACTACAAAGTATAGTGACCCCCTATCCTAACAAAGCAGACAAGCCACCAGGAGCCAGGAAAAGCCTGTAAGTTAGCCCATTCACCTACCAGTGAAGAGATAACGGTGTGGTTCAGGCACTGACAGCTGTCAGTGGCATCTGCTGGGAGTTTGCCTTCATGGTAGCACTGTCCTTGGCATGGTGGACTGGTCCCTTGCCAAATAGCAAGTTAGCCCCCCTGACCCTGTTGGTTATGGTGGGGTACTCAAGCCCTGGGTAACCTCTGAGGGTAAGATAGGACTTGCCCTAGCTAAGTTAGGATTTGCAGTGGTAGGCACCTCTGAACTTAAACTAAAAAGATGACGTAAAGACACTAAAGAGCTAGGAAGGGGACATTGGGAATTAGGTCCTGAAACTGTTGAGGTAGACCAGCTCCCTAAAGAGACTGACCTGGACAGGGGGATGTAAGGCAGAGTAGGCCCTGCAACTTTCAAACCACTACCTCTACTCTTCCTCGCCTGAAAGACTGGGAAGGCCCTCCCAGGTTTGACTGAGTCTCCTGGCCCTTGGGCTGAGGGGGGGCTTGTGTAGGAAAGTGGGTTTCTGCTGCAGAAATCCCCCCTCCACTTTTTGCCAAATTTCTAATGCACTTTGATTGATGTGGCAATACAAAAGGGGATGATGGACGGAGCGTTTGAGCAAATCAAACACTCACCCCCAGTCAAGTGATCTGGGTTTAATCCATCACAGTTCTTTAGCTCACTCTACCACCCCAGTTCAGACATGACCATATGCAAATCAGTCTGACCCTAGGCTTCATCGGAACAGTCCAGCCCGAACTGCCAAGCCATGTCTTCCCTGGACCGGAAACAAGCATCCTGGGACCGGTTTCAGATTCATAATACTCATCAGCCAGGCTATCTTGAATCCAGTGGCAAAGTGAGCAAGGGACTCACGTCTGAGCATACCCTGCCAACTTAGGGCGAACAAAGTAATACAAAAGGGGTTGATGGACGAAGCGTTTGAGCAAATCAAACACTCACACCCAGTCAAGAGATCTGGGCAATTGACTTAGATTGATGTGCCCTGGGTCTCTGCCGATCAGATTCCAAGGGCCTGTATTATTTCCTAAACCTGTACTATTGTACCTACAATTGCCACCCATCCGGCCACATGTAAGTCCCTAGCAAAAGGTATGTGGGTACCAAGGACACTGTGTCCAGGGAAGGCCTCTAAGGGCTGCATCACATATTGTGCCACCCTTAGAGGTCCTGTACCTTAACCCACACACTGCCATTGCAGGCTGCGTATTTTGGAGCAGAGAAAAGTGAAGAGTCGACATGGCACACATACCTGTGTGCCATACATGCATCCCACTGCCTATGGTATAGATAAGTCATCTCTCTAGGGGGTGCACTACACCACTGGTGAGGGTAAAGTTGCATGAGCACTGTACCCCTTCAGTGTCTAGGTCAATTCTTGGACATTGTAAGTGCAGTAAAACCATAAAGAGTATATGTTTGAGAGTTTGGTACTACGAACTCCACAGCACCATAATGGCTACACCGAATTCTGGGAAGTTTGGTGTAAACTTCTCAGCATAATAAACCCAAACTGATGCCAGTGTAGGATTTATTATGCAATGTACTCAGAGGGCATCTTAGAGATGCCCCCTGAAAAAAAACCAGCCTCAGGTAGGTTCCCTGACTGGTAAACACCAGATTGCCACCATGAGAGAAGTTTCTGGACCCCTGGGGCAGACGTCTTCGCTCCCTGAGCCCAGAAACAAAGCCTTTTGTGGGTGGAAGTGTTCACACATCCCCACGCCAGGAAAAGCCATCTGTGGCAGGGGAGCTTCAAAGGCCTTGCCGCCTTTGCAACACAACCCCCAGCTTCTCTTGCTATCAGGAGAAGGGCCACTTCCTGTCTCTACCCCTTTTCAGGTGGAAGACAAGCGGGAGCAATTAGAACAGCCCACAAGGTGTGCCCAACTCTGCCAACCCCACCCCTCAGGTGGGGTAGGCGAGGTGAAGCACTCTTCAGTGCTCGCCATCCTGCAGATGGCAGGCACTCTACAATCAGGATTAGGGATTGTGTAAACTCCCCCACGTGGGGTGAGCACACCAACGTTTTAGTCACCCTAAGGTCAGTAGCCCATTGGCTACTAACCCAAGACCCCTAAAACGCCCCCTAAATACAGTATTTAACCCAGAAGGCGATTCGAGAAAGAAAGAAGGACCAAAGAGCTGTGCTGACTCAGGCAGGGGAAGAGGCAACCAAATGCCTTGGCCCCAACCCTGCTCGCCTGTCCCATCTAGGACTTGCCTACAGCTGGTAAGAAAATCCGATGCCAGAAGACACCCATGCACCCGATGCCTGCGACCTTGGGTGGTCTAACTGATGGTGTCCAGGAATCTCCCAAGATCCCAACTTACCTCTCCAGCTAGTGGTCGCCTTCAGGAAGCCTCCCTTCCTGAGCCTGCAGAATCTTTGTGGAGCCGAAGGTCTCCAATGGGAAACACAGGGTCCCCAAGTCCGTTTTGCATCCTGCACCCGGCTGCCCCAGTGCGCTGGTGGTGCAGATCCTGTACGGGTTGTTGGCCCATGCAGTACTGACCTTAACCCTAGGAGCTTTGCTCCCACATCCAAGTGGCCTGCTCCTCAGCAGTACCTAAGCAAAGGGTCCCGTAGCCGATTGGCTAACATTGGGCCTCTGCACTCATCACCCGGGTGCCCCAGTGCTGCAGGTGGTGCAACTTGAGTGCCCATCTAGACCTTCGGGAACCTTGGTCCTAACCCCCAAAGCTCACCTTCGTAACTCGTGTACTTACTTCCAAAAATGATAACCATTTTTCTCCCACAGGAACCCATTTTTATAAGATTTTAGCCCTAAAATTGTTTTTAGTGTGGAACTGGTAATGTATGGGGAAAAGTGAACTCAATAGCAAAGTTTTAAAAGTCATACTTACCTTGTATTTAGAGATCCTAAGGTGTAGTTTCGAGGCATACTACTCCCAGTACTCAAAGTAATCCAAAAGTTAAGAAAAAGTAATTACTGTGTAAATGAAACTGTCTTCAAAGCATTTACTAACCTGTAACAATAGTAATTTCAAGCCCAACTGCATTACCATGAACAGTCTTGTATTTTGAAAGGATATATCACGTACATATGCCAAGTCTTGCTTGGATCTAAAATAAAAGATAAGTATACCTTTTTTTATACTTACCTAAATGGTCTGAATCTTGTCTCAGAGTGTGCGTATCAGTCCTTGATTGAGTGAATACAATAAATGCTTAACACACCCTCTGGATAAGTCTAACTGCTTGCCAACACTACCACAAAGAGAGCTGTTAGTACTTACCTAACTTAGCCTCTGCTATACCTCTGGGGACATCCTGGACTATGTGCACACTATACCTCATTTTGGAATTGTTTATACAGAGCCAGCTTCCTACAATGAGGGTTTTACAAAACATTAACATAGAGCAGAGTGAGAAGAGTAAAGGCTCACTCCACTATCAAACATCAGACAATCAACAAGAGACCCTACTGTCTAAGTCCTGTTAGAATCCTTGATCTGTTAAACGGGTGCTCCTAATTGTTTATAGAAGAACCCTCATCCACTAACGACCGTTAGTGACATGCTTCATTAAAGGGTTCTCACCCGAGATGCATAGTGCATCTGGATGTGCAGCGACACCTGACTTGCAGTGGAGCTGGTTGTTCTTTGTCAGGGATCAGATCTGTTATAATTACCCTAAGGTATCTCTACCAGAGGGTGATTTTTAACAAAGGGATCCTTAGGTCAGGGTAAAAGCATCACAAGATTAGACGTGAAGCTTGTCTCTTAGTAGATATGGTGCATTATATCCTCTTCCTGTCACCAAGGGTGGCTAGAAACGTTAAAAATCGGTGAGGCGCGGCATGCCATAAAATTCACTGAAATGTTGCCTGTTGCCCTTCCCGACGATGAAGAGCCGGGAAGGAAGGTGTTTTACTTCTTGCTTCTGAATCCAGCCAATCCTGGAGCTGTTTAGCAGCTCCAGGATTGGTTGGAGCAGGCTAATTTAGTGCTCATTTTTAGGCTGGGGCCTGTGCCTTCAGTCCCAGGGCTGTATTACAGCACTTGGATTGCAGGCTCTGAAGTGCACATGACAGATTGGGTGGCTGTAGACAGCCGGCAAATCTGTCATGCGCATTTGAAGCAGTCATCCTGCTATACGCAGGAAACTGTCTGCCCCGTCTCCAACATCATACTTGTGCTAGCGCACCTGGCGGCGCACAGAATAATAATATGTTACGGTAATGACCATTTTTTTATCTGTGTGTACCTGTTGCGCCTTCAGCAGGCAGGGCGACGCTCCTCTGCCTTAGCGGAAGAGCTGCTGCTGCCTATCACACAACGCAGCGCAGCACGTTGTCTTGCTGTGTTGCGTTGCGAGACTTGTTAGTGAATCTGCCCCCGATTTGCCTGGAGGATCCTAAAGCAGCCAGGAAAATTGCCTTTAAGTGCTATTCAGTTTTTAGCGAAACTACCGGCCTAAGGAGCTCTGTGTGCACCATTGGACACTAATTACATAGTACCAGTGTTTTAAATGGGCAGGTACTGTCCAGTACTGAGTAACTGCCCTTCTTTAATTTGAAAGGGAGAGTACCTGCACGTCTCAGCACTGCTGCAATATATTTAATGGTAGAGTACTGGCACTTCTGAGGAGCAAACTGGTACTCTAAATAGTGAGTACCTGCACTTCTAGATTTCCATTTAAAGCATTGCATAGTATCCTTGGGGGGGAAAACCCTAACAGCCACCTTTGCAAAACTGTATTTAGTTAGCATTCCGTTTGACAGGCTTTTTAATAACTATTTGTGTCAGATTTTGCCCCAAAGAATGTAAAAAAATCATTGAGGGTTTTCAAATCTGACTAACATCATGCAATGTTTCTCCAAAATTTCCTGGGGGCTGAAAAAAACTCACTAACCGAAAGGCCACCTGTGTGTGTGTTTTTTGTTTGTTGCAGTTTTATATAGTGTGAACTTCACCTGAAGGTATTCAAGCGCTTCACATGAGCACCAGTTACCTGATGTCTCGAGGCCGCAATCACCAGCACAAGGGGGATCAACAGCACCCCCAGCTCCTCAATGTGGCCTTGGGACAGCAAACGCAGGGACCTCCACGGCGGCCAATGGTCTAGCTACGCCACTGGTTACATTACTCAAGGACACTGTGGGCCTCATTTATGAAAAGTGACGCATCCAGCTGTGTGAAAACAGCGATGCGTCACTTTTCACTGCGCCTTCCTTGCGACACCAATGATGCGTCATATTTACAGTATGACGCATGATGGCGCAAGGAGTTACAGATACGTCAGCATTTCTGACGTATCTGTATGGCGCAAAAGTGACGCATTGCTGGAGCGTGTCACAAAAGTGACGCAACTGCAACAATGTTGCTGTGAGGCAGGCGTAAGAACTTGACGCATTTGTGTCCTAGATTTCACTGCGTCACTTCTATGACCCTTTCTTGCGTCAGAACGCCCCCCCCCCTGCATACATTATACCTGGCGTAGGTATAATGTAGCGCAGGGGTTTACAAAGTGACGCATCTACGTAGATGCTTCACTTTGTAAATATGGTGCAACAAGGCACACTTTTTTATGCTGCAGGTGCGTCACAAAAAGTGACGCACCGGCGGCGTAAAAGTGACGCACGGCCTCATAAATGAGGTCCTGTGGATTTCTATCCCCACCTTCAAGCCTGTACTCCTGGCTACGGTGCTGTCTCACCCTAGTATGGGTGCGAAGTTAAGGAACAGAATAGTCACTTCCCTGAACCACGACCTACCCTTGCACCTCAGAGCCTCACCCTCGCTCCAGCAATTCAAGAAAGACCTCAAGACATGGATGTTCAACCAGTAGGAGAACAGGCAGCACTATCCGACAGCGCCTCGAAACCCTCACGGGTGATGGAGCACGCTCTGTAAATCATGATCGATTGGTTGAAAAGTGTTCTTGAGAGGGCTCAGTCCAAGTTCCTTTTCCCCGTTGTGCCTGTTCCTCGTATGTGCCAAATGCCAACGCCCTCCCCTCCCCCCACACACCGAGTGCTCTGCGAGGACGCTGCTGCAGCCCACCCAATCTCCACCGTTATATTCCCTGGGCTCAGTGTGAGTGGAAAAACACAGCATCCAAGAGCTCTCTGAATGACAAACGTAATCTTGCAGGGACAGAACACATCGGTGGAGTTCACTTCAGGTGAGGATGCGGATTCCGAGACCCAGAAGGACCCCGTTGCTTCGTTACACGCAACTGGCTCATTACTGCCACCTAGCGGACAATTCTCACTTTACTGCAATGTGTTGGAGCTGCTAGTTTTCTTTTTTTTATTTAAAAATGTACTTATTAAAAACGCCCAGTATACACATACTGAAAAGTCCGTTCCATTATAATGATGCACGCATATTAAACAGAAAATGTCATATATCAGGCTGAGCTATGTATACCACATGTTGAAACTAAACTAAAACATTGCACATTTCACGTGTCTCCAGCCGGGAATTCGTATTTATTTTATAGTAAGAAGTGTCTGATATGGAGTTCAATTCAGTATCCCTCATCATCAAAAGTATACAGTGCTTAAACCAAAAAATTGGGACAACTAAACACTACCGTTATTCATCTGTTAACACGACTCTGATCGATGACGTCCAGATTATGCCGAAAATTAATGTTTCCTTGTTCCTCCGCTCTCTAAGGCCCTTATTACAAGTGGGATTTTTCCATTCCAGTCCTAGTGAAAACCTCTGTCTGCTCAGCGATTGGAATTCCCAATACTATGGTAAACACTGAACACCCAGCAATTTGCTCCTGGGAAATTTGGCAGCTCTATCGTAGGATTCCCGGGAGGGAGGGGTGGTGGGGTTTGGGGGGAGAATATGTGAGGTGAATCTGATACATGAATAGTTTAGAGCAGAAAACACCATATCCACATGTAATTTCTCATTTCCAGAGTAAAACTCAGATTTAGAGGTATTTTTTACCACACTTAAGTCAAGTCAAGTCAAGTTTAAATTTGTATAGCGCACTACTCACCCAGAGGGTCTCAAGGCGCTTGAGGGAGGGGGGGGAGCTTTACTTATCAAATATCCAAGTTTTTAGTTGTTTTCTGAAGGAGAGGTGGTTCTGTGTAAGTCGGAGGTGGGTGGGGAGAGAATTCCAGGTCTTGGCCGCTAAGTAGGAGAAGGATTTTGCACCCATGGTTGATCTTTGGATGCGTGGAATTGCGGCGAGGGCTTGATTGGACGATCGAAGTTGGCGGGTGGGGGTGTAAAGGACAGGCGCGGGTTGAGGTATTCGGGTCCTAGGTCGTAGAGAGCTTTGTGTGCGTGGGTGAGGAGGCGGAACGTTATTCACTTGTTGACGGGGAGCCAGTTCAGGTCTTTCAGGTGTCCGGAGATGTGGCTGTGGCGGGGGTGTCTAGGATGAGTCTGGCTGAGGCGTTTTGGATGCGTTGGAGTTTTTTCTGTAGTTTGGCTGTATTACCGGCGTAAAGGGTGTTTCCGTAGTCCAGTCGACTTGTGACCAGTGCATGGGTGACTGTCTTTCTTGTTTCGGTGGGGATCCAACGGAAGATTGTTTTGAGCATGCGTAGGATGTTGAAGCATGATGATGAGACGGCGTTGACTTGTCTGGTCATCGTGAGGGAGGAGTCCAAAATGAAGCCCAGGTTACGTGCGTGGTCCGTTGGTATGGGTGCGGTTCCCAGGGCCGGTGGCCACCATGAGTCGTCCCAGGCGGAGGGGGATGATCCTAAGATGAGGACTTCCGTTTTGTCCGAGTTCAGTTTTAGACGGCTGTTCTCCATCCACTCGGCTACTTCTTTCATCCCTTCGTGTAGGTTGGTTTTGGCGGTGTTTGGGTCTTTGGTAAGGGAGAGGATCAGCTGGGTGTCGTCTGCGTAGGAGATAATGTTGAGGTTGTGTTGGTGCGCAATGGATGCGAGGGGACTCATGTATACGTTGAAGAGGGTGGGACTGAGTGAAGATCCTTGGGGTACGCCGCAGATGACTTCAGTGGCCTCTGATCTGAAAGGGCGGAGGCGGACTCTCTGGGTTCTTCCGGCGAGGTACGAGATTATCCAGTCCAATGCTTTTCCTTGTATTCCGATGTTGCTGAGGCGTTGTATAAGGGTGCTATGACAGACTGTGTCAAAGGCTGCGGAGAGGTCAAGTAGGCTGAGGGCAGCTGTTTCTCCGTTGTCCAGTAGGGTTCGAATGTCGTCTGTTGCTGCGATGAGGGTGGTCTCGGTGCTGTGTTTGGCTCGGAAGCCGGACTGTGAAGGGTCGAGGGATTTGTTGGATTCGAGGAAGGCAGCGAGTTGACTGTTGACGGCTTTCTCAATGACTTTGGCAGGGATTGGGAGGTGAGAAATGGGACGGTAGTTCTTAAGTTCAGTGGGGTCTGCTGTGGGTTTCTTCAAGAGGGCGCTGAGTTCGGCATGTTTCCAGCTTTCCGGGAAGGTAGCGGAGTTGAGGGAGCAGTTGATGATGTCTCGGAGATGTGGTGCAATAATGGAGTCTGCTTTGTTGAAAATGTGGTGGGGACAAGAGTCAGTTGGCGATCCTGAGTGGATGGAGTTCATCAGGCGGATGGTGTCTTCAGTGGTGATTGGGTTCCAGGCACAAAGGTTGTTGGAGGGGGTTTCAAGTTCGGAGGTGGGTGGGGTGGACTTGTCTCCAAAGCTGTTATGAATGTCAGCGATTTTGTTGTGGAAGAACGAGGCTAGAGAGTCGCAGAGGTCTTGGGAGGGAGTGATGTCGTTGGTGCCGGCGGTGGGGTTGGTAAACTCTTTGACGAAGTTGAATAGTTCTGTGCTGTTGTAGGCGTTGTTGTCGAGTCGATCCTTGAATTAATGATTTCTTGGTGGATCGGATCAGTTGGTGGTGTTTGCGGGTGGCGTTCTTGAAGGTGGCCAGGTTGTCAGAGGTTGGGTTTTTTCGCCAGGCTTTCTCAAGGGTGTGGCAGATCTTCTTGGATTTCTTGAGGTCATCATTGAACCAGGGGGCTTTTTTGCTGCCTTGCTTGATTTGATGGTTTTTCAAGGGTGCTAATTCGTCAGCGCTGTGGGTGATCCATTGTGTGAGGTTGGTGGCTGCTTGGTCTGGGTCCGATGATTTTGCAGGAGGGTTTTGGTGAAGCGATGTGAAGAGCTGGTCGGTGGTAATTTTGTTAAAGTTTCTCCGTGGGATTGGTTGTGGGTGGTTGTGGGTCGTAGTCTTTTTGTAGTTGAAGTGAACGCAGCTGTGGTCCGTCCAATGGAGAGCTGTGGTATGATTGAAGGAGATGTGCTTGCTGGAGGTGAAGATTGGGTCGAGCGTGTGCCCGGCATAGTGGGTGGGGGTGTCAACAAGTTGTTTGAGTCCGAGATTTGCGAGGTTGTCTAAAAGGGTGGTGGTGTTGCTGTCGTTGTTATTTTCTAGGTGGAAGTTGAGGTCTCCCAGTCCTCAGAGGGGCGGGCGTGAGGGCTGATGAAGTCAGTGATGTCTTCGCTGAATTGTGTGCGGGGTCCGGTTGGTCTATAGATGAGGGTGCCTCTGAGTGTGATCTTAGGGTCGGTGTGGATCTGGAAGTGAAGGTGTTAGAGCTTTGTAAGCAGCGGAATAGGCCTTCCTTACAAATGAGCACAGCATGGGAAGGAGGCAGAAGTCCCATACCAAAGAGGTACTGCAAAAGCAGTAATACAAATGAACCTCACAAAACAGAGACTTCAAGGGTAGCAGCATGTGGGTTGGTGAGCCCTTCTAGGTGATTTCAACATCAAATTCTAATCCCAATTTGGGTCTGGCATTAGCCAAGGCCTTCTGATTTTACTAAAATGATATGTATAATATACTTACATAAAAGGACTTTCATCCTCCTCACTTCACCCATTGGTCTTTACTTGCGTTATTCACATTTCGCTTCTGCCTACAACAGCATGGGGCAATTGCTTAGCCTGCATTAGCCACTAGATAACCTCACTTTGAGTGACTGCATTTAGCCGTCAGACAAGGAGCACACAAGCCCACAAGGTAGTTCCCTTTAGTGCCATTGTTTTTGCTAATACCTTATTATTACTTTAGTGTTACTTTTGTTTGTGCAATCTGATGTGTTAGCAGGACACTTTCTACCAGATGAAAGCACAGGGCACATTCAAGTTTTATTGTTTCCTGCCAATGCTATTGGAAATTCCTTTTGAATTGGGCTTTGTTTATCTGTCTGCTGCTTTTTCACACCATACCAGCAGCTCACATGGACTCTGTGAATATAAGCTCATGAGGGTGCTCTATCTTTGCAGCCCTGTATGTCTGCCATTCCTTCTTTCTGTCCTTCTTGCCTTCCTCCTTCCTTTCTTTCATGTACTACTTTCTTTCTTACTACTTTCTTCCTTTGTTCGTGGTGTCATTCTTTCCTCCTTTCCTTTGTTCCATTTTTCTTCATTCTCTTTCTTTCCCTTTTTCTTTTCTTCTTCTTTTCCTTCCTTTGTTCATTCCTATTTACTTTCTTTCTTGTAGTCACTTTATTTCCTTTGTTCATTCTTTCTTTTTTTCTTTGTTTATTTGTTTCTTACTTTCTTTGTTTCTTTGTTTCTTTTTTCTTTCTTTCCTTCCTTCTTTCTTTCTGGCCTTATTTTCCAAAGGAAGACGCCATCAGCCAGTGCCAAACCGATTGGCTACGCCAAACCGATTGGCTATTGTAAGTCTGTGTTAGCCTATACCTTTTGATTTTACTACAATTATGGGGCATAATTATCGAAGTTTGGCATTGCAGGACAATGGTGACGCAAAACCTAGAATGAGATTTACCAAGCCAAGCAAAGGGTCCCTTGTCTGGCCCTGCGTGGATTGGTATATCTGTAGTAATATAATGCAGCAACGGAGAACAAACCCCTAGGCAATTATCAATCTACACTTTTTCTAGACCATGATATCTGAACAATTTATTATATAAACTCAGTATAACAACCAATTGTTAAAAATTCTCAATTTGAATTTGAATTGATTAACATCTTGAGTACAACATAAAAACAAAAATTTCAATTTCACTTGAACAGTAAAAAAATTAAATTAATTAATGCAACACATTTAATATATCAAGGGCAATACAAATTGTCAAAATACAATATATCACAAACATCTAATATATACAATGGTAAGACGATGGTGGTGGCAGCCAGTTAAGTCTTAACTCAAGATTTTAATCAATTCAAATTAAAATTGAGAATTTTTAACAATAGTGTAGATCGCTAATTGCCTAGGGGTTTATTCTCCATTGCATAATTGCCCTGCCCTAGGAATTAAGGGCCATATTATCAAGAAAGGGCGATACATTATCACTGCTTTTATCGGCAGGAAACTGCAGCTAAAGCGCCAATAATGGTCTTGATAATATGCCCTTGTGAATTCCCATAGAAGACCAGGTTCTGGTGTTAACCTATATATTTTTGTGGTTTGTATTGAGTATATATGTTGTGTGTATATATATATATATATATATATATATATATATATATATATATATATATATATATATATATATATATATATATATATATATATATTGTTGTGTATATATCTGTTTTGAAAAAAGAAAAAAGAAGAAAACATTTACTTATATTCAATTTTGAAGAAAAAGGCTAAAATAAATAAAATAGTATATTAATCACTGGGTTGCCATTGGTTGCAGATAAATATAAGACACAGATTTTTTTGATATGATTAAATTAGGACAGGAAGGGATAATTCATTGATCTCTATCCTTTAATTGATTGATTATTATTTCCTAAGGCATCATTTGCTTTATTGTATATGTACTTTACCCAGATGCCGTAGGGTTACTTGGGTTGCCCCCTGTGTAATGAGGTCCCTTCACAAGGAGCACATCAACATACAAATTAATTCACTTCAGTGACAGGGAGTACAATGGCAAAGTGTACTTTTTTATACCAAAACTACATTTTATGCCTTTAGCCAGTGTTTTTGTTTATATTGATGTGTTTCCCAAACAATAAAGTTTTGCAAAAACCATGACAAAAAAAACAAGAATTGCCAAAAGGCTAGCAGCCAACGTCAAAACCTTGCGTCTGCACTGTCGCGCTGTACTGCTGCCATCCACACCCCCCGGCCCAGGGACACCAGTGAACTCCTCTCCCGGACCCGCTGTGCAAATGGAGAATGCCAGCGGAGCGCAAGACTCTTCACAGCCGGGTCCCAACACAATTCTGAGGATTACAGGAGACATTGGAGCTCTCTTGCGTGGTGGACAAGAAGTGATCAAAACGGGAAGCGCTGTGCACCAGAACCCATGGAGGACCGCTGGCTACCTGTAGCCAGCAGTAAGGGACTGGGAGGGTCTTCTAAGGCCCGCGACGAAGCCTTGGCCATCCCGTAGAGGAAGCAGAGCCCGGATCTGCACCTCTCCTGGAGCCCATGCTGCCTGGTCCTGTAATGGCCGCAACGCGAGGAGGCTCTACTTGAAGCACTCCAACCAACTGACTAGAATTAACCCCCCCAAGAACCTGCAGCCTCCACAACAGGTCATCTGCGACCTACATCATTAAGCTGGGTTCCCTGATTCAAAAAAGGGCCCTTGGGGGCATCACGCATGGAGCCCCGGCTGCCTGACCCTGTAATGGCCGCCAAATTCAGACGCCCGACCTAAGCTGACAAGGAAATTCACCGCCCAACTAACCACAGTGAACCCCCCATGAACCTGCAACCACTGCAACAGGTCATCTGTGACCTACAACGTTAAGCTGGGTGCCCCGAATCTGAGTTAAGGCCCTGGGGTGCTGCAGACATGGAGCCCTGTCTGCCTGACCCCGGAATGGCCGCCTAATTCAGACGCCCGATCAGAAGCTGGCAACTCTAGTCCACCAGAAGTCTTCTGGTCGCCCAAAGCCCCTTGTAGTGGGGCAACTGAGACCCCAGATGTCGATGTGGCCGTACTGAATCAAAAGTTAAGCCCCCGAGACGCAGCACTTTTGGAGCCCCTGCTGCCTGACCCCTCAATGGCCCCCAATTTCTGTTACACCATAGGAATGCAGACAGCCTTCTAGACACCGAAGTCCCCCGGCAGCCTGGACCCTCCTAGCATCAGAAGTAGTGTCTTTTGAGTCTCTCAATAACAACTAGGCTGCCCTGAGGAAGGAGAGGAACCCTGCCTGATTCAGCTTTGACCAACAGGATTTTCACCCTTGGCTAATCCCATTAATCTCTCACAACTATCTCTGAGAATCCTCAAAGATCCTGGCTATGACCGATCGCTTGAGAGCTCTGATCCAAAGCCCCTCCAACGCGCTAAACACTGCAACAAACACTCCCAGGTTTATGTTAACAGCCTCCAAGATACCAGGCTATCGCCGTCATTCTAACCGGACCATCGGAGAAGCCTTTCTCCCCCTGACCCCCCCTCCCCCCTCTGATCTCCCCCCACCGGAGGGAACTCCTCGAGCCCCCCATTCCCCTCTCCCCACCAGGGCTCTTCACACTAAAAGCTAACCCTTGAGCTCCTCAACTCCCCCGGACTAGTTAGCACGCTCCCCTTCACTCGACAGTCTCTCCCTCACACCCCTGAAAGTTCCACCCCCCCTTAACCCTGACATAATGCCACCAGCCTCGCATGTGGCTATCGACCCTCGATCACCGAAGCATCTGACACCCCACGGTCCGAACTCATACACGATCTGCTTCCCCCCCTCCCTCTCTGGCAAAGCAAAGAGACACTTCAAACACAGACTGATCAGACAGCCCTCCAAAACACTTTTCCTAGACTCCTTCCACTGCTCATCTAAATGGCAGATCAAAATGGACCTCATCTTCCACACTGAAAGACCTGACACCTGGTTCAGCATCCTCAACGCACATCTTCGCATCTCGAAAACCACCATCACATCCCATAGCCGCAAACTGTCTCTCGAATCACCAGTCGCTGAATAGCAATATCTCTTTAACCATTTACTCAAATGGCACGGTCCTGATGCAAGTTAACAATGACAACCTTGAGGTTTTTGATGCCCTCTTCCTCTTGCTAAAAAAGGCTCCCATGCACAAAATACGATCGAACCTTTCCCCCCCTCCCTTCCAATGAGTCCTCCACGGCAGATGAGACACCAGAACCATCTCACCCCCCCCTGAGATCCCCATCCCCGCCCTCCCGGAACTCCGCCCACAATGCCACACCTGCGACCTAAAATCTCCTCCCCACGGGATTACAACCCCCCCACCCATGCCCCTCCACTCATCCCAACTGGGCAACATGCAGCGAGCCGCACCCCCAAATCCAATCTCCCTCCAGCCCCCCATACCCCCAGGCCAACGGAGGCCTAACCCTCGTCATGAATCATTACTACCCCTGCTCAGGAATCCTTCTAGAGTTACACCAGACACCTTCCCTCCCAATAGTCAGCATGTTTGCGACCCTCCCCCCTCGCCCCCTAATAGCAAGCACGTCTGAGACCCTTCCGCCTTGCCCGCAATAGCTAGCACGTTGGCGACCCTCCCCCCTCGCCCCCCACAGTCTCCCCTCCGCCCTCCATAGATATCACATCTCAGCGGCTAAACCTCCTGGAAACCCTCATACAAGGCCTGAAGGAAACCTTATCCAACATGGCCGCAATTCGAAAGCCCACCCAGCCGCCCATAGCACCCCCTACTCTTACCTACCCCGAGCACGCCAAGGCATCGCCCTCTAATAGGGCCCCTGCCTCGCCATGGCCTTCGACAAACAGATCGGTCTCGAAAAATCGCTCTCATAGACCCAGAAGAGCATAAACCGCACTTTCCTTTCGAGAAGCGGCACACCTAGCCTCATCCTATGACTCTCTACCTAACTCCCCCCCCAAATCTTCGATTCAAGTAATCACAGGAGTCGGAAGAGTTCACCTTCCTCCGAAAATCCCTAGACCTCCAGCCCACCTAACCTCTCTTCCCAGAGCCCCATCTAATAAGAACCGGAACATTGAAGGGTCCCCCAGTAACTGCATGCTCCTAAACTGCAGATCGGCCTCTCAATACGCAACCGAACTAGCAGAAGCCATCCTCTCCCATGATATAGACATTGCATTCATCACGGAGACCTGGCTCAACAATCTCTCGTACCCCAACATGGACATGCTGGTGCCTCCGGTATTCACTATGATCAACAAAGACCAACAAGAACAAAGGGGAGGGGGTATAGCTATCATTCACAAGAACATCATCTCCATCACAGAAATTACATCCTGCCTATATAGCACCTTTGAGTGTCTCTCTGTCAATATCAAGAAATGTGAAAACAGGCCAGCAATCTGCCACCTCCTTTACCACCCCCCTGGCCATTCCTCTGAATTCGGGGAACACCTCTCTGACTTAATTGCACATTGTGCTCTTGGTAACTCAAATAATATAATTCTTGGTGACCTCAACCTAAGATGGGCTGAATCTAAAAACCCACTCATTCAATCCCTAAACAACCTCCTATTAGAAAACAATTTGACCCAACACTGCTCAGAGGAGCAACACTAGACGCAATCATTGCCGAAAGCAACGCAGTCACCATTGACCATATCCTTCCCGTAGACTGTTCCGACCATCACCTCATCCTTTTCGGCCTTAACCAAACGATCCCAACTCAACTCCCCGCACATGACCCCCCCAAATGGATTAGGGACACATCTCAGATCCCCCGAGCAACACTAGAAGAAAAAATAAGCTTGCTCCTCCCCAACAGCACTGATCACATCTCAACTATTGAACTTACTTCTCTTTACCACTCCAATATGTCACTCACCCCAGACAGCCTTGCACCTATGAAACTAAAAAAATCCAGAAGCATTCCATCCAGATCATGGTTCTCCACCGACATCAATGAAGAAACAAGACACCTAGGAGCCTCAGAAAGAATCTGGAGGAACAATCCCACCGCCCTTCATCGCGATCAATTCCAAGCAGCCCGCAGGAACTACAAAAAGTACATTAAGAACAAAAAGACATCTTTTTTCTGCTCCGCACTAAACTCAGCAAAAAAACGACCCAAAAACTCTTCAATATCATCAGGAAGCAAACCTCTAAGCCAGTGACATCCGCAATTAAGGTTGCGAAAACATCGCCATATTTTTCAATGACAAAATTGCCAAGATAGGCCTTGCGTTTGGCCCAAATCTTATCACCTCTGCCGTGACCCAGGTGTCTGAATTAAACAACTGCGCCTCCTTAAACCCCCCAAAACAATGGTCCTCCTTTACTCCCATTCAGGAAGTAGAGATAATCAACCTAATCGCCAATGCTAAACCCTCATCTCACGCCTTCAATTGACCAAGGACATGAAGCTCGTCCTATTTCCACTATGGTGCAAGAGCATCAACAGCTCACTGAGCTCAGGAGTTGTTCCGGATTGCCTCAAAGTTGGCCAAGTTACGCCATTACTGAAAAAGACTGGGCTAGACACTGATGATCTCAACAACTTCAGACCGGTATCAAACTTACCCCTTCTGTCCAAGATCCTGGAACGATGTGCACTCCCTCAGCTAACCCAACACCTGGACAACATCAATCTCCTAGACCCCCACCAATCTGGCTTCAGAAAGGGCTGCAGCACTGAAACTGCAATCCTTAATGTCATAGAGGATCTTCACAGATCACTAGACTCAGACTAATGCTGCCTTCTCATCCTCTTAGACCTATCGGCTGCATTCAATACAGTCGATCACAAATTGCTCATCAAGACTCTACAAGAAAGGGCAGGTCTAGAAAATACAGTACTCCACTGGTTCTCTTCCTTTCTCCACAACCGCTTACAAACAATACAAATTCAAAACTTCGAGTCCGACCTCCACCCTGTTAACAGGGGTATTCCACAAGGATCAGTGCTCTCCCCTCTGCTTTTCAACAACTACATCAAACCCCTTACCTCTCCACTCAAGAAATATAACATTCCTTTTCACCTATATGCGGATGACACACAACTCCACCTGGAAACCTCCTCCATTGCTGACATCCAGAAACTCAACGCCATGCTCAGGGAGGTACAAGACTGGCTCTCAAACAATCACCTAAAGCTCAACCAAGAGAAAACAGAAATACTCCTCATATCTAGGCTGTCCGGAATTCGGTTAAAACCTAATGTAATTGAGATTACCCTACCGACTTCAAATCAGCTGACCCGGTTTAAACCGAGTATCGCTGATTTTTTCAACTGTGATTCACCACTTTGCCACTTGCACCTTTTGGCCACTTGAGGGAGCCATAGCATGACAAATCTGCATCCGACCTAGGCATCAGTAATTTCAATTAAACATTTCACCCTCCTTCCGCTGTTCATGGTGGTGTTCGCTCCCTTTCTCCTTCATCCTGCAATCCGTGGCTTTGCGTGCTCGCCCTGCTCTCTTTTCAACGTGATTAATGACATTAGGAAACTAAACTCTATTATTTCACCTAAACCAAATCGGACCTGCCAGCTGCACACAGATCACTGCAGTAGGCTCCGTGATCCCAATTCATCTCTGCTATCTGGTAGGTTAGAGTGTTTCCAGCTGTGCAGTTGACTCTCCACCTCCCATGCGCCCGGTTTCTTTTATGAGAGGCTCCCTTGGCCCACAGGGGGGTCCATTCTCTGCTGGGAGCACAGTCCTCAAATTTAACAATAGACATGAAAGGTTCAGTTAATCACTCGGGCTCCGTCTATTTACGGAAATCAGGATTCATGTTACACCAACAACAGAGCGAAATTAGAGGAACGCAACATTATATGCAAGTTAAGGGGCAATCAGGCCTCCTTTTGTCTGAATATCCTGACTGGCGGCGGCCAGGAACCTCACACTTAACAAGCTTTTGCAATGCATTAGGCCTCGCATTTATGCAAGTTTAAGCTATTGGCATTGTAAATGACAATGCCTTTCATTTATGTTTTAATAACAAAAACAAAAATAAAACTCATTGTTAATTGCAATGTCAATAGCTAAAACTTGCATAAATGCGGGAACTATTGCATTGCAAATGCTTATTTTCACACTATCAAAAAAGTGGTGCTACGTCGCTTACATCATCATTACGGTTGCCCCTGTTCACAGGATAGCGTGATTGTTTTTAGCCTGGGGCCAGCGTGCACAACACAGCCTCCCCCTTTTATCAAGCAGTCCTAGTTAAAAACTGCTTTGCACATTCTAGTTCCATGAATTTGAACCACATCTAGGAAAATAGCGATCCAAGTGGGATTTCTTTTTTATTTTTCTGTATTTCTTTACTTACACCATGCATACATTGACACATAACCGACCTCATTGTTAAAATGGGTAGTGTATTATGAAATCCCATTGCCGAGTCAATTCGTTCTTCCCTCTGGGCTGAAAATTACCTGCAAGGCTTCAGAGCCAAGACCTCTTGCCATTCGCCTCTCTTTGCACTCGAAAGTAATAGGTTTTGACAGATACTTAAACTAGATGATTGAGGGAAAAATGTGGAGAGATTCATCAATGATCGACAATAATTTAAAGAACTGCAGGAAGTAATTTTCTGAGAGAGAGAGCTCTTTAAATTTAGAAGCAAACAGTATTCTGTGTGCTGCAGCGAGAATGATTGCACTCCTGAGGCGAGTGTACTGTTTATAGGTGGCAGAGAGTGAAAGTGCACATGTAGGAGATGTTCGTCGTGTGCTCTGGTGACAGAGAGCAGTGTTGCACACCTTGGGACTGAGTGTGCTGTTTATAGATGGCAGAGAGTGAAAGTGCACATGTGAGAGGTGTTCGCCATGTGCTCTGGTGACAGAGAGCAGTGCTGGTCTCCTGAGGTGAGTGTGCTCTTTATAGATGGCAGAGAGTGAAAGTTTGGACAGCAGTGGACATGATAGCAGGGCATACAGATAGATGGCCCGTGTTTTTACACAAAAAATAATTGCAATAGCACTATTTCATTTCTTTTATAGCCCTAGGCAACACACTGCAGGGTGTCAGAGCTCTTTACGTAACGAACAAGTTACTTACCTTCGGTAACGCGTTTTCTGGTAGATACAATATCTGCCTGTGGATTCCTCACCTTGTGAATATCCCCCTTGCGTCAGCAACATTAGGAAATTCTTTTGTAGCCTCGCGCCGACGTGGACTCGGACGTCACAGAGACACGACATCGCTCACGACTCCGCTGACGTCACCGACGCCTACAATAGGCCCACGCCGGCGTGATGACATCAGTTCCGCCCTTTTTTCCGTGCCATCGAGGCACACGGACGGACCAATGACAGTAGATATATACAAAGTATACACAGTATACAATAGTCAAGGCAAAACACACAGTGTAAAGCAAATGCAGGAAAGCAATACATTTCCTTGACAACAAAATAAATATACATTACAGTACAATTACTCTGGCATAGAAGAGTGGACAACGGGGAGGCGGGTGGGTCAGTGAGGAATCCACAGGCAGATATTGTATCTACCAGAAAAAGCGTTACCGAAGGTAAGTAACTTGTTCTTCTGATACATACATCTGCCGTGTGGATTCCTCACCTTGTGAATAGAGTCCCACAGCAGTCCCCACTCCCGGAGGAGGGTGTCCACTCTTCTAAACCAGGAAATCCTGAAGGACAGAGCGCGCAAAATGGCCGTCCCTCCTGACTTCGGTATCCAAGCAGTAATGCTTCGCGAAAGTGTGGATGGAAGACCAAGTTGCCGCTCTACAAATATCTTCAACAGGTACACCTCTAGCCAACGCAGAGGTCGAAGACTTAGCTCTTGTAGAATGAGCCCTTATACCCTCTGGAGGTTCCTTACCGGCCAAAGAGTAGCAGATCTTAATGCAGAGAACGATCCATCTTGATAAGGTTCTTTTATGGACCGCTCTTCCCTTCTTGCAACCAGCAAACCCAACGAAGAGCTGGTCCTCCAAACGAAAATCCTTGGATCTGTCCAAGTAAAAGGAAACCGCCCTCTTAGGGTCCAGGCGGTGCAGTCTCTCTTCCTCCTTAGAAGGGTGAGGGGGAGGATAAAAGGAAGGTAGGGTAATGGACTGACTCAAATGAAAGGGAGTCACCACCTTAGGCAGAAAAGCAGCCCTGGTCCTGAGAACCATTCGATCAGCATGAATGGTCAGGAAAGGGGGCTTAGAGCTCAGAGCTTGAAGCTCACTTACCCTCCTTGCCGAGGTTATTGCAACGAGGAAGACTGTTTTAAAGGTAAGAAGCCTCATGGGACATTTGTGAAGAGGCTCAAACGGAGCACCCATCAGAAAGGTTAAAACAAGATTTAAATCCCACTGAGGCACAATAAAAGGTGAAGGAGGGAACTTATTCGTGAGGCCCTTCAAAAATCTCAAGACCACGGGAGACTTAAACAGAGACGGCTGGTCAGGCAAGCAGAGTAAAGCTGACAGCGCCGAAAGGTAGCCCTTCACAGTAGCAACAGCAAGCCCCTGTTGCGCCAGAGAAAGAGCAAACTGTAGTATATCAGATAAATGGGCTCTCACAGGGTCAATAGACTTCTCCCTACACCACTCAACAAATTTCGACCATCTATAAGAATAGATGGACTTAGTGGAGTCACGCCTGGTGGATAAGATGTCATCCACAACGTCAGGCGGGAGGGAAAAGGAATTCAGGTTGCCCCGCTCAATCTCCAGGCATGAAGGTGTAATGTCTGGAGGTGGGGGTGTAGAACCTGCCCCTCCATCTGAGAGAGGAGGTCTGCCCTGAAAGGGAGACGGAGCGGCCGGTGAGAGGAGAGGTGGAGAAGATCTGAATACCACACCCTTCTTGGCCAATCCGGGGCGACCAATATAACTTGGGCCCGGTCTTGGCGAATCTTCCTCAGAACCCGAGGAATCAAGGGTATGGGAGGGAACGCGTAAAGGAGCTGACCTCCCCAGCTCAACTGAAACGCGTCCCCCAATGCTCCTTGCATCGGATACTGAAGACTGCAGAATGACGGGCAGTGAGCATTCTCGCGAGTGGCAAACAGGTCCACCCGAGGAGTCCCCCACATCTGAAAGATGCTGTGAACCACCTCCGGGTGAAGCCTCCACTCGTAGTCGGCAGAGAACTGCCGACTGAGACCGTCTGCCCGAACGTTCAGAACCCCGGCCAGATGATTTGCCATCAGACAAATCTGATGGTCCTGAACCCAGAACCAGAGACGCAGTGCCTCTCTGCAGAGACACTGCGACCCTACTCCTCCCTGTTTGTTGATGTACCACATCGCGGTCGTGTTGTCCGTCAGGACTTGAACTGACTGACCGCGAAGGGAAGGGAGGAAGGCCTTGAGCGCTAAACGAATCGCCCGCAATTCTAGAAGGTTGATGTGAAGCAACCTTTCCTCTGGAGACCAAAGACCCTTGACCTCCAGATCCCCCAGATGAGCACCCCACCCTAGAGTGGATGCATCCGAAATTACCTGTTCACCGGAGGAGGCAGATGAAAAGGCCTCCCCTGAGACAGGTTGCCTTCCACGCCCAACCAAGACAGATCCGCTGCAGCTTCTCTGGAGATCCTCACCGACTCCCTGAGATCCCCGTTGTGCTGATACCACTGCCTGCGGAGGCACCGCTGGAGTGCCCTCATGTGCCAGCGTGCATGGTTGACCAGGAGAATGCAAGAAGCCATCAGACCGAGCAGGCGAAGGACCTTCAGGACCGGAACAACCGCTCCATTGTAGAATAAAGGAATCATATCCTGTATGTCGCGAATCCTTTGAGGCGGAGGGAATGCACGACATACAGTTGTGTCCAGTACAGCACCTATGAACAGGTTGCGCTGGGAGGGCACCAGGTGAGATTTGGGTACATTTATCGAGAAACCCAATCTGTACAACAACTGGGTTGTCTCCTGCTGATGATGAAGCACAATCTCCGACGACTCCGCCTTGATCAGCCAGTCGTCCAGATAGGGGAATACAGGAATCCCCGATCTTCTGAGATGCGCCGCCACCACTGACATCACCTTGGTGAAGACCCGAGGTGCAGTAGTAAGTCCAAACGGAAGGACCGCAAACTGATAGTGTTGCGATCCCACCGTAAAACGGAGATACTTCCTGTGCGACTTCAGGATGGGGATGTGGAAATACGCATCCTGCAAGTCGAGCGACACCATCCAGTCCTCTTCCAGCAGAGCCTGAAGAACCTGTGCAAGGGTGAGCATCTTGAATTTCTCCTGCTTCAGGTAAAAATTCAAGATCCTGAGATCCAGGATAGGACGAAGCCTGCCATCCTTCTTGGGAATCAGGAAATACCGGGAGTAGCATCCCTGACCCCTTTCCCGCTCTGGGACCACCTCTATCGCACCTTTCTTCAATAAAGTTTGGACTTCCTCCTGAAGGAGAAACAGATGTTCCTCTGAGCAATACCCTTGGCAAGGAGGGTAATTGGGAGGGAATTCCCGAAAGGGAAGGGCATACCCATTTTCCACGAGATTGAGAACCCAAAGATCTGATGTAACCGATTCCCAATCTCGTAGAAAGTGGGTAAGCCGGCCCCCCACCGGGCCTACATGATCCTGAATGGCGGATCTAGGGCTGCTTATCTGTGGCTGGGGGGTTGGTGGAGGTAGAGGAGGAATTGGGCTGACGCCCCCGAGGACGTGCTCTCTGCTTCCCCCTGTATGATCTATACAGGGTATTCTGCTGCTGCTGCTGTTGTTGCTGCTGCTGCTGCTGCCCTTGTCTATATGTACGAAAGGAATGGCCAAAACCTCTAAATTTCTTGGTCGTAGAGCCTCTGACCTGAAGACCAAGAGATCTAGCCGGCGCCCTGCTGTCCTTGAATCTTTCCAAGGCCGCATCTGCTTTCCTTCCAAAGAGCCCCTCACCATCGAAAGGCAAATCCAATAAAGCAGACTGCACATCAGTTGAAAAATCGGATGACTTCAACCAAGCCGAACGCCTAGTGGCAACAGCTGTGCCCATGATCCTCGCACAGAATCCGCAGTATCAAGCCCGCTTTGGATGACTTGACGGGCAGCAGCTTGAGAATCAGACAATGCTTCCTCAAAGTCTTTCCTGCTATCCTCTGGAACCTTAGGGATCAATGTGCGCATAGAGTCCATTAGAGCATGAATGTATCTACCCATAAGGCAAGTGGCATTCGTAGATTTCAGTGCCATACTAGCCGAAGAAAAGTTCTTTTTAGCTATTTGGTCCTGTTTCTTGGCCTCTTTGTCGCCAGGCACCTGCGGAAAAGCCCCAATCGATTTTTTAGAACATGCAGCCTGAATCACCAAGCTCTCAGGAGAAGGGTGTGACGACAAGAATGCAGGGTCCTCAGGAGCCACCCTATACCTCCGAGCCACGTTCTTGGAAACTGCAGGAGCAGAGAAAGGCTTTTTCCACACCTCCATAATGGGTTCCTTTAAGGCTTCATTAAATGGAAGCAAAGGCTCCACAGCCTGACTAGAAGAATGAAGAACTTCAGTCAGCAAATTCGACTTAAATTCGACAGTAGGCAAAGACAAACCCAAAAGTCCAGCTGCCTTCCTCATGACAACATGATACGGTTGAATATCCCTGGAGGGAGTTTCAGATCCCGAAGGCAAAGACCACTCCGGGGAAAACTCGAGACCACTTGCCTCTGCCAGGTCGTCGAAACTGCCAGCATCCAGCTCGCCTTCCTCCATATCTGAAGAAGACTCATCAACCCTCTGTTGTTCAAGCAGACGTTGAGCTTCTCTTCGAGACCTGAATTTGACTCGAAGTGCAGCCGAATCCAAAGCCGAATCCGACGGCGCCGGAGCCGACTTCGGAACCGAATCCGAGGGCTTGGAAGGAGGATCCATGGACTTGCTTGGAGCCGGTGATGTCGGAGCCGGAGTCGTCGACTTCGGGCGAGCCGGCGTCGATACCGGCGTCGACCCTGGTGGAGCTTGGTACTGCCACAGCGGAGTCGAGGTTGGCATAAACGGCATGAATGGTGCCGGAGCATATGAGTGAGGAACACCCAAATTAAAGGCCATAGGACCCATGGGGCCCGAAGGCGCACCAGAGGGGAACCATGATCTTGAGAAAACACCATACATCGCGTTTAAAAACGCGGAAGGGTCCTGACCTGGAGTCGGGAATGGTGGATGCTCAGGATGACTTTGAGGAAGGCTTAAATCTGCCTCTTCAACAGGATTCGAGGATTCCCCCTCAACAGGAACTCCATCGGCGTCATCCGGAGTCGGAGAATGAGCCGGAGATGGAGCCGGAGTCGGATCCGGAACCGGAGTCGGAGAATGGGCCACCGACTCCGAAGGCGAAGCCTCACCTTCATGATCCGACACATGTGGAGGAATCACCTTCGACTTCACCCTCCTGGGAGACCTTGGTCTTGAACCAGACTTATCCACTGAATGATGACGGGATTCATGCCTCCTCTTCTTATGTTTTTTCCGAGAACCGGAAGCACGGTCAGACGAGGACTTCGAGGCCGACGCCTCACGAGACCTCGACCTGGATCTCGACTTCGATCTCTTCGAGCGCTTCGAAGACTTTCTAACCTTACTTGCTTTAAGCTTGGCCACCAGGAGCTTCGATTCCCGCTCTCGAAGAGCCTTCGGATTCATCTTCTGACACGATGAACAACCTTCAACGTCGTGATCCGAGCTCAAGCACCATATGCAGTCTTGGTGAGGGTCCGTAACGGACATCATCTTCCCACATTCTCCACAAGGCTTAAACCCAGTCTTCTTTGTCGACATGACAAACGTGCAACAAGGTCAGAGAAAGGAGAATCGAGGAAAAAAAGTAATAGGATACTAGAAGCTACAGAGTAACCCGTTAAACCGTTAGCGTCGACGACGCGGAAAAAAGGGAACTGATGTCATCACGCCGGCGTGGGCCTATTGTAGGCGTCGGTGACGTCAGCGGAGTCGCGAGCGATGTCGTGTCTCTGTGACGTCCGAGTCCACGTCGGCGCGAGGCTACAAAAGAATTTCCGAATGTTGCTGACTGAAGGACTGGGTTATTTAAGACCCAGCGGTGCCAGGGGACAACACCTGAAACCTTCGTGGGTAACCTGCTCCGGCGTACGAATGACAGAGACACGGGACACTTCCTTCGGCGTCAAAGATTCGAGCTTTATTACTGCAGGGAACACAGAAGTCACAGCAAGTACAACACGTGCAACTTGGGGAGACTGCTTCAAATTGCTGCAAGTGGGTCGCTCCTTTTATACACGTTTCTTCCATAGGTTTACATGGTACACAAAGGTTTACGACTCGGTTCCCATAATTATCCCCGAGAGGGGTCGCTTTGGTCACTTTGATACATTGAGAGTCCGAAACATAAGTGCGGATGCATTTGGCGGTTCCCAACTGTAAAAACCCATCTTCCCACCATTAGTACATTCCAATCAACAATAAAACAGATCGAAGAAGGAACAAGGACAGGTGCAGAGGAAGATGGAGACAGTGGGGGAATCGGAAAGGGTGTAAAAGAGGAGGTATCGGGAAACACGAGCTACAGGCATCAAAGGGTCGTGCCTAATGAGATGCACGGCTGAGACAATAAACCGGCACGGCAAGATGAGCCTCGAGCGGGGCCATCTGCCTTACAGTATCATCCCCCTCGTCATAAAGACATTTTCAAAGGACATATGTCTTCCGCAGATATCTTGGGAATCCCAGGGTCGCGAAGCGGACAACGTCCGTTCGCTGGCTACTTGAGGGCAAGAGACAAAATGGACGCCGTATCTAAGATGGAACCCGTGGGTGCAGATAGAAAAACCCACGTAACAGACGAACGGTTTAGGTTAACATAGCGAAACTGCATACACCCACTAAACTCGTCATTTGCGGTTCATAGATACCAGACTCGACCATATTCGTGCGAGTCGAAAACACCACTTACAATTGTCACGGAATCTCAGACGCTCCTTTTGCCCTCATGTAGGCAAGCACTAGTCGGAATCATACTCGATATTCATCAGACCATCTAGATGTTGCTGCAACATAGCTCTGTCCAACCGAGCTCCTTTGGTAACAGGCGGCTGTCTTATACACGTTGTAGCACAGAGGCCACATAAGGCAGGACCACACTGCACACAAAGGCAACACGTGAACAGGAACGCCACAACAACTCCGATAATCATCAGAATCTTCCAACCCCAAGTCGACATCAGGCCCCAAAACCACCCAAGTAGCGTCCAATCCCCTACGTCCACGTGTATGGACTCAGAGATCTTATGCAACTTTGAGATGGCTTGATAGACAGTCGGAGCGTTATCTGGAATGAAAATACAGCAGCTCGAATGGATCACCTTACATACCCCACCTCGATCTGCTAAGATCACGTCTAAAACCATACGGTTTTGTAACGTCATAAGTCAATCCGCCTAAAGTTCTGTGGTGATATTACCAAGGGCACTGGCAGTAATATTAGCTGTCGATTCTACCACTCGAGTCAATTGTCTCAGGTTCCTACTATTAACCATAGGCCCCCAAAACGGGAGGAAACCCTTGAAAAAGTCTCCTGCCTCTTGACCGGCAGTATCCTCTTCGCTAATTACGCCTCTCACAACTCTAGTCTTGTGATAGTCTGCGTCTACAGTGAACGTCGGAGGCAACAGATTTGCGATAAAACATGAGCCCGCAAAGTCGGAGGGCAACCATGCATACGCACGATCATGACAGACAAAGTATGTACCCTTGGCCGCCAGAAACACAGGGGATGAGACCATCGGCAGAATGTAATTCTCGGTGCAAGCACTCTCTCCGAGTCGAGTTTTCGATCTTCGGCCACGACCCATTAAACAAAAATTACCAATGTGGGGTACGACCCATATCGGAGGTGAGCTTTTAAGCTGTTTATCACTCGTGAGCGCACTATATTCAACCTTACTCAGGACCCTATAGGCTTGTACCTCTTCCTCTGGGATGAGCGACGGCTCATAGATATCTCTATCTAAGTCTTCTATCGCTATAGACAAAGGCTTGTGATACGAGCCAGGGCCAAAGTAGGGAGAACGGGGCTCTCGACTGCGGTAAGAATCTAGTGCGCTTCGAAACATTGTTTGAAATGCTCGAGCGGAACCCTGGGAACTATACGGTAAAACCAGATATGGAATTCCCCTATCCGTGGTATGTGGCATCAACCCACACACCCAACAATTAGTAGTGTTAACCACTAACTGGTGCTGGTGAAGGAGCTGGATAAAGGAATTATTGCGGAATTCTACACGTCTGGCCTGCTCGTGTTCGGGTAAGATATGAAAAGAATGAGGGGATGCAGTGGAGGTAAGTTTAGGGTCAGAAGTAGGAGTAGGTATGGCAGAAGGTAAGAAGTACGACATCATATAGTACACCCCACCCGCCAATAATGCAGAAACAGTCAAAAGCAATATGAATATCTGAAACATAAAACATTTGGTACGACTAAGTTGTTGTAGCTTGAATCTTTGTGCCTGAGCTTCTTCCAAGTCCATCAGCTTTGAAAACGCCATCCCCTACGACCGTCCGCAACGTTTCTTGACGCACTTCATTCTGTGTAGCAGTAGTCAATCCCTAGGAGTTCCCAGGAACCGACGGTCTTTAACCTAGCGTCAAGACCTGCTAACCAGAAGGAAGTACACGCGCGGCCCTACGGCCTTTATTTACAATGTATATGCAAATGTCTCTCAGCTGTGGAAGCAAAAATACATATGAAACGAACCTTCAATATATACAAGAATAATTACAATGATACGGGTGTTCAGACTGATCGTGGAAAACAGGGTAATGCAATTGACAAGGGACAGAACGGAATCTTTTTATTTGTCCTTAGTACTGGATCGCAAAAAGTATCGAGTTTTCCCAGGACGTGTCTGCTCGTCAAACAAAGGATCCGTTGAAGAAACAGAGTTCTGTTGATCAGTCGAATGTTCTGGTCTTGAGTCTTTTGGTGACAAATGTTCAACAGTGTCTTTCTGCTGCACTGGGGATTCTCCGACAGGTTGTGCGTCGCTAAAAGGTACAAACGCCGGCAATCCTTCGGATTCAACTGAAGCAATGCCCCTCCTCACCCACGAGTCTGCTGGTAACGGTATAGGAACTTTCTTCGTATGGGTGGCATGCACCCAATTTTTCCGGCCCTCTAAACGAACGGCAGTTCTCGTGGCAAGGAGGACCTGGTAGGGTCCAGTGAACCTGGGCTCCAAATTCTTCTTACGAGCAAAATTTCTGGTTACCACCCAGTCTCCGGGCTGGAGCTGGTGGCCTGGACCCTCCGTCTGCGTCGGCAATGCTTCGTAAACCTGTTGGTGAATTAACCTCAGTTTAGCAGTCAGATCATGAAGATAGTCAATCAACATTGGGTACTCAAGATCACGGAACACACCCGGTCTAGGGACCCCCCACACATTCGCAGGGCGACCGAACACTATCTCATAGGGACTAAGCCCTACTCGGGAGTGTACGGTTGCCCTTGTTGACAGTAAAGCTAAGGGTAAAGCGTCAGGCCACGAAAGACCAGTCGTAGCCTGAATCTTCGCTAGCTTTAGTTTAAGGGTGCCGTTATACCCTTCAACCAAACCAGCTGACTAGGGATGATTGGCGCTGTGGAATTTTTGATTAATTCCAAGGCCTTTGCACACGCTCTTCATCACACTCCCCACAAACTCACTTCCGTTATCAGACCATACAACCCGAGGCATTCCGTACCGAGGAAAGTATTCCTTCAGTAGGATTTTTGCAGTTGACAAAGCAGTGTTGTCTTTGAGAGGATAGGCTTCAATCCATCGGGAGAACGCGCAAACCACAACTAAAACGTATTTCAGGTTATTGCATCGCTCCATATGGATGAAGTCTAATTGAATCACCTCAAAGGGACACGAAGGGGGAGCAAAACTACCAGGAGGAGTTGGGGTTCCCTTACCAGGATTGTGCAACATACATACCATACAATTCTTAACCAAACGTTCAGCACATTTCGTGATACCATCATTCTTCCACACAGGAGACAGCAACTTACAAATACCTTTCACGCTAATATGTGCTAACCCATGTGCCATTGTCACAACAGCCAGCACATACGCATCCGGCAACATCCATCTCTTATGTTCCGACAAGTCTACCCAACAACCATTCACATCCAACTTTCCCGCACTTTCTTTCCACTTCGTCTTTTCAGTCTCGGTGGCCTCATTTTGTATCGCCTTCACACTCTCGATAGTATCCTCACACATACTAGACTCTGTAGGCCACCTAACCGAACTCGTCACATACATTCGAGTGCTAAGGTTCCGAGCAGTCTCCTTAGCAGTCTCATCCGCAAACGCATTACCACGTCCAACATCGTCCGTCACCTTACGATGCGCACTACATTTAACAATCACTACCTGCTTAGGCAACGTAAGTGCAACCAAAAGATCATTCACCAGCTGACCATGCTGAATCTTCGTACTATGCGATGTCATAAAACCTCTCTCTCTCCACAACCGTCCAAAACTATGGGCGACGCCAAATGCATATTGGCTGTCGGTAAACACATTCACACGTTTCCCTTTCGCTAACACACATGCTCTAGTGAGAGCAATCAGTTCCGCAGCCTGGGCAGAATTCTGATTCAATCTTGCAGCTTCAACAACAGTATTCAACGTCACGACGGCATATGCAGTAGTGACATCGCCGTTCGGCAATTTAAAACATGAACCATCCACATACAAAGTTCCGTCTGGATCTTCCAAAGGAGTGTTTTTAAGGTCCACACGACCTTTCGTTTCCTCTTCGGTCCTCAAATAACAATCATGTTCTGCTATTTCATCTGACTCCGTGTTAATTGGTAACAAAGTTGCCGGGTTCAAAACATTGCAACGTTTTATCTGAATATGACTTGCCAGCAGCGTCAACTCGTACCCAGACAACCTCGCACTCGTCAAGTGCTGAGTTTTCGTACGATTTAAAAGAGTATCGACTGCGTGCGGAACCATCACCGTAAGCATATTATCCATGACCAATCCTGCTGATTGTCGGATGGACACCGCAGCTGCCGCTGTTGCTCTCAAACAACTCGGCAATGCTCTAGCTACCGGGTCCAAGGTCGAGGAAAAATATGCACATGGACGTTGCTTACCACCAAAAGGTTGCGTTAAGACACTCAAAGCACAACCTTCCCTCTCGTGAACGTATAATGTGAACGGCTTACTGTAGTCAGGAGTACCTAACACAGGAGCCGAACACAATGAATCACGCAATTCAGAAAAACTCTTCTGACATTCTTCCGTCCATGGTAAAGGAGTTGAAACATCCTTACACGTAAGAGCCACCAATGGTTTCGCTAGCAATGAAAAATTTGGAATCCATTGCCTGCAATACGACGTGATACCTAAAAAGGCACGCACATCTCTTTGGGTTGTTGGCACAGTCATTCGCGCAATTGCTGCAATTCTCTCTGGGGTCAACCGCCTTCCCTCCTTTGACAATAAGTGACCTAGATAGGTTACTTCTTGACAACAATATTGGAGTTTAGAAGGTGACACCTTGTGATGTAAGTCACAGAGATGTTGCAGCAACGACACCGTAGCAATTTTGCAAACGTCCTGAGTGTCCGCAGCCACCAATAAGTCATCGACATATTGGATTAAGGCCGCACCAGCCGGCAACGTAAACGCATCCAGTTGACCCTTCAAGGCTTGACTGTAAATCGATGGACTCTCACAGTAGCCTTGAGGAGCGCGTTTAAACCGGAAGCTGCGTCCACCAAGAGAGAAACCGAAAAGGTCTCTGCTCTCTTCTGCAATTGGAATGCTGAAGAACGCATTCTTCAGATCGATCACCGAAAACCAAGATGCAGAAGCTGGAATCAGAGTCAGTAGCGCCGTGATGTCAGGCACAACAGGGAACTGAGGAATCACAATTTTATTTATCTCCCGTAGATCGATAACAAAACGATAAACAGGTGGTTTCGAAGGATCAGTACGTTTTTAGAATGGGCAGTATAGGGCTGTTGCACACGTTTCCCCGCGTTTCTTCAATAACGTCTTTCTCGATCAAATCATAGATGATCGCTAACAGTGCTCGTTCACCATCAAGAGAGATACGATACTGGGGAATACGTGGCAATCGCACATTAGATTTCAGCTGAACAACATAAGGGGAGATGTCAAGCAGGCCCACATCATTGGGACATGTTGCCCATAGAGATGCAGGAAGAGAACTCAATTCCGGTGGAAGCTTGTCGAGAGACAAGTACATAGGAGAGACAACCCTCTCTCCTAACGTAAGCTTTACACCCGCAGGGGAACAATACAAAGTTGCATACAAACGTTTTAGCAAATCTAGGCCCAAGAGATTTTCACCACACCCAGTAGTCAAAATCAACGGAGCTTCAAGCTCACGTGGCCCAATTGTAAGGGGCAAAGGGCGTGAAACTGGATTGCTAACGGGGGCGCCAGAGAATCCAACGGAAACATTTGTTAAGCCAGACAAAGGTGCGCCAGGGAGTTTCGAATGCATAATAGAACTTTTCGCTGCACCAGTGTCCAACAGAAAAGGCTCAACGACGCCCGATGTAGCAACTGCGACGTAAGGCCCTCTCTGATCAACCGGAACTGATACCACTCCCTCTCCTTGTCTATGGCTATCCTAGTAATTACTGTCGTCAGTTCCCTGATCGACGTAATAATCGTCTACATTGTACTGCGCAGATCGTCCTTGCGATGATCCACGTTGATCGAAACAGTTATTAGAATTTGATGAGTTATCTGAACGATCATTTTGAACACCTCGACCTCTACCACGTGATGTCTGCTGAGAACCACCACGACCTCCTCTAGATGAGTTACCACTATTACGATCGTTTAGAGCAGGACAATTGAATTTTAAATGACCCTCCTGTCTACAATAGGCACACTGATTGTACCCTAACGAAGATCTTTGAGAAGAGGAGTCATTTCGAGATTGTGATCTATTTGATTGTGGCTGCAATCTATTTTGCTGTGAGGCATTCTGATTCGAACGCGGAGGATACGCTTGCTGTAACAACACTTTAGTTTTAAGTTCTTTCGTCTTTTTATCAGCACGATCGTTCTCCTCTTTCTCTCTGTTCTCATAATACTGTGCTGTAGCCAATATTTGAGCCGAGGTAGAAACGGCCCACGCACTTTCAGAATTTTTCAACTTATTGCTCAAGTCAGGCAATAAGTTAGAGACAAATTTGTCCACGAACAACCGTTGACCACCCTCAGTGCCCATATCCTGCCCACTATGATCGATGAATGCCTCCTCAAATCTCGTAAAGAAGTCGGAGACACTCTCATCCTTCTTCTGCTTACAAGCTGACAATTTGTCCCAATTCACCCTCATAGCTGGCATAAGAGTTTTCATTAGCGTAATTATTCTCTGAGGGAGAGCAGCAATCAACTGTTCGGGTTTAGCACCACCAGTTTGCAACCCATCCGCCGCTATAAGGGCAGCCCAATCACCGCCTAATTCGTTGGGATGGTTTTCCTGACGAATCTTAGCCCATACCGGTTGCGGTACTACATTGCCAAACAGCATATCAATATCGGCAAGATTCATTATCGTAGCGTCTACAAGCTGCGACAATTCCTTATAGTACCCTGCAGGATTTTTGCGAGGGTCAGGCAAAGATTGCTTCACCTGTAAAACTTCCGATCGTTTCCATGGGAGATGAATCCATACTCTCTGGAAGTGCGCCAAAATCGGTGGCTGAGCTTGAGGGTTAGCTGGCATCCATACTGGAGGGACTTCACGCATAGGAAACTGACCAGACGCATCTAACTGTCTCTCAACGTCCTCAACAAACAAGGCTTGAGGTATAGGAGTGGGACGAAAAGATAACAACCGCTCAACAGCACGTCGAACGTTGGTATCCACTATCAGTCCGTTCGAGAACTGAAGCTGTAGATCAGACAAAGAAGTCAACACCTCGTCAGGTGCATCAGCCGATATCTGATCGCGCAAAACTTTGCACATTTCTTCGAACACAAATCTTTGTGTCGGTACATTGAATTGACAGAACGTATCAAGTACAGCACGTGGAGGATTTCTAAGAGGATGCGTCATCTAACCCATCGCCATATTATATAGCGAAGCACGTTCCCTGTTACCGGGAAGCTGACTACGTCTCTGCGGACCATCCGAACCAGCGGACCCAAGAACAGGTCCGAGAGAATGAAAGAAGCTAGCCGCAACAGGAGAAGTACGACTACGAGTAGATGGAGAAGTATAGCACAAGGGACTAACAAGAGAAGGAGTAGAGACAGAAGCAACAACAGGGGTTAACAGAGCAGAGGCAGTAGCGGGAGCAGGAGTATTTGGAAGCGGAGGAGCAGTAGGAATAGCAGTAGGCAAAGGAGCAGGAACAGTCGGAAGAACGGGTGCAGGTTGAGGAGCAGGCTGAGGAACAGGTGGAGGAACAGGTACAGGGGGAACCACTGGAGCTGCGGTACCCTGTACATACGGAGGTGGCGACTTCATAAGATAAGACATTAGAGGATCCTCAACTGATTCTTCCTTCTTGTCCGACCCCATAGGCAAAACAGGATAGCATTTATCTATGGACATACGCTGTAGCCTATCAAACACTTCCTTTTCCTTATCCTCCTTATCACGCTGAAACTGCTCTGCTTTCTTTACAATGGGAGCAACACCATCTCTCTGATTACATTTAGTCTGTCTGATCTCTTTCTGTCGGGCTTCTTTACGCCACAACCGAAAGGCATCAAACATGGCCGGCCTTGACTTTTTCGCAAATAATTTAGCCTCAAGATTATCTAAAATTGGAGTCTCAAAGCTACCATGAGGTGGCCAACTAAGGACACCATCCTTTTTAGTGTAACAAATCCAATATTCATTAAAAGTAATCGGGCCTAGCCCGTGTTTGCTGTAGAGCTCATAAGTGGGAGTTCCAACCGGAGGTATCGGACACGAATCCTCCAGTCGGTAATCCGTACCACAACGTCTGAAACAACTAAACAAAGTACAGCGACCAGGCATCTTGCACACTGGCCGTGTTTCACAAACTTCAAGGGTTACGGGATTTACCAAGTCCCAGCAAAGAGCAAAAACCCTCGGTTTTTGGCGTCTGCAGTCGTCAAATATCACAACAAAGTACCAAGAACCACAAATGCAATGGAACCATGCAACAACTAAGTAACCACAACCAAGAACTCTGGGAGCGACCCACAAATACTTAACTCAAAGATCGATGGCGTCACCAGGAAGGCCCGTCAATCCTCTCGCTATACCAAGGTCTACGCCAGGCGCCAAAACAGGTCTACAGTCAGGGCAGCAGTCCGTCGCAGCCGTCAGGAGGCGGGAATCTTCGCGGGAAAAGTCTTCGGGCCACTTGTTCCGACAACAGGATCGATGAAGCGGAGTGCACCTTCCCTCGGAGATTTCACACGAAGTTCCTCACGATTGTCGGGCTTGGACCGGTACCACTGATGCAGCCCCACGTTGGGCGCCAACTGAAGGACTGGGTTATTTAAGACCCAGCTGTGCCAGGGGACAACACCTGAAACCTTCGTGGGTAACCTGCTCCGGCGTACGAATGACAGAGACACGGGACACTTCCTTCGGCGTCAAAGATTCGAGCTTTATTACTGCAGGGAACACAGAAGTCACAGCAAGTACAACACGTGCAACTTGGGGAGACTGCTTCAAATTGCTGCAAGTGGGTCGCTCCTTTTATACACGTTTCTTCCATAGGTTTACATGGTACACAAAGGTTTACGACTCGGTTCCCATAAATATCCCCGAGAGGGGTCGCTTTGGTCACTTTGATACATTGAGAGTCCGAAACATAAGTGCGGATGCATTTGGCGGTTCCCAACTGTAAAAACCCATCTTCCCACCATTAGTACATTCCAATCAACAATAAAACAGATCGAAGAAGGAACAAGGACAGGTGCAGAGGAAGATGGAGACAGTGGGGGAATCGGAAAGGGTGTAAAAGAGGAGGTATCGGGAAACACGAGCTACAGGCATCAAAGGGTCGTGCCTAATGAGATGCACGGCTGAGACAATAAACCGGCACGGCAAGATGAGCCTCGAGCGGGGCCATCTGCCTTACAGTATCATCCCCCTCGTCATAAAGACATTTTCAAAGGACATATGTCTTCCGCAGATATCTTGGGAATCCCAGGGTCGCGAAGCGGACAACGTCCGTTCGCTGGCTACTTGAGGGCAAGAGACAAAATGGACGCCGTATCTAAGATGGAACCCGTGGGTGCAGATAGAAAAACCCACGTAACAGACGAACAGTTTAGGTTAACATAGCGAAACTGCATACACCCACTAAACTCGTCATTTGCGGTTCATAGATACCAGACTCGACCATATTCGTGCGAGTCGAAAACACCACTTACAATTGTCACGGAACCTCATGACGCAAGGGAGATATTCACAAGGTGAGGAATCCACACGGCAGATGTATCTATCAGAAATACACATTATACATTGACAATAAATCATGTACATGTTTAAATCAATGTACAAGATTAGTTACACGAGACAGGGTTAAAAGGTGTAGGAGTCACATGTCCCACGTGTCCTTCATAGCTCACTGTGCTATATTAAAAGGATTACAATTTACAAACTGCAGGTAACAAAAGGTTCTCTGTGTTAAAAGCAGTAACCCACTATAATATCTACATACAAAAAAACATCTGTCATCTGCATGTTACATGATGTGCTCTGCAGGAGACACATTAACCTTATACTACTTTAATTCATATCTGGGAATTCACAAAAACAAATATCTCTCCAACAAATGCGTTCACCTCGAGATTTAGCTCACCGTTATTACTATTCCCTGAGATGTACTGGGCACCTTTACAGCAGATGCCTTAACCCATAAAATATTTTAAAACGCATACTTTGTAACCAATTAAGCAGAAGAGATCTATAGCCATGCTTCTCCTTGTTGCCAATTTCTTTGTGATAGTGTTTAAAAAAGTAAATATATTAGTTGAGGCCCAGATTTTGCATTGGGGTTGCGCCACTGCTTTAGCACAACCCTGATGCCAAATCTCATTTGTTAAATCTCATAATGTGCTGAAATGTTCTTGTTATATACCAGATAAACATGCATCAGGTCTTAATATCTGATGTCACTTCTTGTGATGTCACATCCAGTGAGGTCACTTCCTGTTATGTCACGTGCAATGTCACATGTTGTGACATCATGTGTTGTGATGGCAAACGTCATGATTTCACTTGTATTCTGCCTAACCTGGTTAGTTCCCCCCACTTCCTTTTGTAGGACTTGTGCCCTGCGGTTTGGTTTCAAAATTCTATCTCCTATGCTATCCCTTTGAGTGGTGCTGGGAGGCGGGGAACACAAACCTTCCCTCTTCCTTTACCAGAGATGTGGGTCTGTGCCTTTTAACAATTTTAAAATGAACAGCCTCGCTGCTCAGCATGACTTAGGAAGAAATGCCACAGCACCCGCGCCCACACATTTAGATTTTCTTTAACTGCACTTGATAATTACTGAAAGCGAATATCTCCAACAAGCTGCAGAAATCGGAAAGGGGAAGAAGAAATGCTCTGTGGATGGGCTGGTAATAGGTAAAGTGGGTTAGTTTTTTGAAAGAGCACTTGCCACTTTCTGGCCAAAGTAGCATTTCAGAATCTCCATCAACTAGTTCTCACAAGGCCGTAGTAATAAAGTGCCTGAGTGAGGCTGTCCACCCTCCAGCATTCACTGCCAAGACCGCAGAGTGGTAGGAGTGTCTCGGAGCTGGCAGTACTTGACTTGCTCCTTGAGAGGATGTGGTGGCTGCTACCAATGTCAAACCAATCCATCATCTGGCATCAAAAAACGAGGTGCAATAACAAGCCTTTGTATTTGTTAGTGATGCACCTTTTATATGCTGCTTCACTTTTTATCTGTTGGCACAGTGCTTATATCTGTTAATGATGTACCTTGCATCTATATCCGCTGCACAGCATCTGCATCTCTTTGGGGCCCCCTGCACTGAACAACGCTGAATTTATTTTCCATTTTCAGCTCATTCTCACTCATGGGCACTATGGTTAGATCATTGTCAACACTCTTCCTTGGCCAGCCTCCATCTGGGCCCATTCCTGGAAAAAACAGCCTCTCTGGCTGGCAACAGAAAATCCAGAAGACTAGATGTTTAAACAAGACAGCTGGTGCCTCACTTGTGGGCCTGTGCATAGAGAGTGTGTTTAGAGAGTGTGCATAGAGAGTGTGACTGGATACCCGTCACCCCCTCCCAACACAATCCCCAAGAATGGGAAGACGGATACAGTTCTTGAGCTTTTGGAAGGCGGGAGGGAGTTACCCTCCCGGCCGTATTTATTAAAATATGAAACAAAATTAAAACATTAAAATAACAGTTTCATATCATGTACAATTTCATTTATACATTACGATGTTTATTGGCTAACCTTAACATATCTCTAATACAAAGGTTCTCCTAGCCGATTCTAAAACATCCTGTAAATGCATTTCTCAAAATTCAAATTGTACATCCTAACATTACGGGCCAACGGCAAGGTCGTAACCGGTGTCAGATCCCTAAACCAGACTCCCCCCCTTACTTGTGAGGGGCGGGTGCACAGAGGACTGTACCTCTGTGCCAAATTCCAATTTCCCTTTTCTTAACGGGGGCCCATACTTACTCGACGCCATCTTGGTGGTCGTCCGAGGACTCGTGTGAGGTGTCTAGAAGGTAGCGTAGACCCCCCTCCCACCCCACACTGCTTACCACATCCGCCGTCGCGGATGTCCTGGCCCCGGGAAATTCCAAGGACGGGACCCGTAGCCCCTCCACCCCAGGGAGGGGTCTTGACCGCCTTCCCTTTCGGCGTTCCCATCCTTAGAAGGGTACCGCCTCCCCGTGTGAGGGGCCAATGGCCGCCTCCCCCCGGGCTTTCCCATCCATAATGGGTGGCGCCCCACCTCTAGGGATCTTCCAATTACTGCTCACCGATCATGACCGTACCGCCCGACCAAAAATAAATACGACATTGTTTAATCTACTAAGAACGACATATACAGTTATACTAGCTTTTCAAGTATAAACTTTATCTCTACAATACACTTCTTTCATCATAGCTGCGATACTCGCCTGAGTTCGTGCTAAAAGAGCAACCATTTATTGTATATCAAAACATCAAACTTTATTAGAAACAACCTGAAAAAGAGACATCGCACTCTATTAGAAAACAACTTGAAAAAGAGATCATATCATCATCAATCGACTTTATTGCAATACAGAACGCTGTCATCAGGGGCTGGTGGGTGGGTCAAAATTGGCTCTTGTTCCGTCAAGGGCTCACGTGCAACGAGGAGGTGCAGCTTCCAAGCACAGGAACAAGAGGATGCTTCCTTGGATTGCTGCTCCATTTATTCTTCTCCGGGAGGGCGTGGACCCTCCTCCGACCGCCTACAGGGCGTGGCCAACGGTGTAGGTGTCTAGGACAGCCTCCTCTTGGGCGGGAAAAGGCGCGCCCCGGCTATGCCGCTTCGGGCATACCAGCCGTGACACGCCTTCCGCCCAAAATGGCTTCCCGGGGGGATCGAGGCACCCGACCATACGTTCGGGGGGACCGAGTGGTCGCCCCTTTCCATATGGCCTGGATACCCGTCACCCCCTCCCAACACAATCCCCAAGAATGGGAAGACGGATACAGTTCTTGAGCTTTTGGAAGGCGGGAGGGAGTTACCCTCCCGGCCGTATTTATTAAAATATGAAACAAAATTAAAACATTAAAATAACAGTTTCATATCATGTACAATTTCATTTATACATTACGATGTTTATTGGCTAACCTTAACATATCTCTAATACAAAGGTTCTCCTAGCCGATTCTAAAACATCCTGTAAATGCATTTCTCAAAATTCAAATTGTACATCCTAACATTACGGGCCAACGGCAAGGTCGTAACCGGTGTCAGATCCCTAAACCAGACTCCCCTCCCTTACTTGTGAGGGGCGGGTGCACAGAGGACTGTACCTCTGTGCCAAATTCCAATTTCCCTTGTCTTAACGGGGGCCCATACTTACTCGATGCCATCTTGGTGGTCGTCCGAGGACTCGTGTGAGGTGTCTAGAAGGTAGCGCAGACCCCCCTCCCACCCCACACTGCTTACCACATCCGCCGTCGCGGATGTCCTGGCCCCGGGAAATTCCAAGGAGGGGACCCGTAGCCCCTCCTCCCCAGGGAGGGGTCTTGACCGCCTTCCCTTTCGGCGGTCCCATCCTTAGAAGGGTACCGCCTCCCCGTGTGAGGGGCCAATGGCCGCCTCCCCCCGGGCGCTCCCATCCATAATGGGTGGCGCCCCACCTCTAGGGATCTTCCAATTACTGCTCACCGATCATGACCTTACCGCCACAGGCCGGATAGTTGACCGGCTATCCGGACCCCCCACAAAAGCTCCTATGAAAGGTCATGGCTACGTAAACTCTTTAACCAAGCTATGAAGTCTCCTATGAGTAAGACATTACCCTCCCGGGACAAATGGACCCCATCCTCCAAATACATATGGTCCCCCCGGATACATCCGTGTGGAATACAATGCAATTTACCTGTACGAAACAACCTACTCATTTTGTTATTAACCTTCTTTACCGACTGGTTCAAAGCCGACACTGAGAGGGCCCCCTGTCACACCTTCCTAGGAATCATGTGTGACCATGCAATTGTGGACCCCGGAACCCTTCTCGCCAACCAACTCACTGCGGACAAAATTGACTCGAGGAGCACTCGTCGACCAATGGTCACCAAATCATTGCCCCCAAGATGCACTATGATTACACATGGCGGTGACCTCGTCCGCCCTAACAGTCCCTCAATAAAATCTTGAAACTGGTCAATACAGAGCCCGCCCCTTCCGTGGAAGGTCACCCTGTACCCGTATTCCCCAGCCACGTGAATCATGTCACCTGCTTTGAATACGTCCGCGGCACGCCTCACGTATGAGTGGCCAACGACCCACACCACTCTTTCCTCAGCCGGTGATCTTTGACCGCTGGTCCCCAGGTGTCAAGTCAACTGCACAGTCCGCTCCGCAAAGCCTGCTCGCGAAACTGTAAACCAAACAGAAAACAAGAAGCGTGAGTTCATGACATAGGCTTCACAACATGTGCAACCGCACATACCTTTTATAACAGTTCGAGGACCAACGCCCCAACTGTTTCACCTTTTCAACATTCAGACCCCTGGCTGTAGCCTCTGTCGCAGCCCCTATCCGGAAGGAATGGGTCCCAAAATCGCTCGGGTTCAAGCCCTCTGCCGCGATTGACATTGTTAACACCCGCTGAAATTGAAACCTAGTCAGTGGGGTGGCGTCAGTGTGCCTCAGCAAGCTTCCCCCCCATGATGCCGCCCTCTGCGCTAAATACTCCTCTACGCATTTTACCGGGCACATGGGAGATCCCGGAATCTGCTGGACTACCACGCTGTCCCCGATCGCTCTCTGATCGGTCTTGGACCTGGCTATAGAGACTACCATTGTCTCCCCCTGTATCCGAATGTGTTCTCGACACAGACCTCCCCCCGTATTCTGCTTGTTCCTCGCTACCAGTTCGCTTACCCGCTTAGCCCCATGGAATGCTAATGCAAAAGCGGCCCGGAATAGCACCGTCTCAGATTGAGATGAACATGTCGCAGGGAGTACGGACAGTAACAAGGACAACCTTTCTAAACCTATCGGGTGCCTCTCATCCACTCTACGACCCTCAATGCGTTGCCACCCACGCAGGGCCTTTTGCACCAGAAAGGACGATGTGGGGTCCTGGATGCCATGAGCCCGTGCCATGAAAGAAATGGCGGCCCGGTGCCTATTGGCCGTAGCCACTGATTTGCCTGCCTGATGTAAAGATACCAGAAATTTCAGGACATACTCCTCCTGCCCCCATTGCTCTCCCCTAGCTGACCCTAAAAAGGACCAATAAGAACGGAACGCCCCTTCATATGCCTTCCTTGTCCTGGGTGCTAGACTCTCTCCCACGAGGTTTTGTAATCCGGGGCACCCAGAGACCAGAGAGCTTCGGGAAATGGTGCCGCCACCGAGTTCCATGTGGGCAGAAAACCCCGGAAGGCCTGCATATGGGAACGAGAGAGCGCATCAGCTGCCTGGTTTAGTACCCCTGGCACGTGTCTTGCCCTAAAGTGGACGTTTAGTCTCATACATAGCAGGACAATTTCCTTCAGCAATCTCAAAATCCATTTGCAGCGTGCTGCCTGACTATTGATACACTCAACAACGGTCATATTATCAGACCAGAACACCACAGAGCGATCCCGAAACCCCTCTGGCCAAGTTTCTAAGGCTACCAGAATAGGGAACAGCTCCAGAAACCCAATGTTAGCAGTGAGTCCATTATCGTGCCACCACTCAGGCCAGGTTCGTGCCGACCATTGATTGCCGAATATGGCGCCAAAACCTACACTCCCAGCCGAGTCGGTCCACAACCCCAGTTCTTCCGAAGAAACTGGGGAGTCGGTCCACACGACACGACCATTGAAATCCGCCAGAAATGCCAGCCATATGCGCATATCCTGGCGAACCTCTGCTGACAGTCTTGTGCGGTGGTGCCCTTCCTTGAGGCCCACCATGGCTTGTGCGATAGAACGGGAAAAGGGGCGAGCCATCGGTATTACTCTCAGGGCAAAGTTAAGCTGACCCACAGCCTGTTGTAACTGATGGAGAGTTACTTTTTCCCTCGCCGAGACACATTTTGAGCAAGGCCCTGAATTTCATCACCTTCTCTTTAGGCAAGCGGAAGCATCCCTCTACAGAATCGAGCTCAATTCCGAGAAACTCGAGTGTAGTAGATGGCCCTACCGTCTTACCTGGTGCCAGTGGCACACCAAACACCTTCATAAGATTACAGAATTCCCTCAAGGCCTGTGCACATTCCATATCCCCGGCTGCCCCCAGAAACAGAAAATCATCAAGATAATGCATAACCTGTGTAAAACCCGTGGCTCTTGTGAAAGCCCATTGCAAAAAGCTACTGAATTTCTCAAAATACGCACAAGAGATGGAGCAACCCATTGGCATACATTTATCCATGTAATATCGTCCTTGAAAGCTAAAACCTAGGAGACGCTGATCGCCTGGGTGTACCGGGAGCAACCGGAACGCTGACTCGATATCTGATTTAGCCATCAGCGCTCCGGGCCCCAGGCGATTCAAAATGGCGACGGCCTCATCAAAAGATGCGTACCGCACCGAACAAACTCCCGGGTCAATCGCATCGTTCACCGAAAGACCCCTAGGAGCCGACAAATTGTGTATTAACCTGAACTCCCCCGGGTCCTTTTTGGGGACCACTCCCAAAGGTGAACAAACAAAATCGCCAACTGGTGGTGTGTCATATGGTCCAGCAACCCGACCTCGGGCCACTTCTTTCCCAATCTTTGCCTGCACCACCGCCGTATTCTGCTGAACCGATAGTTGGTTCTTACATTGTGCTTCCCCCCGAAAATCCCCCGCCGGGATGCGGAAACCATATGAGAAACCGTCTCGCTGCACCCCGGCGGAGATATGATCAGGGTATTCGTTCAGCCAAGGGATCAGTGCCATGATATCAACAGGGGTAGGTAATGGCGCCCCTCGGTCCATTTCAGACCTGTTTGGCGCCTCCCCTACCTCCCGTATCACCAGTCTTGGCTCTGCACGTACTCTCGGGGTGCGAAGACTGTCCACACCCTGCACACTCATGCCTGAACTTGCAAGCTCCCTGTGGCCTAGAACACTTGCCTCTGTTAAAGCTCCAGCAGACCCCTTTCTTACCCGGGTTGCCATTATTCTTTGTGTTCTGATCACTGTTTGTACCCGCCCGAAAGGGCGCCCCCAATGAAGGGCGGGAAGGCTCAACCCCGTTCCCGCCTAAAGATGGCGACTTCGCCGTGCTCGATCTCTCAATTTTTTGCCAGGAAATGGAGTCAAAACAATCCCACGTCAGAGATGAGTCGTGCTCCTTGGACTTACGAAATATGCTATCATAACAACACCATTGATTACCCCCGTACGTTTCATAAAATTCCATGATACGTGTCTGATAAACAGGCAATTCCACCAATAATTCAGGCCTACGTTCCCCCATAATTGCAGTGAACATTCCAAACGCTCTGGCCCAATTGGCGATCGTTTCATCTACTCTGAAACCCGCCATCTTTGCGCGCCATACACTAGGATGCAAAAACTCTTTCTGGTTTTTTACATGCTCAATCTCATAGTGATCGGTCAACAAGGAAAACATGTTCACATATTTATCCGCCCAAATCCTTTCTTTCACCTCAATCGGGATATGTTGATCGACTTTTTCCCTCCTCGAGGGGACCGATCCCTCCCCCGCCATCGGCAGTGGTTGCTTACCTGAACCGGTAGCTGTGACCGTTGTTGCTGCCGAACCCACGCCCGATACTGGTTGTTCCACGGGAACCTGCGGGGGAACAAGAGGACACGGTGCTTTCACTGCATCCTTCGATTGCCGCAACTGCTTCATTATCGACCTGGCTTCATCCGCCGTGGCCCCCTCATTCTCTCTGCCCAACCATGCCGCCAACTGGGCAGCCAGCTCAGGAGGCATATCTTCCCCATTCACAGGAGTGACTACCACAGGGATCGGTTGTCCCGCGTTCGGGACCGGAACTGGGGCCTCGGTCGGGGTGACCGGGTTCGCTGGAGGTGGTTCGGGAACCGGGGCCTCCCCACCCGATGCCCCCTTCTTGGCTCTTCTACCTCTCCCGTTAGGGACTACTCCCGGCAATGCTGGTCCGATGACTCTCTTTGGTCCACCCGCACCATTCATTGCCGCCATCTGCTTCTTCATGTCCGCCATGTCCTTCATGAGCATACGAAGCATCTGGTCGGTTCCAACCCTCTTTCCGACCTTCTTGCCCGGCATCGTCTAGGTCCGAAAGCTTCGACTCGCTGAAAGAAGAAACACAAAAATTAAATTCTTCAAAATTGGCTCTTGTTCCGTCAAGGGCTCACGTGCAACGAGGAGGTGCAGCTTCCAAGCACAGGAACAAGAGGGTGCTTCCTTGGATTGCTGCTCCATTTATTCTTCTCCGGGAGGGCGTGGACCCTCCTCCGACCGCCTACAGGGCGTGGCCAACGGTGTAGGTGTCTAGGACAGCCTCCTCTTGGGCGGGAAAAGGCGCGCCCCGGCTACGCCGCTTCGGGCACCCCAGCCGTGACACGCCTCCCGCCCAAAATAGCTTCCCGGGGGGATCGAGGCACCCGACCATACGTTCGGGGGGACCGAGTGGTCGCCCCTTTCCATTATGCTGACTGCACTCCTGTATCAGCTCTGAGGAACAAGGATTTTAAGTCAGGTGGTACTAGATTGTGATGGTACCAACCCAGTCATTGAGAGATCATATAATGTCGCTCTGCACTGCACTTTGACACTAGGCTTACCCCCAGGCCCTACATTGGGGAAGCAGTCTCCAGCTGGAATGTGTCAGAAAAGCATTTGGTAAAACATGCTCAACAGCTGTCGCTAGAGTAGGGCAGCCTTATAGTGCTCACTGAGGGCCTCCCCTTGCCTGTGCTGTGGATGAACCCCTCCCCTCCCCTTCCTATGTTCCCTGGTCTTAGCTCAGCCATGATCCAGGCACAGCCTGCTGAAGACCTGGTAATATGATTTAGAGCACAGGCTCTTACCTGTGAAACAACTGTGCATCCATCAATTTTGAGAGGGCCTTTTGACAGATAAAAGTTTACATGGGAAGGAAAGAGCGAGTGCGCATGACTTAAGACTCACTGAAGAAGCATTGTATGGGGGACTACAATAAGTTTGATTTGTAGAAATGTGTTTGTATCCTCATATACACAATGTGTACACTTTCTATGTCATGCACTATCAGTGTAGAAAGCAAGCAATAATAAAAGTGAAACGTTCCATAAACACCGGAAAAACACTGTTTCTGTTGTTTTTAATGGCGTGAAAATGGGTAACCCCTGATAACCACTGTTTTTTTAAGGGCTTGAAATCACTGGAAAACACTGAAAAAACCCCACCAGAATTGACCAAAAATAGAAACTGAAAACAGGAAAGCCTACTCATATCCAATAAAGACGAAAACCCACAAATAGCGGAATGGCTCAAAGCTATTGATGCCCTCAATGGCAACTTCATCCTGGCGGTTTCGGTAAAATCTCTAGGTATCACCTTAAACCCGAAACTAAACATGAAAAAAACATACGTCAAAATCTGCAAATCGGGCCTTCCTCAATCTGAAATTACTGTACAAAATCAAACCCTTCCTCCCACCCAAAGACCGTCTACAAGCCACCCAAGCACTAGTGCTCTCCAGAGTTGATTACGGGATTGCAGCCCTGACAGGGACATCAAAATCTCACCTCGCCGCCCTGAAAACAACGTTAAATGCTGCTGCCAGAATGGTCACTGGTACTAAGAAATTTGATCACATCTCCAATTGAATTGAGAGCCAGCTTCAGAACAGCCTGCCTCACCCATAAAGCCCTGCACACAGGCAAACCGGAATACCTGGCTGCCAAACTCAAAAAAGCCGGCCAGTCCAGAAACCTCAGGAGCTCCAACACACTCATCCCACTGAAATCTTGTAAGCAGAAAAACGCGACAAAATCATTTGCCAGAAATGCCCCAAAAAATCTAAAACTCCATCTCCCCTCACATCAGAACGATACCCTCATTTCCCAAATTCAAAAATCTGCTCAAACCCTCTTCCTCGACCGCTCTCGAACGAACCAATAGAAGCCAAGGAGGCTCTCCAGCCTGCACTCTCTATAACATTATATTTTGACCAGTGACACTAATTCGGATCATGAAAATCTCTCTGGACTCTCGTCCGGTGTGAACAAAGCAACCTTTGGGGGGCGCCACGTAGGAACTTTATCCTCCTTGCCCGCCCGAGCAACTGCACCTTTGTTCGTCCTATTCTCGGCCTGATCCACATGTTTGACTTTAATCTGTACTGCATACTTGCTCATAATTTACTTTTTTTTTTCTTCCACTACAAGAGCTGCATTGGTCTTAACTATAATAGAAACACCCCTTATGGTTACTTGCTGAGTGGTGCATATTACATCCTGTATCCATTTTTTCCTCTTGCAAAACTCCCTCATCTCTTTTTCTGTGAGATGGGTCTCTTGAAGAATAATAATTTGCTCCGGCGCATCTTCAAGATATTGTAATATTCTCTCCCTTCTATGTTTTTCCCTCAAACCATTTAGATCCCATGTTAAAACCTTCAAATATATATCCTGAACTGATCTAGCTTGTGACATTCTTCTCTAAGTAGATGGTATATTTCTTTAAATTACCTAATTTGGCGGATCGGACATATATTTTCTTTCCCACATGCTCCCCACCCAGTGACCACCGCTCCAACACCCACCCTCCATTGACCCTCCCTAGTGCTCCCCTGGAGAACCCACCTTCTTCTTCCTATGGCCCTACTCTGGCCTTGAGGCTTCCCTTCCGGTATCCGGACAGTGTTAATTACTCTCTATGTGTGTGGATTATTGTATACTGCATGGCGTAACAGACAGAATAAATGGATAGAAAATAGAATGGCATAACTGGTATGAAAGGGATATTTCCCCACTTCTACCTCCCGACCTATTTCAGAAATCAATTGTAAGTAGGCTTCTGCCTCCTCCACTCTCTTAAAAACCCTCATTTTATTGTTATACATTACTTTTAGGGATGCAGGGAATTTCAATTGTGCCGTTGCACTCGCCTGTCTAAAGGGGTCAAGAAGTTTCCCTAGTTCCCACTGTCTAGATGCAGTTATTGAGAAGACGTCTGACCTTATCTGGAGCGTGATCCCCTCCGCAGTTAGGGTGCTGCTTTTTAATGCCCTATTGAGAATATCATCCTTTAAAGTGTAGGTTAGAAAATGTATAAAAATCTTCCTAGGTCTAGTTTTATTTAAGCTTAGTCTGGACGGGTCCCTGTGAATTCTCTGTATATCCCTAATGAGATCCTGTTCCGAGACCTCTATTGCAGTCGCTTGTTTAATGAGTTTGACTACAAATTCTTTGATATTGCTCCCTTCGGCCCCTTCCGGAATTTTCAGGAGGCGTAGATTGTTTCTCCTCTGAGAATTTTCAATGGATTCTATTTTTTCCTGAAGCCCCTGCTCACGTTCTCTTCGATTATCAATTTTCTTTGTGTGTTGTAGAGCCAAAGTTTTCAGATCTGTAACTGTTGATTCAAGGACCGTAGTCCTGACAGCTAGTGAGTCAAATTTTTCACAGAACGTCTTGATCTCCTGCTGGTTCTTTTCCGAGACCTTGAAACCATTTCTAATCTCTTGACTTAGGGACTGGAGGATTAACAGGATAGACTGATCACTAGGTAACCCCTCATCATCTTTACCACTATTCTTAATGCCCTGGCTGCTACTGGATGAAGGAGTACTCTCCCACTCATTGACACCTTCCTGGTCTACCAAATGTTCTTTTTCACCTTTGGGGGGAGTATCCCCATTGCAGGGCGGGGTAGATCCACCTTCTACAATGGCTTCTGCCTCACCCATTTTGGGGCTTTCTATTGTCGCCGGGTCCGGCTGATCTTCCAATACCTGGTATCTGTTAGGGCTTAATATTCCTTCTGGGAAGTTACGCAGGTCTCTTGTGTAACCCGTTGGGGGTTCAGAGCAGCCCAACAAGGGTTTTAATTCAAGAGTGGAATGTATAACCTTGAAATACTCCTTAAGCGAGGGGACAGGCTTAGCCCTACATAAGACTTCTTGAGTACTGGCCTTAATATGAGTTAGGTTAGTGTTCTTAATGCCGCCCTTCCTCTTTAGCTTAGACTTGAGTTGGAATAGGGAATATACAGCCTGATTCATGAAAACCGGAATCTGCGATTCTCAAATAGCAATTAACTGCGAATCGCAATTGAGAAATCGCAGAACGGTATTCATGATGTTTAGCGTGAAAAATAAGCGATTCGCACGCGGCCGCAAAAACCGTTTGCGATTATCGAAAATCGCAGAAAAATCGAAATTTTTGGCAACATCCGTGTTAGATTTGCGATATCGCAAATAGCGATATCGCTAATTGTGAGATCACAAAATCGCGAGATCGGGGAAACGGGAAGTCACATTTCGAGCACAGTGATGTCATCACAACCAGGAAGCAGCCAGTTCCCACCCCCATTCACCACAGTGAAGCAGACCTCGAGGCAGCAACAGAGACAGCTCCTGCAAGGACACCTTGGACTACCACTTCCAACTCCACTGCAGCAATGGCTGAGGAGGCAGTACCTGGGCCCAGCAACACCACTGGGCGCAAGAGAAAACTTAAGTTCTCTGAGCTGGAGTTGGAGCACCTAATCGAAGGGGTGGTGAAGAACCACTCTAAACTGTTCGGGAGAGAGTCGAGGAGGGTGCCCGAGCAGGAGAAGCCCAGGATGTGGGTCGGGATAGCGGCCGCAGTGAACTCTGTGGGTGTGGCCGACAGGTCACTTGATGAACTGAAGAAAAGGTGGTACGACCTCCGAGGTCGTGCCAAGGAGAAGGTCACCGAGAGGCTGGGAGAGTCCCTGGCCACTGGAGGGGGAGGACCTACAGTCCCTCCAAACACCCCCATGGAGGATCGCGTTGAAGACACGCTGGAGGCTGAGGCGTGCATTGGAGTCACCCAATTGGACTCATCCCGCCCCACCCAAGAGAGCCAAGGTAAGTGGTATGCGACTGCAACCCTGTCCCCTATGAATGGCCATGACCCTATAGCCTCCCATAATGTTCCTTCCAAAGTCATGCCATCGGTTCACATCAGGTAATGTCCTAAAGCATTGTGGAACATGTAGTGTGGCCACAATGTACAAGTACCCCAATGCAGCCAGACAGGTTCAAAAGTACGCAATGCCATAGCCAGTCAGGGAATGTCACCCAGCATGCATGTAGCAACTGCACGTATGACAGATACATGCAACTAATGAACGTCCACTTCCCCTCACAGGTGGCGCAGACAGCAGCGACAGTGAGAGGCTGCTCATAGATGAGCAAGCACAGGATGACGAGGAGGTGCCGTTACCAACACAGCCTCCAGCGTCTGCCGCAGCACCAACCCCTGCAGCCCGGCTCACTACCACTGTGCCTCCAGCGTCTGGCGCAGCACCAACCCCTGCAGCCCGGCCCACTACCACTGTGCCTCCAGCGTCTGCCGCAGCACCAACCCCTGCAGTCCGGCCCACTGCCACTGTGCCGCCAGCGTCTGCCGCAGCACCAACCCCTGCAGCCCGGCCCACTACAACTGTGCCTCCAGCGTCTGCCGCACCATCTATGCCCAGCTCGACTCCACCAGCAGCTGGCGCATCCACATCAGGTCCTGCGACAGCGGTGACAGAGCGGCCACCCACTCTGGCCAGCCAGCAAAGCAGGCGTGGCAGGGGACGCCTGCAGACCAATGCTCCCAGCGCCAGGAGGGGGAATGAACAGTGCCTGCCGAGCATGAGTATCGAACGTCGCATGCTACGGATTCACCAGCTGCAGGCACGCCGGCAAGGGGCCATACAGTTGCAGCTGTATAACATTGGCCGCAATGTGGCAGGTGTGGGGGACCGGATGGACCGCATGACAGCAGCCATGGCAGGTGTGGGGGAGGGGATGGCCCGCATGACTGCAGCCATGGAGGCCAACACAGCTGCAATGATTTCACAGCGCAACACGGCCCTCCGCCGCCACCGTCAGCTACTGACGCGGCTGACGGCTTACACTCGGTCAAACTATGTGATTGGCAATGCCACGTCGCAGCTATCACGCTGGTCCCTGGCGCAGCAGCAGCAGCTCATTCAATGCTGCGAGGATGTGGCCAGGGTACTAGAGAACCTCACCACTGCCGTGATGGCAATTCATCCTGTTCTACCTGCCACTGTCGGGGGGGGGACGATGCCAGCGAGGGCACCTCAAGTGTGAGCAGCCACTCTGCCTCACAAGTAGGGGCGTTGAGACGCATCACCAGGCCCACTGCAGGGTCACGTGCGGTGGCTGAGGAGGAGCCGGAGAGGCGCCTGGGTGCTTCGCGCAGGAGGCGCACCTGACTGGAATGTGCTTGTACAGGCACAGGCTGAACATAAGCCTGCCCTGTGTATTGGACGCAGCAGTATGGGGCAATACTGTTTGCAATGGAAGGATGGCAACTGGTACCATTATTGTGAATCAAACAATAATATTTAATTTAGCATCACACATTGGCGTTGTGTCATTATTACATTTTGCATGCAATTGTGATTTGTTGGGTGAGGGGAGTGGGTGCACTAGAAACTGTTCATTGTGATGTGGTTGCAGCGTCTGTGGCCTTCAGCTGGGTTCTCCCCGCGTGCATGGCGCGCATGTGCAGGTGGCCGGTCGTCCCCTTCCGATTCACTGCCAGAGATGTGGACAGGTATCCGGCGCTTGGTAGCAATGTTGTGTAGTATAGCACACACAGCCACAATGCGGCAGCACACATCAGGACTGTAGTACATGGCCCCACCTGTCTTGTGAAGTATGCGGAATCTGCTCTTCAGTAGCCCAAAAGTTCTCTCAATGCAATTCCTTGTGCGCATGTGTGATACGTTGTAAAGCCGTTGCTGTGGTGTAGCAGGGTTGAGGTATGGGGTGCGGAGGTATTCACGCAGGGCGTAGCCACTGTCACCTGAATGAGAGGAGCAGAAGGTGAGTGCCTGTGCAGCGCAGCTACTTCATTGCACTGTGACATTGTGGGCAAAGTGTACTTACCAAGTAGGTGTCCTTCTTCAAAGTCTCCCCTGGCCAGTTGTGTGTGGAGGCCGCTGTGCCGGAATATGAATGAGTCATGTGTACTCCCCGGGTACTGTGCCACTATGTCCGTGATGTATGTCTTTGCATTGCAGACCATCTGGATGTTGAGGGAGTGGTAGGACTTGCGATTGCGGTACATGTACTCCGTTACAGCTGGTGGGCAGATGTGGATGTGGGTACAGTCAATGCATCCTATCACGTGTGGGAAAAGCGCAACATTGTAGAATTGACGCTTGGTCTCATCCAATTCCTGTTGGCTTGTTGGAAATTTGATGTGGTGGTGTAGCTGGGTCAGCATTGCGTCAAGGAAACTCCCTAAGCAGAGGGACATGGTGGGCTGGGATATCCCCCCAGCAGCCGCAACTATCCCCTGGAAGCTCCCGGAGGCCAGGAGGTGCAGGCTACACAATACCTGGACATGTGTTGGCACGGCATTGGTCCGCCTTGTTGGGTGCTGCATTGGGGGGTCAAGGTCCTAAATTAGCTTGATGATCATTGCCCCATTCAGGCGATACTTTGCGTAAATTTGCTCTCTGGTTTGGCCCAGCAGGGTGACCCGCTGGCGGAAGATCCTGGCCTGGATTCTGCGTCTCCTCCGTGCTGCTCGCTGTAGCCTTCGCCGCCTGACCACCATGTACATTCCTGGCATTGTGACGCTCCTTATGCTGATGCTGCTTCTCCTTAAGTGTGTTTGGGCAGGCCAGCACCAGTTGCTGATTGGCCAACGGTTTTTCAATTTTTTTTTTACTATGGGTTTGATGGTTACCACCTGCTTTGGGTTGTCCTTAAATTGCGCCTCGCAAAATGCGATTTTGGGGTTTTTCGCTAATTGCGATTTGTCATGAATCCCGATTGCGAGGAATTTGCGATTTCGCTATTATTTTCGCAGAATCTGTGATTTCTCGCTATTTCCGATTTGCAAATGGTCTACTGCCGGGATTCTGCGAATCTTTTAGCGATTTCGCAATTCTGTGTTTGCGAATTCGCAATTTTCGTGGTGAATTCCGATTATGGAAATTGCGCCCGCGATAGCATTTTTGCAGCTATTGCGAGCGCAATTTAGCTTCATGAATCAGGCTGATGGATGTCGTTGTTAATACTTTTTTTGCATAAATCCCTGAAACATCCTTTTTCGTTTTGTTTGGGGCATTAAATGCATCAGCTGGTATTGGGTCTTGGTTCCTGGCTTTGCTCTTGAGGGTGTATCTGGATACTGGTGGCCCATGCGCATCTCTTCCAAGTTGTAGAGTATCTCCAGCTGAGTCCTCAGAGTCTTGCCAGCCGGTACACGCCTTTCCCTCACTGCCACTGATGGCTTCTGAGAGAGAGAGTCAGGAACAATTCTGGTTTCCCCAACCTCTGCCCGTGTGGGATACCCTTGCAACTGCACTGCGGCCCCTTCTAACCTCCCAGGTTGCCCGAGCCCACTGTGCCAAACCTCCTTCAGTCACATTTATTTGTAGCCCCCTCACCTCCGTGCTTGCAACCGCGTCCTTTGTGTCTTCAATGGCGGCTCCCACCGCGTCAGCCTTGACTGAGCCTGCCATCGCCAGGATGCTGACCCGAGTCGCACGCTCTCAAAAGAGAGCCTCCTGCAGCAGCAGCTCGGAAAATCCAAGCCATTCGAGCCAGGCACCAGTGCTGCAATGCCTACAGGACCGCACCGCCCCAGCCCTCCAACTCCCCGACAGCGGCGGAAAGACCAGGGGCAGCAGAATCGGCCTCCTCCACAGACCGCCACTCCACCGAGGCCGGTAAAATTGATGCAAATGTTCGTCAGTTACATCCGCGCTGTCTGAGCCGCCAGTAAGCAGAGAAAAGAAGCCTATTTGCAGTTACCCCATCCGGATACCACGGAGCCTCGCGACCAGCTAACTGCTAGCCGCCATGTTCTCCTCCGCCCCCTCATAATTTACTTGTTGTAAAGCGCTCTGATACCCTCGGGTCCAGCCAGCGCTATATAAAACCTCACCCCCCCAAAAAAATGTCTACTATTTTCAGGTCTAGGCCAATTCTTTTATAAGTGTTAAAGGCAGCTAACAAGGAGTGTACTTAAGTTGTGAAAAGTATGCCTGCTTTTTGGAACTGTACAGATAGATGGAACCAGTTATAGCCATTCAGACTTGGATGTCTGAAAAAACCTGCTCTTAATCTCTCCTTATGTTTAGACTGACACCTGCAATTCCTGGTTACAAAGATAAATGTTGAAAAGCATTGGTAAAGCCAATAGGATTGGTTAATAGCGCCTCTTCATTGATTTGTGAGCTTAGGTCCATTTGTTTGCGTGTGATAATGTGGATGGTCAAGTGTGCAAATTTAAAAAAGGTTACAACAGATAAATGAATGAATGGACAAATGACCGCAATGATGATTGCATTTGTACATGCATGAGGAGTGACTGAGCACCAAGGAGCTAATTTAATTCCACAGCCTGATGGAAACACTTTAAAGTGGGTGTGAGGAAAGTGGTTTATTATCTGGTATGGTTGTGCGCCCTCACCATGTGATAAACTCATACACCCACCTTAGCTCAACCCTGTGTAACTTTGGCTTCAAGATGTAAAGCTTTGTCAAAAGAACATGTGCAAAACATTTAGAAGTACCAAAACAGCTGAAAATGAAAGAAACACAACACAAAGAAAACACAATATCAATTTATAAAAATAGGTCTAATTCTTATCAAGTTTTAGAAACCAAAATGAGCAAAATCCACCAGAGGGTTTCAGAGATATAAATTAATAACTAAATAAGAAATCATTGCATTTCACTTGAAAGGCCAACAAGCCTTGGCCACTACTGCTATTAGAGATTCACTTTGGGAAAGTTTTATAAATTTGTAAACTACTAATCCTGTCTTTATTGTGCAACCAGCTCCAGCAGGGAGTAGTCAAAGGGTCAATGAGGGTTGGGTGGACAGCTACCTTGCAGTCAAACAAGTTCCCAGTCCAGTTACAGGTTCTCGGTCGAACTGCCATAGACTTCAGTGGAGTGGTCTTGATGGAAGGGATACAAGATTCTGAAGGATGCTGATTCAGTGACCGTAGTCTTCCTGGACAACACCTCGGTCCACTGTCATGGTGGGATGAATTTGGCAACAAGGGTGATGTCCCTTGAAGTCCATCCGAAAAGCAGTTGCCACTGTCTACTGGTCTCCAGTTACGGCGAACCCAGTGGTTCCATTGAACTGTTGTTAACTTCCATTTGGTCAACCAAACTGCACCCCAATGACTCTCCCTGATCCTGCAGACTCTGTGCAACTTTTTAGGGGTTGGGACTCGGTCTCCCAGGCTACACTTTCGGGTCAGCTGTGAGTACCAACTCACCAAGGCAGGCTTCTTCTAACTTTTGTACTCCTGTAGCTGTAACAGGAAGTGATTATTTGAGTCACTTCTTCTGCCTGAGGCTCAATGATGACTTTTCCTCGAGCAGGGAGCCACAGGCATAGTCCTCTCTTTACTAGCCCAAGGAGCAACAAGTGCAGACCACTCTTGGTGCAGCCTTTCTCTGCTGTGTCAAGGGAACAGCAGGGCTGTCCTTCTTTAGTCCACTCTTCAGTGCAGAGGAGATCTAAGGTTTGGATGCCGGGGGTCCCTTTTTGCCCAGTTTGTTCCTTAGGGGGATGTGGAGAGTACTAGCCAATGGGCTACCAGGTTTCCTCCCACTTGGTGACAACTTCTTATGAGTATGGCATCTAGATAGCCCAGAATGGGCCATTCTGCCCACTTCCAAAATCGCAGGACCCCTCTCTTGGTGTGTGGAGCTCCCTAGCCTATCCTAGACGTGCGGCTACCTAAGGGCACAGGAAAACCGGTTTAACAGCTATTTTGGCCCCTCTGTCTTTGACGCCAATCTGTTACTAGAATACTTGGACAGCAAAGTGACAACTTTTAAAGTTGCTATATGCTCATAAAGTACATTAAATTTGACTTGATGCAATGATTCTTTTGATACCTTGAAGTAACAACTTCAGGAAGACCCTCAAGACCTGGCTCTTCGACTGACCTCAGCTGTTTCCCCCACCCCTTAGTGCCTTGAGACCCGCACAGGCGAGTAGCGCGCTTATTATTTGCCTAATTGATTGATTGAGTAATCCTCTCCTGCAGAAGCTAGCACTGTTGAGTGGTCAGCAGGTAACTCTGTACTCGCCAATAGGGCAACTAGCCTTCCTACATTAAACACAACAATCTGGGGTTTTACTGTGAGGAGACGTAAAAACCTGTCTTCCTTTTTAATATACAGCACTCAGTCCTAACCTTGATAGGCTTGCCATAGGGATGACTTGTATATATTAAAAATGTAGATTTGGACTTTTTCATTACTTTAAATGCAAAAGGCACGATAGCAGTGTGAAAACTGCTCTGCCAGCCAGCACTGGCAGGCAGAGAGTCATACTTTGCTTTGTCACACTCGTGGTGGCACAAGTTACAGGCCCTGGGTACCCATAGTACCATGTAATAGGGTCTTATAAGTAAGTTAGCTTATGCCAATTGAGGGTAGCCAATCAGACATACACCTTTTAAGAATCAGAACAGAGAGCACTGGCACTGAGGCCTCTTTGGCATGGCTCAGTGCACTCTCACAGTCGAAAAACTAGCAGCATCAGTACAATACTTTGGGGGTGATCATGCAACAAGAGGGGTTCATGTGGTTGCTATTATCGGGGTGAATCGTGATCTGTGTCACTCAAGGAAAGGATGCAGAGCTACGTCAATGCCATATCAGCTGAAATGATGATGAAGTACATCCATTATTATTATTTTTCTCACTTACCGAGGAAGAAGCAGAAGGAGAGGTTCAAGCAAGTAGCCTACAAACTGCTCAGCCTGTGCGCCTCAGTTCCTGGCCTGCTTTTATTCGTGCACTAGTAGCCAATCACTCTGTCAGTGTGCCCCCATTCTTGGTTGAAGCGCCTCCTTAACCCACACACACTATTAAACCTGTCCTCTTTGGTTCTGCAGCACCCTTTGATGCACTGTGTGATGTCCACACTGTGGAACAGCTTGATATTCCAACTGCTTTGAAGAGTTGTCTCTCTGATATAGGGGCAGGGGAGCAAACAGACAACAGAGGGTGGGTGAGAGGGATTCAGGATCAAGCTGACAATGGAGGGTGGGCTGGGGTGGCTGGGGGAGCACATGGGCAACAGAGGGTGGATGGGAGCATCTGTAGAAGAACCTCACAATGAAGGGTGGGCCAGAGGGGATGGAGAAGGAAGTTGACAATGGAGGGTAGCCGGGAGGGAATGAGAATGCAAGCTGACAACAGAGGGTAGGCGGGAGAGGATGGGTTTGCAAACTGATGGTTGGTGGGATTGCCTGGGGGAAGCAAGAAAACTGACATCAGAGAGAGTGTGGGACAAATGATGGGGCAGCAAACTGACAATGGAGACTGGGCAGGAAGGACTGGGGAACCAAGCTGACAATGGAGGTCTGGCGGGAGGTGCTGGGGAAGCAAGTTTACAACAGAGCAGTGGCGGCTCCTTGTCAGGGGCTCCAGGGCGCAGCTCTCTCCCCACCCCCCTTGTGAGGCCCCACATTCTGCACCTTGCCTCCCCGCATACCGACCCTGCACAACATTGAATTTAGCAGTATTCATGAAAACGCAACATTTGTGGTTTTATGAGCACTGCCACTGCACAGGTCGGCCACCTCTGCCTCTTCTCGGGCTTCTGATGACAGGAGGCGGAGAGGACTGAAGCATGATCCAGCTACAGAGTGCTAAAGCTACATAAAACTGTATGGATTGTGCTTGTCTGAGGGGCGAAGATCAACTACAGTTCCCTCATACAGGAACAGTCCATTTTATTTAGCAGACATGATGTGCATTTCTCAGGCAGCACAGTATATCTGCTAAAATGTGTCTGTCAGGGTACACATCAGTGCGTCCCTGAGGCCTATGAGAACCACCCACACAGAGCAGCAGGGGCAAGAGGCCTAGCTCTGTTCCAGTTTCTCATAGGGCAGTGCTTCCAGTCCTATCAGGCAGCTGGGAGAGGGACTAAGGTGGGTCTATCCATTTTCTAACCTGCTCTTCTGCCTGGCTTGTCCTCGCGAATAATGGCTTGCTGGTTCCAATGTCCAGCAACAGATTGCTGCTCTGCTGCAAGGGAAACAAGGGAAGTAAAACAAACGTGTTTCTCTGTTCATGTATGTATGTGCTTGTTAGTGTGTTTGTGAGCAACTAAAAGTGAATGGGACTGAATGAAAGTGTGTGTGTGTGTTTGCGAGTGTCAATGAAATTGAAAGTGAGTGAGAATCTGAGTGTGTATGAATAAGTGAAAGTTAGTACGAAGCAGTGAGTGAAAGAGTGTGAGTGCATTAGAAGAAGTGAGCATTTGGAAGGTAGTGAGAGGGAAGTGGTTTCTCTTGGCTTTCCCATCATGTACTAATGATGGGCAACTATCCACCGTTGTACTTGAGTCACCCCGTTCTATTCTAATTGGTTGCGGACCCACATTATTCCCCACATTGTTACAACATGAAGCTTTTATAGCGGTCTCTAAAAAAGTAATTTTGTCCCTGAGTAGAGCAAAGTTTTTTGCGACCAAGTCACGGACACAAGTTAATACTACCCCCAACGCTGGATCATTCGGTCCTGTGTCAAACTCAGTCATAACTCCCTTAGTGTTAACAGTACTTGACACATGTAAGGGCGACGAAGTCATGTCCGTTTGTGTTCCAACTGAAGTGGTTTTTGGAGGGAAGGAAATAACATTATGGGCAATGTTAGTTCAATCCATTACTTGAGAGCCCTTACCACCATTTATTTTTCTTGTCCCAACCCTGCTTTCTTTTATCTGGCAATGCCTCTACCTTTCGGGCTACCCCATTTTTTAAGGTCCTAGTCCTAGTAGCTCTACCCAATGCTACTGGGGAGTTTGGGAACGTTCCGGAAGGAGGAGGCGAAGGGGTGAGTGGAACATTTGTGACGGTATTAGGCAGACAACCTTGAGCAGCGTCTCCCATACAAATGAGGGGGTACCTGCTGTTAAATGCCTCTGCATGATAGACAGATCCAAGGAAAGGCGTCACTCGGTCAGTTCTATCTCATGGGTTAGAAGTGACTCCGCCCTAACCAGAAAAGCATCTAATGTACCTGCAACTCCCTTACGTTTTTCCATTCTAAGTTGGCTTAACCCCTTCGATACAGTAGCAATGATGTGGTTAATAAGTTAACAAACCAAAATGTTCTCTGTATGATTACACAGTACCTTTAATCTTCAATTGGTTGCAGAGTTGCAGGATCAATGGTTTAAAATCTAAATTTTCAGAGAGGTGTTCCAGCCCAGCCTATTACTGCCTCTGACGGGCTCAGACAGGCCCGCCCTTGGCCTGGGCTTTGCCCGGGCACTCTGGCGTGCGTCCCGTGATGCGTGGGACGCGAGTGCTTTTCTGCGCCTCCGGCACGGGAAACTGGCGTTGGCACCTCCTGACGGAGAAGCAAGGTCTCTTGGGGATTGGAGTCCCCTAGGCAAGGCAGGCAACAACTGGCGGTGAGTGGCTCCTGCTATGCAGGCGCCGCGAGTGCTTTTCTGCTCCTCCGGCATGGGAAACTGGCGTCGGCCCCTCCTAGCATAGCAGCAAGGTCTCTTGGAGTCCCCCAGGCAAGGCAGGCAACAACTGGTGGCGAGCGGCTCCCGCGATGCTGGGGCCACGAGTGCTTTTCTGCACCTCTGGAGTGGGAAACTGGTGTCAGCGCCTCCTGGCGCAGCAGCAAGGTCTCTTGGGGCTTGGAGTCCCCCAGGCAAGGCAGACAACAACTGGCGGTGAGCGGCTAGTGTGGTAATCAAAATAGACATAGCATGAAAGTGTGTGGATGGATGTAGATTTAAGGTGATAGGAATATACTTTATGAGGTGTAAATGTTAAGTTTTTGGTAGTATGTGTAATACTATAAGTAGTGTTAAATATATACGATTTAAAATACTTATATATAGTACCACTGTAAGTTTGTAGTGTACCGCAATACATGCGGATTATAAGGCAGTATGTGATTGGCTAATGGCTGTGTTTACCAAAAGTCAAAAAAGCCATGTAGTTTTTACCATACTTCTGCTGCATTCTGCTGCGTTCTGGCTTAGGGTCTTATATGTAGGTAAGTAGCAGTTTTTATTGTTGTTCCCTACTTATTATCACTTTGCTAAAGTGGTGATAGGTAGAAACATGTTTTTATGATGTTCTACATTGTGGTAGAGCAGTTTAGGGAGAACTGCACATTTTTTTTAACTTTGTAGGTATTTGCGCAGTACTGTGTAGATTCTTTTGTCGACATTTAAGTATGTCAAATATAGACGATACACTGTAGTACACTATTTTGTACTACGGTATATTTTAAATTTTTTAACATATATATGTTTGTTATTTATTTATTTTAAGTACTGCTGTACTCCCAGGGAAGTACTTCCGCTCTCCGTACATTAATAAATATATATAGAGACTTACAAATATGTCTCCCTGCTTGTTACCAATTTAATAAAGTGGTAAAAGAAAGAGGGGGGAAAATGTCTAACCTAATACTTACCTGTAACTAAAGGAGTAACACAGAACACAGGCAAAGAGTACCTATAAACAACATGGCTGCCTTTAACTTTTGTAAAGGCAGTCTTTAGCCAATCACATAATGACGTGTCATCACTTTGTACTTTACACATCTGTGAAGCATTGAAAAATACTGCAAGATTTTACAAAAGTGAGATATCGCTATGTTTTTATGCCTTACAACTTAAAAAAATACTTACCCTACTTTCCTGTAGTACCATAAAAGTATCACAATATATAATCCTGCTGAATTTCATTCAATTCTGTTTAGCTTTTTCAAGACTGGCCCTCACCAATAATCTTCAACGGTGAGCTTCAAGTGAAACACGACCTAGTAGCCCACTCAGTACATTCTGGTCAATGTGGTTCACTTTTAACATAGTTGCAGTTCATCCAGTAAATGCTTTATAACTATACATTTATTTCAATATTTAATTTTCTTAGCATAACTATTTATTTATTCACATTTTTCATTTTCTTAGCCCCAGACATATGTTTCATTCAACATGAGCTCCTCTGTGGAGCACAGCAGGTACTAAGTGCCAAATTCTTTGCAGCATAGCATTTAAAGACCTTGGCCTTCTTAATTGTGCATAAAGAATAAGTTACTTATCTTCGGTAACGCTTTTTCAGGTGGATACAGTATCTGCCTGTGAATTCCTCACCTTGTGAATATCCCCTTCACCAGCAGCATTCAGAAATTTTTGTAGCTCTCCACGCCGATGAGGATGATGTCACAGAACCATGGCTCCGCTCGCAACTCCGCTGACGTCACTGGAGCCATAAGAGAGCCTCGTTGGCATGATGACGTCAGTTCCACCCTTTTTTTCCGTGCCTTCGAGGTACACGAACGGACCAACACAAATATACACAATATACACAGTACACAATATTCAAACCAACACACAAGGTGTGAAATCAATGCAGTAATTCAAAGAGAAATAATAATGTTCTTTGAAAACAACAGTTATAAAACAACATTATTGTAGGAATACAAGGGTGGACAACGGGGAGGCAGGTGGGTCAGTGAGGAACCTACAGGCAGATACTGTATCCACCAGAAAAGCGTTATCAAAGGTAAACAACTTGTTCTTCAGATGGATACATCTGCCAGTGGATTCCTCACCTTGTTAATAGATTCCCACAGCAGTCCCCACTCCCGGAGGAGGGTGTCCACCCTTCTATACCAAAAAGTCCTGTAGGACAGAACGCGCAAAGTGACTGTCCAAGGTTTGGAGGGAGGCCCATGTTGCTGCTCTACAAATGTCCTCAACAGGAACACCTCTAGACAAGGCATATGTAGAAGACTTTGCCCTGGTCGAATAAGCTCTTAAACCCTCTGGAGGTTGCTTACCGGCCAAAGAGTAACAAAGCTTGATGCACAAGACAATCCATCTGGAAAGTGTGCACTTGTGCACCCCTCTGCCTTTCCTGCATCCAGAAAAACCCACGAAGAGCTGGTCATCCACACAATAGTCTTTGGTCCTTTCGAGGTAAAAACTCACCGCCCTCCTAGGGTCCAGACGGTGAAGCCGCTCCTCCTCCTTGGAAGGGTGAGGGGGAGGATTAAAGGAAGGAAGGGTAATGGACTGCCCCAGATAAAAGGGAGTCATCACCTTAGGCAGAAAAGCAGCCCTAGTCCTGAGAACCATTCTATGAGCATGAATAGTTAAGAATGGGGGTTTTGAACTCAGAGCTTGAAGCTCACTTACCCTCCTTGCCGAGGAAATGGCAACAAGAAATACAGTCTTAAAAGACAATAGTCTCAAGGGACACTTGTGAAAGAACTCAAAGGGAGAACTAGTCAAGTAGGTTAAGACAAGATTTAAGTCCCATTGAAGCACAATAAATGGAGTGGGCGGATATTTGTTGGTAAGGCCCTTAATGAATCGTGATACAATGGGAGATTTAAACAAAGACGGCTGGTCCGGCAGGCAAAGGAACGCCAACAAAGCCGATAAATAGCCCTTCACAGTAGCCACAGCAAAACCCTGCTGGGCTAGAGAAAGAGCAAATTGAAGGATGTTGGATAAACGAGCACTCAAGGGATCAATAGACTTCTCCCCACACCAAGGAACACATTTGGACCACCTATAGGACTGGATAGACTTGGTGGGAAGAAGTCTGACGGACAAAATAAGTCCACCACGTCAGAAGGAAGAGAAAAATAATTCAGGTTACCCCATTCAATCTCCAGGCATGAAGGTGTAAGCTCTGGAGGTGGGGGTGTAGAACCTGCCCTTGTGACTGCGAGAGGAGGTCTGCCCTGAGAGGGAGACGGAGCGGAGGGCACGAGGAGAGGTGGAGAAGATCTGTGTACCACACCTTCTTGGCCAATCCGGGGCGATCAATATGACTTGGGTCCGGTATTGGCGAATCTTCCTAAGAACCTGAGGAATCAAGGGTATGGGAGGAAACGGGTAAAGGAGCTGTGAGTCCCAACTCAACTGAAACGCGCCCCTTAAAGCTCCCTGCATCGGATGCTGTAGACTGCAGAATGATGGGCAGTGAGCGTGCTCGTGAGTGGCAAACAGGTCCACCTTAGCAGTTCCCCACATCCGAAAGACGTGACAAACCACCTCCGGATGAAGCCTCCACTCGTGGTCGGCAGAGAACTGCAGACTGAGACTGTCTGCATGCACGTTCAGAACTCCGGCCAGATGATTTGCCATCAAAAAAATCTGATGGTCCTGAACCCAGGACCAGAGATGCAGAGCCTCTCTGCAGAGACAATGCAACCCCACTTCCCCCTGCTTCTTGACATACCACATCGCGGTAGTGTTGACCATTAGGACTTGCACCGACTGACCGCGAAGAAAAGGGAGGAAGGCCTTGAGTGCCAAACGAATCACCCGCAACTCTAGAAGGTTTATGTGAAGCTACATTTCCTCTGGAGACCAAAGTCCCTTGATCTCCAGATCCCCCAGATGAGCACCCCACCCTAGGATAGATGCAGCTGTTATCATTGTGGCAACTGATGGAGGAAGATGGAAAGGTTTTCCTTGAGACAGATTGCCCTCCACGCTCAACCAAGACAGATCCGCTGCAGCTTCCCTGGAGATCCTCACAGACTCCCTGAGATCTTTGTTGTGCTGATACCACTGTCTGCGGAGGCACCACTGGAGCGCCCTCATGTGCCAGCGTGCATGGTTGACCAACAGTATGCAGGAAGCAAACAGACCGAGCAGGCAAAGAACCTTCAGGGCTGGAACAACCGCTCCATTGTAAAACAAGGGAATCATTTCCTGTATGTCGAGAATCCTTTGAGGAGGTGGGAATGCTTGACACACAGTAGTGTCCAGTACCTGTGGTAAATAAAACATTACCCGGACATAGTTTCTATACATAAATAAGGAATAAGGATAGCTCATAAAATGAGAGGCAGAGTCCGTGGTGTCCGAGTCAAAAGGGCTTTAATTACAATGACTCGAGTCAGTGGAGAATCAGGTTCCATCACCACTAAGGTTCAGGAAGGGTCGTCATCTGACGTTTTATTCACATAACACATTATATATAGTAAAGCCATACAATTGCAATGAATAGAGAAGGCGGAACGCTCCAGGCGGAGCAAGTGAAAGAGAGAGATAAGAACACATGGGTGTGAAAGAAGGCGTGTAAGGAGGCGTACACGTGGGTGTTCACTTGATGAGTCATAGGTGTGTCATAGGTGGGTGGATGCATAGAGGAGGTCTGCAGGGTCAGCAGAAACCTTTACCCTACTTGTGCGCGAAACTGGTCATGACGTGGAATTGACGTGTAACTGGGGAGAGCTGGGGGGAGCTGACTTTAGCACTAGTAGAGGAGTCTGGAGTCTGGGATGTCAGAACGACCTGCACCTTTGGCACATCTGATATCTTGTGTTTGGAGGATGTATTGTCTGAAGTAAAGGTCTCTCGAGTAAAGGCTGTTCATCACTAAATGCTAGTGTGTGCATATATTTCTTCGTGCATTGCGTGGGGGCCATGGGCCTTCTATGGCAACGGGTTCAGTAAATCACTTGCATGGAGACAGGAAGGCTAGGCCCTGTGCTCAGCAGGCGGAATATGTTTACCCCTTTCACTAGACTGGAATGTGTTTTTGCGGAGCTGAGCAGATAACTGTAGGCAAAATACCGTCTTGGCAGGCAGGCCAGGCCGGGCACCTCTCGGCTGAGCAGGGAGTAAGGGAGAGGTCAGGAATGCATACCTAAACTGCAGCTTTCAGAGTCAGAAGAGGCTCGGAGCCTGAATTCAGGGCCTGGCTCGGCTGGGCCACAAAAACGTGTGCTTCTCGACTTTTAAACGTGTACCATGTAAATGCATTGGCAACGTAGGCCTCAGTGTAGAATTAACGTCTCATTCATGGAAGGCCTAATAACTGACATGTTAACATTAGACGGAAATGCAGGGGCATTATTATTACAGGCACGGGAAGGGAATTACATGATAACATGGACATACATGGGGCATAGGTACATGGATAGGGTGCAAGTGGGGGGACACACTGACCACATAAAATTTCTATTTCCTCATTCCCTCCTTGTCCCCTACTGCGCCCTTTAGGACACATCTATATTCATGAGACCATCTATTTGTTCATATAGCATCTTTTGCTCATCCTTTTTCATTTGTGTACTGGAACGTGAACGTGGACGGGGAATACAGGCAGTGGCACACAAGCCGCAAATCGCTGGGCCACATTGCAGACAGAGACAGCAACTGAATACTACGAGCAGTATTATTCCTAGGAATGACAATACTTTCCATCCCCAGGCTGATATCACACTCCAGAGCCAACCGGACCAAGTCCAGGTGCCTGGATTCTGGTTTATCTCGTGAGCTATCTTATGGAGCCTTGTTATTGCTGCATACACTGATGGTGCGTTATTTGGAATAAACACACAACAACTGGAGCCGATCACTCTACAAGCCCTGCCCCTATCTGCCAGAATGACGTCAAGAACAAGGCGGTTCTGAAGAACAACAAGTCTCATAGCAGACTGCTCCTCGGTCAGGTTACCTAAGGCAGAAGTAGTCTCATTCACTACTGCTTCCAAAGTTCTCGTTAATTTGCGTATTAATTTACTGTTTTGGACGGGACCTATGAAGGAAAAGAATCCTTTATTGAAATCTGTATATTGCTCCCACCCTGTCTCAGTCTGATCGACAACCGGGGACTCGGTCTCCCTCTTATGTCTTACATGTACGAGTCGGGAATCTCGATGATAATGGGATGGGGCTAGAAAAACAGGTGGCAGTAGGAACGCAATATAACACGTTCCACCCCAATCTAAGGGGAGACGTATATAGGCTGTCTGACCGCAAATGAAATAGGAATGGCGGGAAGCTTTGAAAGTAGACTTTCCTTTATCATTGAATTCGACCAGAGTATTACAATCACTGTGTCCTAGGTGCACTGAACCATTCTTTCTAACGCATAATTCACCTTTTACTGGTAAGACTGTTATAAACGGTGAACCTGTATTGGTCTCGGACTGGACGTTCAGAATCATGAGGCTAAGGGAAACATTCCCTAATTCGTACACTTAATTTTCTAGGTCTGTTCCTTTTCTTTGGGGAAAACCATCTTTATCGGGAAAACATGCCTTATTCATAACTGTATTCAGGTCCCCCCAAATCCATTCACTCTGGGAATTTGTGAACTGTCTGTCCTGTGTTGATGACATTAAAGCAAACTAGGCTTCGCACGAACCATTGTGCGAAAACGGATAAGGAAAGAGGGGCAGAACTCCCTTCATTTTCTGATAAGGTGGGAGTCGGCCGCATACCCAGCAATTAGTTACATTGCTGGTCTGGTGAGAATGGTGTAACATACGAATAAAAGTGTTGTTGCGCAGTGCTAGTCGATATGACAATTCATGGGGTGGCAGGTCACTGAATGTGTGCTCTACAGTGTCATTGAAGGAAGAATGTATATGTGAACCAAGAGGAGGAAAGAAAACATGTAGCGTCAAGCTTATACATATAATCGATATACTTAGAAAAAACATAATGATCAGAGTTACTATGCATCTACTGCGTAAGTTTTTGCAGTACTTCTTTTTCATCTCTTTCTGCCTATCTCTCTGGCTATTTGGGTCTACGATCTTATACATGTCAGGAACCTGTCTAACCACTTCACCCGAGGGGGACTTAAACAATTAAACGCTGTCTGACTTACTAGACCGTAGTTTTTGTCTATACTCTTGTTGCGGAGTCTTTTCTAGCAAAGGGAGTTTAGAGTCAATGTTTTCGGGACAGTCCTCAGAGTCTTTTACTGAACCAAGTCCATGGAAACATTTCACATGGTGGGCGTGGATCCAGCCCTTCCTCCCCTCGACCTTGACGGCGGTCCTCGTCGTCAACAGGACCAATTTGGGTGCGCGCCAGCGGGGCTCCAGAGGGCTTGAACGGTCGAAGTTGCGGACAAACACCAGGTCTCCCGGAACAATTGCATGAGTTTTCACCTGGGTGTTGTCGGAGAAGGCAGCTGCAACCTGTGAACGACAAGAAAGGAGTGCAGACATCAAGGAAGCCAGGTAATCTGTCAGCATAGTACTGTCGACATCGGTTATCTTTCTTGGCATAGGCGTACCCCACATATTCGGCGGTCTACCAAAAACCACCTCGTACGGGGATAGTCCGGTTCTGGAATGAGCTACCATACGCATGTAAAAGAGGGCAACCGGCAAGGCTACCATCCAATCCACGCCTTTGTCTGCACAGACCTTTGCTAACTTAGTCTTGAGTGTCTGATTGTGTCTCTCTACGAGACCTGCTGCCTCTGGGTGTCGTACGCAATGGAATTTCCACTGGTACCCTAACAGAAGAGATACTTGTTTCATCAGTTCAGAAGAGAATGGCTGTCCATTATCTGAGTACCCGACACAGGGCAAGCCGTATCGCGGGAAGAATTCTTGGACCAACTGCTTGGCAGTGGTCACAGCAGTGTAATCTGGGACTGGGTACGCTTCTGTCCATCTAGATAGGGCACATACAACTACGAGGACATACTTGAATCCTCGACATCTATCCATCTGAATATAATCCATCTGGAGGACTTCAAAAGGGTGGTCAGGAGGATGAAATCCACCTTGTTCCACGGGAATGCCTTTGCCTGGATTGAACTGACAACAGATCATGCAGGTACGCACTTTCTGTTTCGCTGCTGCACGTAAATGCAGATGTTCTGTATACTGTCTAACATGGCTTTTTCTCCTAAGTGAGCTGGACTATGTGCTGTATTTATGATAGCTTGAACCATGGAGTCAGGGAGGAACCACGTGGCTTTGCCCTTTGTCATCCATCCCTGATCTGTCTGGACCCCTCCTTGTTCAGTCCATTTCTTGATTTCGCCTGGAGTGGCATGTGTCTGTATGTCGAGTACATCTTGTGAGGGATCCCTGACTGTCATGCAATTTGTCAGTGATGGTACTTCAGTCTTTGTCGTGTCAGTTGGAATGTCTGTTTGAGTCTGGGCTGTAAGTTTAGCTGTTCGATCTGCCAGGTCGTTACCCTGGGAAATGGTGTCTGTGACTTTAGTATGTGCTTTGCACTTCATGATGGCTATGGCTGTAGGCAAGTGAATTGCATCTAACAGAGCTTGAATGAGGGGACCATGCTGTATTTTGGCCCCATGGGAGGTCAGAAAACCTCTCTCTTGCCAAAGGACTCCAAAGTCGTGTACGACTCCGAATGTATACTGTGAATCCGTGTATATGTTTACTTTCAAGTTCTTAGCTCGTATACAGGCTTGGGTCAGAGCGATGAGCTCTGCTGCTTGGGCAGACAGGGTGTCAATACGATGTGTCTCTATGACTTCAGTATCAGTGGTCACTGCATATGCGGCCACTAACTCTCCTGTGCTTGTTCTCATGCATGAACCATCCACATAAAGTGTCAGGTCTGGGTCGGGTAATGCGATGTCTGTCAAGTCTTGTCTTGGCTTCGTCACTGTGTTAATTACTTCCACACAGTCATGTGGTGCAGGGTCTGCTGTGCTCGAGGGTAAAAGTGTAGCAGGGTTCAGAGTATTGCATCGTCTGATCTCTATGTGTGGCTGGAACAATGTCAGTTCATATCCTGTCAGTCGCGCTATAGTCAGGTGCTGTGTCTGGGTCCTGTTCAAGAGAACTTCCACTGAGTGTGGAACCTGTACTGTCAGGGGATGTCCTAACACTATGGAATCGCTTTGTCTGATTGCTAGAGCTGTTGCTGCAACTGATTTTAGGCACGCAGGCAGAGCCTGGGCCACTGGATCCAATGTACTAGAAAAGTAGGCACAAGGCTTGTGCTTTCCTGCCTGATCTTGTGTGAGGACAGATAATGCTGTGCCTTCGCGTTCAGTGACAAAAAGTGTAAAAGGTTTGCTGTAACATGGTGTTGCTAAAACTGGTGCTTGACATAGGGCTTTCTTCAATTCATCAAATGCGAGTGTATGTTCCTGAGTCCAAATGAGGGCAGTCGAAGTCGCTGCCTCCCGTGTTGTCAACTGTATGAGTGGTTTGGCTAGATATGCGTACTGAGGAATCTATTGTCTGCAGTAAGAAGTGAGGCCAATGAAGGCCTGTACTTCCTTTTGTGTCTTGGGCTGTGGAAGGTGTGCAATTAACTGAATGCGGTCAGGTGTCAACTGTCTACCCCTCTTGGACAGCAAGTGTCCAAGGTACACCACTTGCTGGGCACAGAATTGTAGCTTTGAAGGGGACACTTTGTGCCCCTTTTCTGCCAGGAAGTATAAGACTGTCAGTGATGCACGTTCGCAGTCTTGTTCTGTTCGTGCTGTGATCAAAATATCATCAACGTATTGGAGCAGTGCAGTGTCAGTAGGCATGTGAATACTGTCTAGTTGTCTTTTCAATGCTTGACTGTAAATACTAGGACTTTCTGTGAACCCTTGTGGAGCCCTCGTAAATTTGAAGCTTCGTCCATTTAAACAGAATCCGAAAAGGTATTGGCTCTCTGGATGGATTGGGACACTAAAGAAGGCGTTCTTGAGATCAATTACAGTAAAGAACGTCGCTTCGGAATCAATTGCAGTCAATAGTGAAGAAATGTCTGGGACCACTGGGTACTGTGGTATTATGCATTTGTTCAATTCTCGGAGGTCAATCACTAGTCTGTAGACCGGTGGTGTATTTGGATCAGTTCGTTTAAGAATCGGAATGATAGGAGAATTACATACATTGGAGTCAGTTTCTACAACCACTCCCTGTGCAATGAGTTCGTCAACAATTTTCAGTAATGCAACTACGGCATCAGGTGGTAACTTGTATTGTTGGATTCGTGGCAGTACAACTCCTTGCTTGAGTGTGACACGGTGTGGTGTAATGTGCATGTAACCTACATCAGTCGGACCTTGCGCCCATAAATGCTGTGGTACATTCTGGAGTCAAAATCTATCAACACATAATGTCCTTTAACCCCTTAAGTGCTGCTGACGGCCAATGGTCGTCAGCAGCGCTACCTCGCCAGTGCTGCGCACGACCATTGGACGTCCATTCAGCACTGGTTCCAATGGACAGCGCAGCACTGGGGAGAAATGTTTACACGCAGCTAAGGTGTTAAAATCACGTAAAAACAATCTCACTCCTTCCGGAGAACAACAAATCACTGCTCCTAGTTCTTTCAATGTCTTTATACCAAGCAAGTTTTCTGGACATGATTTCGTAAGCAACAAGTCTGTAGTGCGGGACAATGGACCGACTCCTAGGGAAACTGGCTTTGACACTTCGTTAACAATAGGCTTTCCTGAAAATCCCAGGGAAATATTCTGTGAGCCTGAGAGGGGTGCTCCTGGAACCTCGTCATGACTGATGGTAGTTCTGCTTGCCCCTGTGTCAATCAGAAATTTTCTGTCTTTCCCCAATACACGACCATGTACATAGGGACCCTCTTGATCTACAGGAACCTCAATAAGGGGCAAGCCAACCTCCCTCTCTAGGCTGTTTCATGAGTACTGTTGATAATCTGGGTAGTCTGACTGTGCATACTGGTACATTTGTTGCGTGACATGTTGTGTAGCAGCAATGGGTTGGGGTACAGCTACTGTCTGTTGCGTGTTCTGTGGCGTTTGCATGTTTTGCAGGATGCTATCCTGTCTAGGAGGACGCGGTCTTTCTTTCGTCTTGCCTGTAGCTATATTGTGTTTCAGGACAGCACATTCATTTATATAGTGACCTGACTGTTTACAGTAGTTACAGTTCCCTTTGACAGGTGCCGCACCCTTTTTATGGCCATCAGCTGGAACTGATTGAGCAACTAGTACTTTCATTTTCGTATCTTTCATGCGTCTCTTTTCGTGTTCCTGTTCTTCTCTAATTCGGTTCTGGTGGTACTGTAACATTTGTAACATTTGGGAAGGGCTATTTGCTTGCCAGGTACTCTCAACCTTCAGTACTCTATTTTTGATCTGGGTAAGGAATTCTCTACTAATTTGCTCACGAAAAGATGTGGGTACGATTCACTACTTGTCTTCAGGCCACTGTTAATAAGAAAACATTTTTCGAATCTAGAATAAAAATCACTAGTGTCTTCATCTTGTTTCTGTTTGCAGGCTGAAATAGCATCCCAATCTTCCTTTTTAGTAGTCAATAATTTCGGCAAAACCTGTATTAATAGCTCGGGTAGTTCTTTAGCTTTGTCCCCAAGACCAACACCCGGGCCTCGTGTTTTATCTTCGTCTTCTAATTCTGTCCAGCTGATCTTTTTCTCTCCCACCTCCCAATCTTTTTCTTTAAGCTTTTCGTAAATGCCTGCTGGTAACAGTACTTTCAATAATTTAATGGTATCAGCGTATGTGTAATCCCCCATGCGGAGCATGTCTTTTAATTCACGGTGGAACCCCCCTAGGTCTTTATCATGACAGGGCAGTAATTTTTTCATTTTCAATAATTCCATTTTCGTCAAGGGTGTGTAAACGTATACTCGTTGAAGCTCACCCCCTGTAGTTCTAACGGGATGAACCTCTCGTAGGGGGTTCTGTCTGTCTATGTGAAAGGTCTTTCTTTCTCGATGTGGGGCAGGAATCAAGTGCGGGGTCAGAAAAGTCAAGTACTTATGTCGTTGATCTAGAATGACATTAATTAATTCGGTACCTAGGCCTCTCCATCTTGCTAGGAGTAAATCGTCCAATAATTTATACAAGGGACCTGGATCAGAATGCTGACTCTCATACAAAGTGATGAGATGTTGAATCATGTAAATACCAGCTAAACGCTGTTCTTCCGGAGGAAGACTCAAAAATGTTTGCGCTACTATATCATCCTTATATATGTTAGAATTACAAGCCCATTGAACTGCTGACCGGGCTAGTTCCTGTTCATGCATAGTACAAAGTTCACTACTCCCTACTCGTTTTTTCAGTGCATGTTCAGTAGCTTGGAATAGGTGTTCGAGGGAATATCTTTCTGGTATTGGAGAGAGGGAACGTTTATTGTAATCTAGACCTATGGGTCTGTCAAACGGTCTTGCCCTACCTACATAATTCATTTTATTTATTTCCTCTGTTACTGTATCATCCTCATCTGAGACTTCGTCCTCCCCTTTCTCGGCCTCTTTCTTGTGTATATCCAGAATTTCTTTACGAATTTTCCTGTACATGCATTCTATTCTGTTCTGTGTATCATGTTTACAAATAGCTATATTGTCACTCCAAGTCATCATACCTTTAGTCACTTCTTTATCTGGCTGGTCTTGTTCCCTGATCAAACAATTAATCAAAAATCGTAAAAGCATGCCTTGAATCTCCACCTTTCTATTTGCCATGGCCTTATGTATACTTTCTGGTCCCTCCCCCGTTCTAATGAAGTGGTATATTCTGTCTAAATGTTCCTTCATGTTTGGCAAAGTGACCAAATAGTCTGCAACACGTCTTAAACGTAGTGAGAATATGAGCATTGCGCCCTCACCTGGTACTGGGTCATATATACAATCGGAAAGTGATTGTCTAAGAGATGCTGGTGTCATTGGTTTTGGCGTGCGTTGTAGTGCTAATTCTCGTAATGTTCGTTTTAGTGGTGGTGGGGTATGCGGCGTGTCTCCAGTGGGCCCCCCTCCCGATGCCCCTAGACTTGAGTCGCCTTGGCTTGAGTCGTCTTTCATTGTCAGTGACACTACTGGTGCGGGTTGATCTTGTGCTACAGGTTGTTGGCGAAAAGGATTGGTAGGGATGTTGACAGGAGGATTGGTAGGGTTGGGAGGAGGAGGAGGAAAATCTTCATTTACATACTCTGGAGCAGCGTCGTCTAAATAGGAGGAAAGAAAAATGTCCGCTGCTGTCTGTTTATGACTACGGAGTTTAGTCGGGATCAGTGGTGGTGGCAAGTTACTGGGTACTTCCGCGGTCACTTTAGGTAGGCCCTCGGCGAGGATGGGATACATGCCTTTTAGAAGGGCATTTCTTTGCCTATCAATTTGTTCTGCTTTAACCCGTTCACCTTCTTCCTTTAGCTCTTTTTCTTTGGCTTTTTCTGATGCTTCTCTACTTCTCTCTGCTTTGTGGATTTCTTTCTCTGTTCTTCTATGCGCTTCTTTACGCCACAACTCTATGGTATCTTTCTGGGATTGTCTAGCTTTCTTTTTCCACAGTGCTTCCTCTACTCTCATGATGCAATCAGCATCCCATGTCCCTGAGACAGGCCATCTATATTTCTCTTCCAGATCCTTCGTGTAATCTACCCATAAATCTAAATACAGTATGGCATCTAGGCCATGCTTTTGGTACATAAAATGTCCAGGAGTGTCCCTAGGCGGGACGGGAACTGCCTCTTCGAGTATCCCTTTCCTGGTTCCTATCTGACGTAATTTCGGAAACAGCGGCATGTTTGAACTAACTTGAACGAAAACACAATAAGCACAATAATAGACTGAGAACAATCATTCATACCACGACATTAAAACATTAGAAACAGATACTAACTAGTACATAGAAAAACACAATCCTAAAAAAAACCTCGTTTACTGTATGCACTGCTAGAACAGTACAGTCATACCGGTCTCATAAAGAGACACGTCTTTACTGCATCCTCCTAAATGGACACGTCTTTACCGGATCTGTGTACCCAGACCCGTCTTGACCGGGCTCAAATAAATGAACCCGTCTATATGCGTTCCCAACAATGGTACTCACCGGGAAGCAAAACTGAAGGCCTCGGAAACTCGATACTGGACTGGACTGCTACGGCTTCTTGCTGCGCATGCGCCTCGGGACAGGTGGGCCTCGGGATACCTCGGACCTTGCTCTCTCGGCTTGGGCTCTGGTCGGGATGGTCCGCAATCCTCACCGCCTCGTGTGGATGCCTGGTCGCAGTCTCCGTCTCCTCCATGGGCCTGAGGGAGTTGGCAGGAAATCCCGCTGATGTGTACACTAGAAGTCCGTCACGGCTATAGAAGGGGTCAGGGGGCTGCGCTTACATCACCGGCGCGTGGGGAAGGGGACTAGTCTCTATTCGGGCGCCAGATTTATGTGGTAAATAAAACATTACCCGGACATAGTTTCTATACATAAATAAGGAATAAGGATAGCTCATAAAATGAGAGGCAGAGTCTGTGGTGTCCGAGTCAAAAGGGCTTTAATTACAATGACTCGAGTCAGTGGAGAATCAGGTTCCATCACCACTAAGGTTCAGGAAGGGTCGTCATCTGACGTTTTATTCACATAACACATTATATATAGTAAAGCCATACAATTGCAATGAATAGAGAAGGCGGAACGCTCCAGGCGGAGCAAGTGAAAGAGAGAGATAAGAACACATGGGCGTGAAAGAAGGCGTGTAAGGAGGCGTACACGTGGGTGTTCACTTGATGAGTCATAGGTGTGTCATAGGTGGGTGGATGCACAGAGGAGGTCTGCAGGGTCAGCAGAAACCTTTACCCTACTTGTGCGCGAAACTGGTCATGACGTGGAATTGACGTGTAACTGGGGAGAGCTGGGGGAGCTGACTTTAGCACTAGTAGAGGAGTCTGGAGTCTGGGATGTCAGAACGACCTGCACCTTTGGCGCATCTGATATCTTGTGTTTGGAGGATGTATTGTCTGAAGTAAAGGTCTCTCGAGTAAAGGCTGTTCATCACTAAATGCTAGTGTGTGCATATATTTCTTCGTGCATTGCGTGGGGGCCATGGGCCTTCTATGGCAACGGGTTCAGTAAATCACTTGCATGGAGCCAGGAAGGCTAGGCCCTGTGCTCAGCAGGCGGAATATGTTTACCCCTTTCACTAGACTGGAATGTGTTTTGCGGAGCTGAGCAGATAACTGTAGGCAAAATACCGTCTTGGCAGGCAGGCCAGGCCGGGCACCTCTCGGCTGAGCAGGGAGTAAGGGAGAGGTCAGGGATGCATACCTAAACTGCAGCTTTCAGAGTCAGAAGAGGCTCGGAGCCTGAATTCAGGGCCTGGCTCGGCTGGGCCACAAAAACGTGTGCTTCTCGACTTTTAAACGTGTACCATGTAAATGCATTGGCAACGTAGGCCTCAGTGTAGAATTAACGTCTCATTCATGGAAGGCCTAATAACTGACATGTTAACATTAGACGGAAATGCAGGGGCATTATTATTACAGGCACGGGAAGGGAATTACATGATAACATGGACATACATGGGGCATAGGTACATGGATAGGGTGCAAGTGGGGGGACACACTGACCACATAAAATTTCTATTTCCTCATACCGCTCCTGTGAACAGGTTGCGCTGAGAGGCCACCAGGTGAGATTTGGGCACGTTTATCGAACAACCCCAATTTGTACAACAGCTGGGTTGTAACCTGCAGATGATGAAGCACCTTCTCTGGCGACTCTGCTTTGAGCGGCGAGTTGTCCAGATAGGGGAATACTGGAATCCCTGATCTCCTGAGATGGGCTGCCACCACAGCCATCACCGTGGTGAAGACTTGAGGTGAATTAGTAAGTCCAAACGGGAGAACCGCTAACTGATAATGTTGCGACCCTACCGTAAAACGGAGATAATTCCTGTGCAACTTCAGGATCGGGATATGAAAATACGCATCCTTCAAGTCGAGTGACACCATCCAGTCCTCTTGTTGCAGAGCTTGAAGAACCTGTGCAAGTGTGAGCATCTTGAACTTCTCCTGCTTCAGAAAAAGGTTTAAGATCCTGAGATCGAGAATTGGACGTAGTCTGCCATCATTCTTGGGAATCAGGAAATGCCGGGAGTAGCATCCCTGACCTCTTTCCAGCTCTGGCACCACCTCTATCACACCTTTTTTCAGTAAAGTTAGGACTTTCTCCTGCAAGAGAAGAAGGTGGTCCTCCGAGCAAGCCCCTTGGCAAGGAGGGTAATATGGAGGGAATTCCCGGAAGGGAAGAGCATACCCATTTTCCACAAGATTGAGAACCCAAAGGTCTGTAGTGACCCATTCCCAATCTTGCAGAAAATGAGTAAGCCAACCCCCCCACAGGACCAACATGATCCAGAATGGTGGTTATAGGGCTGCTTTGCTGTGGCAAGAGGGGGAGAGGTAGAGGAAGAGGAGGAGGAGGGCTGACAGCCTCATGGGATACCTCTGTTCTTGCCCCAGTAGGATTTATATAAGGTGTTGTTGCTGCTGCTGTTGCTGCTGCTGAGGCTGTCTACAGGTCCAAAAGGACGACTTCCCAAATCCTCTGTACCTCCTGAACGTCGAGCCTCTAGACTGAGCCTGAAGACCAAGAGATTTGGCTGTTACTTTACTGTCTTTAAATCTCTCTAACGCAGCATCCACTTTTTTCCCAAAAAGTCCTGAACCATCAAATGGAAGGTCTAAAAGCGTAGCCTGATCACCTGAGGAAAATTCTGATGATTTCAGCCATGCACTCCTTCTAGTAGCCACAGAAGATCCCATGATTCTGGCGACAGAGTCAGCAGTGTCTAAACCACTTTGTATTACTTGACGTGGAGCCGCTTGAGTATCTTCTAATACCTCATTAAAATTCTTTCTATCTTCTTCGGACAAATTAGGCCCAAGCTGTTTCTTCGAATCCATTAAAGCATGGATATAGCGACCCAAAATACAGATGGCATTAGTGAACTTTAGGGCCATGCTTGCTGAAGAAAATACTTTCTTTGCAGACTGGTCGAGTTGTTTCGACTTCCTGTCAGCTGGAATTGGTGGAAGGCTCCTGAAAATCTTTTTGAACAGGCAGCTTGAACCACTAGGTTCTCAGGAGAAGGATGGGAAGATAAAAAGTCAGGATCCCCTGGAGCTATCCTGTATCTCCTGCAATGGATTTAGAAACTGCCGGAGCCGAAAATGGCTTACGCCAGACCTCCATTACAGACTCAGTGATTGCCTCATTGAATGGCAGTAAAGGCTCTATTACAGAAGAAGGTGAATGAAGAACTTCTGCTAAAATGTTCGATTCAAACTCAGTAGTAGGAAGCTGAAGATCCAAAAACTCTGCTGCCTTTTTGATCACTGTGTGGTAGGGGACCACATCCTTTGATGGAGTATCAGATGTAGGCGACAGTTCCCACTCAGGTGAAACATGAAAGCCACTTCCTTTCCTTAATTCTGTAAAATAGTCATCTAAGTCTTGAACCTCACCTTCCTCCATCTCCTCCAACTGATACCTCTGCTCTTCTGCAACCCTCTGGCTTTCTCTCCTAGACATTATTCTAGGTGTCAGCGTCAATGGAGCCAAGACTGACTATGTTGGATTCGGAGTCGGTATCCTACACGGATCCGTCGGCACAGCCTGCGATTCTGAAGCAGTCGTTACAGTGTTCGGGCCAGCCGAGGCCGACGGCGGAGCCAATGGAGTCACCTGCTCATCCGTCAAAGGACCTCTTCTACTAGAGCAGGAGGATGTTCCGAAGTCAGTGAAGGAACCGGCGTTGGAGATCGAGCTGGGGAAGCTGCAGGAGAAGCCAATCTTGCAGGAGAAGCCGGATTCAAGGGAGAAGGAGACACAAAGTTCTTACGGCATCGACGAGTTGGAGAGGTCAACTTCGGTGCTGCTTCTTTATCAGAATGGCGTTTTGAAGAATGCCTCTTCTTCTTGTGCTTCTTGCTCCTTGAAGCATGACCTGATGGCGACTTCGAGCCCAACCTCGACCTCGACCTGGAACGAGACCTGGACCTTCGTCTACCTCTTTTCTCCTTCCTCATCCTCGCCATGAAGAGCTTCGCTTCTCTCTCCTTCAGTGCCTTCGGATTCATTTTCCTGCAGCAGGCACATCCCTCGACGTCGTGATCCGACGACAGACACCAAACAGAATCCTCGTGTGGATCTGTAATTGACATATGTCCTCCGCACTCCCTGCAGGGCTTGAACCCGAACTTCCTCGATGACATCCTTGAAAGGAAACAAGAAGAAGCACAGGAATACAGCCAGAAACACAAAGTATCAAGAGTAACCACGGTGAGTCCTAGAAAAACCGATAGTTTCGACGGCGCGGAAAAAAGGGAACTGACATCATCACGCCGACGAGGCTCTCTTGTGACATCAGCAGAGTCGAGAGCGGAGCCATGGTTCTGTGGCATTGTCTTCGTCAGCGTGGAGAGCTACAAAAGTGTCCGAATGCTGCTGGTGCAGGGAATATTCACAAGTTGAGGAATCCACTGGAAGATGTATCCATCAGAATAGCATGTCTTACAAAGATCATCTCCCTCTGGTGCATAGTCATTGGCCCTTGGATCCATTTTAAGTGGAAAGGCAGAAACCTCAATTTGGCAGCACTCAAAGAATTTTCATTTCCTTAGCCCCAGACACATGTGCCTCACTCTTTCTGAGCTCTTCAGTTGAGCACATCAATAGCCAGTCCTGTTTTGAGTGATGCCAAATGGAGGTTTCTGCTTTTTACAAAATAGTTCTTGGGGGCAATGGCTATGCACCAGAGGGAGCTGCCCCTTGCAGTAACATTCTGTTTGATGAAGAGTTGAGGCACAGGTCTTTAAGTGTTATTCTGTAAACAAGTTTGGCACTCACAACCTACAGTACCGATATAGGTTTATATGTTATGCGTTTAAAATGTTAACGTTTAAAAAATAAAAACAATTTTCGACTATTAGGATAAAATAAAAATATATATACATATACATGTAAACAATAAAAACAAAATGTAGACAGTTATACATTACATTTAAATTATTATCATTAATAATAATAATAATAATGGCACAAAACCTTAACAATATATATGTAACAAAAGCATGTATCAACTTTAATAAAAAAACTAAAATTATATAAAACCAACACAAAAAAATGACCACTATTTAAAATGAAAAAATAATAATAATAATTTAATAAATAATTTTTAAAATAATAAAATAAAATATACAGTCAAAACTAAGCAATCGTAGGGAAAGTGTTGAACACTGAATGAGTCAAATTTACTATTCCAACTCAAATGTGAGCAACAGTAGGGAAAGTGTTGGACTTTGGAGAGAGCAGATTTACTATTCCCACGCATATGTCAAAAAAAGTACAGAAAGTGTTACACTTTGGAGAGGCTAAATTAGTTAAAATAAGTAAGCAAATGCAGAGATATTTCCACTTCAATCTATGCAACGGTATGGAAAGTGTTGGTCTTTTACAGGGGTTATCATTCCAACACCTTAACTTTAAGAAAAACAAAAAAAACATTCAAATACACCATAAAATAGAAGCATTAGAACATATTGAAGTTAAAAATATATATTCATTCATGATAAATAAAATTACATTAAATAAAAAAATGCAATATTTGACATTACAAATAGAGTAAATATAATAGAAAAAAATTATATTTAAAAGAAAAACACTAATCTCTCTACTACCCAAAATGTTGTAGCACTGGCAAAGAACGTCTTGGTCTGAACAATCTTAGCATTCTCTGACAATAGTTCTGTTGTTACAATGAAAGATGTCAAGTTTTGTGAATGTTATGGTTCAAGTGAGGACTCTTGGCAGGCTGTGTGCTGGATGGATCGGTCAACAATGTAGCCACAACAATAAAACTACTGAATTTACCTCGTCAAAAATATTGGGTACAAATTTGGCTACACAGTAGATCTTACTACTTCAGTGTGTGCCATCCTGACTCCTGTCTGCAAATTCTTGTGATTTTGTACTCCATTCCTCAGTGGTTTCTGTCGCACCCCGACATTGGCCTTCACCTCTAAGGGTTCCTGCTGCTCATGTGGACTGTGGATAGTCTCTCTACTTATTTTGAGCTTGTCGCTTTGGTAATATTCTACCTCCAACCTACATCTGCCTGCACCAGCTCCGGTGCCATTGCCTTGCTTTGCGTGCTCGGACTGTACTTTATTTTATTTATTTCATTGGTTATCGGGCCCCAATAACAACCTGTGACTCGCACTAGTCACGTGCAAGGTACTCGTCATTCCCATGACAACAGCATTTTCCTTCCTGGAGTGATGGTGAAATTACATCTTGCGTTACACTTGGCAACAGCAGCTAGTGGATCAACGGCGGCTTGACAACCACTGACACGCCCAGCAACCAGAAGTGCTGAATCATGCTGTTCAGTTATGGGTTCAACGGCGGTTTGGCAGCCACTGCCACCCCATACAAAATAAGCACTGCCAATTCACCTTATTTCTCTGCCAGTACTACAAATGTTTTTATAAAAAGTATAAGTATGAAATATTATTATTATTAAATTCATTAGTAGATAAAACATTTAAGAAATACAAAATTAATTTATGAAATCGTATAATTAAATAAACTGATCAATCAATTAATTAAAAACAAATTATCAAAACAACAATTAAACAAATAGGCCATTTGTATATTTAATGATCAATTAAAAATGTAATTTACATAAAAAATAATTTAAGAACAATAATTTATATTTTAAACAATTTCATCCCTAATTCCCTACAAACCCAACAACACACTATTAAATTAAAAATGTTTAATTACATTTAAAACAAGTAAATATCACATTAGTAATTACAAACTATACTAAAACATCATACTACAAATATTATAATACTAATACCTTATAATAATACAAAAACTAATATATATTACATTTATTTAACATACATTGTTTACAACTACAGTCAATAAAAAGATATTATATAAAATACTTCAGAAATAATATTATACACCCAAAAAATGATATTGTTACTCTCTATATTCTCTCCCACTAAGTTTTTGAGCTGACAATATTTTTGGTATGATATTCATGTGACACAATATTTTTTCCACAATATTTTGGTCCAATAACAGGTGTAGAGCTTCAGAAAACTGAAAATGTGTGATGCTCTGTAATAACTCTAAGATTGATAACTCTCTATAGAGAGGAGGGTCATAAGATTTATCAATGCCCACAGTCTTTTGGTCAATAAAGTACTTATATTTGGGGGCGGAGCTTGCCTGACTGCAAGAGGGCCGCAACCTAGGGCAGTTCTCCCTATCGCCACTAATAATCCGCCATAATCCTCCCAAATATCCTGCCAAAATCGAACTCACGAGGGAGGGAGGCTTTGCTGATGCTGAGCGCTGCAGGATGCGCTTATTGTGACCCACATCAGAGCCACCAATCAAAGGGAAAACAGCTGTGATGCACCTTGGGCAGTGGAGTCCTTCCGCTGCGCAAATGAACTACACATCTTGGCGGTGATTGAGATAGCGTAACAACAGTTACGGTGCCGAAGTGTGAAGAAACCGCTGAGAAGTACCACGGGGTGCCGGTGAGTGACGCCGCCATATCCTAGAAGTGACTGGGGGGACCTGAGCCATCTACTCACCTGGGAGGTAACTTTTGGAGGCTGTGGACGCTTGCAGCCCGAGCGCTGCTCTCCTCTGACACCGGACCTTGCTGCCTCTCGCATCCCGATCACCGCGGCGAGGCGGTAGATCGGGAACTACACATCCCAGCACCCTTAGCGCCCAGGAAGGCGCGCATCCAGCATCCTGCCCCGCCCCCGGAGGTGCGCTTAAGGCCAGCGCGAGCCCCCGCGTCGCGGGACCGCGCGCGGGCTAAGCCCGGGCAAAGGGCAGGCCCTCTGTGGCCCTCAGAGGCACGAGGAGGACGGGACGGGCCACCCCCCTTTCTATTCTATTTTACCAAAGAGGTACTGTGATTCCCCTCACTATTTCTATCAGCCCACTTTTTTGGAGATTCGCATCATACCATGTCTATCTGGGAGGAGCTTAATGCCTTGTGTGGAACTAAATATATCCCTGACTATTTACCCACCATAAGCATCGCCACCAATCCAGACGATGTTAACGCCACCCTGCGGATGTCACCTCCTTGCTCTAATAAACCCCAATCTCCAGTCATAGCACTGCCGGGTGAGCTCAACACCAAGAGAAAGAACGATGATGCCATTGTCAACGGGAAGCCAGCCAAAACCCCAAAACTATGCTCCAGTCCCTCTCAGCCCCACTCCAACCTCAGCTCTGTGTTGGGGGATATGGAGCATGGAAAAATGGAAAACTGCCCATCATCCCCTCAACCAACTTTATTGGCCCAGCTTGAGTATCTATTAACCTCCCTAATTTCACCACTGGTGGAAAAAATTAACGATCTGGGGGACAGGATATCTAACATTGAACTGATAATCAAAACACACATTCCATCAGGAACTAAACCAGTATTATCAGATCCTCCTATTCCCCTCACTGTCCTGGAAAAACCCAAACTGAATTCCTGCAGGAATGCGCATTCTCAAACTATACCGTTATGCCACAAATAAATTTACCCCCTGAAGCCGCCCCCTATGTGACCGTTGTATCTGGGATCCCACCACTAACTCATGGAAAAGTTGAAACACGCCAAGATCTATTACATAAGACTATGTTTTGGCTACAGACTAATAGACCCCTGCCACCTGACCTAGATGGGGGGATCCTAAGTGTCAGGAGGGTGGGGTGGTTGGGCACTTTGCCAAAAGACATTCCAGGGGACTTGGTGCTAATTAGGTTCAAGCACAGGAAAATAGTCCCTTATTTACGATCCTGCAAGTATAAAGAGGGGGATGGCCCAATTCGTATCTGGGACTTACATGACTTTTATCCGAGCTTTCCACCCACCCAGTTACCAAGAACACAAGGGCCAACGTAAAAATCCTGTTTCTTCTTTCATTAGAACTTTGTATAATATTTTTTAGTTATGAAAAAGTTTTGGTTCCCCTGATCCCCTTTTTTTCTTAAAATGGTAACTTTTTTCTCATACAATTTTTCAATTTTTATGTTGATCAAATTTAGGAAATCTCTGCAAGGCCCTACCTAGATATGCTGTTTTTTAGATTTCTTCTTTTTTAATTAACTTTTAATCATGCTAAGATTGGTTCTCCTGTTCTCGCTTTTTAAATGGTAATGATTTCTCCGATACACTTTTCCATTTCTATTTACTTATTTTAATGAATTGATGAAATTGTTGGTTTTATATTATTTCTGTAATTGTATGCTTGTATGATATTTTATGAAATATCAAATAAAGCTTATTTGAATTTGACTGGGGGTCGCTGGGCTACCAGCAGTGATGAACGGCTAACCCAGGAGCTTTGGCCCCACTGCCCGCTCTGAGAGACAATTGAGCTACGGGCTATCGTGCTCCCATACACGCGCAGGAGCTTTGATCCTCAGAGTTGCGGGGCTACGGTGACCCATCTATGAAGCAGCAAGGGGCCAGTGCAGGTACCCGGGAAAGCTGGTGAAATGGGGGACTGAGGCTGAGGGCAGCACATTAAGACGGGCGCTAGAAGTGTGCCGAACAGCGCAGGTCTGAAGACCTGAGGCCAGGACTGCTTTCTTGTGCCAAAACTAGAAACATACTTGAGATGATCACAGCTTGGGCCTGGTGAAGTTTGAAGGCCACACCCTAGTGGGACTACTACGTGGAGGCTGATTAGTTAATAAACATGCTGCACGCAATTTGAGAAGTGGATTTCCACTGCAAGGCGATCTGCTTGGAGTGACATTGTAACTGCCTCCGTCCTGCACTAACGGTTCAAGGGGGTCAATAGGAGAGTGCAAAGAGGTGAGCTGTGGGTCCTGGAGGTCCCTGTTGATAGGCAGTACCAGGCCCTGTTGGGTCATACTACCCGCCAGTAATAATGCACACTAACTACGAACCCTCAGTGTGCAAACTCAGGCAATATGGGTAAGACAGACAAATTACAGCCCAAACTACCATTTGACCTGCGTAAAACCCCCAGATCAAAAGAATCCATGCCCAAGGAGCAAGACTCCACCCCAGACGACCTTGAGGCCGGGCCAGATGTGGATATGAAACAAGCGTTCCGCACCATCAAAAATCGAAAGTGAAATGGATGTGCTGTCGTTTCAAATGGACAGGATGTCCGAAAGGCTGGAAAAGCATGGAGGCAGACTTGATGTGGTGGAACAGCGCATATCGGACATGGAGGACGTCGTTAGAGCAGATCGGAGACCGACTAGGAGAGAGACAAGATCCTGCACACCCTGCAAATGAAGGCTGAAGATCTCGAAGCAAGATCTCGAAGTAACTACATCCGAATTTTGGGGGTAGCAGAGTCATCCAATGTTGGTAACATGGAGCAGTACAAAGAGAAGCTTCTGGTCAACCTCTTGGATCGAGACACCTTCTCTGAGATACTTGTGGTAGAGCAAGCACATTAGTCCCTGGCACCTAATCCGGTGCCAGGTGCGTATCCCCGACCTATTATAGAAAGACTCCTAAATTACAGGGATGGCAGCGCGGCCTTGTACAAGGCCAGAGAATTGGGCGCTCTTCAACATGAAGGTGCTGAAATAACTTTGTTTCCTGACTTCATTATGCAGGTACAGGAGGCACGACGACTCTTCATCCGGTGAAAAAGAAACTTCGAGATCTCAACTTGGAGTACAGTATGCTATATCCTGCTAAGCTAAGGGTCAAAATTGATGGTGAAGTGCACTTCTTCACTGTCTGAAGGTAGTCCTATTATTCATTAAAGAGAAAGAACAGCATCTGAGACATCAGGGATCACCGAGCTCATCGTCAGCGCAATTGGAGAGTTCTTCAAATGTCCGGGAAGATCGAGACACAGAAGAGTGACCAACTGAATGGATCCAAGAATAGACAACTTATGGTAAAGTTGAGAAGCTATAGAGAATGTACTGTGCATATTACAATATATGACTAGTGGATGCGGGCTTTCATTATCGAAGTGCCAGAGTACAGACTGGACATGTACAAGAAGTCTCATTGATACCTAGTGGCGTCCTGACAGAGACAATTGCAGGTAAATAGGGCACACTGATTGTACCTTTGTATACCTCAGAGAGACAGTTATTTAAGAGACTCATGCAGTTAAAAGTACTATCTGAGTGGTGTTGGGAGTTCGACAAGATGGCAACATCTGCCTCCATGTGTATCACACCTTTCATACTGTTTGTTTTAGGGTCGGGTTTGTTTTTCAAGGTTGAAGAGGGGGAGGGAGATCAGAAATCCACAACAGTTGGGTATTTTCGAGGCGTGGGAGGGAATGGTTGTTTCCTTAGGCTGGATGTGTGTAGCGTACTAAATATGCAACTGAGGTCACATATAGCATATTTCATTGGCAAGAGAAATGGTGCACGGCAGAAATCATCTAAATCAAATGGCCACGGCGGGTGAGAACACGCAGGTCCTCCAGCTTATGACCTGGAATGTCCATGGTGTAAATGACAATAGAAAGATTAGAAGGGTCTGCGAATATTTAAAAAGGCATTCTGTTGCAATTGCTATTTTACAAGAGACGCATCTAGCTCCTGAGCGTAGTGAGGCAGTGAGTTGCAAACTACAGGGGGTATGCTACTCTGCAGATTTTACTTCACATGCGAGAGGGGTCCTGATCTGGGTAGATAAGAAAGTGGAGGTTGAAATGACGGGCATACTAAAGGATCCACAGGGCAGATTTGTGGTGGCCCTATGCAGACGAGGGGACTTGAAATTCCTCCTAGTGGGTATCTACGGCCCCAACTATGACAATCCACATTTCTACACTTCCTTAGCGATTAAACTGGTATAGTTGAAAGGGATTCCGCAGGTGTGTGGGGGGTGATTTCAATTGTATGTTAGATCCAAGCACAGACAGTTCTCAGAGCATAACAAGACATCCAGTGGCGGCTGCAACAGCCATCCAAGAAATAATGCAGTCAGATGGCCTCATAGACATCTGGAGACATAGATTCTCCGATGTGAGAGGTTATACCCATTACTCCTCTGTGCATGACACTCACACTTGAATTGAATTTTGGCTGTTGTCTGGAGGACTGAGTTCCAGAGTTGTGGCATGTACGCGGATGTACTCCGATCACTCTCCCGTTCAACTTGCCTTAAGGTACAGGGCACCATGTATCCCGGCATTCATGTGGCATTTACCACCGTACTCGCTGTTAGACACTGTATTTAAAGAAGGGTTAGCCAGTGCTATAGAGAACTTCTCCTCTGATAATATTGGGTCAGTGACCTCATTTACCATGGTGTGGGAAACATTTAAGGTGTTCGTCAGAGGAGTGGTGATATCCACTCATGCAGGTATGTTACGTTCCATCTGAGATAGACTAGATACACTAGAACGAGAATTAGGTCATCTGGAACAGAATTTTAGAGAGGGGGGCATCTACCCAGACTACCGCAGACCTACAGCAGAAATTGGTAGAACACCTAGACATAGCCAACAATAAAATCAAACACATGGGTAAATAAGCATCGGCACAATGCTATGGAGAACGGGAGAGACCAGGCGCTACTCCAGCTGGGACATTGAGACCTAAGAGAGAATTGGACACTATTGTGGGCATGATGGACGATTAAGGGAACACATTACACACACCAGGGGAAATAGCTGCCCATTTTCGCACAGACTATAAGACATTGTATACCTCTCAAATCACTTCAAAAAGCGAAGCTCTAGAGGAATACATTTCATACATTAAAATGCCATGGCTGGTGATGGAACATAGGGAACATCTGATGGCTCCCCTAATGTCTGATTAGATCAGAGAGGCACTGAGGGGGATGGTGGCTGAAAAAGTTCCGGGAGAAGACAGGCTTACTGTAGCCTTTTATAAAGAATTTCAAGACCTACTGATTACCCATATCAAGATGCTTTATGAGGAGATAGCAGAGGCAGACGTTATGCCTCCCTCCTTGCATGAAGCTATCATCGTCGCGCATTTTAAAACCAGGAAAGTCACCAGCCAGTTGCTCCTCATATAGGCCCTTATCTCTGCTTAATGTAGATGCTAAGCTTTATGCGAAAGCCTTAGCTAATAGACCAGCTTTACTGCTCCCTTGTATTATCCATCCGGAACTTAGAGGATTCGTCCCTAATCGCAATTTATCTCAACATCTGAGAACCCTATTTGGCGTAGTGCATAGGCTAAACCCAGAAATTAAGTCGGCGGCAGTCTTCCTTGATGTCAAAAAATCCTTCGACTGGGTTGAGTGGGGCTTCATGTTCGCAGTATTACGCAAAATAGGAGTCAGAGACGTGTATCTCCGTCAGGTGTCTGTACTATATACATCACCGACAGCCAGAGTGAGGGTTGGAAAGTAAGTTTCTCAGTCATTTAACAGAACTCTGGGTAGGCGCCAGGGCGGTCCACTTTTTCCACTATTGTATGCGATTGTTGAGGAACCACTGGCCTGCGCCCTCCACGAGTATTAGGGACACAGAGGGCTGAGATTCCCCGAATACAAGTTGAACATTTCTGCCTTTGCAGATGTCACATTATTATACATACATAACCTGAAGGTAAATGTATCCCCAATACTGAGTGAGTTTGTACAGTTCGGTGGTCAATCGGGACTGCAAATAAATTGTGATATGTCTTTCATATTTCCCCTCACTCCCCACACTGTGGAACCTGCCATGGAATTCCCACCATGTTGGAATATGGAGGATGTTCGCTACTTGGGCATCCAATTCCACACAGATCCTGCGATAGTTCTGCTGGAAAATTATGGCAAAGCCACACAAACATTAATAGACAATATAGACAAGTGGATAAAGCTTCCACTTTCACTGATGGGAAGAATCTCTATATGGAGATGTTTATATTACCACGATTCCTTTTTTTATTTCAGAACATACCCATTTTGCTTCCAAAACACCTGTTCAAATGCTGGCGCACACAATTGATAAAGTTAGCGTAGGCTGGTAAACAACTGCACATAGGATGGAACTCGCGTACTTTGCCCTATGATTTGAGGAGTTTGGGGGCCCCTGACCCGGAGAAATACTATAGTGCTGCAAATAGAGTATTTGCTCATTATTGGAGACATGGCCCACATGACACACCCTTTTTGTATATGAAAAGAAATGTGTGGGTCCTCTCACTCTTCCACAGACCCTCACTCATCCTGTCTCCAGGAGATTGCATGTCTTTGACTCCATCGCTGTCACTGCACAAGCCTGGCAAACACTACTACACATGCAAGCGGGAGCCTTCACATATGCTCCTGAAATGCCACTTCAGTGGTTTATGTGGTTTCCAATGGGCCAAGATGTGGGAGCAAGACAGGCACTACAATCTATAGTCATTAACACAAATGGGAGATTTTTTTAAAGATGGGGTGCTGGCAACGTGGGAGGCTTTACAGCAACCAGACATGCAGCTGTGGGGTATAGTATTGTTTCACTACTACAGAGCCTGGTAGACTTGGCACACCCTTATTGGGGATGACCTACTGGAACCACAGCATTGGGGGCACTTTCCACTCTAATTAAGGTTGAGGAATCCTCAAAGTTAATCACAAAATTCTATTCTAGCCTTCGGGACACACGCAAATCAGAATTTTTGAGAGTGCGGTTAGATAGGCAACGTTATCTGGGCACTCCCCTAAGTAACAAAGAGTGGTGCTATTGCTAGCCCGCAACCGGTTGGTCTCTCTTAATGGGAGGCACAGACTCATACACTTTACATTTTTACTTATTGCACCCCTGAACGCCAATTTCGTTGTGGTCTTCCTGTTGTCATAGATGTGGTTTGGAGGGAGCAGGATTCTGGCACTTAGCTTGGCAATGCCCAGGGGTCTGTGCCTACTGGGAAAAGTGTTTAAAGAGCTAGGACTTATTATTAGTGTGATCTAGAATCTTACCCTAAAATGGTGCTACTGGGTTGGAATCTCTCAGTAAGCAAGACACTGAGTCCATTGGTCGCTATCGAACTCTTACTTGCTAAACTGCGAGTCACATTGTTATGGCTGAGGAGCCCACTTCCACGAATCACAGAATGGCATGCAGACATGTTATATTGTAATACTCAAGCCGATACCTATAGTGAATTACTACCCTCCAGAAATCGTCCCAGGAACTACTGTGGGCCATACCAAACTTACCTGTTAAGTAAATTCGGTGAAGACACCTCAGAGTCACTGATTTTTTTATTTCTATTTTTAATTTTTTTTAATTGACAATACATGAGTACAAAGTAGCAACCAAAATAGGTACAAAAGAGAAGGAGATATGGCAGTTACAAAATAATTAATTCAAAACAAGTCAACGTTTAGCAGCAGAATTCATATATATCATCAAGAAAGGAGCACTCATAAACATCGTGAAATAGCGGACCCTACAGAACCCCAAGTTTATATATCCATATAGGTCATCACAGAGTCCCAAATTTGACGCCTTAGTTTCATTTTCCGCCTGCCTTTGAGAGCATACAAACTATACTCCATGTTAAATATAGCAAGAAACCTAACCCTACATGTTTCAAATGAAGGGGCGTCTTTTTACAACTGATTAGATGCAATGCAGAGTCTAACCACGGCTGAGGCTACGAAAATTAAGTAAACTGATTTGCTAGATACCGCGTCTGCAGTTACACCCATCTCCACTCCAACAAAATCTGCATAGCTGACATATGTACAGGCTCGCCTAAGATTTCAGTTAGAAATGTATCAATATGTTCAAATAGCCGGCTTAACTGCGGACATGAGTAAAAAACATGAACAACATCTGCCGCATGAAGACCACACCGAAAACATTTTCCCTCATGCCCTCCCCCCCATTTAACAATTTTATCAGGTGTAAAATATAGATTGAAGATCGTTTTATAATGTTGAGACTGAAGATTGGCAGACATAAAAAGTCGGCCAGTCAAATCAATAGAAGTCTCCAATTGTATACCCTGACATCCTAATCTATTGTTCCATTTACAGCTATGACCTGCCAGGTCATTAGGCATCGTGCCAAGCATTAGGGTATAAAGTGTCCCAATTCGTGCCCCTTTCCTTACTGCTTCAATAAGGGGATTAGGTTGAATATTCCAACGGGCTCTCAGTAAACAATCCCCGACCTGTAAGTATTTAAAAAAATCCCCCCGTGAGCTGATATTGCTCCTTAAGTTGCTCAAAGGATTTGAGCCACTATCCGTATATAGATCACCGATCATACAAAGCCCTTTAGCCCGCCAGTTATATACAACCCGATTCCAGAATGTAATTGGGAGAAACGTAGATGATATTAGTGGGGTGTATCAAGAAAAACGTTCTACCTCTTACATCTTCTTAACCACTTTCCATACTTTATAGGCGGCTATGATGGTCTTAAATCTCGTGCGCTTATAATAGCTCCAGTCTGTATTCAAAAACAGGCGATGTTTTGCCTCCCTCCCGAGCAACATTTTATATATAGCAGATATCAGCCCTATCTGTTGGTCCTACCCAAGTAAACAATATGTTCATATGTTGCAACATGCACGTTAAATAATATAAGGTAAAACCGGGAACAGCCCAGCCACCTTGTGCCTTTGGCAGGACCATATATCGCATTGCCCTTCACGCTTTGCCTCGCGCCCATATAAATCTCGCGCAGATAGACTGTAATTGTGCTAAACTGGCACGAGGTATCTCGAGGGGAACACATCTAAAGAAGTATAACATTTTCGGTAAGATCAACATCTTTAACACATTATATGCTGATGCAGAGACTGCTTTTAGATAAAAGGGACACCACTAAGCTTGTGTAAATATGGGAAAAATAGTGAGTAACGCTTGATGACCTTAAAAGAAATGTGTGAAGGAGAGTTTGACTGGTTATACTGAAAGGAAGTGTAAAAGGAAGTATCTGGTATCAACTTTAAAAAATAATGATTTAATACATAAAATACCGTTTATGCAGCTAATGAAATATGTATTTCTGTATTGATTGCAGCGTACCCTGATGAAGAGCATGTGATGCTCGAAATGCATTGGTTTTAATAAACGCTATTTTGGATAAATCCCTTGCATTGGTCATGTTTGTGCAAGAGGTCCGGATGGGCACAGCATTCACATTAGAAGCTAGAAAATGGCAAAATTACCCGTGTGTGGAATAAAGGAAAAGATTGAAGATTTGAGAGAAAGCATATGGTGAAAAATTAACGATGGAAAATATTGATTTAGAAAAGCATAAAGCAGAAACTGATCGCCAGAATGGCATTGCGCAATTGTGCGGTCGATCGGAGTACCAAGTTGCTCCCCTTCCATGTCTTAACTACAGGTGCCTGTGGGTTTGGCACAACATTGACCAGCACGCAAATGAAGAAAAATACAGGATTTGATAGAATGGTTGAGAATGTGAAATTTAGGTGTGCACCCCACACCCCCCACTTTAGGCATTCACATTGGTCCAGCTGTCTGCTGACCCCGGCCACCAACTTCCCCCAATTTGACTGAACCAGCGCAGGCAAAGAGGCCCTTATCCCAATCCCCAAGTAAGTCACCTCTTGTGCAACCCTTTGATCAGCATATGATCCCGTGTTGATACATAGGATTTGTGTTTTAGATGAGTTCAGCTTGTAACCCGATATTGCCCCATACTCTGCAGCAAGTAGCTCTATTTCATGCACTGCCACTGCTGGATTAGGGGACACCACAGCCACGTCATCAGCATATGCGAGGACACAATATTGTTGCTGCTGCAGGGTTACTGACTGGATGCGGGGGTTACTTTCTATCATTTTTAAAAATGGATCTATATATAATGAAAATAACAATGGGGAGCAAGGACAACCCTGTCTAGACCCACGCATGATGTACACCGGCTTTGATTCGAGCCCCATTGTACAGATCTTGGCGACAGGCTAATGATATAGCGTCTGAAGAGCAGTGATAAATTGTTGCCTAAACCCACATCGACGCATGACATCCCATACGAATCCCCATGAAACGTGATCAAAAGCCTTCTCGGCATCGAGTAAGATGAGGCTGAGCGCATCGCCACTGGTATTGGCATAGTCAAGCAGTGTTATTACCCTGTTAACATGGTTTGTTGTACCCGGTTTTGGAATAAATCCATGTTGTCTCACCGACACCAATGGAGTTATTACTTCCGCCAGTCTCTTTGCCAAAATTTTCGAGTATATTTTCCCGTCCGCATTCAACAAAGAAATATGACGGTATGATGCCGGCAGCTCAGGCGGCCTATCCTTCTTCCTAAACACAACTATGCTAGCCTCATCCCACGACATAGGTGTCAGACCAATCTGAGCACTTCTGAATGTAGCTAACATGTCCGCCTGTAAAACTTCAAAGAAGGCTTTATAAATCTCCAATGGGAGTTTATCAGGCCCTGTCACCTTCCGGACAGCTAGCTCACTTATAGCAGTTATAGGGGCCTCCAGCTTTTCCGCCTCTGCTTCACCCAGGTCTTGCTCACAAAAGAGCTGTAAAAGTAAATCACCTTTTTGACTATCATACTGTTCGCCGGTATATAAATTTACACAAAAGTCTCTAAATACCTCCAGTATACCATTTACATCTTCCACAGACCTCCCACTGGAGTCAAGAATAGCCTTAATCCTATGAGCAACTTCCTTGGATTTTAATTTTTGGGCGAGGCACCTGCCACTTGCCTCCCCATACTCATAATTTAGTTGGCGCTTAGTAAAATATTTCTTAGCTGCCACTTGGCTCCAATAAAGATTTCTTTTTGCCTTACACCTGGCTACTTCTGTAGTCAGCTCTCCAATATTGCTGCCAACGTGTATGCCCCGTGTAAGTCACTTTTCAGCTAGTGTGAGATCCTGGCATAGTTCCTGCAGTATTAACCCCTGTTGCTTTTGCATGAATAACCCAAAGCTGAAAGCTTCGCCCATAAATGCAGCTTTAAAAGCATCCCAAACAATCCTAGTATCCGCGCTACCATGATTGATACGGAAAAAGATCACGATCCATTTCTTCATATGAGATATAAAATTATGATCAAGCAGTAGTTTCCGATCCAAGGAAAACCTACGAGGCTTAACTGCTACCCCAATAGATGAAAGAAATAGCACTACTGGACCATGATCAGAGGTGATCCTTGGATATACCTGGATTCGAGCATCTTTCAACAGAAGATGAGGAGCAAAGAAATAATCTAACCTCACCCATTTTTGGTGGGGGGCAGGAAAAAAAAGTATATCCAGGGTCACTCCCCCGTAGTGCGGACCATGCATCTACCACACCATGCGCGGATACCAAAGATTGCAGTGCCTTAAACACTTTCGGTTTTCTCCCATTATACCTATACCTATCATTCCCCATGGAATTAGGCAGGAGATTTATATTTAAATCACCAGCAATGATTACTGGGGTTGGCCATTGAGCAAGCTTGACATTCAAGAAGTCTAAAAGTGCTACCTCGTCTAGATTGGAACCATATATAGAGCACAACGTAAATTTTGATGAGTCAGCAGCACACTCCACTACTACCCATCTCCCAAGTCTATTCATTAATGTCCTTCCCGTAGTAACAGTCTGTTTATTAACCAGTATTGTACCTCCCGTTGTTGTACATGCCTGTTTAGTGCAAGCCGCCAAAGTGTACCCGAGCTCCGACAGTACTTTTCTATTAGCCCATGCAATGTGAGTCTCCTGGAGACACATCACATCGCACCGAAGCATCTGTACCTTATATGCCACCCGCTGCCTTTTACCACGATGGTTCAGTCCCCTCACATTCAGCGACCCCAATCTAAAGCCCTTAGCCGCCATCTATCTTTATTATGAAAAAGAGTAATAGAAGTATGCGCCTGCCATATCTAACTGTCTTACAAACAACAAAAATGTACTCATGTGGCCCACCACCCAGACTTCACCCTACAACACATCACATCATCAGCCTTGAAGTAGTATACCTCTAGTCATTTATCATACTGATTACTCAACACAGAGCCTTAGTATCCTAATATTATCCTCATACTGAACACAAGCTCTTTCTCCTACTACACCGGGAGAGGCAGGAATGAAAAGAAAAAAAAAAGAGAAACTGTACAGAAAACCCAGTGGGCTGAGAAGCAACAGACTGACGAAGAAGGAAAAAAACAAACAAGCAATACTATAAACTATTAATTGCCCAGTTACTTTAAGAATTCTTGCGCCACAGCTTCTGATGTAAAGTACTGAGTCTGTGATTTATAAAATCACCTTCAATTTGGCAGGATTAAGGAGAAATGCCTGCCCCCCTTTGGCTTGAAAGAGTGAAATTAACTGCCTCAATTTCCACCGTTGCTGCACCGTGGCAGGACAAAAATCGGGGCGCAAGAAAAACTTGCACCCCTTTCCTGAGTGTCGCCTATTCGGCCGGGCAAAATCATATATTGCCTCACGAAGCAGATAATTATTAAGGCATATCAAAATCGCCCGTGGCTGCACATTTCCCTCTCCACTAGGTCCCCCTGCTCTCCTCCGCTGAGCAAAAGGAAACCGATGCGCTCTAATAACCTCAGTTTCCCAATTCCAATCCTTCAGATCAGGAAAGGCCTCCTTAAATATATCAACAATAAATTGTCTTGCATCCTGTCCTTCTTTCAATTCGGGTATACCCAACATGAGAAGGTTATTGCGCCTTGACCAATTCTCAAGATCTGTTAACTTCCAGTCCACATCTGTTTGAGTCTTTTGCAGTACATCAATAGCTGCCTGATGTTTAACTAGAGAGTCCTCTGCGCCTGAGATACGCTCTTCGACCTCCACCACCCTGGCAGTTATTTCTGCATAAGACTTCGCGATCTGTCGTACACTATTTTGCAGTTTACGTATGGCCCCCTGTGTTCGCAAGCCTTCAGCCTTTGTCTCAGCCCGGTGAGCCATAATGATGTTATAGATTGTATCCAAAGTAACCACACCATGTTCATCTTCTGAGTTGACCATACTAAGTGCAGCAGCTTGCATAGGTGATGTACTGTCCCATCTAAGCTGTTCAACAGGATTCGACAACTCATGCTGCGGCTGCGCCCCAGGGTCGTGATTTTGTTGCACAGTCTCCTGGTTCCAGGATTGCTCTACAAAAGAATCATCTTCTTCATCCTGTATTTCCCCCCAGTCCCCGACAGTACTGGCGTTATCATCTTCATTATCGTTTTCTGATATCAGTGATAAGTCGGACATGGAGTAGAATTTAACCCCTGAGCCGACGGATTCCACATCATTACCTTTATCCACGAGGCTGCCTCCACTACAGTCTGAGGTTAAGCCGGCTAACATATCTTTGCCCAAAGTGGGTAGCCCACTTCTAATAAGACCATCTGCAGTCTCAGCAGGCCCTGATACAGGTATTTCAATGAGGTTAGCATCTAGATCAGATACGCCAGAGATTTCCGATGGTGACAGCTCCACCTACTGGTGAAGCTGGTACGCGATTTACCAGAGTTGGGTCTGCATCTGACCTAGCTTTTACAGTAATTTTTTAATAAAAAATTGCCGGCACAGTTATATTTCTTCCGAGGGTATCTTGCAGAGAGTTTTTATTCAGCCCGGAACCCCCTGTATCCATGTGCTCCCCAGCACCAGTGCCTGGAGGATCGCGTACCTGTTCAGGTTGCTTCCGTCTAGCTGTGCCTTTGCCGATGCCATTTCCGCGGCCATAGACCCCTGGAGTAGTGACTGGAGTAGTAACTGCCTCTTCGTTTGCCCCCGGAACGATCCCGCCCTCCGCTACTGCAGCTCCTGCTGCGCCGGCAGTCACTACCCCTGCGGCGGCACCCCGCGGGTTTTTGCCCCTCTTCCCTTCGGAGCCATCCTCTGTGATCGCTCAGACCAGCAGGTAGCAGAGCCGTTCACTGCTCTGGTCTGTGTAACGGCGTGCTGCGGAGCGCGTCCCCAGCCTCCGCCTCCTCCGCTACAGACTCTGCTCTGCTCCGCAGCGCTCCTCCTCCGAGGCAGGTAAGGTCGAGGACGCCGCTCACAACGCCTGTTTTCACACAGCTACACCCCAATACAAAGCCACAATCCCTGGCGAGAGGTCAGCTACAGCGGGAAATTACTGAGAATCTCAAATCCCTGCTGACAGCATCCAGCGCCCAGGTGTGAGCCACGGGAGAGCAGCGCACAAACGACTCACACCGCCGATGCTGCGGCCGCCATTTTGCCTCAACCAGTCACTGATTACTCCTGAGGAAGTATTGTCGCCAGAGGCAGGAAAATAGTCAACTGAGGGCCCTATTGGTGGAGGTTGGATTACACTACCTGTGCTCTTACGTACAAGTTAGCCCCCCAGCGGGGCACTGGTCAGCAGTGCGAAGATCGGTAACCACAGGAGATATTGCTCTTCCCGTCTATATAATTGTATACATGATCCTTCTCGTATACAGGATTTATACATTTGAGTACAAATATATTTCTATGCTGTTGTGATCTGATATATTGAACTACCTGTCTATGCTACGATTGTGTTTTTGAGTTTTATGCATTTGGTTTTATGCTGAAAACAATAAAAAAATAATTTTAAAGTACTTATATTTACTGTAATGAAACACTCACTCGCAAAATTTGATTCTGATCTCAGAGAGTAATTGAAGGTGGGGACATTTCAAGAGTATTTCCCTCCCCTATCCCAGGGAGGTGGTACCTCTGTTGCACTTAGTCAAAGACTGTTTTATCAGAGCTTGTCTGTAATTAATAAAGAACAGTGTGCCTCAGATTCTGAGAAAGAACAAAACACTCATAATGCATATGCAGTCTGCTTCAAGTAAAGAAAATGAAGCGCATAAAATACCCTAGTTAAAAAAAAACAGACAAGTCTGAAAGGTAGCATCGAAGAAAAATAATGGCTATGAGCCCACCTAATGGCTCATAAAAGGCATATAAGGTAGCACAAGAAGGACCAATCCACGAGCAGACAAGTAGACTGCATAAGTAGTACACATACAAGCTATAAAATTGCCAACCAATACTCCACATAGAGAAAGGCATATACCATAAAAGGTATGAACTCTTGAGACTAACCTCCTCATCAGAGTCAAATAAAAGAACAAAACAGCTATGCAGCTGCAAAGACCATCCGGATCTCAGAAACCAGAGGCAAACACTCTCTCAATAAGAAAGAAGTAGTGCTTAATACTTCAACACCACAAGCACAACAACAGCGTAGGCAGGAAATAAACCTTTACCCAACTTAAAGATCCACAACCATGGCTGTATAAAAAGGGAAGCAAAATACCTGAAAAGGCCACACTACAAGCACTCAGCTCCCACAACAAAGCGTGTTTGAAAAGACCAGCAGAACAAGCCATAACACCAGCAATAGAATAGGTGGTGCAAAAACCATTGAGACTGAGTTAACTCAGGTGCAAAGACAGAAAGTTTGCAGAAATAAGGGGGACCCCCATCCACACAAACTGAAAAAGGAAGGAGGAGACAGGCTAAGGGTCTGACCCTCCCCAACTAGCTCTAAACCTATGTAGGGCCACATCTGCTTGGGCTCTAAAAAGATGAGCCCCATCAAATGGCATGTCAATCAAGACCAACTGGACCGCTTCAGAAAATGTAGGCGCCTGGAGCTATGCATGTTGTTGCAATGCCACAGCAGATGCCATGGCCCCTCCAATGGAGTCAGGGGAATCCATTCCACATTGATGAGCAGTTTGGCTGCTTGATGGCCATCTTGAAGCAACTGTTGCAACTCGCCCCTGTTAGCCTCAAGGAACAAGGGTAAAAATTGACTCAAAGACACCCACAGGGTATGGAGAAAGTGTCTGAAGACGCAGAGCGTATTAATGGAGCATAAAGCCGCACTTGTCGAGGAAAAATCTGTTTCCCTCAAGAACCCTGTTCCCTGGATTTTTTATCAAGAGGGAAATGTGGGAGGTTCCCCATCTCAGGGGACGCCATAATGGTCTGGACCACGAAGCTGTGGTGGGTCACCCGGGCCAGGATAGTATGTGTGGGCAATGATGCCGTCCACTGGCACATCTAACTCAGGTTTTCCCATGCCCCTAACAAAATGTCACTAAGGGCCTCACAGAAAGGGAGCACCGGCTCAATCTGCAATTAGCAGGAATGTCGAACCTCAATAACAGGGTCTATAGTCTTCTCCATAGTAGGTAGAGTAAGATGCAAAATATCAGCCACTCTTCTCAAGACCTCTGGAAAAACGGAACCGGCTTCCGAGGCAAGGTCCGGAGGTGACAAAAGGGAGAAAACAGAGGACAAATCTAGCCGGCTCGCTTCACCCAGGAGGGGCCACTGGCTGCTCCAAGGAGGTCTTCTCCTCACAACCTTCCCCTAATAGGTCTTGTGGATCCTCCACACAAATGACTAGCGCAGCAGACAGCTTCATAAATGATGCTAAACAGCGTCGAAGTGACGTTGAACGTCCTTGAAGCAACGCCATGCCAACATCCACCTGGGCAAGAGGAGAGACTTCAGCCGCCGTCTGCAGTTAAAGAATCTGCAGCTAGATGTCTATCAGATTTGTGACACATAAGAGGCCTGCTTAACACAGGACTGCAAAGAGTGCAACTGTGTGGCAAGTGGGAGGGAATTGTTGTGGGATATTTGCAGCTTTGTGCAGCATACAATACATGGTACAGCGGCACAGGGTACAACAATGAGCTACCAGAGGTCTGTAGGAATAGCTTACCACGGTCAACCACCACACCAACAACACTGACTTCCTCCACACATGCCCCAGTGCTAGGGGCTAAAAAGAATGAATAATATGTGGTAATATAAAGTGTATTTCAATGTAGAAGGACAATATGCATTGAGTAGCGATGCTCAGTATTGCAATATTTTCAGACTACAATGTGTGTGGTTTAAAAAATGCCGTTTAGACTACAGGTGCAGACTTTATGGGTGGTTGCAAATATTTTGTAGTTCGGCCAATATGAGTTTTTGATTCCCAAATGTGTTATTGTGACGGAGGTTATTATATGTGCCTTGCTGTAGGGAGCAATTACGGCACAGTGTTTTGTTTCTTCTTTTGCTTCAGGAGTTGTTATGTTTCAAGGTTTTGCACACAATATTACTTTGGGGTTCTTTCCTTCATCATTTCTTGTTTTTGAGATGTTAGCATGCATATTTTCAAAGATCACGTTACCACCTCCTTATGTTTGGTAAGGAGTTCCACTAGTGCACATGTGTTGTATATTTTTGAATATGGTGCCTGCACCATTACACAACTACTGCTTTACACCTAACCACAGGTCGTAAACAGATAATGTTTGGTAAGGAGTAGACAACATATTTGGTATGATGGGTAAGACAGGTGTTAACATATAAAAAAATAGAGGACTGTACAACTAGATCCCTCAGATATTATCTAGAGGTAGACTGTAGCAGGAAACCTGTCACGTCACAGGCGCTACTACAAGTAGCATTAGACCAGCTACATTTTCCCACACATGTCTAGATCAAAGCTGGCCCATGTGTCCACTGTGATGCTAAAGCAGCAGCCAATGTCATGCTCCTAGAGGTCATGTTAGGGATTAAACACAAATTAACATCAGCCTACCCTCAACAAAACAACGAATGGTCTGCTTGAAAATAAAATAAGCAAGATAAGTGCCACAATTGAAAAGAAAATGGCTTTATTGCCTACCGATTTCACTGTTTTCACTCAGAAATACTCCACGTTCTGACTACCACCTAACGCACCATCAGCTTGTCACTGGACGATCAATACATGTATCAGTCTCAGCAACTAGGCCTAAAACTGATACTGAAAGTTCTTCTGAAATTATGAAAGCTGAAATGTATGAGTATCTGTATGAATGAACACGCACTGCGTAGTTTCTTTCTGCTCAGATATCCAAGGAGAAGGAGAAGGAACCCATCAATCCTGAGCTCCTACTTATCCCTACCAGAACACAGACCTTTGTCCGGAAGGCCGTCCGTCGGTGGAAAAAACAAAAATTTGAAGGCCCTTTCAAAGTCACAGACTCCTCGCCAACAGCTGTCCGCATTACAGACAAAAGAACGTGGATTCATCGGAGCGACACAAGGGTAGACCCCGCACTGAACAACAAACAAGAGGGCAAGTTGTTCCCATTGACTATCCAGGAAGAAGATGGTAATTGTTTTGTAGTTTTTAGATACAGATGCAGCACCAGCAGTGAGAAGTATCCTTACAACAAAATATGTTGCTTTGCTTTATGTATTTATCTTATTGTGGGAGTGAAACTAGGAATATTTTATTGGTTTGCTTTTCTTTCTTATTGCCTTGATAAAAAGACTTGTATTCCTCAGGCAGTTGAAGTTTCTCATACTACTGTGCACCCCATATCCTTTTTCCCTTTCCCTTCTGACGTCTGTAGCAGTAGTAGTGGCATCTTTAGTAACGCCGCGTGATGGTACCACACATGTTACAATGTGTCCCTCTAAGTCATCCCTTCATCGTAGGGATGCCCCAGTAGAAAGGCGAGATAGAGCCCATGACTCTCTTCAAAGCAACACGTGGTATAGCCAGATGACCACAGCAGGGAGGCAGAAGACTAATGAATCCTGTTATTGTGCTCATACATTCCCCATGAAGTAGGCGCAGATAGCTGATTGCTTTGCTAACAACCATAATCAACGACATACGAAACATTAATCCCTTCTGGGAAATCATCATAACAGGAAACTTCAATTTAAATCTAATCTATACACCAGAAGAGGATGACAAACTAGAAGCAGATAACAAGTGCTGGAATGTACTACCCCAATATCAGCTCAAGTCGGTTCGCCCCGACCTAGTAGGACAACAACTGGTGAAAACACTTGGATACCTGGGTTTGAGAATAATAAACGGTAGAACACCAGAAGACTACCCTCCATTGTATACTTATTTCGGAGGGAAATCGCAATCAAGGCTTGATTACACAGCAATATCATTACCAATAATGCCCTTTCTCACCGGGTTTGTCATCGATTTACCACAAAAAGCGACCACTCGTACCAACACATCTACTTGAGTCTAAAGCTACCAAAGAATCAAACCAGTGTGACAACTGCAGAAAGCACTTTCTCAAGCGATCTGAAAAGGTTGAAATGGACAACAGGGAACATTGACGAACTTCAAGTCAAACTACAGAGGCTTAAAATGGAAAGTGAAACTAGCAATTTAAACAAGATACAAGAGTGGGTAAGCTTCATGGATAAATTAATAACAATCATGTCTGGCAAATTAAAGCAGGCCCCGAAACTTAAAAATTCCATGTCAATATCGACTGAAGCTCTCCAACTTAAGCGAGAACTAAAAAGAAATCTTAAGAAACTGAAAAGAACTGAGATGACCCCCATAGACTGGGAATCAATACGTAATCTTAGGAAAAAATAAAAAAAGAAGATGTGGGAACACAAAAGAAGATGCAAGGATAACTTCTAGGCTAAACTATTACATACCGTAAAGAAAATTAAATCAAATACATTCTGGGAAATAATAAACCGTCTGAATCGACCTGTCAACTCTTTTGCCTCAAGTGTACAAGAACAAGATTGGGCCACGCTACTAATAAAAAGACATCAAACCCCTGAACCATCTAGTAGGTAAAGAGAAGGAGTATGTAAATGTCTGGGATCAAGGGGAACAAATGATTAATGACAGGACCGTTACAAAAAACATAAATAGCACCCTAACCTGCCACCAGACTAAAGTGCCAAATGCAGAAGAAGCACATAGGAATAGAGCAGCTGCGAGTGCCGGTGGTTTAGGGACCACACCCAAAAACTCAGGCTACCAACAAGGAGATGTAAAAGATTAATCCTGAAGGGATGTGGAAATGGGGACCCAGGACCAAATGGTATCCCCCCACTAATCTTCAAATTAGCACCAGATTTACGGAGCGGGAGACTAAAAAAACTATTTGAAGAAGTGGAGAATGTAAGGCAAATTCTGCAGAGCTGGCAAGGATCGGTAATCACCTATCTATAAAGGAGGCACTAGAACGTCCCCGTCCAATTACAGGTTAATTGCGCTTCTGGATGTAGACGCAAAGTACTACTATTCATTGGTACTGGAAGATCTTATTGCCTGGTCTGAGAAGTTAAAACTGATACAGTCAGGATTCGGAAAAGGAACTGGGACAATCACAAACATTTTATCGCTCTTGTTGAATGCTGACAAATACATATGGAGGAAACAACAACTGCACCTCTGTTTTGTTGATCTAAAGGCAGCTTTCGACAGCCTGGACGTAACATCCTATGGGAAAAACTGTGCTCGTGTAATATCCCAGAAAATATACTCAGAGGAATATTGCTTCTTTATCCAATAAATGGATAGAGTAAAGCTGGGAGACAGCTCAAGACTATCGAGGAAGGTCACCACCACAAAAGGGCTGATACAAGGGTGCGTTCTGGCACTACATCTCTTTAATCTCTTCATGGCAGATCTGGCACAAAAGCTCAACAAGATTAACTCCCACCCACCCACCCCAATTGGGCACTCTGTCACTATCCCACCTATCATACGCGGACGACGTAGTCCTGATGAGCTTAACTAAGATCAGCCTCCGAAGGTAGCTCACAGGAATGCGGGAATACATAGCTGAAAATAAGTTAGAGATAATCACAGCGAAAAGTAAGACAATGCTAATTAGTAGACACCCAACGGCTAAACAGCACTTTCAATTAGAGGGCAAAAAGCTAGCGGAAGTCTCTAATTACAAGTACCTGGGTTTTCACATCGACAACATGCCTAATCATTGGGAACAAAAAGAATAAATGATTCAGAGGACAAACGCTCTACCATTTTCCTTCAGGACCTTAGCAAAAACACTGAAGGGGCCATCAATTTAAACCCTTACTAGCAGTAGTAACAGCCAAAATGCTACCGACTTTATCATACAGTAGTACTGCACTACACGGGAAAGACTCCGACCTCCTAAACAAATGGCAAGTTTCAACATATAAAAGGGCTTTCAAAACCATATGTCTGCATCTTCAGCTCAGGTGAGACTCGAATTTGGGGTAATCAATGAAACGGAGGAGGAGGAGCAAGATGGCGAACTGATACCGCCGCAGAGCACCACCGCACAGAATAGTCTCCCCACACCCCACCACTCTATGAGTAAAAACCGTTAACAATGCTCAAAAAGTTTCACTGCATAATAGCGGAGTAAGCTACCTACCAGACTGCGCGTGAATAACTTGTGAAAATCCGAAGTTTGAAGCGTATGTGGACTATCAGTGAAATTTGAAGCGTATGTGGACAATTGGCGTAGCTGCGGTCGGACGCTGGCTGTTGGCATCTCGGCTTGTATCTTGGAGTTCCGGACACAGACCGGCACGCTACTGGTCAAAACTGCTCCTATCAGTAACGCTGACGCTGGCTGCTAACAGAGACATGGCGCCACCAAAGAACGCCCCGAGAGGTACACGGGCAGGTGAAACTCCTGCAGCCATTTCAGGCGGTGATACAGACATCTTGGTCGCGGGCAGTAGCGAGGATAAGATCAACGCATCAGTAGTGGGTAAGCCAATCCTACGACTATTTCAATCGGGAAAGGCAGCAGAACTTCTTGCTACTGGGGGCTCTAAAAAAACAATGACTGGTGGTAAGCTTACTGAAACATTATTGGAGGCTATCCCGATTTGCTACAATGTTTCTAAAGAGGCTTCTCAGCCTCTTATAGTAAGTAGCAACGAGGGAGGCGTTGAGGCTGAGAAGATTGCTCAAACGGAGACAGAGGCGCTTATAGACCATATGCAAGCTATCCCTACACCGGTAGACTCCGCGGATCTGGCTGAATCACTGAGCCCGTCTTTGGCAGTTTATAAATCAGCATCGGTAACAGAACTAGGAGGCAGGCTACCTTAAGGTAGTACCCTGGGCTGCATGGATGATATAGAGGGCAAGGGAGAGGCTCAGCTAACTATGTGCAGTGAAGGTATCGAAACAGCAGCTGTTCTGGAGGAGTGGGAAGAACTGGCATCCCCCACTGATAATGAGGCAGTAGTAGAGACTAGTACCAAACTGATAGAATTCACTTTTCGACACCTAATTACTTATTGCTGATGTGTGAGTTAGCATCATATGGCTAACTGATGACGTTCGTATATGCACTTCTTTACGTATATTCAAATGCATGTGTGACTATATTAGTTTCTTAGCTTAGCCTGTGTGCCACCATTTTGTGTAACTCTCTGTGCCTGCAGGCCCTGCTCGCTCATATGCCCCTCCCGCAGGAATACAGAAATGTACTAAGACAGCAGTTTTCGTTTCTCAGCTTACTGTGGCCGAAACTAACAAGTCTCTTTATCAGTAATGTTCTCACATCCAGAGACGCTGAAGCCTAGCTCCACGGCCTTGAGTAGAGATAATGATGTATCCCTTGCAGGTGCAGATGCCTGCTCTATGAGAGCATTGTTCACTGGTCTGAGGCTCGGTAACTTTCCACAAGGGGCGTACCCCTCGTTACTGTATTGCATTATAATGTATTGCTGTGGTGCAGAGAGTCAGTCCTCTCGTTCGCACTCCTAGGAGTGAGGTCGGACAGGGCCCTCTCATATGAGTGTGTTTGGCCTAATAAAGACTTTTGTTTATTCTTCTCCACTGTCCGGCTGACTTTCTGCATAGTGATTATAGGTGAGTGCGGTAAGTCACTCGGGTGGATTTGAGCCACGCTTATCAGATGGCGCCCGAATAGGGACCCCGCGATAAGGATCTTTCTCACCCGTAAGTGGGCAGCAGAAGACCAGGGACCCGCTGGTCGGCACGGTGGGCCCATGTACCCATCTGATGCCGAGCTTGGTTCTCGCAGCGCTGCCCCACCCTGCTGATCGGGAGAGGTCCCGGTTCGGATCCTACGCCGGGGTCCAGAAGGCGGAACTTGAAGCTGACCGTGTTGGTCTTGGCAGCCGGAGGTGGAGAACGGTAGAGGTCGGTGCCGCCTACGGAAGGTGAGTGGTCCACCTGTGATTGTTTAAGGAACGGGAGTGTTCCGGGAGACTAGGGTGTCTCCAGCGGTTTGAGGAGCCGGTGTGCTCCTGGGGCTAGTGTGCTCCGGGGAACTCAGAGTACGAGTCGGTGCTCTGACAGACTTGACGAGGTTGGGGGCGTATTGGATGTAATTGTCGGTAGCGATCCGACCGGGTGGTACTGTGGTGAAGGCGTGGCTCATTGTGGGCAGACTCTGGTGCGCTTACCCTGAACTCCTAGTGTGGTGGTTCGGTGGAGGTGTGATCTGGGTTTCCCGCGGTAAAGTGCGCAGTGATCCATAGTGCCGCACGGGAAGCGGATCTGTTCCCCGTCCTCAGAACAGTTACTGTACTGTTCGGTCTGCGGTAGAGTCCAGGTTCCCCAGGACTTGGTCGACGGGCCTTGTCCCATTTGGTAACACATGTTTGGAGATATTGTGTATGCGTGTATGTGGTTTTCTAATGTATGTTTATATGTGTGTATGAACGAGCTCGAGCTGGTTTGTGGTGAAGTGTTCTTTTTCACACTGAAGTAAAGATGCCGTGTTTTAGTAAGTTACGATGTTTCGGATGCTGTTGTCGACCCTCAGATACTAGACTGGCCGAGAGCCAACCTGCACCCCCTGAAGGGACTCCGAGCTTTGATATGTATGTCAAACATGGACTAGTCCCGCTTTTGTTTGGTACTTTGTGGCACCGGTACACTGCTGATAATGTGGATTTACAATGGCCTTTGACGGGTTCTTTTGATGAAGCTAAGTTGGATTACTTGCAGGACAAATTGTTTGCTAAGCGCAGCCGTCAGAGTATGTTTGACTCTTTGCGAGTGTGGCAGAAAGAGGCCAGGAAACGCAAGATGCGAGGGGAGAAAGAGGAGTATAAAAGGTCCGCCCAGACTATGGCGCAGAAGGCGAAAGAGCAGGTCGGAAATGAGAATGCGCTACGAATGGAGCGCTCAGATAGACTTTGTAGGTTGAAAGAAAATAAAAGTTATGTAGTGCGAGAGGACGATCCGGATGAGATGGAAGACATTTTGAATACCCGACCACCTCCCCCTTATGCCCCACAGTCCTTGTACCCCTCCTTGCCAATTTCAGCCCCCGTTAGTGGAGCTCTGGGTCCTTCAGCGAGTGCCCCCCAACAATCTTTGCCCTCGACGCCTATTGTCTCATCACCCCAGACCACCTTGCCCGCCCCCTCCCAATTTTCTTTAGCACTTCCTACTGTTTCAGCTAGTACTACCCCCGGCCAGGAAATGCTAACACCGAGTCGAGGCGCAGGTAGTGGACTACTCTCACAGGTACGGAAGTTGCTTACGCGTTCTACGGTTGGTTTAGATGAAAAGAGCATGGTGGCTAATCAGGCATGTCAGTGGGCCAGGAATAATATTTATTCGTTTAAAGATATTTGGTCCACCATGAAAGATTTTGAGCCTTTGATGCAGCGGCACGCTTTGTGGCATATGTCCAATGTATTGATACCGCTTTGGGAGCAGGGGTATGGAGGTGTGGCTCTGGCGACTTTACGAGATATACAGACCGGAGCCCATAGAACGAATACAGGGGTGAGGGAAGTGATGAGTACTTTACGTGCACTATTACAATACAGGAATGAATTACCCTCTGCTGGCACATCCCATTTCCCAGGTCTCCACCCAATGCGCGAGGTGCACCCTATCTTTCATCCCGAGGTCCCCGAGTTGCTAGATCCAGTAACAAAGGCTGTTACGAGGAATAGGATTGATGCACATTTCCAGGAGCAATGGGTGTATACGCCGTGGAAGAGAAGTGAGGTGTTATCATTGAAGGCCCAGCTACCGGATTCTCGAAAGAACCCGACTGCCTATTACAAAGAGCTTACAGAAGCGGCGTCTTCCACTGTGATGACGTTGGCCGATGTTGAATTGTTTTTCGGGCTTTTGGTCCCGGTTGATGTGTGGCGGCAAGTGAAAGGTACTGACCATGTGGAAGAGTTAGGAGGTACATGGCAGGAGTTGCAGGATTGGGACAAGGAGCGTAAGCCAGGGGAGAAGCCGAAGGCTGAGATACTAGCATTGCCAGGGCGTATTATAAAGTATATGCATTCTCTCATTCCCCCGAAAAAGGTAGATTGGGACAAGTTAACGGCTTGTAAACAGAAAAAGGATGAGGCGGTCTCTGATTTCTTTACGAGGTTTGAGGAAACGTTTATGGATTTTAGTGGGCAGGATGTGTCACAGGATGGAGGGTTACGGCTTTTTGTCAACAGGTTTGTCACAAACTTATTGCCTGAAATATCAGCTAGACTGCAAGCGTCGGAGAGCACGTGGACAACGTCCTCTCCTTCGGGAATACTCAGTATGGCGCAATATTACGAACACAGGGAAAATGAGAGCAAGGACAAGCAGGAAAAGAAGGCTAAGGATTTAAAGACAAGGGTTTTGTTGCAGCAAGTGGCGAGAGGCAGAGGCAGGGGTGCGGCGCCGAGTCGCGGAGGCGGATTTGGCAGAGGTGATAGCAGGGAAAGGCTGGGACCGAATCAGTGCGCGAAGTGCAAGCAGGAGGGGCACTGGTGGAGGGATTGCCCCCTGTTTCAGTCGAGTACTGGTGTAGGGCGCGGGCGAGGAAGAGGTGGTGGTGATGCTGGGAGACAGGTGGCACAGTCGGAAGGAGGTGGGCGACCGGGTGGAAATTATTTTGACAATAATACAAATAGGCAACAGTTACAGAGGGGTGGTGGTCAGTACTATAACGATGATTACTCAGTTGACGATTTGACAGGGTTCTCCCACAACTAGGACAGCGTAGGACAGAGCCTGGGACCAGTACTTATGGAAGTTGATCAGAGGGGACCCTACGTCGAAGCTGACTTAATGGGGTCTCAACAAAAATTTCTAGTGGATACGGGTGCAATGAAAAGTTTAGTGGCTCGTTCTCGGGTCCCAGGGGCGGCTCTGTCTGGCAAGAATAATATATCCGTGGGTTTCGCAGGAACTCCGGTGATTAGCCCCATTTCTAAACCTCTCACGTTAACGATTGGCCCTTTTACTGTTGATTCACCGTTTTTATTGACATCAAATTGTGGAGAAAATTTGCTGGGTTTGGATTTATTAAAGAGATTGCATGCCACCATCTATTGTTCTCCGGATGGCGTGTACCTTACTCTAGGCCCGAATGTTGCCCGCCCATTACAGTGTTTTTCAAAAGATGACCCGTTACCACCTGAGTTTCGATGCATACCCGACAGCTTGTGGGCTGTCAGTGATAATGATGTGGGGAAAATGGATATTGCCCCGGTGACAATAAGAGTGAAGGTGGGAGCCAAATTGCCCAGAGTTCCACAATACAGAATACCTAGGGAGGGTGAGAAGGCCTTGTTGCAAATAATACAAGATTTGATACGGTCTGGAGTAGTGGAAGAGACTGATTCGAACATTTGTAACAGTCCTATTTTGCCTATTCTTAAGAGACGGTCACCTGATGCTACTGATAATACTCCTGATGTTTATAGATTTGTGATTGATTTACGGCAAGTAAATAGAGTAGTGGAGCCACAGTATCCGGTGGTCTCGGACATCACTACAATATTGACCATGATTCCCCCTTCGGCCAAATATTTCTCTGTCCTAGACTTGAAAAATGCTTTCTTCAGTATTCCAGTACATGAGGACAGCCGTTATCTATTCGGATTCTCATTGGCTGGCCGAAGCTTCCGCTTCAAGAGAATTCCTCAGGGGTACACTGAGAGTCCGAGCATATACAGTCAGGCCGTAAAGGCACAATTGGATGACCTGGAACTTCCACCTGGCAACGTTATGTTGCAATATGTGGATGATATCCTAATAGCATCGGACGACGAGCAGGGTTGTCGGGATGCTACTGTGAAATTGTTACACCACTTAGCTAAAAGGGGGCATAAAGTGTCCCTTCCGAAATTTCAATACTGTCGAACGGAGGTCACCTATCTCGGTCACCTCCTTTCGAAAGTGGGGAGGAGATTGACGCCTGAGCGCATAAAAGCGATCACTAACATGCAGGTCCCTAACACGCAGCGAGAGGTGCGCGCGTTCTTAGGCATAACATCGTATTGTCGTCAGTGGATACCTAACTATGCGTTACTAACAAAACCCCTATTGTATCTGACTACCAAAGAAGTGCGCGAGCCCCTACCCTGGACCCCCGCATGTCAAGAAGCGTTTGAGTCACTAAAAACGTCTTTGTGTTCTGCGCCAGTTCTTGGAACACCTGATTACCAGAAGCCTTTTGTTCTCTACGTGCACGAGGCGGAAGGTTGCGCGTTGTCTGTCTTAACTCAGTGTTTCGGGGGGAAGCAGAGACCTTGTGCTTACTTCTCTGCCATGCTCGATAATGTGGCAAGAGCGCTGCCGAGCTGTCTGAGAGCCACGGCGGCTGCTGCGGTCTCTATAAGACAATCGGCAGGGCTCGTATTGGGATCAGACCTCACAGTAATGGTACCGCATGCTGTGGACATTTTGCTGAACAGGACACAGACGCAGCACTTAACTAGTGCTCGTCTTACGGGTTATGAGATGACTCTTTTTGCACCCCATGTTACAATTAAAAGGTGTGCTACACTGAACCCTGCCACTTTGTTACCTATCCCCACAGATACAGATACCAAAGACGATGACATACATGATTGTCTGTTCAGGACGGAAGAGGAGACAAAGGGGAGGGTGGATTTGACAGACAGGCCCTTGGACGAACCAGACGGGGAGTTGTATGTGGATGGGTCCTGTTTTAAATTACCAGACGGTACATCGACGGCAGCATATGCAATAACGACATTACAAACGGTGGTGGAGACTTCTAGAATACCTTACAATTCTGCCCAGGCTGCTGAGATTATTGCCTTACTGAGAGCATGTGAGTTGAGTGAGGGGTTGGATGTGAACATTTATACTGATAGCCAATACGCCTTTGGCGTGGCTCATAATTATGGGCGACTTTGGGCAGAACGGGGATTCTTGACTTCCCACGGACAGCGTATACAACATGGTCCACTGATATTACGACTGCTAACGGCACTGACACTACCCAAAAGACTGGCTGTGATAAAATGTAGCGCTCATAAGACGATAGTGGATGATGTTGGAAGAGGCAATGCTTTTGCCGATGAGACAGTAAAGGAAACTGCTAGAGAAAAATTGGCTCGGATGTTTGTGGCAGGGCCAGCCAGATGGGTCCCAGATGTTCATATGTTCGCGGACACTGTACAGAGTGTCAAGAACATACAGGGAAAAGCGACAGACGAAGAATTGAGAGTATGGAAGGATGGGCAGGGACGACTGGATGCGGATGAATGTTGGACAGATACGACAGACAAGAGACGATGGCTGCTACCGAATGCGTATGTTCTTCCAGTAGTGACGATGGCACATGGACCTGCACATGTGAGCGCCAAGGGTATCTGCAAGCTGTTAGACCCGGTGTGGAGTAATAAAAATATCTCTAAAATGGCCACTAATTTGGTTCGCCAGTGTATGGTGTGTTTGAGACACAATCATGGAAAAGGTACTCCTGTCCCAACTGGAAATTTTGCACCCCCTTCTTTCCCTTTCGAGGTGATCCAGATGGATTACATCGAAATGGAAAGGGTCAACAACTTGAAGTACGTCCTTGTAGTCGTATGTGCTTTTAGTAGATGGGTGGAGGCGTACGCTACGAAGAATTGTACAGCCATTTCTACTGCTAAAATGTTGATAAAGGAGTATTTCTCCCACTTCGGATTACCTAGGGTGATCTGGAGTGATAATGGTACGTCCTTTAATGCTGAATTAGTGAAACAAATATGCAAAGGTTTGCACATTTCCCAGAAGTTCCACTCAGCCTTGCATCCTCAGGCGGCAGGACTGGTGGAACGGTTTAACGGCACGCTCAAGCTAAAAATGGCCAAAATATGTGAGAGTACAGGTCTCCGTTGGCCAGACGCACTTCCCTTAGCTTTGCTTTCAACGAGAGTCACTGTAAATGCAAAAATGGGCGTCTCCCCCCATGAGGTGGTATTCGGCCGTCCGGCCAATATCTGGGGAGTGCCCAGACCTAAATGTTTTTCTGAAGTGCCATACCCTCTGTTGACAGATTATCTGTATGCTTTGACTAAAGATCTCCCTTCTATTCATCAGCAGGTAGCAGACACTCTGAAGCCGTTGCCGGAGGGGCCTGGTCATTCCATCCACCCAGGGGACTGGGTGGTAGTACGACGATACCAGCGGAAGTCTTGCCTGGAGCCAAGGTGGTCAGAGCCGCGCCAGGTGCTCCTCACCACGCGCACGGCGCTTCGGATCGACGGCAGGAAAGCGTGGACTCACGCCTCACATGTAAAAAGAGTCCCGCTCTCGTTGCCCTATGACAAATGGGTACAGGATGGCATCGCTGACCAAGAGCACGAGTCTATACCGAGGTATGCTCCTTTCTCGGATGCTTCACTGATTGGAGAAGAGCGTAGCGGAACAGAGGCTCCCCTTGCTACTAGTGAAGAGACATCAGAAAGTACAGCGTCTGCCACAGATACGCCTGTGTTGTTCACGGATCCTGAAGTGCCAGGGAGCACTCGCTATAATTTGAGGCCCCGAACAAAAAAAATAACAAGTAACAGTGCTGAAAATGATGGACTAGACACCGGAAGAAGGGCTTAGTGGATTTCCTGAATAAGAAGATTTAGTGGTAGGGATGGACTTATAAGAGCCCTGGTGTTTAGCCGAAGATTGTGTTCTTTGAGACTATAGAGTGGTGCGGGGCCCGAATTAAGTGCTTCCCTTGTTTCTAAAATGATTGAATAACATCGTTGGAGTCAGGTATGGACGGTAAAAGCCTGCCTGTGAGGCTTTGAAGGACACAGGGAGAAGATCCCTTTTTAAGGGTTGAAGAACCCCTCTGGCCGGTTGAGGATTGTCTGGGACTATTTTTCTAGTAGTAGTGTGATTTTTATTTTTTTGGATTTTTGATATTTTTGAAAGATTATTCTAAAATGTATCCCTTTGGGCGTCCCATTCCTGATGAGGAGCAGCCTTTTGCGGCTCCTCCGAGACCTGTTCCTGATCCCCCTTTTTTTGGCCCTTCCCCGGAAAGGAAAGATTGTGGTCATAATAATTGTTTTGATTGCCTTTTTAGTGACTCTTGGAATATTGTTTTTTCTAGACAAAGCTTACCCCGTTCATGTACTTGCACCCACACCCACTGCTGTTCCTGAACACAATATGATTACTGTTGACTATGGTGAAAGAATGTTGCGTAAAAGCTACAAGGACAATGTTTTTATTAAGACTTTGCACCATGCACATGCCACTACCAACTTGACTGATTGTTGGGTTTGCGGGCTTTTACCCTCTGCTGCCTATAAGAAAGACAGATTCCTTGCTCTTCCTTTGACGCCAGTGAATAGTTGTGTGGGGTGGTATACTCTTATAGGTCTTGTTAAGTACTTCCAACAGCCAGATTCTCTGACTCCCCGACTGCAGAATAGGGGGTGGACGATGACAATGCGAGTACGCCCTCTGCCTCCATCTTCCCTTGGACGAATATATACTGATGGCTGTTTTGACCAGACTTTCATAGAGACATGTGAGAAAAGGTTGGGCCGATTCTTGATACCAAATGATACTGATAGACTGAGGGACAGTTTCCTGAAATTGAACGCCACCCTATCTTACAGACACCCTCCAAAGAGTAATGACAGTTCCAAGTCCTTGATACCTCTGGCTGTGGTGGGTCCTCCTCCATTTTTCTGTATAGAGGGAAGGGGTCCCATAAAGGTTGGTAATAGCTCTTGTAACGTGACTGCTTCAATACGCCTGCCCCTTAGCCCCTCTTTGATTGCCCCACCAAGTATCTATTTCATCTGTGGCGATATGGTTACCTGAGGGTTGGGGTGGGGTTTGCTATTTAGCCTATATGATTCCCCCTGTGTATGCGGCTCCCTCTGATTACCACAAAAGTCATCGTCGATTCCCCAGTCCTCAGGAACAGCCGCTAGAGCAGCGTAAAAGGAGGGAACTTCAGGTAGATGACGTCGACCAGACGGACACCTCGTATCAGCAATGGACTGATTTTTCTAAGGGTTTACTACCTTTCTGGGGCCCGATATTTAACAGCAGAGCTATTAGACGACTATCTAGGGTAATGGAGAAGGTAGTTCTAACTGAAGCTGACATTACAACTAATATATCTGTTGAGATTCAGGCTATGAGATTATTCACGATCCAGAACAGGATGGTCCTTGACGTCATACTAGCTGATAGGGGCGGGGCCTGCTGCGTCATCAGGACGTCTTGCTGCGTGTACATCCCTGACTCTGCCCCGACAGTTAACTTGGCAGTACAAAAATTGCATAGACTAGCGACTGAACTGCATCATGATAACGGGACATGGTCCCTGCAGGGGTGGCTCTGGGGTGCCTTTTCTTCTTGGGGCTGGAAAATACTGATGGGTTTGGTTGGTGTCGTGACTATCATTTTAACTTGCTGCCTTTGCATATACTGTCTCCCCCCTTGTTGTTCAATGTGTGCTGCAAATATACGCCCGAAAAAGAAGCCACCTGGTCAATATACAACTTCTATGATTACTGAGATTCCTGCTGATGCAAGTTGGTTGATGTTCATTGCTGAAGATGTTCTAGATTAAAAGACGCAAAGTCCTGCCACTAGAATGGATGTCGGCACTACCTTTTGGCAAATAAATGAGGCCATGGTTAGCCAATGATGCTAAAAGGAGGGTCTGATAGAATTCACTTTTCGACACCTAATTACTTATTGCTGATGTGTGAGTTAGCATCATATGGCTAACTGATGATGTTCGTATATGCACTTCTTTACGTATATTCAAATGCATGTGTGACTATATTAGTTTCTTAGCTTAGCCTGTGTGCCACCATTTTGTGTAACTCTCTGTGCCTGCAGGCCCTGCTCGCTCATATGCCCCTCCCGCAGGAATACAGAAATGTACTAAGACAGCAGTTTTCGTTTCTCAGCTTACTGTGGCCGAAACTAACAAGTCTCTTTATCAGTAATGTTCTCACATCCAGAGACGCTGAAGCCTAGCTCCACGGCCTTGAGTAGAGATAATGATGTATCCCTTGCAGGTGCAGATGCCTGCTCTATCAGAGCATTGTTCACTGGTCTGAGGCTCGGTAACTTTCCACAAGGGGCGTACCCCTCGTTACTGTATTGCATTATAATGTATTGCTGTGGTGCAGAGAGTCAGTCCTCTCGTTCGCACTCCTAGGAGTGAGGTCGGACAGGGCCCTCTCATATGAGTGTGTTTGGCCTAATAAAGACTTTTGTTTATTCTTCTCCACTGTCCGGCTGACTTTCTGCATAGTGATTATAGGTGAGTGCGGTAAGTCACTCGGGTGGATTTGAGCCACGCTTATCACAAACTCTCCAAAACACCCCCCGGGAAAAAAACAAAAGCCAAAAACAAAGGAAACACCCCAACGGCCTGATAACCCACGGCAGAATATGGCACAGCAAAGCATGGCGCTTACACGTGGGAAAGGTAACTCGGAAAACAGCCCTCTTCGCAAGTGGGTCCAAGCAAAAGGGTGTTTAAGAGCATGGTATCTCGAATAACTGGCAACAACCCAATAGAGAACTGCACTACTAGCAGATACCCCAGAGAAAGCAGAGAAAACAGAGTGGAGAGCGGGGATAGCTCCTAGCAGGTGCCCTTCTCAGCAGTAGAACAATCTCAGATGCCCGTATTGAATCCTGCTAACATAAGGGACCTGCCAATTCATTTCCCAGTATCGAGCTCCCTAACAGGTACTGAGCCCACACTAGGCCTGATATTGCAGTTTCTGAAGGACCAAAGATCAGAAGCTCAAAGACACTATACACAGGTCAGATCGGACAATAATATGATGCATCAGACACTGCAAGAAATTACAGCAAAAATTGGGGGTCTTACCAGAGATAGATCAGAGCTGCAGAAGAGAGTCGGGATACTGAGCAATTGGTTACTCTTACAGATACCTTGGTACAGAAACAGGTTACTCAGATCTCAACTATCAAGTTCAAACTAGAAGACTTGGAAAACCGCCAACGCCGACATAACCTGCGGTTATTCGGCATTCCAGAATGTACAGAGCCCCGGACATACCTTGTGCGGCTGTTACAGAAAGCATTTCCAGACTTATCTGACTAGGATTGGGACTCCCAGCTACAAAGAGTGCATAGACTCCCAATGGGTCAGCATAACCAGGGGGGTCGATATCCCCGTCCGTTCCTGATCTTTTTTGGGAACTTTTTGCTTAGACAGGCGGTTGCCTTGAAAGCCCATCCTAATACTCCTGTAACAGTTGAATCAGTTACTTTTTTTGTCAGATTAGACCTTTGCAAAATAACAATGGACAGGCGCTGGAAACTCTGCCAACTAATCACCCCATTAAAGACTCATGTGGCGCAATTCTATCTTCAAGAACCGGCACGCTTAATGGTTTTTATAGATGGACGTACTCATCTCTTTACTGATGACCGGGAAGCTAAACAAGCAATTGCTAAATCGCAAACTGAAGCAGCTTAGAAGTCCTAGTATAAAAGGATGCATACGCTCCATTAGCTTAACCTTAAAAGACAAACGTAGAACTGGATTTGACCTTGGATTTTGACTTGGCTAGAAGCTGCTAAAGAAAACTTAGTATAAGGTGTTAGGATAAGTTGTATTAGTTTAAACCTCAAAAAAGAGCGTATAGCCCTTTTTTTCTTATTACTGTTTAAAAATTGCTAGGCCTTTTTTTCTCTTCTTTCTTTCTTTTACTTAGGTCTTATCACTTAGGGTGTGTGTTGGGGTATGGGGTGGCCGCCGTAGCGGATGTGGCTCTGATGACCTGCTCAGTCAGCGGCAGTAGGTTAAGGGGAGAGATTCCTCCTTCAAGGGACAGGGAGTGGGGTCTGTTTTTAGGGGTCTATCGGAACAGACGGGGTATGGGAGGTTTGGGAGGTATGTAGTGGGGCAAAAAAAAGTCATAATTGTGACATACCAGTGTTATGGTAAGGGAACAGTTACTAGATCACGTGTCTTAGAATATTTTTTAAGAGTTCAAATGTCAATTTTAATTTTAGGTAAAAGGGATTCGCTGATAACGAATGCAGTCTATTATGGCAAGGGTTAAATGTATGTCATGGAACGTGGCTGGTCTCAATTGTGCTAATAAGCGGCAATTAGTGTGGGAGGAATTAAAGTTGTACCAACCACATATAATTTTAATCACTGAAACTCATTTGGCCTATAAGGATCAGAATTTGCTAAAACATCTGGGGTATGAAACAATAGTTTGTACTACACAAACAATATCCATGAAAGGAGCTGCCATATTAAAAGACAAGAGGTTAATTTGTAGAATAGTTAAGACATTGGCAGATCAGAAAGGGCGCTGGGTATTGTCTCAGTTAGAAATTTGCAGTAAAAATATGTAATATGCTCGGTATATGGGCCAAATATAGATGACCCTGCCATATTCGATTTTCTCAATCTCGAACTGCTGAATTTGGATGGGGAGCTGTTGTTAATGGGGGACTTCAACTGTGTCATGGATTATAACATTGATTCCACAAGAAAGGGGGGTACTCGTAGAATGCGAAGGGCCCGGGCGGCAATATTGGAAATAGCGAGACTTCAATCCTTAAAAGATGCCTGAAGGGAAATATACCCATCCATTCTGGGATATACGTACTACTCAGCCCCTCACAAGTCATATTCCAGAATCGATATGGCTTGGGTCTCTGATAGTTTAATTCTAGTTTTAAATATTGAAATATGTCCTCGGGTGACATCTGATCACAATCCCATTCTACTATCCAGCTGAGTGTAAAATTGTCAGACCATTTTCCTTTCCCAGGTACCTACTTACCGACAGTGCATTCATATCTCAGTTCAAATTTAAAGTTTATTTAGACCATTTAGGCCCAGATGCATCAAGCTAAAAACTGCTCGCAAAGGCGCACATTCTCAGAATCTGCCCCTTTACGACCGGTATTTTTGCATTTGGGATGCATCATCCCAAATGCAAAAATCGCAATTTAAGAAATCTCAAAATTGCGATTACTTAAATTGTTTAGGGAATCTCAAATTGAGATTCCTTAAATGCAATTCATTAAAGTAAAAAAAATTAGCGATTTCGCTAATAGGGGAAGCAAATTACCATGAAGTTGAACTTCATGGTAATTTGCAAAAACTTTGAAAAATGCACTAAAGTGCATTTTTCAAAGTTCCATTTTACACACAAACATGCCCTTAGGGCTGTGTGTGTGCAAGATGTACCCATATGCAGATTTCAGCGGTGCAACAGGGTGTCCTTTTGACACCCTGGCACCCTTAAAATTGCAAACTCAATTTGCGATTCTCTAATTGAAAATCGCAAATTGAGATTGTCTTCCCATTCATTCCTATGGGCCTCTAAGCCCATAGGAATGAATGGGGAGGTATTCCTTAATTGCGAGTCGCAATTTGCGAGTCGCAATTAAGGAATTTTAAGAAATCGCTATTTTTAAGCGAGTTCTTCATGCATTTTATTTTGCTATTCCTTATTAGCGAATCCTTATTTTTCGCTAATAAGGAATCGCAAAACGGATGCTTGATGCATCTGGGGGTTAGTCTTTAAACAACAGCTCATACAATAACTTTTAAAAAGAGTCTACACATTAAAATATCTTATTCACAACCATATAAACATCCTATAATCTTTAAAACGTAATTCCTTAAAATTTTAAAACAGTAATATTTCATTTTAAATAGTGATACGCTTATTTGCACTTAAGCCTCCAATGAGTTACGGAACTTATTTACACCCTGCATATATTTCCCAATAGCTATCGCATATCTAAGTTTTCCATATCTGCGAGAAGTTCCCATGCTTGCAAGCGCATCTTTACCTCACTCTTTAAAAAGATCGGGCAAAGAAATAAATTACGTAACTTTAAAAATATTCGACAATCCAATAAAATGTGTAAAATGTTACATTTCATCCCCAACACCCACATGCATTTGCCATCGGGTTGCATTAGGCCTGTTTTTATTGCACTATTTATTACAACTGTATTTATTCAGATTTTTATCCTTAAAGCTTCCATTCTTTTTTTTTACTTTATTTAGCAGGTTTGCAGATGGTAAACAGTATACAAAGCTCAGTCTTATTGCATGACAAGTACATATTTGGCAAGGTAGTTCAAGTTCGTCTATCACATACAATATCGTAGCATATCAATGACACAATTCAACAAGTACATTTCGTGTAACTCGGTCGTCCTGTTGAACAGTCCGGCGTCTATGGGAAGTATATACAGTTCACCCAAACCCCTGTGAGTCGTAACCTTGACTACAGCATGCCATATCACACCCCCAAGGGCGTTATCAACATGTCAGAGATATGTTGTGTCTTCAGCCCACTCCCGTTGGCTCTTTACCCTGACTTTGTTGTGTAGGCTGGGGCTGCTGTTGCATGGCTAAGAAGGTTCGAAAAGGGCCCCAGATATCTTTCGGTCTGGATTTTAATGGGACGGTGTTGGCATACATATCACTTTTCGTCGTACAAGTTGCCATGCTCTGCAGCCAGCCTTTTGTTGTTAGTGCCCTTTTACTGCCCCAAAAAATCGCAACCTCCCTTTTAGCCAGGAGCAGGGAAATAGCCACAAATCTACGAACCTTCAAGGGGAGCTGCACCACGTAACCCAACAATGCTATCTCGGGTAGGGGCGTCAATGGAATGTGTATCATTGAGCTAAGGAGTTTGTGTACTCCTACCCAGAAGATGTGGATCTGAGGGCAGGTCCAGGCTAGGTGTGCAAAATCTGCTTGTGGGGATCGGCAGCGTTGGCAGGAGTGTGGCCTGGATGGATCTATCCAGTGTGTTCTGGCGGGCGAGGCATAGAGTCTACGCAGGTATTTAAAATGCAACAGCCTGTGTTTACTATTCAACGACACCGTGCCAGTGACCCGACAACACGCCAGCCATTGCTCGTCTGTGATTGGATTGCCCAGGTCTATTTCTCAGGCTAAACAAACCCTTGAGTCATCCACTGGCATCACAGTGGAGCATTCTTTGTAGAGCCTAGACACAAGATGCAATCCCTCAGTTCTGTCTATCACTAAACTGAGCGGGGGTGGAATGAGGGCGGTTCTAGTGGGTAGTCAGGGAATGTAGTTCGCAGCGCCGCACGTAACCTAGCCAATACAAATCGGTCCATAAATGTAGCCTCCGAAAACAGGGATCTGTCCTCCACATCAAATATATGGCCTCCCGAGAAAAAATCCCCTATCTTGTGAAGGTTAAATTTGGCACATGTCTTTTGAACCAATTTCTCGCCCGTGATAGGTAATAAGCGAGCATTTGGCAGAGGGAGGGAAGAGGAGTACAAGAGGGCTGTGTGGGTAAGTTTACCTAGTTTTAGCCATGCCCAGCTCGTGGTGTACACTGGTCGAATAGCCTGAGCATCTCTATCAGTCCGGATTGGCAATAGTGAGGCAAGGACGCCTGGAAGAACAAAGTCAGATTCTGGGCGAAGATAGGGAATTCTGGCGTCAGGAAGATACCAGCTATGTGCAAAACTAGCATGGGCTACTAGATAATAAAGATGTAAATCGGGTACCCCATAACTGCCCCGGTCGTAGGGAAGAGTGAGCACCTGCCACTTTACTCCGGGAGTTTTGGCGCTCCAAACTAGTTTAATCAACAGGGAACGCAAAGTGCTGAAAGATTTATTGGTGAGAGGAATTGGTATGTTCTGAAACAAATATAAAAATTTGGGGAGTACTATTATTTTTATCAGGGCAATGTGGCCTGCCCATGGAGAGAGGGAGTTTGAGCCATGAGTCAATCCGAGTTTCTAGTTAGGATATTGCTACTTCATGGTTGCGTCGTATTACCTGTTCAGTGTCACAGTGGATATGGATTCCCAGGTATTTCGCTGAGTCAGTGCACCAATCTAATGGCATGTTCCTTCAGTTAGTGGGAAGATGACTGGCTTGTGCCAGTTGATTCTTAGGCCTGAAAAGTTGCCAAATTGGATAATCTCTCTCAATAGTGGATCCAGATTTACTTGGGGATTGTGTACATACAGGATAGTATAATCTGCGTATAATGAAATTAATAATGGGCCAGTTCTAAACACCAAACCCCTGTGTAGGTTTCTTTCCTGAAAGTGCCTTATGAGCTGGTCCATTGCTAGAATGAATAGTAAGGGGGAGAGAGGGCATCCCTGCCGCGTATCGCGTAATAAAGCAAAGGGGGCAGATAGCGTCCCATTCAGTCTAAGACTGGCTGTAGGGTAAGTGTAAAGCAAGGCAGTGGTGTCTATAAACCTCTGGGGCATACCCATGCGCCTCATTATGGATAGAAAGAAGGGTCACTCCAGGGAGTCAAACGCCTTTTCGGTATCAAATAGGATTGCTGCTGAAGGAGTCTCTGGGTCTAGCCTATGTAGAACATTGAATAGGGTTCTGAGATTAAACACCGTGGAGTGATGTGGAATGAATCCCGATTGGGCTGGGGCAATGATCGATTCCATTAGTAGGGATAGTCGACATGCCAATGCCTTTGCTAGAATTTTATGATCTAGATTTAAAAGGGATAGTGGGCGATAGGAGTTGCAGTGGAGGGGATCTTTGCCGGGTTTTGGCAGTAAGATTATTACCGCTTCCCGCAGGGTGGGAGGGAGTTGCTGTGTCTCCAGGGCCTCCGCGTAAACATCCAGGAGGTGTGGGTCAGTAAATCTCTATATGCCTTATAAAATTCAGGCGTGTAGCACATCTAGTCCCGGGCCGTGGAAGTGTTTAGAGCATCAATAGCCTCATAAATGCTATCAGTGGTGATGGGTTCTGCTAACAAATCTTGCATGAATCTTTCTAGATAGACTAAGGCAATTTCTGATAAATACTCTTCAGGCCCAGAGTGATCAGTTCCCAATTTGGTGGTGTATAATAGCTTAAAATAGGTTGGGAACTCTTCCTGTATTAACAGGTGGTCTGTGATGGTGTGGCCGGCTGCAGAGTGCAGCTCTGTAACATATGATTTCGCATACGGGGGTCTAATCATCTGGGCTAGTGTCCTGCCGGGGCAGTCTCCCTCTCCATAAACCTTGGTGCTATGATATTTACCCATATACAGTATTTCCTTCTCTGATGCTTCTCTATATTGCATGAGTAAGTCCGTTCGTCTTGTGTCATATTCTGGATCAGCAGTCATCTTATGGAAGGCATCTAGTGTGCTCAGTTCTGTTTCCAGATGGGAGAGTGTAGTACGTAAATCTTTAAGTGTCCCTGCGCTCTTGGAAATACAGACACCCCTTAAATAGGCCTTGAAATCTTCCTATAATACCGCCTCGGAATCTACAGAGCCTGTATTTATATCAAAGTAGTCCTCAATGGCTTCCAATATTTCATGTCTAAATCGTTCGTCGTCCAGCGCACGCGTCGGGAATCTCCATTGCCATTCGTACCCTTCTGGAGGGAGGACAAGCAGACCCAGCAGTACTGGAGAGTGGTCAGAATTGGACCTGGGGAAGTTGCATATGCTGTGAAACCAACCAGACAATTCAGAGGAGGCCAGCCAATAGTCAAGGCGGGTCTAGGTATTGCTAGCCCCAGTGTAGTGTGTGTGTGTAGTATGTCCCGGGTCACGTGCCCTCCCTATGTCCGCTAATGCGAGATGGTCACATAATGAATGTAGGGCTTTGCGAGCTTTAGGTTTTGGGTCAGGGGCTGCTGACGTCGTATCTATGTGGGGGTCAAATGTAAAATTGAAGTCACCTCCCAGTAATAGAGGAGTGGAACCTAGGTGTAGTAGCTTCGCATAAAGGTCATGAGAGAAATCCGGAGAATCATTGTTTGTGCCATATACACAACCCAATGCAATCTTATAATAAAACAGCATGCCCACCACAATGACGAATCTACCGGAATCATCATACAGCACCGAGTGACATTTAAAGGGGAGACGTTTATGGATCAAGATGGCCATACCCCTAGCGTAGTTACTATAGTTAGTGAAATAACAATTTGTGCCCCAGAACAATGCAAATCGGGATCGGTCTGTGGGGGGAAGGTGAGTTTTTTGTAGTAGGGCTATGTCAACTTTATGCCGGTTCAAGTACTGCAGGACCTGCTGTCGTTTTCGTGTATCATTCAGGACCCACACATTCCATGTCATCAAAGTGACAGTAGAGGGGCCCGTAGTATGTCCTATGTGTGCCATAGATGTGTACTACTCTTTAGAGTAGTGAACTGCCAGTGCTCGTATTTTGCCCTTGCATCAAAGACTGAACTAGGTCTGAACATAACACAATTGAAAAACCATAATTCCCATCCCCCCTCCCACCACCCAGCCTTCCTGCCCAATCGGAAAGGCAATAACCTATTGCCAACAGTAACCCACAATATCCAATCCGTTCGACATGTTTGCAAGCTTAGCATCACAGGGTACAATAAAGCTTCCATTCTTAACCATCGATTAGGTAGAATATCAAGGTAGGGCTAACTTATATTTTTCTCCCAGCTTTTGCTCATAAATTTTACAGAATCTTTCTTACTCAGATACTCTAGGTCTCTTGCTCTTGACAGTTCTTTTCCCTGCCTTTTGAGTACACACTTTATTACAGTAGTTTATAGTGTCTTCGGGTCAATTTTCACCTTCAGGTGGTCACTGATGGTCTAAAGTTTGCTTCTTATAACATTGATTCCACAAGAAAGGGGGGTACTCGTAGAATGCGTAGGGTCCGGGTGCTAATATTGGAAATAGCGAAACTTCAATCCTTAAAAGATGCCTGGAGCAAATATACCCATCCATTCCGGTATATACGTACTACTCAGCCCCTCACAAGTCATATTCTACAATCGATATGGCTTGGGTCTTTGATATTTTAATTCTAGATTTAGATATTGAAATATATCCCCGGGTGACATCTGATCACAATCCCATTCTACTATCCTTTATGGCTACAGCCGAGTGTAAAATTGTCAGACCATTTTCCTTTCCCAGCTACCTACTTACCGACAGTGAATTCATATCTAATACCGCACAACAACTAGAGGTATTTTTTAGGGAAAATACCGGGACAGCATCCCCGCTGACTGTTTGGGATACGATGAAAGCCTTTGTTAGAGGCATTACCCAACAATACATATGGCAACAAACTAAACAAAGGAAAAGTGATATGGAGACACTACTCGCTGCCTTACGTGACAATGAAAAACAACATGTCGATGCTGTAGCTCGAAACCAGTGTGCTCAGGATCATCTCTTTCCTACCTTGATAGATGCAAGAATGGCAGTAAAAAATGTATTTTAGGGAAAAAATAGCGGGCAGATATTATAAATACTGTATGGTGCAATATGAATATGGAGAGCATGTCTGCAGGATCCTGGCTTATCAGGCGGGATAGGCGGAGGCTCAAACCAAGATCAAGGCTATAAAGGGCGCAGATGGTATCCTACATACTCACACTTCAGCTATTCTAGAACAATTTTCATCTTTTTATCAGAAACTTTGTTCAACTACTTTTACACCTGATAAAGACGATATGGCACAGTATCTCACAGACTGTAACCTCCCCATCCTGAACGAGGCAGATGCGGCTTTATTAGACGGCGTAGTGTCGTTGGAAGAGATAGGATTAGCTATATCGGCATTGCCTTCAGGGAAAGCTGCAGGGGTGGACTTAATACCCATGGAATTCTACAAGGTTTTTTAAAGAGCACTGCTCATTCCATTCAGTATGGTTATTCATTATGTTGGCCCTAGTGGGAGGACGACTGAGTCATGGAACATGACCCAGATTGTATTCTTTCTTAAGAAAGGCAAGCCACCCACAGACGGCTGATCATACTGACCTAACTCTCACATAAATACTGACGCAAAGATTTTTTCGAAAATCCTGGCAAAACCATCTTGCCCTAATGATGCCAGGATTAGTATCTGAAAATCAACATGGGTTTATACCTGGCAGAGACACTACTGCTCATGTCAACATGTCCATTGGGGCTTTCAACTATGCTGCGAAGGAGAGGGTGGGTCTTGGTATGATTCTTTTAGATGCCGAATAGGCCTTTGACAAGGTCGGGTGGGAATTTTTGTGGGATACATTAAGCACACTAGGCCTTGGAGGGCAGTTTAGACAGTGAGTGTAAGCCTTATATCATAAACCTCAAGCTAAGTTGTCATACTCAGGATCATATTCAACTCCATTTGATGTTTTTTGTGGTACTAGGCAGGGCTGCCCCTCTCCCCATTAGAGCCATTTATCCATACTTTGCAAGCCTGCATTGCATACACATGAAACCGCTAGTGGCTGCGTCAAGTAGGCTCAAGATCACGGCGTATGCAGATGACCTTGCGATTTTTTTCTACTAACCCAGCCGAGGCAGTGTCTGCTGTCGAGATAGCAGCAACTGGCAAGGGGCGACCAATCGGTCCCCCCGAACGTATGGCAGAGTACCACGATCCCCCCGGGAAGCCATCTTGGGCGGGAGGCGAGTCTCGGCTGGTATGCCCGAAGCGGCGTAGCCGGGGCGCGCCTTTTCCCGCCCTAGAGTGGGTTGGCCTAGACACTGACGCGGCTGGCCACGCCCTTGGGGCAGGCAGGGGCGGGTTTACGCCCGCCCTGAAGACGGATAAAAGGAGGAGCAAGACCAGAAAGCATCCTCTTGTTCCTGTGCTCTGAAGCTGCACCTCCTCGCTGCACGTGAGCTCGAGACGGAACGAAGAGCCATTTTTGAGCGTTGTAATCTTTCTCGTTTGTTTTACAGATACTCTGTCGGAGAATGCCGAAGAAGGCGGGAAAGCGAATGACTACCGAACAGATGCTGCGTGTTCTCATGAAGGAGATGACCGACCTAAAAAGGCGGATGGATAAAAATGAGGAAGGGGGCCCGAAACGTCCTTTGGAGGGAACGGCCCCGGGAGGAAAAGGCAAGAGGCCCAGGAGAGGAGCAGCTGGGGGAGATACCCCGGGTCCCGGTGCCCCGCTCGAAGCACCCACTCCTGTGCCGGAGGAAGGGAATCCGATTCCCGTGGTGGTCACCCCCGTGTCCGGGGAGACATGCCGCCCGAGCTGGCAGCACAAGTAGCAGCGTGGTTGGGTAAAAGTAGCAAGGGCGCCACGGCTGTCGACGCGCAGGTGTTAATGAAGCAACTGCGGGAAACTCGTGAAGCAGCGAAGGTATCCACGCCGGCTGCGGCCGTAGAGAAGCCACAGGGGACGGTTTTGGTCGCAGAGACAGCGTCCAGTTCAGGTAAGCGGCCATTGCCGATTGCGAGGGAAGAGTCGGCTCCCTCTCGAAGGGAGAGGTTGGGTCAGCATGTTCCTTTAGCTATTAAAGAAAAGATCTGGGCAGGGGAATATGTGAACATCTTCTCGTTGCTTACTGATCATTATGAGATGGAGCATGTTAAAGGTCAGAAGGATCTCATGCATCCGAGTGTTTGGCGCGCAAAGATGGCCGCCTTTAAGGTTAATGAAAACGTTGGCAATTGGGGCAAGGCATGGGGAATTTTCACATCGATCTTGGGAGAACGGAGGCCCGAATTGCTACCCGAGTTGCCGAGTTATCAGTCACGGATCATGGGGTACTCGGTATCACACGAGGGTAATCATTGGTTTTGCTATGATAATCTTTTCAGAAAAGCAAAAGAACATGATAAAAACTTAACTTGGGATTGTTATGATTCTGTGTCCTGGTCCAAAATGAAGGAGACTGGTATGTTGAAAGTGCCATTAGTAGGGAATAATGGGGGCGAATCCTCCCGTCAGTATGCGGGGACGCCTTTTCGATCAGGTACGGGTACCGACAATCACTCGAGGCCTACCGGTAATACAGGTAAAAAGGGGGTTTGTTGGAATTTTAACAGGAGTAAATGTACTAGGCCCCAGGGATCGTGCAAATTTAAACACGAATGTAGTGGGTGTGGGCAATCATCCCATCCTGAGTCCACGTGCAGAGCCAAAACGGGTGATAACGGGGGTAGAGGAGGTGCCAAACAGGTCTAACATAGTCCGAGGGGCGCCTTTACCTACCCCGATTGATACCTTGGCAATGATTCCCTGGCTCAGTGAATACCCGGATCGTGCTTCCGCTGGGGTGTTGCGGAACGGGTTTTCATATGGTTTCCGCATCCCAGTGGGGGACTTTCAGGGTGTGGAAAAATGCAAAAATCAGATATCGGTCTTGCAGCATACGACTGTGGTACAGGAAAAGATCCGGAAGGAGGTTACTCGAGGTCGAGTCGCCGGTCCGTTTAGTGTACCCCCGGTGGCTAACTTTGTCTGTTCGCCTTTAGGAGTGGTCCCCAAGAAGGACCCGGGTGAGTTTCGGCTGATACATAATTTGTCAGCCCCTCGTGGTCTTTCCGTAAACGAAGCGATAGACCCGGAAATGTGTTCGGTACGGTACGCATCTTTCGATGAGGCCGTGGCCATTTTGAATCGCCTGGGGCCCGGGGCGCTGATGGCAAAATCGGATATCGAGTCAGCGTTCCGGTTGCTCCCGGTACATCCAGACGATCAGCGTCTACTGGGTTTCATGTTTCAGGGTCAGTATTATATGGATAGATGTATGCCGATGGGATGCTCAATTTCTTGTGCCTATTTCGAGAAATTCAGTAGTTTTCTACAATGGGTCTTCACAAAGAAGACGGGTTTTCAACATGTGATGCATTATCTCGATGATTTTTTGTTCCTGGGGGCAGCCGGGGATCCGGAATGTGGGCAAGCTTTGGCTGCATTTTGTGTTTTAATGAATCAGTTTGGCGTGCCATTGGCACCAGGTAAGACGGTGGGTCCTTCGACTTGCCTCGAGTTTCTGGGGATCGAGTTAGACTCCGGAGAAGGTTGTTTCCGTTTACCAAGTGATAAAGTGTTTAAGTTCAGGGCATCCCTGCAAATGTGTCTGAGTGAAGCTAAGGTTAAGCTGCATCAGTTACAGCAGTTAGTGGGCCAGTTGAATTTTGCCCTGAGAGTTATACCTATGGCCCGCCCCTTTTCCCGTTCGATCGCTCAAGCCATGGTCGGATTGAAGGAGGGCCATCATCGCACGAGGCTCTCGGCCGAGGTCCGCCAGGACATGCGCATTTGGTTGGCATTTCTGGCAGATTTCAATGGTCGAGTCGTCTGGAATAAACCAGCCGTGTCCTCTGAGGAGCTGGGGCTGTGGACAGATTCGGCAGGGAGTGTAGGTTTTGGTGCCATTTTCGGTGCTCGTTGGTCTGCACAGAAATGGCCGGCATGGTGGCATAACAGTGGACTGACAAGTAACATTGCTTTCCTGGAACTTTTCCCCATTTTCGTGGCCCTGAGAACGTGGCCCGAAGGGTTCAGAGATCACTCTGTGGTATTTTGGTCTGACAATATGACCGTGGTTGAGCGTATCAATAGTCAGGCAGCACGATGCAAATGGGTTTTGAGGCTGCTCAAGGAGATCGTATTACTGTGTATGCAACTGAATGTGTTATTCAAAGCAAGACATGTCCCTGGGGTAATGAACCAGGCGGCTGATGCCCTTTCTCGTTTTCGTATGCAGGCCTTCTGGGGTTTTCTGCCCACAGCGGACCCGGAGCCGGCACCCTTTCCCGAAGCTCTTTGGTCTCTCGGTGCCCCGAACTTCGTAACCTCGTGGGAGAGAGTTTAGCACCCAGGACGAAGAAGGCATATGAAGGGGCGTTCCGGTCCTATTTAGCCTTTTTGGGGACTGCTAGTGAGGAGCTTTGGGGCCAGGAGGAAGGGGTTGTGAACTTCCTGATGTCATTACATCTGGCAGGAAAGACGGTGGCCACGGCCCAGAGGCATCGGGCTGCCATTTCCTTTGTTGCTAGGGCTCATGGGATCCAGGACCCGACAGCGTCTTTCGTTGTGCAAAAAGCGCTACGTGGGTGGCAACGCCTTGAGGGTCGCAGAATAGATGAGAGGCGCCCGATAGGTTTGGATAGGTTGGCCCAGTTATTATCCAGACTCCCTACAACATGTTCATCTCGGTTTGAGACAGTGTTATTCCGAGCCGCTTTTACGCTGGCATTTCATGGGGCTATGCGGGTAAGCGAATTAGTGGCAAGGAACAAGCAGGATGAGACGGGAGGACTGTGCGCAGAGCACGTTCAGATCAGAGGGGAGACGATGACTGTCTCGTTTGTGAGATCCAAAACCGACCAGAGTGGGATGGGTGAATGCATAATTATACGCAGGATTCCCGGGTCGTCCATGTGCCCAGTGAAGTGTTTAGAGGACTATTTAACACGAAGGGTGGCATCATGGGGGGGGGGCCTTGTTGAGACACGCGGACGCCACCCCACTGACAAGGTTTCAGTTTCAGCGGGTGCTTGCGATGTCGATTACAGCTGCGGGCTTGAACCCGGGCGAATTTGGGACCCATTCCTTTCGGATAGGGGCTGCTACAGAGGCTACAGCCAGGGGTCTGAATGTGGAACAAGTTAAACGTGTGGGGCGTTGGTCCTCCAATTGTTATAAAAGGTATGTGCGTTTGCACATGTTGTGAAGCCGTAATGATGTACTCACGCTTCTTGTTTTTGTTTGGTTTTCAGTTACGCAAGCCTACGAGGCGGGGCGGACTATGCAGTCGACCCAACACCGGGCCAGCGGTCAGACATCACCGGCTGTTAAAAAGGAGGTGTGGGTCGTGGGCCACTCATACGTGAGGCGTGCCGCGGACGTATTCAAGGCAGGTGACATGGTGCACGTGGCTCGGGAATACGGGTACAGTGTGTCCTTCTACGGAAAGGGCGGTCTCTGTATTGACCAGTTCCAATCATTTTTCGAGGGTTTGCTAGGGCGGACGAGGTCACCGCCGTCTGTAGTCATAGTACATCTTGGGGGCAATGATTTGGTCACCACTGGTAGACGACTTCTCCTGGAAGCGATGCTTTCCACTGTAAGTTGGTTAGCGAGGAGAGTTCCAGGGTGCACGATTGCATGGTCCCATATGATCCCACGAAAAGTGTGGCGGGGGGCTTTTTCGGTTTCTGCTCTTAATCACTCTGTGAGAAAAATTAATAACAAAGTAAGTAGGTTGTTCCGTTCCAATGCACTGCATTCTATCGCGCATGGATGTATTAATGATGACAGTATGTACTTGGGGGATGGTGTTCATTTGTCTCGGATGGGGAATGAGTTACTCATAGGAGACTTCATAGCTTGGCTGAAGACGTTAAACATGACCTTTAGGTAGGAGTGTGGTGGGGGGTCCGGATAGCCGGTCAACTATCCGGACCTGTGGCGGTAAGGTCATGATCGGTGAGCACTAATTGGAAGATCCCTATGAGTGGGCGTCACCCATTACGGATGGGGGCGCTCGGGGGAGGTGGCCATTGGCCCCTCAACGGGGAGGCGGTCCCTTCTAAGGATGGGTCGCCGAAAGGAAAGGGAAGGCGGTCAAGGCCCCTTCATGGGTAGGAGGGGTTACAGCCCCCTCCTGGGGAATTTCCCGGGGCCAGTACGTCTGCGACGGCAGATGTGGTAAGTTGTGTGAGGTTTGGGGGGGGTCTACGCTACCTTCTAGATACCTCACACGAGTCCTCGTACGACCTTTAAGTGGCGTCGAGTTTTATTGGGGCCCCCGTCAAGTCAAGGGAAATTGGTAGTTGCACTTGAGGTAAGCCTCCGTGCCGCCCCTCTCAAGTGAGGGGGATATGTCTGGGTTAGGGATCTTGACACCGGTTACGACCTTGCCGTTGGCCCTTAAACGTTAGGATGTACAATTTCAAAAGTTAAGTAAATGTTTGGTAGGATGTTAGTTCGGCTAGGAGAACCTTTGTACTAGAGGATATGTTAAGGTTAGCCAAACATCGCAATGTGGTAATGAAATTGTACATAATATGAAACTGTTTATTTTAATGTTTTAATTTTGTTTCATATTTTAATAAATACGGCCCGGGAGGGTCACTCCCTCCCGTCTCCAAAAACTTCAGAACTGTTTCCGGTTTCCCATCCTTGGGGATTGTGTTGAGAGGGGGTGGCGGGTATCTCAGCCATATGGCAAGGGGCGACCAATCGGTCCCCCCGAACGTATGGCAGAGTACCACGATCCCCCCGGGAAGCCATCTTGGGCGGGAGGCGAGTCTCGGCTGGTATGCCCGAAGCGGCGTAGCCGGGGCGCGCCTTTTCCCGCCCTAGAGTGGGTTGGCCTAGACACTGACGCGGCTGGCCACACCCTTGGGGCAGGCAGGGGCGGGTTTACGCCCGCCCTGAAGACGGATAAAAGGAGGAGCAAGACCAGAAAGCATCCTCTTGTTCCTGTGCTCTGAAGCTGCACCTCCTCGCTGCACGTGAGCTCGAGACGGAACGAAGAGCCATTTTTGACCCACCCACCAGCCCCTGAAGACAGCGTGTGGTTTTTAATAAAGTTTGATTGATAATTCTGATTTTCGTTTACAGGTTGCGGTATTATCGTGAAGATTTTGAGTATGCAATAAAGAATGATCGTTTTGTGTTATGTTTTGCAAATAAAGTAATTCTGCTTTAGTGTTCATCAGTAGGCATGCTTTGAATAAAGTTGTTGTTGCTACTGTCTGTTATATTTAGTCTTTAGTTATTTAGTTATCTTTGTCGTATTTATTTTGGTCGGGCGGTAAGGTCATGATCGGTGAGCACTAATTGGAAGATCCCTATGAGTGGGCGTCACCCATTACGGATGGGGGCGCTCGGGGGAGGTGGCCATTGGCCCCTCAACGGGGAGGCGGTCCCTTCTAAGGATGGGTCGCCGAAAGGAAAGGGAAGGCGGTCAAGGCCCCTTCATGGGTAGGAGGGGTTACAGCCCCCTCCTGGGGAATTTCCCGGGGCCAGTACGTCTGCGACGGCAGATGTGGTAAGTTGTGTGGGGTTTGGGGGGGGGGGTCTACGCTACCTTCTAGATACCTCACACGCGTCCTCGTACGACCTTTAAGTGGCGTCGAGTTTTATTGGGGCCCCCGTCAAGTCAAGGGAAATTGGTAGTTGCACTTGAGGTAAGCCTCCGTGCCGCCCCTCTCAAGTGAGGGGGATATGTCTGGGTTAGGGATCTTGACACCGGTTACGACCTTGCCGTTGGCCCTTAAACGTTAGGATGTACAATTTCAAAAGTTAAGTAAATGTTTGGTAGGATGTTAGTTCGGCTAGGAGAACCTTTGTACTAGAGGATATGTTAAGGTTAGCCAAACATCGCAATGTGGTAATGAAATTGTACATAATATGAAACTGTTTATTTTAATGTTTTAATTTTGTTTAATATTTTAATAAATACGGCCCGGGAGGGTCACTCCCTCCCGTCTCCAAAAACTTCAGAACTGTTTCCGGTTTCCCATCCTTGGGGATTGTGTTGAGAGGGGGTGGCGGGTATCTCAGCCATATGAGTTTGGTTCTGTCTCTGGCTATAAATTAAATATCAATAAAACACAGGTGCTTATTAATTTCAAACCCGAATTTCCAATCTCGGGGTATGCACCACAGTCACGTACCTGGGGGTCAGGATTTCAGCCAAAGTTGGTCAAATTGTAATTTTAAATTACATACCATTATTAAACGAAACTACTAAACTACTAAAGAACTGGCATAAGCTTCCCATAGGCCTTTTAGGGAGATGCAATTTAATAAAAATGAAAATACTCCCCAAGTTTTTATATTTGTTTAGGTCATTTCCTCCACATGTTTCTAATACATTTTTTACAAAACTAGATGGGGTACTTAGTAGCTTTATATGGGGATTTAAGAAGCCTAGACAGGCGATCGACCTGCTCAAATCTCCTTATAATCAAGGCGGTCTAGACCTACCAGATTTCAAACCTATTTCTGAGCTACGTTTGCTGGGCGTTTCCGCAGCCTTCATGGGATTGACCAGAAAGATTCCCTTTATCAGCTGATTCTAGGAGATGATAGTCAATTATTTTTATATCGCACCAACGACCCAAATTACTTTAAGCGTGTCAGATTTAAGACAGTAAGGGACCGGGGGCCCGATTCACAGAATGAACTTAAGACTAAATCCTAAACTTACTACTATTTTGGTATACACAGAATGCACTTACTACTTTTGGCATTCACGGAATGAACTTACTGTGAGAAGTTGCCTGATATATGATGCTCACTAGTTCCAGTGATCACCTTGTATCAGTCTAAACAACCCTTATGGTGATTGGTTGTAAGTCAACCTTATAGACCAGCTATCCTAGTAGCGTGGACAAGAGCAGTCTTTAGGCTAAACTCTGAATGACATGTGAAGCCAGCTGTTTTACCACATATAACCCCTTGAATACCAAATGAAAGGACACCACACAGGTTGTTATGAAAATAAACAGACATTTATTAACTAACATACACCTCTGAACTCTTTATGAGATCAGAGGGCTAAGCTCATGACAATACTAAAAACGAAATATGAGTTTGCACGATATTTACAAGTGCGCCTTAGGGGCACAACAAACCATATACTCAAAACAATGGAATGTGAGGAAAGAAAATACTGTAAGGAGATCCAGAGGCTGGAGGATGCTAGGACTATGCTACAAACTAGGTAAGTAAGGAGCAGGAGGCCCACGGGACTCACGTGCAGAGTGGAAACTCTCACGCGGGATGCGTACCAACGTCTATGGATCTTACAGTTTAGAAAGTTACGGATTCCGGACGAACCCGGCTGGATGGAGGGAAAACAACAGTGGACCTGGAAACTAGGATAGTGTACACAGACTTCAGCACCTAAAAGCTTTAGTTACCTAACCCACAGGCTGCGGGTGCATAGGGCTGAAGTTGCGTCGGGTTTGCTGCGTTGATCCCGGTGACGCCTGAAACAAGGAGTTGCTGGCAGGCAGCCAGATGGAGGAGTCCGGTGGTTCCAAGGATGGAACGGAAAGGAAGAAGTCCTGAAAGGGAAGGGGACAGAGTCTCGGTCACTAGCCAGTGACGGTGCTGGAACCAGGAGGGAACCAGATGCTGTCGCCGGGTTCAGGTGGAAGAAGGGTCGCTTCTCTCTGTAGCTGCGCGGACCAGGAGCTGTTCTTCACGACCAGGCTTGAGGCACGAGCTGTCCCACGTAGTCTGCTGCTGTTAGCGGTGTCAGATCGTCGATCGGGACAACAGGCCTTGGCTAATGCAAGCCACGCGGTGGAACAAAGATGGCGTCTGGTGCGGACCAGGAGGGTCCGGGGTGCTTCTACTTCACAGGGAAGCAAGGGCCAGTCTGGGGGACCAGACCAGCAGTGTTGGATTCTTTGGATCGTCGTCTCAGAGGTAACTAGCCAGCCGGCAAGTGACCAGACAACAGAACAAGCAGCAACCAGGCAAAAGGGCCCCACGCAGATCTCGTGGATGCTGGGGGGCTGGTCTTTGGTGCGGGAGCTGCGTCGGTGTGGGGCTTCTCAGACCCCAGTGCACTCACTCGAGGATCCCTCGGCGGTTGTGCTGGAAGCGCTGTGCAGGTTTCTTCAAGATGGCCGTCTACAAGTTGCTCGTCGCACCCACGGGTCCCAGCTGTGCTGTGGATGTGGGTAGAGGTCAGAGGAGTCTGGAGGTCCAGGTCTCGTCGAGCTGGGTCGTCGGGTTCCAGAAAGGAAGGACTTGCAGCAAACCGCACAGGAGCTTGATGGTGCCTGCGAAGCAGGATGGTCACTCCTTGACCATAGGGGAGATTCTTCAGTCTTCTGGTAATCAGGAGGTTGAAGGTCAAGAGTTTCTTTGTGGAAGTTGTCAAGATTAATCTAACTGGGAATGGGACCAGCTCCTACCTTTATTCAGCTAAAAGGGGCTGCACTACGACTAGGTCCCTCCTCTGGGTGGGACCAGGAAGGGGGGTGGTTACACCCCCTTTCCTTTGTCCGGTCTTGCACCAGCTCTGGGGCTGGAGTGCCCCAGGAACTGGTTCAGATCGGTGTATGCACAGGGACACCTTGTGTGCCCCAGGCATGTCTCATTCCTTTCAGCCCTGTCCTACCTAATACACAAAATCCTGTCTGAGGTGGTGCTAGCACCTCCCAAGGCAGAAAACCCTTTGTCCGAGCCTCCCTCGCTGGAAGGACTCCCAGCAGCAGGAGGTCAGACTTGTGTCTGTGGTGGCAGCATTCATTTTGTGATGCTGAGGCTCGAGTTAACTTTAACCGGGGTTCACAGTTACATACATGTCGTGTCCCTCTAGAAGGGTGGAATGCTACCCCCATCGCCAGAATTGGCGAGGGGGTAGTATTCCAATTCGTATGACACCTTACTCGACATGTTATGATAATGCTATACCAAAGTTAGCATTTGACCGCGAGGTTCATAATGCACTTAAGAGTATATGGTATAGCGTTATCATGGAATAGCTATTAGGACTTGGTTCCGTAAGCTGCAAACGGGCTCAGCTCATGCCAGAGCACCATTTCACACAATTCCAAGCACTCTGTCTTCAGGATTGATAAGGCCTGCCATAGGAGTGACTGATAGGAATATATGTGTCCATTTTAGGGTTAGATATAGGAATACTATATCTAAAGCAAAGGGTGACTACACCACCTTGCCCCAGCTGTCGTGCAGCCAGTTGTGTCTGTTTAGATGGCCAGCCAGGGGTGGCATAATACATGCTGCAGGCCCTGGTAGGCCCTGGGTGCACCTATGCCCTGGGTACCTAAGGTACACTGTACAGGGGCTGATAAGGTGACTCAGTATCCAATTAGATATGTACCTAGAGTACATGGAATCCATTTTACAGAGAGAGCAGTGGGCCTGGGGTCCTGAATAGCAGGGCCCCAGGTCAACTAAGGCGAAAAACCAGCAAAACACCAGGCAAAAAGTTTGGGGCGACCATAGTCAGATATCCACCTTCCTACACTTACTACTTTCGGGATTCACAGAATGAACTTACTACTTTCGGTATTCACAGAATAAACTTACGACTACTAACTTTACGTCCGGCGTCAAGCCGTAATTTCCTCCGCCGGGCCGGAATTTACGGCTCTTCGGCGGAATTTACGATTCCGGACCGCAATTTCCGGAATAGTCCAGTAATTTACAATTCCGGGCTGGAAATTCCGATTCCGGGCCGGAAGATACGAATTTTGGCAGTTGGTCATGTTAGCCAAGGGTAAACACCTGTTCAAGTGCCTACCATCCCCCACCATTGATCAGCTGACACACTGCAGCCAATCCCAGCCCACCAACATGGATAAATGCAGAGCATACACAAACAAACCTTTTCAGGATGTCACTGAATGTGTTCGTAGAACTGCCCCTTTCCATGCGGCAAAACTACTTGAGGAGGAGGAGAAGAGCAGAGAGGATTTTCAGGCAGAGGATCAACCTATTTGGAATGACCAGCCAAGATGTAAGGGCCAGTTACTGTTTCCCACCAGAAGTCATCTTGGATATGGTCTGTGAGTGGGAGCAGGAACTTGATTCTGTGACCTGCTGCTCACATGCAATACCAGCATATCTCAAGATCCTTTCTGCTCTACACTTCTTTGCCACTGGGTGTTTCCAAGGGACACCAGTGACCTTGTGGGCATTTCCCAGGCAAGCCAGTCGTGGTGCCTGCATCAGGTACTGAGATGCATCACTGCTAGAGCCCCCACCTACATACAAATGCCACATGCACTGGCCATGAGACAAACGGCAGCAAGATATGTTTATCTCCTTGCACAATTCCCACGTGTGCTGGGTGCAATTGACTCTCACCTATGTGGCCCTTCAGCCACCCGGCCACATTGCACACATCTTCTGCAACAGACACAGATGGTATTCCATCAATGTGCAAGCTGTCTGTGATAGTAGTGGGATGTTCATCGATGAGCATGCAGTGTTCCCAGGCAGTACGCATGACAGCTTCAAATTCCGCATGTCACCTCTTGCCCGGCGTATGGCTGCTGGAAAATTTGGCAACATGTGGCTACTGGGTAAGTACCAAGCACCAAAAATGAGTGATATGTGTCATTGAAATGTCTGAATGCCCCCCAATATTAACCATTGTACAATGAGAATCATGGCCCAACAGACACTGCATGTACGAACGTATAGATTATGTTCTGTGCAAGTCAAAAAGGGAAATGTTAACAACTGTAGATTAATCAAAAAGAGACTAGCTATGGGTTGGGGTGGTATGATGTTTACATTGTAAAGATCATGGTGACTCAGGTAAGTTTTGTTGGTCAGGGGTGGCACCCATTGGGTGTCTTAAGAAAGCCCTCACCCACCATTCTAGTTGGTGGCATGCTTCATCATCGGGCCCACCCAGTGACACCTAGCGTGTCCCGGGTGTGCTACGACGCCTGAATACAGCGGAGCAGGTATGTCACTGTGTGTGCGGTGAGGGATGTTAAGAAGGTGAGTTTAAAACGGCTTGGCGGGGGTCCCTGTACCCGGAGGGTAAAAGACTTTATTAATAGGGCCTCCGTCAGCGGTTAAAAATAAGGCTATGGGACGTAAGAGGCGAGTTACGACCTCTCACTTCCTTTAGAGTGTCAACATGTTTCAGCCAGTGCCTTATTGATATGCTGGCTTTCTTCAGGACAATTAAAATGGGTGTAGGTGTGATTAAAACTAGTGGGTGTGTAGTATGGACTATGTGTCTACACGCCCTAAAGTGTATCTAACTGTGAGAGGGGGGATTCCCTTCTCAAGATCACCTGTACATGTAACATAAAAGACAGGAACAAAACATACAAGGAGAAAGAGTCACTATGAGGTATGAACTTCATATCATGGCAGCCGGCTTAATAGCGATGAGGTGCAGGCTATAAGCGGCTCAAGTGTAATGGTATTGGTGGTACCATTATGGTGACATATCGCACTAGAACTGCGTTAGTGGAGTGGTAATAAAAACGAAATTTCTGCAATAGTGGTAAAAAGGTGAACACAAAGAACACAATGAGGCGTAAGGACTGTGTCTTACGCTAGTTTTAAGTGGTGTCCTCTTCAAGGTACTTTGAAGTGGCAAAGGTTAGACCCTATGGGGAGATAAAGGGTAAACCACTGGGGTTAGGGGACCTGTAGGGAGAAAAAGGTAGCGCTTACCCGTGGTCGAGGTGGTAGTGGCAGCATACTCACAGGATTACTGGTCGATACCGGCTGTGGACCTAGTGTGCCTCCTTCTTGGAACCGGTAAACAGTGGCATCTGTTCCTGGTTTTTATACTCAAGGTAATTGGTGAGACGATTGGTTAATAGATTGCACCTGGAGAATGACAAGAATGGTGGAAAGACTCGATTTCGAGTCATGCTCGCGCTCAGGTAGGTGCCCGGGGCGCCGCGTCGGTGCGCGGTGTAGCAGACGCGTTTAGCGCATGGGAAAGGGTGCAGAGAGCGCATGAGCGGCGATTTGGTGGCCGCTGCGCATGCGTACGGCCAGTGCGATACACATTGCTTTGTGTACAGCGCGTCTGCGCATGCGTGCGGCAAGGGCGCTACACGCCGCCTTGTGTACAGCGCGTCTTCAGGCTCATTCTAATCGGGGCAATTAATGGAGTGTTGGCTATTGTGCTGGCGGCATAGCGGAAAGGCTGATATGATAGCCAATCCGTTATGACGCTCATGAATACAGATGGAGGCTCGGGTAGGGCGTGCAAGGCGCCGAAGAGTAGTTAACAATGGGGGGACAGCGCTATGCGTGTCAGGCGCTGGTGAGTGCCTATGAAGGGAGAACAGTGCTCCTGTCACTGAGTTATAGTGGGTGAATTTAAAAAGGCACTTTAAAAATGCAAAGACTTAAAAAATGCACTTTGTGGGCAATGCTAATGTACAAGGTGAACCAATCATTATCAAGGGGATATTGTTCAGAGATCTGGGATCACAGGCTGGTCAGGGAGTTCCAAGGGATTGCATCATTCAGACCATGTGTAGCAGTAGAGAGGCGATATATCCATCTCTGCTCTTTACTAAGTAGGATCTTGTCATTATTAAGGGGGCTTTCGGGAATCTGCTCAATGACTGTCCAGGTAAAGTCATTTGGGGTGTGGTAGTGGGTTATGAAATGGTTGGTCAGTTTACTTATGTTTTTCTTGCACCGCATGGTACTGCGATGCTCAGTTATCCTGGTTTTGACCTTGCATGTGGTCATGCCCACGTATCGGAGGCCACATGTGCACGTAAGGATGTAGATCACGTTCCGTGAATTGCAGTTAGTGTGGCTTCTTTGCGACCAGGTTTTATTGGGTTCAAGGTTCAGAGTTTTTGTGTGAGAAGTCAGGTGGCACACGCTGCAGTCATTACAGGGATAGTGTTCTGTTATCCTGGGTAAGCCCCATGCATTGAGTATTGTGCTCTCCGGTGGTTTTGGTGGTGGTTTAGGTCGGGTGCTGACTAGTTGGTCTCGTAGGTTGTGACATCTCTTATAGGCAAACCTGGGGAGTTCCCAGTTCCTGTGTCCTGAATTAATGATTTTCCAATGCTTTTTGATTATTTTCGCAACCTCGTTAGAGGCGGTGTTATACGTGGTGACACATGTGGTCGGTTGTTCCTCATCTTCTTTGACGGTGTCCTCAAGAAGTGCCTCACGGTTTTGGTTTCTAGCCCTTTTCCGTGTTTTGTTAATGATGGCTTTAGGGTACCCGCGGTTTCCTAGTTTGGTGGCTAGGTCTGCGGATTGCGATTTGTAATCGTTCACATTAGTGCAATTTCTTCTGATTCGGAGAAACTGGCCATATGGTAAGTTTTCTCTAAGAGGTCGCGGGTGGAAACTGGTGTAATGGAGTAATGAATTCCTCGCTGTGGGTTTGTAATAAGTGGTGGTTACCAGGGTTCCATCTTTGGCTGTGATTTCCAGGTCCAGAAACGGCAGTTGATGGTTGCTAGCTGTGCTAGTGAATTTAAGATATGGGTCTTTGCTGTTCAGCCAGTTCAGGAAGTTGTCCAGCTCCTGATGTGTGCCTTGCCATATGACCAGTATATCGTCAATATACCTGTGCCATTTCAGGATATGATGTCTGAACGGGTTAGAGTCTGCATTGATGTTGGTGCTCTCGAAGTGGTGGACGTACAGTCCAGCCACACTCGGCGCAAAAACACTGCCCATTGATGTGCCGTTTGTTTGCAAATAAAATGTGCCTTCGTATTCGAAGAAATTTTCTTTCAGCGCAAGGGTAGCACAGGCCAGTACAAAGCTCCTTGGGGTGTGGTACGGCCAGGGAGATTCTTCCAAGATGTCATGTAGAACCTGTAGGGTGGCGTCCTGTGGGAGGCTGGTGTAAAGGCTTTCCACGTCAAGCCCCACCAACAGTTGGGTGTCGGGATCAAAGGCCAAGTTGTTTATTACCTGTAACAGGTGTTTAGTATCCTTTATCTAGGTGGGGGTCTGCTGTACCAATGGGTTCAGAAAAAAGTCACAATATCTGGAGAGTGGTTCTAGGACCGAGTTAATGCCCGATACTATTGGTCTGCCAGGTGGTGGGGTTACCCCTTTATGTACTTTGGGTACCGTGTAAAAGTATGGCGTCTTAGTATGTTCAGGGCAAAGGTATTCGGCCTCTTGCTTGGAGATGTGTTCCTCATCAGCAGCCCTCTTGACCAGTGTGTTGATGGTGGTGCGGAGCTGCTCTGTAGGGTCATGGTCCAGTCTGCGATAGTTTCTGTTATCGCTGAGTAGTCTTCAGCATTCTGTATCATAATCTACTTTGTCGAGGAGGACAATGCCTCCCCCTTTGTCTGCCGGTTTTATTATCAGCGTGGGGATGTTTTGGAGACGTTGTATAGTTTGTCTGTCCTCCCATGACAGATTGTTGAAGTGTTTGGTAGGGTTGAGATTTTCAATGTCGTGGTAAACCGCTTGTTCAAATGTTGTGATCTCTGCAGGGATGGTGGAGGGTGGTGGGACAAAGTTGGATTTGACTCTCAGGCCCGTGATATTAGGGTTGGTGTCAGGTGGTATATTGTCGGTGGTGGGTTTTTCAAAGAAAGATTTTAATTTTAACTTTCTGAAGAATTGTGCTAGTTCAGCATGTAACTTGAATTTGTCAAGTCTGGTGGTGGGCACAAATGACAGTCCCCTTTCCAAGACTGCCTGTTCCTTGGTGGATAGTTGGGTACTAGATAGGTTAAATACCAGCGACGGTTGGACCGTAGGGTTTGCTATCTGCTCGTTCCTGGTGTTGCCTCTTTTGTCTTCTGGCGTGTGTTGGAGCTGACAGGGTTTTCCTCTTCTGCCCAGTGAACCTGTGCGTTGTTTTGTTGATTCGTTCTTCTGCGTCCCCGCGTCCTGTGGCCCCGTCCTAAAAAAGGATAATTTGGGCCTTGGTTGCCTGCGAAGAGTGGCATTGGTCCTGGGGAGTACATGTTGGGGAAACCAAAGAAGGGATTTTGCATGTGACCCATGTTGGGCTGAAAACCATAGAATTGGTTTGGTTGTCCTCCTTGCCAGTGGTTGGGCCAGCGTTGACCTCTTCGTCCTCTACCCCCCCGTTTTTGTGATCCACTGCTAGAGTCACTGGACACGGAGCTGTCGTCACCTGAGGAATTAGACACATTGGTCTCCTTGGTGGGTGGGGTGTAGTTCTCCTCCGAGTATGGATAGACTTTAGCGTAAGAGAATTTTTTGAGGTCTTTCTCGAATTTTTTGAGTTTAGATTGAGTCAGGTAGTCCTTGTACTCATTGATCTCTCTATTCTGATCATCCAATTTTTTCTTATAAGACGTGAGGTCACCTCTCCAGATGGCCAGGACGCCGGCCAGGAGTACCGACGGTTAGAGCGGTGCTTCATTTTCCCCTGAGCCACTGCCAGGTGGGGTGAGGCCATCTGACCTTACATGTTAAGTGCCTTGCACAGACAGTAAGGATACCCAGAACATACAGGTGACTGTTTGCACTTGTTTTGTGTTTCTAGGGCGAGACTTTGTTCACGTGGTGTAGTAGCTTTTATATTTTAGATTTTTGGTCCTGAAGAAAGCATTGACAAAACTAGTCTCCTAAATGCTGAAACTAGTCGACCATCTTTTGTCCCGAGGCTGTCCACATAACTAGACAGTCAGCGGGCGCACTGTTTTTAACATTGGTATGGTAAGCACAATTGAAATAAATCTTTGTTTGGTGCTTATTCTTAACCAATTTTAAACCCACTCATTTTGGTTTCTTTTCTTTACACCTTCTATAGCACTGCACACCCCAGTCCCATCTTTTTCTACCACTCACTTACATCAAGTGGTATATCACACTGTCATCTCTCAACTCTAGTGAGGATACCCCCTACCACCGGGTTGACCTCCTAGGAGAGTATCAGTATTCTCTGACGGGTGGTACGGATAAAATCCCAAATGATGAAGGGCGGATCCGAATGGTGACTGATGGGTATTTTTCCTCATCCACGGAGAGCTCTCTGTGACATAACCTGGTTGTAAGGGTGAGTTCTTGCCTGGTTTTCTTGTGTTTATGGGCACGTTTACCTGAGACCCTCTGGTACCGTTGTTGTTTATTGGACTGTACGTCCACCACTTCGAGAGCACCAACATCAATGCAGACTCTAACCCGTTCAGACATCATATCCTGAAATGGCACAGGTATATTGACGATATACTGGTCATATGGCAAGGTACACATCAGGAGCTGGACAACTTCCTGAACTGGCTGAACAGCAAAGACCCATATCTTAAATTCACTAGCACAGCTAGCAACCATCAACTGTCGTTTCTGGACCTGGAAATCACAGCCAAAGATGGAACCCTGGTAACCACCACTTATTACAAACCCACAGCGAGGAATTCATTACTCCATTACACCAGTTTCCACCCGCGACCTCTTAGAGAAAACTTACCATATGGCCAGTTTCTCCGAATCAGAAGAAATTGCACTAATGTGAACGATTACAAATCGCAATCCGCAGACCTAGCCACCAAACTAGGAAACCGCGGGTACCCTAAAGCCATCATTAACAAAACACGGAAAAGGGCTAGAAACCAAAACCGTGAGGCACTTCTTGAGGACACCGTCAAAGAAGATGAGGAACAACCGACCACATGTGTCACCACGTATAACACCGCCTCTAACGAGGTTGCGAAAATAATCAAAAAGCATTGGAAAATCATTAATTCAGGACACAGGAACTGGGAACTCCCCAGGTTTGCCTATAAGAGATGTCACAACCTACGAGACCAACTAGTCAGCACCCGACCTAAACCACCACCAAAACCACCGGAGAGCACAATACTCAATGCATGGGGCTTACCCAGGATAACAGGACACTATCCCTGTAATGACTGCAGCGTGTGCCACCTGACTTCTCACACAAAAACTCTGAACCTTGAACCCAATAAAACCTGGTCGCAAAGAAGCCACACTAACTGCAATTCACGGAACGTGATCTACCTCCTTACCTGCACATGTGGCCTCCGATACGTGGGCATGACCACACGCAAGGTCAAAACCAGGATAACTGAGCATCGCAGTACCATGCGGTGCAAGAAAAACATAAGTAAACTGACCAACCATTTCATAACCCACTACCACACCCCAAATGAATTTACCTGGACAGTCATTGAGCAGATTCCCGAAAGCCCCTTTAATAATGACAAGATCCTACTTAGTAAAGAGCAGAGATGGATATATCGCCTCTCTACTGCTACACATGGTCTGAATGATGCAATCCCTTGGAACTCCCTGACCAGCCTGTGATCCCAGATCTCTGAACAATATCCCCTTGATAATGATTGGTTCACCTTGTACATTAGCATTGCCCACAAAGTGCATTTTTTAAGTCTTTGCATTTTTAAAGTGCCTTTTTAAATTCACCCACTATAACTCAGTGACAGGAGCACTGTTCTCCCTTCATAGCCACTCACCAGCGCCTGACACGCATAGCGCTGTCCCCCCATTGTTAACTACTCTTCGGCGCCTTGCACGCCCTACCCGAGCCTCCATCTGTATTCATGAGCGTCATAACGGATTGGCTATCATATCAGCCTTTCCGCTATGCCGCCAGCACAATAGCCAACACTCCATTAATTGCCCCGATTAGAATGAGCCTGAAGACGCGCTGTACACAAGGCGGCGTGTAGCGCCCTTGCCGCACGCATGCGCAGACGTGCTGTACACAAAGCAATGTGTATCGCACTGGCCGTACGCATGCGCAGCGGCCACCGAATCGCCGCGCATGCGCTCTCTACACCCTTTCCCATGCGCATGCGCTAAACGCGTCTGCTACACCGCGCACCGACGCGGCGCCCCGGGCACCTACCTGAGCGCGAGCATGACTCGAAATCGAGTCTTTCCACCATTCTTGTCATTCTCCAGGTGCAATCTATTAACCAATCGTCTCACCAATTACCTTGAGTTTAAAAACCAGGAACAGATGCCATTGTTTACCGGTTCCAAGAAGGAGGCACACTAGGTCCACAGCCAGTATCGACCAGTAATCCTGTGAGTATGCTGCCACTACCACCTCGACCATGGGTAAGCGCTACCTTTTTCTCCCTACAGGTCTCCTAACCCCAGTGGTTTACCCTTTATCTCCCCATAGGGTCTAACCTTTGCCACTTCAAAGTACCTTGAAGAGGACACCACTTAAAACTAGCGTAAGACACAGTCCTTACGCCTCATTGTGTTCTTTGTGTTCACCTTTTTACCACTATTGCAGAAATTTCGTTTTTATTACCACTCCACTAACGCAGTTCTAGTGCGATATGTCACCATAATGGTACCACCAATACCATTACACTTGAGCCGCTTATAGCCTGCACCTCATCGCTATTAAGCCGGCTGCCATGATATGAAGTTCATACCTCATAGTGACTCTTTCTCCTTGTATGTTTTGTTCCTGTCTTTTATGTTACATGTACAGGTGATCTTGAGAAGGGAATCCCCCCTCTCACAGTTAGATACACTTTAGGGCGTGTAGACACATAGTCCACACTACACACCCACTAGTTTTAATCACACCTACACCCATTTTAATTGTCCTGAAGAAAGCCAGCATATCAATAAGGCACTGGCTGAAACATGTTGACACTCTAAAGGACTTGAGAGGTCGTAACTCGCCTCTTACGTCCCATAGCCTTATTTTTAACCGCTGACAGAGGCCCTATTAATAAAGTCTTTTACCCTCCGGGTACAGGGACCCCCGCCAAGCCGTTTTAAACTCACCTTCTTAACATCCCTCACCGCACACACAGTGACATACCTGCTCCGCTGTATTCAGGCGTCGTAGCACACCCGGGACACGCTAGGTGTCACTGGGTGGGCCCGATGATGAAGCATGCCACCAACTAGGTTGGTGGGTGAGGGCTTTCTTAAGACACCCAATGGGTGCCACCCCTGACCAACAAAACTTACCTGAGTCACCATGATCTTTACAATGTAAACATCATACCACCCCAACCCATAGCTAGTCTCTTTTTGATTAATCTACATATAAACCGGGGATCTGGACTAGCTATCTGGTCCTCTCTCTCCCTCTTGATACACGCAAATGTTAACAACTGCCCTTTCTTCCCTCCTCAGGTGACGCTGGCTATGCACTCTCCCCACATCTCCTCACCCCTTACAGGCGTGCAAACACTGTACCTCAGCGTAGGTACAATAGGCGGACTCGAGCCATCATAGAGCGCACTTTTGGGCTGTTGAAGTCGCAATTCAGATGTCTCCACCGTACTGGGGGTCTGCTGCAGAACTCCCCAGAAGTCCTGTGCAAGATTATATTAGCCTGTTGTGTTTTGCACAACATTGCTTTAACGCATGGCTTACAGATGCCTCTGGAACCTCGGCTAGCTCTGAATCTGGGAAACCGGGCCATTGCACTTGACCGACGGCAGGGCGTGCAAGTCCGTCATCAACTCGTTGCCACGTTTTTCACATGAGCAACCTGTAGTGTCATAAACAAAATGTGGTTTGCTGTCTGTTGTCAATGATGAAACTTGGATGGACACAAGAGTGTCAATAAATCCCACCCAGAGACGACTTTGCAAGCCACACTAACTGCATGCAAATCACAGCCGCTGACAGTAGTCAAAAGGTGGAGTGTGCCTCAGGTCATGTGCCTATGTCAGCGATCAGTGTAGTGGACATCCCTAAAACCAACTATTCACGCTGATGACAAACAATACATGTCCTGAGAGACATACCTGGACCTCAAAAGGATGGGTCACCAATTCACAAAAGGCTTGCATACTTTGGCCTGTGACCTCAACAGATTTGACTCCACCACAAATGATAGGCCCTGAATGTGAGTGATGATGTCATGGGAGAATCAGGCACCATGGGGCAGATTTACAATAACTGGTGCATCCCTGTATATCAGCAGGGATGCCCCAGTTATTGTGGCTCACAGCAGACACCCCTAGCGCCATCATGGATGTGCTGCATTTACAATGCGGCACACCATGGGGCAAGTATAGACAGAAGCGTGACGCATATGCTGCCATAAAGGTGAAGCACTGCTGGAGTTGCAGCTCCAGCAAGGGAAGCGGTGACCCTATGCCTAACATGCTGCGTCAATCCTTACGCCTTCAACAAGCAGGCGCAGGGTTCTGACGCAGCATGGCCATTAAAGTGACTGAGTAAAATCTTTTAGATTTCACTCTGCCATTGTTAGGAGGCGTTCCTGTGCTGGAATCCCCCCTGCGCAGACAAGCTCAACTGTGGCGCAGGGCCTTACAACATGACACATTTCCCAGATGCGTCACGTTGAAAATAACCCACAGCATTGGCGTTGGCTTTGCGCTGCTGCTGCGTCACAAAAGTGACGCAACTGTGGCGCAAATGTGGCATACAGGGCTCGTAAATCTGCCCCCATGTGTCTGTGACATATCCACAATGCTCCACACCAATGTTACGTAACACATCACACAACTCTGAAACTGAGCACTCAATATGGACTAAATGTCCCATAATGCAAAGTATGAGAAAATGAAACTTGGGTCTGATGTGTCAGCCCCCCCTGCCTGTGAAGAAATGTAATGAAATGATCTGTTCCCCCTTTAGATACATATTCATGATTCACACCTGCAATGTCATTTCACTTTTTACTACAACAGAACAACAGATGGCAGTGGATTTGATTACTGATTGTGGATGGACCATGATGAATTCAAAATGGCTGCCAATTACTTCCTGTGATGTATTTCCTGTCTCCCACTTCCTGTATAACATCTCCTGTATGATATAATGTGTTCTGGTTCATTTTCGGAGGTTAGAACGCAAAATCGTAAGTTCCGGTGCAGCGGCGTAATGCGCGTGTGCGTAAACAACGCTCCGGAACCGGAAACTATGTTTTCAGGCCGCAAATTCCGAAAAAGAACTGGAACACATAATTTCATACAGGTAATGTTATACAGAAAGTGGGAGACAGGAAATACATCACAGGTAGTAGTTGGCAGCCATTTTGTGTTCATTCTGAGTCGTCCTCTATCACTGATCAGATCCTCAGGCATCCTGCTGCTCTCATCAAACTTATTTCCCCATAATGGCTGAGGAGTATGAGGAGAGAGCACCCCCTTTCACAGAAAGGGAATTCGACATCTTGGTGGAGGGGGTGCTGGAGAAATTTCCTCAGCTATATGGGGACCCTGAGCACCAGCTGAGCACTGCAGCCCGGGCCAGGCTATGGGCCAACATCGCCGAGCGCTGCAGTACAGTGGAAGTGTCCCCCAGGAGTGCTAGGGCGTGCCGCAAGCGCTGGGAGGACCTAAAGCGCTGGGCCCGTCACAAGGCTATGGAGCTGGCTGGCTTGTCTTCCCAGCACCATGTGCATCGTCCTCGCCTCTCCCCACTGTACAGGAGGGTCTTGCAAGCTGCTTTGCCGACCCTCCATGCTCAGCTGGAGGAGCATGAGCAGCAGAGACCTCGTAAGTGCATCATATGCAATATGTCTCTGGGAGTATGATGTGAGTGAAACAGTGCTGTACCAATGTGTGTCTCATGCCTACATTCACCAATTCCATGTCCAAGCAGCAGTCACCAAGATTAAAGAAGCACACTGTGGCATATGCACTGTACAGGGCAGAGTGCATTTTGGGAGTTGTAGTTACTTCATGACAACTGGGTAAATGAGCCACACTCATGCATTCATATTAAATTCTGCTCTGCCAGCACCACTACCATTGAACCAAGTAAATCATAACTGATGTGTGCTTTGGATGAGCTATGGTACAGAGACTGTCCAGTGTGCGCATGGCAGGCCATAGGGTATTGGATGTTGTGATTCGCATTGCACCTGTAGAGTTGGGTTCCAATTGGGACAGATCATCATGTGCCATGGAGCCAAGACAGACTTTGAGATCCTTGCATCGCTCTTAAGTGTTTCTAAATTTGCAAGGTGTGTCCACTGACAGACGTCTCACCCTCAGTGGCCTGTATGACATTTTACATGTACAGGTAGCTGTCACGACCACCCACCACTGTTCACCGGTGTACTGCACTACCTTTTAAGTCAACAATGCCAATATGTGGCACTGGATTGTCCGATGATGTGTGGGACGGCAAAAGGCTAGACTCACAATGTAGCTAGATGAGTAGTCCAGACCCTATGTGGATGTGTGACCCACATTCGGCTTGTCCCATACAGTGCTCCAAAGCAGATGACACTTGTCCAGACGTTAAATAACTGCAAATCCATATCAATGGCAAGAATCTATTACATCTGGACTCTTCATGTTCTCGTTTGGTGGGCTGGTTTTTGAACATGCAAATGTAGCAGTGACAGGACACACAGATCACAAGAATGCCAAGGTTGAGGTTTGGCCAATACAGTTGCGTTAGCCACAATAATACACATGAGATGTCCATGTCAAACTCAATTCAGTATATACAGTGAACATACATGTAATGTAAGTTCATAAACAGAATGGGGGTTGGAAGCACACTGCCTCACAGTTCCAGGACAGTTTGCCCCTTTGCATTCTGGTAAATGCAGTACACAGTTCAAACTTACTTCTAAATTATCTGGAGTCATTCACCAAAGTTCGTGCAGACATTGCTGTATATCTCTAGACACGTGTTTCTGTATTGAGCGCTTCATCAGTAGAGAGCAGCAGTTTTAGAGAGCAAAGAGAAATCATCTGGGGTTGCTGTGTGCCTGTGAGTGGTACTGTGACCTGAGAGGAACTTGGCAGCATTTCCAGCAATCACAGATGATTTTGAAGTAAGTTTGAACTGTATACTGCATTTACCAGGATGCAAAGGGGTGAACAGTGCTGGGACTTTGAGGCAGTGTGCTCTCAACCCCCATTAAGTCCATGAAGACTGAAGGGCAGATTTACAAGGCACTTGCGCCTCTTTTACACCGCCATTGGTTCACTTTTGTGACGCAGCGGTGGAGCAAACAAAGCGCCATGCTGCTGGGTAATTACAACATGACGCATCCAGTGCAGGAACGCCTCCTAAAAGTGGCTGAGTGAAATCTACAAGATTTCACTCAGTCACTTTTAGGTCTATGTTGCATCAAAACTCTGCGCCTGCCTGAAGCAGGTGTAACGATTGACGCAGCATGTTAGCGATCGTGCACCCCCGAGCCTTGCTGGAGTGGGGTCGCACTTGCCACGCCACTCCAGCAAAGCACCTCTATTCCACCGGGGATGCATCACGCATCTACCCACCCAAGCACCACAGTGTGCCGCATTGTAAATGCGGCGCATCAGGGGTGGCACACGGGTGGGCAGATGCGTCACAACTCTACTGGCACACCTCTGCTGATTAGCAGAGATGCGCCAGACGTTGTAAATCGGCCCCTGACAACTGTAGAGTGTGATCAGAGAACAAAATCTGAACTTTGCTCATCTATGTATGTGTATCGTCCTGCATGAAACAACCACCACATCAGGATTTTGCTTACACTTCTGCAGGCACGGCTGGTGAGACAGAAGATACGCAGGAACAAGTCCGGAGCAGGAGGCCATCAGTTTGCCGGCGGCTATACCCTCTTTTCACCAGCGAGGAAGAGGAGGAGGAGGGGACCTCTACATCTGCAGGCCAGGGGGTTGCGCCCACCCGGGATGAGGAAGAACAAGACTCTGGTACTACGTCCCGGGTGGAGGCTGTGGACATTGTAGGTAGGGGAAGGACCGGACACCTCGGATCATGATGTGGTGGAGAGCTACTCACCCACACACTCATCACCAGTGGCTCGCGAAGAGGTGTCCCTGGGGCAGGCCAACATTCAATCTGGGCCGGCCACCTGCCCCTCCCTACCTCTAGAGTCCCCCATGCCATCGGGGGCTCCAGCTTGATCCCCTGAAACCTGTCCCCCTCCTCGTAGCAGCCAAGCCGAACAAATCAGCTCCGGACCAGAGGCACCACATCCCTTCTGTCCAGCCTCGACCACTCCCGGTGTTGTTCCTCCTGTGGCTGTGCCAGAGGACTTGAGTTGGATGGTCAAGGGTCAACCTGACAGGTCCGCTCGCATGTTGCTACAAGTGTGTCTGGAGATACGCTCTATGCGAGCAGACCTTGTCCGATCAATGGACAACCTCGGCACCCACATCCAGTCCCTGAGCACAGCCATGTCGTATTTTGTCTCCCAAATCCCTTCCCATACCACCGTCAATGTGTCCCCCTGTCCGTTGCCCCACACTGTTTCCCCCCGTACTCCTATTGTGTCACATAATAACGTGTTGCTATGATGTGTTACACTTGTAACTGTCTCACACACACACACACACACACATGCCTACATCGTTAGACAGGACATGATACACAACAGGATATAACTTTTGTAGATCTTTATTTTCATGATACACCTAAGGACCACAAGACAAATTGCCCACGTGAATGTCACTGGCGATCATGTTTGCGTTTCCGCAATAGTGGGGGTGATGAACGCGGTGAGGGGTGAGGTTGAGCTTGTCGCCTTCGTGTATGTGGGTGTTGTACAGGGTGATCAAAAGGTGCAGGTGCAGATGGTGTCTGCACATTTGGTGTCTGTACCTGGACAAGGGCTGGTTGTGCAGGTGGTGGAAGGGACTGTCCAGAGGTTGGTGGTGCTTGTGCAGGGGGTGGGGGTGCTGGGAGTGACTGTCCAGAGGTTGGTGGGGTTTTTGCAGGTGGTGGGGTGGTGGGAGTGACTGTCCAAAGGTTGGTGGTGTTTATGCAGGTGGTGGGAGTGACTGACCAGAGGTTGGTGGTATTTGTGCAGGTGGTGGGGGTGGTGGGAGTGACTATCCAGCGGTTAGTGGTGTTTGTGCAGGTGGTGGGGGTGGTGGGAGTGACTGTCCAGAGGTTGGTGGTGTTTTTGCAGGTGGTGGGGGTGGTGGGAGTGACTGTCCAGAGGTTGGTGGTATTTGTGCAGGTGGTGGGGGTGGTGGGAGTCACTGTCCAGAGGTTGGTGGTGTTTGTGCAGGTGGTGGGGGGGTGTGAGTGACTGTCCAGAGGTTGGTGGTGTTTGTGCAGGTGGTGGGGGTGCCTGTTCAGAGTGCTGGTGTGTTTGTGGTAGCTTGGCTGTGGTGCTGAGCAGTTGGTGTTACAGGTGTGAGGATGTGCTGTCCTGCAGGCCGATATGATCGTTCCCCTCCCTGCGTTGGCCGTGAAGGGAGACTTTGGATCACTCTCACCATGCCCTCCATCATCTTCATGGCCAAGGCATGGCGTCTTGCATTCTCTTCACTTTGGATGGATATCAGGTCAGTCATATTCCTAGGCATTTCCTGCCAAGTGCTATCAATCATATACAAAGCTTGGCACACCCTGTCCACCCCCTGAGAGAATAGGACCATGTCCTGCAGGAACCCTGACATGACTGACAAGGTAGCCCCTATGGCACGAATGTCCTGCCTCACATCTGCCTGCTGTTGGTAGAAGTCCTGCTCCCACTGGCCACCATCACCACGTGCAGGCCCCCTCTGCAGGTGTCTGCCAAGGATGAGATGAGCAGGCCGAACAACAGGGGGGGTGGCAGGTGGAAGACTGTGGGCAGGAGAAGGGTGCCCAGGGGATACCTGCACCACAACAGGGCTGGTACTTCCCACAGATGGTGGAGTGGATGGCAGGGATACACTGTGTAGGTAGAGCGGGTAGGGGAACCACCATGTCAGTCCCAGACGTGAGGGCTGTAAGGGAGTGATGTCTGTGATTGGATGTGTGTGAGATGTGGCTGGGTTGATTTATGCAGAGGACATGGTATTGTTTGTTTGAGAGGAGGCAGACGAGCGTTGCTTGGCAGAGGATGTGATGCCGTGAAGTCAGTATCGTCATCCCCAGAGTCAATGGATATGTGCTTATCCTCCTCCTCAAAGTCAACGTCCTCATGATCTTGATCCTCCTCTTGGGCATGAGTTGCTGCCGACATCAGTGCCTGGACGATCAGGGGATTCTCCCCTCTGATTCCCCGTCGGCCAGCACTGGTTGTCGGTCTGTCAGCCTCTCCCTCAGCATCATCTGAAACACAGAGGTTGCAACCGTATTAGTGATTGGCCAGGTATTACATGTGCTGCAACACCAGGGTTGTATTAACTGTACTTTGCATCAGCAGATGAGGATCATGTGATCTGGTTAGGGTACCACCACAAATGATCGCTCACACCATAGCACTGAGGTGTTACAAAGAGATGTACATTGTGCGAAGTTGGCCTGATATATGATGCTCACTAGTTCTAGTGATCACCTTGTATCAGTCCAAACAACCCTTATGGTTGTAAGTCAACCTTATAGACCAGCTATCCTAATGGTAGCATGGACAAAGCAGTCTTAGGCTAAACTCTTTTGGCATGTGAAGCCAGCTGTTTTATCACATATAACCCCTTGAATACCAAAGGAAAGGACACCACCCAGGTTGTTATGAAAATAAACAAGATATTTATTACTAACAAAACACCTCTGAACTCTTTATGAGATCAGAGGGCTAAGCACATGACAAGACTCTTAAGAAAAATACTTTAAGTTGCACAAATTACAATGGTGCCCTAGGGGCACGACAAACCATATACTAAGTAAATGGTATAAGGAAATCGATAGAAGGAATGGAGCTGTCCAGAGGCTGTAGGATCGCTGGGACTACACTACACTAACCTTAGGTAAGTAGCAGGAGGTCCACGGGACGCGTGTGCAAAGTGTGAACTCACACGCGAGATGCGGCACAAAGTCAATGGACATTACAAATGATGAAAAGGTAAGTAAAAGACAGTTCCGACTAGTTAGGACTAAAACGACTGGATACCTGGACACTAGGAGAGTCAATCTACCCTTGAGCACCGAAATGCTCTCGTTACCTCACCCACGGGCTGCGGGTGCATAGGTGTGAAAGTGTGTTGGGTTTCCGCATCGAAGTCTATGGAGCCTTGAAGAAAGATGCTGCAGGCGACCAGGAGGAAGCTGTCCGTAGCGATCCAAGGGTGGATCAAGGAAGATGAAGACCTGAAAGTAGAGGGGACAATGTTCAAAGTCACTAGCCAGTGACCGGAGTGGAACCAGGAAGGAACCAGATGCTGTTGTCGCGATCAGGTGAAGAGTGGACGCTTGACTCTGCAGCCACGTGGACCAGGTGGTGTCTGCGATGACCAGGATGGAGGCACGAGCTGTCCCAAGCAGGCTCTCGCTGTCAGCGGTGTTGGTTCCGGATTCCGCGTCAACAGGACTTGGCAAAGGCAACCCACGCGGTGAGTGGAAAAGGCGTCTGGTGCGGACCAGGAGGGTCCGGGGTGCTTCTCATTTGCAGGGAAGCAAGCGCCCGTCTGGAGCAACCAGACCAGTGATGTAGTTTTTGTGGATCGTGGTCTAGGAGGCCACTAGCCAGCCAGCAAGTGACCAGACAATGCGTCGAGCAGCAATCAAGCAACAGGGCCCCACGCAGATCTCGTGGATGCTGGAGGGCTGATCTTCTGTGCAGGAGCTGCTCGGGGCTGGGGCTTCTCAATCCCCAAAGCACTTTCTCGAGGATGCCTCTGAAGTCATGCTGGAAGCGAAGTGCAGTTTCTCCAAGATGGCCGGTCCCACGTGTCTCGTCGCACCCATGTATCTCAGCTCTGCTGCAGATGTAGGTAGAGGTCGGAGAGGTCTGGAAGTCCAGATCTCGTTGGGCTCTGAAGTCTGGTTCCAGGCAGGAAGGAGGACAAAGTAAACCGCTAGGACGCTTGATGGTGCCTGCTTGTGCAGGGTGGTCACTCCTTGGCCACAAGGGAGATTTTCTTCAGTCCTCTGTGGAGCAGAACGTCGAAGTCCAGAGTTTCTTCTTGTAGATTCAATTCAGGATAATCTAATTTGGAATGGGACCAGCTCCTACCTTTATTCTCCTAAAGGGGGCTGTACTATGACTAGGTCCCTCCTATGGGTGGGACCAGGAAGGGGGGTGGTTACACCCCCTATCCTTTGTCCGGTTTTGCGCCAGAGCTGGGGCTGGAGTGCCCCAGCAACTGGTTTGAACCGGGGTATACACAGGGACACCTTGTGTGCCCCAGGCATGTCTCATTACTTTCAGCCTGTGCTACCTCAATACACAAGATCCTGTCTGGGGTGGTGCTAGCACCTCCCAAGGCAGGAAACCCTTTGTCCAGGCCTCCCTCGCTGGAAGGACTCCCAGCAGCAGGATGTCAGACTTGCGTCTGTGGTGGCAGCATCCATTTTGTGATGCTGAGGCTCGAGTTAACTTTAACCGGGGTTCACAGTTACATACATGTCGTGTACCTCTAAACGGGTGGAATGCTACCCCTGTCGTCAGAACTGGCGAGGGGGTAGTATTCCAATTCGTAATAACACCTTACTCGACATGTTTTAATAATGCTATGCCAAAGTTAGCAATAACCGCGAGGATTATAATGCACTTAAGAGTATATGGTATAGCGTTATCATGGAAACAGCTAAAGGACTTGGGGGCATATAACCCACAACTAGCGATAATTATCGCTATGTTGGTTTAGCGGCGATATTTTTATCGCTGAGCTGCGGCGATTTTTATTGCTTAGGAACCTTGCTATTATCAAGGTTTATCTCCTAAGCGATAAAAATCGGCCGAAATGCATGAATATCGCTGAAAAGTCAGCAATATTCATGCATTACCGAGCTAATGCTCTTAGCCATGTTATCCACCTACCATTGGATAACATGGCTAAGAACTGCTCAGGGGCAGGTGTTAGCTTTTGGAGATATTTGCGCTTAGCGCGAATATCTCCAAAAGTTGGTAATAGGAGATAGCGATGTTAGCGACTGTTTCCAGTCGCTAACATCTTGGCACGCCCACTTTGCATGTCATTAGTGATAAATATCACTGACATGCAAAGCGGGGCCCAAGATGGTTGCTATCTACTACTAGCTGTCGCTAACTGGTGTTAGCGACAGCTAGGTAATAGGGAGATAATGTTATCTCCGCTTTCTTGGCTTTTAAAGCCAAAAAAGCGGAGGTAAACCCCCTTGATAATATGCCTCTCGGTTCCAAAAGCTGCAGACAGGCTAAGCTCATGCTAGAGCACCATCTCACATAATTCCAAGCACTCTGCCTCCAGGATTGTTAAGGCCTGCCATAGGAGTGACTTATAGGAGTATATGTGTCCATTTTAGGGTTAGATATAGGTATACTATATCTAAAGCAAAGGGTGATTACACCACCTTGCCCCAGCTGTGTTATCAGCCAGTTTTGTCAGTTTTGGATGGCCAGCCAAGGGTGGCATAATACATGCTGCAGCCCCTGGTAGGCCTTGGGTGCACTTATGTCCTGGGTACCTATGGTACACTGTACAAGGACTTACAAGAGTGACCCAATACCAATTAGATATGTACCTAAGGTACATGGAGTCCATTTTAACATAGAGAGCAGGAAGCCTGGGGTCTTGGATAGCAGGATCCCAGGCCAACTATGTCGAAAACCAGAAAAACACTAGGCAAAAAGTTGGGGGCAACCATAGTCAGATATCCACCTTCCTACATACATAATACTAGCAAACTCACCAGCTCCAGCCACAACTCTCTGTCCCTTCGCGTTCCCCCCTGGTGTATCCTGCCGCACCTGTCTCCTCATAGTTTTTGAAGACATAGCTGTAGATGGTAGAAACTACATTCTCAATGATCTGCATCACTAATTGACAGACAGGCCTATGTGACACTCCTGGTTTGTATTTCACTTTGTAAACACCAACTGTTGATTCCATGCATAAGGGGATCTCGGTCTCTGTCATGGCTTAGTAATCTAAGCTGGTGACACACCTCATGTCCGATTTACCTGAAGGACAGGTGCGCGACGGTTTCACCGCTGAACCCAGGATGTCATGCATCCCTGGGATGTTGTCCGCTGCAGTGGTCTCATCCTGTCAGCACCTGTGATGAGAAATACATGTCCATAGTTTAGTACAACAGATTGTAGCTATGAGCCAACATGTCATTCTCGTTAACCATTTGCGGATAATCAAGGACGATGTGCAGCATGTTTACCTCATTGACTTTACATGTGGGCACCTGCTCACAAGCAGCATTTGACAGCTGTTACATCCATGCAGCACTGACATCAAAAAGATGACACATCAACTGACAAACTTGTATGAGAAGGTTACTGATATTTCAAGGAAGGGGATAAATGACCCTGACTCATCTGCATCACACTGATTTCACCTTTACCATTGAGACTAACTTTTATCATGGGTGTAATGGTGTCTGTTAACAAGTCAGAAATGAGTTCATGTGTGAGATGTACAGTTGTCAGGGACATGATGTTGCCCATTTGTGCTTCCCTACCCATGAGGTCACACAGCTCATTTTTGAATGAGAGGACACAGATTACTAATGTCCATCCTTTGAGTGTTCTCTGTTCCCATACTCCATTTACAACATCATGGTACTACTTACATGACAACGGATGGTGTCTTGTGCAGCAGACATCCAAACCTCATATATCAAACACTCACATATACACGTGAATACAATAGAATGGAGGCAAGCAGAAAACAACATTTGGTTATGATCACACATTGCAGATGAGGTGAAAAGCTTTGAGGCTTCCCGCCTGCACTGGATTATCGTGTTGCTCTTCAGCCAATTCATTTTGCAGGTGTAACTGCATGAAGAGTCACCTTAGCAGCCCCTACACCCATCTGAAAGGTACACAACTGGCACCAATGTGTGCCTCAGCCATACCAATTACATTTTGATTTAACCATGTACAATTTGCTAGGGATTCATCCTATCATTGAATTGCAAGCCTGTTGTGTTTTGGTCAGGTCATATGACACATTGTTCTATTGTATGTCCATTCTGCACACACTTGGCATACATTTTGTGTCAGCCTCTCATTTGCCACCAGGGTCTGATTGGCCATGTGTTCAAATGTCCTATGTGAGCATATTGTGATGCAGGACAACAGTGTTGTACAACACATACGGTGGAGGTGAAAGGCACAATTAATGAGCATTTAGCCAGGGTGACTTACCTTGGCCCAGCACCGGAGCAGTGTGTGGTCCCTGGACAGATGTCAAGTCCAACCTAGTAGCAGAAGTCAGTGTGCGTCTTTGATTCTGGGAGGACCGCATTGTACCTATAATGATAAGTGTGTTTTGCAACTTTACATTCCTGCTGCCACATGTGATGCATTCAATTTCTGGCACAGAGGACAAGCACAAGCAGTTGTGGGCACCACCGTTGCAGAAGTGTGTCATACATAATGTAAGGAGTGATCCCACATATCACTTAGAATGGGCCCACTACCTTGATGCTACCTATCCCACAATGACATGCCTACGAATTCAGAGGTAAGGTCCACTATCGTGTTTTGTTGATGCCCAGAAAATTATCCATCCAATGTACGCAGTACATGACCAGCTGTGTGGATTGTGCAATTTAATGTATGTTGGAAAGATTTGAAGTTGGACAGTGTATGCATTGTCAATACTACAGAGACTGGTATCTCACTGTTTGTTTTCCTTTTCCATATTTGTGCAAATAGACTTTCTTGATTAGGTCTACAGACACTATTACAATATAAAGGGTACACCCTTTTGACTAGTTGTGGCCCTCGATTACAGGATTGGTTTCCCCGGTCTGGGTCTGTTGGTAAAATACATGTTGTGTACCACAATTGCAAAGGTATGATGAGCCAAGACATTTTATATTTTGTCTTTCGCTGTTCACAAATGTCATATGGTAAATGTGAATGTCCATTGACAACTCCAATTGTAATGAAGCAAATTTCGCATCACTGGTTGACTCACATAGCTGGGCACTATTTGTCCCTCTGTCGTCTCCTGACAATGTATGCATTTTGACCATCTCCTAGCCAGTTTGACTTACCAGTTAGTGTGGTTGTCATGCCTTCCTCTGTACGTTGCTGATTCCTCCCATTAGATGCGGTGACCTCTGCTACTGCAGTTGTCTGTGCTCTGGCTGGATGTGTCAATGGATGAGAATAGAGAAAAGTAAACAAATGGGAAATGTGCTTGTGGAACTTTTCGGGGATTTGCCCATATCTTCTGTGTGCTAACAGTGTTGTGAAGTGCTGCCGCAGACGGGTTATATATACTGTGTTAAGTTAGCATGAGTTTATTAAGTGTTCAAACGACATATTTTCCTTTGGCTTCAGTTTGCACACGACACATAATTGTTATTGTAGCTTTCAACCTAGACGAAAGATGTGATTTATTTGAGAATAATATGTTATTGCTCTGATATCAGTCGTGCTTGGTACACTGTCTGAACACTGAGTGCTGAACCCTCTAAGAATAACCTAACACAAGGTTGCTGGGAGCTCTGATCCTCGCACCACTAGACATAAAACAAATACAGTTGCCGGCAACATTGGGCTCTAAGCGGGTTTAAGATAGAGTTACTGAGAATGCAAAAACACACTTGATGGTGCTTCGCATGCAGAGAGCTGGTAGCTGATGATGTGATCCTCTCCTACTGACATTTAGAGGTATGGGCCCGCCCTGCTAAAACCCAAATGAGACCTTCTTAGATATAATATAGTATGCTAAATAGGGTGCGCGAAATATAGGTAATACAGATTTCTATTGATTTTGCATTATAATATGCTATCACCGTTTGCTTATTATGGATTAGTGACTATGCTGATAACTCTGAATTTTATAATATGTATGCTCGTATTATATAAGCTACTGCGTTTGAGAACCTTGCATTGAATAATAAATATTTCAAAATTCCACGTGTCCTCTTTTACTCCACGTTCTCGTTTGAAATGATTATAGAGCGAAAGAGTGTTCATGTGTTCCACGATACCTGAGGTAACCTAAGTTCATGTTCTGGTTTGTCTAAGTCATTGGTAGTTTGCTATAACCAATGAGACACTGTAGCTAGCTTGGTAAGGGGATTTTGGATACTGAGGTGAGTTTTGGGTCACCCTGATTCACTGAGGTTCCTGATCTCTGTGCACAGTTCTGTAAGAGAACGGAATCCCTGCTACATGGCGCCCAACGTGGGCCATGTGGTAAAACAAAATATACGTTCTGATGATTGGGATATTCAGGCCGTTGAAGCATTATTCTCTGATTTGAAATACTATGCTGCATTTGATGCTGAGGATTTATACTTAGATTCTGTGAATTATGGTGATTTGTTTTGCTTTCAACATTATGGTAATCATTTTCTACATAAAACAAATTCCAGGAGGGCTGCTGTAAATTACACACAGTGGGAACATTGCCCAGCTCCATTGGGAGGCAGTTCCGGTACATTTCTGAAAAAATACACTTATTTTACAGACTTTAATCAATCGAATCCTGAGTCATTTTATTTCAAAATGACACAAAAGTCCATGTCCAAAGTTATACTTACCGATACAAAATTGCTGTATTCGAAGTCCTTTCTAGACAAGTTAGCTGTAGATGGCTACGAGCTATGGAAAGGAACAATTGACCTTAAATCGGTTTGGGGTACCAAAGATTGGCAGGTACAAGGCACTGAGGCTTTGCACCGTGCATGTCTCATCCCGAATCACATGTTGTTTCTAAATTCTATTATTTCCCAAACAACATGCTTTGGATTGGCTACTTCTAAAAAATTAAATACACCAATTATCCCCGAATTGGAAGAATATTCAGGTTGGGGTAATTATACTGAATTGTCCATTTGTGAGTTACAAACTCTATTGCATAATTCATCCTTTAATGTATCCAGTTTGGATCCGAATGGTTGGCTGATGTGGCATAGAAGTGCTGATTCTTGCCAACGTCGTTTTCTGGGTTTGGCTGAGGGGTTTACACAAGTAAGACCTGATCCCCGTTTTGAAACTGATTATACTGTCACAACTTACTCTGTGGGGAAACTGTGTCAGAATTGGTTACAACATTCCACGTTAGCTGCAGTTAAACTACATCTATCTCAGTTAAATGATAATGTGGATTTAAATGATTTTATAAAAGGCCCGGCTAATGGTAGGTCTAAACGGTGGATTTATGCGGTTTACAATGAAATTTGGAAATTTTCACAAATTGAGGCTGCTAAGCGCCTAAGGGCGATTGACCAAGCAAATTTGGAAAAAGTGCTTGCAGTTGTCGATAACAGTATTAACATGCTTTCTTCCCGAATTTACACGTTGAATAATATTGTTTCTTCTGTAGTTGACATTGTGAATGATGAGGTGTCTGTATTGTACCATGGTCAAAATTAATTGCGTTCTGTAATGCAGTTTGCGTGGACACTACAGACTCTTAAGGCGGGCCGCGTGCCCTGGAGTTACATGAACGTGTCCTCCCTATTTGCCCCATTTAATTTGACTGACAAGCAGCGCATGCTTTCCATGCGAGATGCATCATTTTCTATGTTACATATTGAAAAGTTAGAATCTTTACCCTTTTCTGTAGCTGAAGCCGCTGCTGCAACATGGCCTATCCATGGAGTTATTATGTTACCTTTTGCTTTGTATAAATTTACTAATTGTATGCAGTATATTGCAAAAGAGCGATATGAACCACTAGGCAGTTCATTCCTCCATGAGGCATGGTCTTTACCATACACTTACAGATGTCTGAAAGATGGAAAGGAAGTGAATCTAAATGGTGAAGAATGCACACAGTTGCCTGACCGTTCACTAATATGCAGACACATCCAGTTGCATGGTTCTTGTAATCAGGACCGGCCTAATTTAGCCTGTGTTTTGAAAGGTACGCCAGTTCCAGCAATAGTTCCCACATTTACATTATTGACAAATGGAAGTTATTTGCTTTTGAATAACGAGGAGTGTTGTGGGTTAATGGTCGGTATCGCTTATGTGGTTACTGTATCAGAACGTGTGGTGTCTTGCAAAAATGTGCTATATCCTCCCACACATGGGAATTCAGATGTTTCCATCTGGCCGCGCATCCCAACCTTGAAAGCGGAGTTCAATGGCATGAGCAGAATAAGAGCTCTTTTGTCTCAAAAGGAAGTGGCCCTGAGCTCGGCCCGTGAAACGTATGTCCTTCACATAGCTAACACACGCACAGAGGTGCAGGCACTTTTAAATACTGACTTGCCGTTTCATTTCTGCGAATTAGTTCATCAAATCTTTAATGCCTCCTCCACGTCTGGCTTAGCTCATTTTTTTAAATTGGTTAGCAGTGGTCTCGTGACTACATTTGAAAAGATTTCTGGTGTCATCCCCGCGTTCTTCCATTCTATATTTTCGAGTTTGTTAGGCGGATTCCCTGTTTTGCTGGCTTTGGCTGCAGGCATTTTGATATTATTCTGCTTCCTAAAACATGGATGCCCATCCTGCGCAAGAAGCCGCTCAGTTCCTTCTGACACTGTTTCGCAACCGGATGCTTGATTACTATGGCACCCTGCCACTTGCGACTTTAAGCACGGCATTTGGATTATCGTTTCGATTTTCCTATTTCACATGTGTCCAGCCTGTGTTTCATTGCCTGAGCTGCGATTTCGACTGGGCCATTGATTTGTGTCTCTGCTTGCCGTTATCTCCTGACGTCGATTTTAATCACCTGATGGGCCCCGTAGTTGCTCACGAGTTGGTTTGTTCTGGCGAAAGGATTATGGCCTTGGCAGCGATGCATGGACTAATGGGTCCGTGGGACATACCCGCAGCGGCGCATGAGTTTCTGGCACATAGCGTTATTGAGAACCCACCGAGTTGTCCTCTGATGTTGCTAGAGGATCCGGTGCTGGAGGAGCACATATGTTCTTTCCCATTACTTAATTGGATGGCTGAACTGTTTTCGGATGATGACAGTGATTTCATGTTGGAAGCTGTTGCTGCCTATTTTGCATATTCTGTCCAATCATGAGAGGCCTTGGAGACTTTCATTATTATGGCACGTGACTTTTTAGTATTTTTTTTAAAAATTCCTTTTTCTTACGAACATTTAACTTTATATAATCAAGGCCAATGATTTTTTATTGGGCCTCGAGTTCAAGACTTTGGATTACTTTTGTTTGGCCACTATAGGCATTCGTACACATTTTTATATAAATTTTATATACACTTTTAGCTTGGCTCAATATTGTTGAACTCTGCTTTCATGTTATGCCTCTATTCTAGTATTGGCTTGTGTTTTTTTTTACCGTCCTCGGATCATTGGGGGGGTGTCATATAGATGCTGCTTTTCTATATACTGTGTTAAGTTAGCATGAGTTTATTAAGTGTTCAAACGACATATTTTCCTTTGGCTTCAGTTTGCACATGACACATAATTGTTATTGTAGCTTTCAACCTAGACGAAAGATGTGATTTATTTGAGAATAATATGTTATTGCTCTGATATCAGTCGTGCTTGGTACACTGTCTGAACAGTGAGTGCTGAACCCTCTAAGAATAACCTAACACAAGGTTGCTGGGAGCTCTGATCCTCGCACCACTAGACATAACACAAATACAGTTGCCGCCAACATTGGGCTCTAAGCGGGTTTAAGATAGAGTTACTGAGAATGCAAAAACACACTTGATGGTGCTTTGCATGCATAGAGCTGGTAGCTGATGATGTGATCCTCTCCTACTGACATTTAGAGGTATGGGCCCACCCTGCTAAAACCCTAATGAGACCTTCTTAGATATAATATAGTATGCTAAATAGGGTGCGCGAAATATAGGTGATACAGATTTCTATTGATTTTGCATCATAATATGCTATCAGCGTTTGCTTATTATGGATTAGTGACTATGCTGATAACTCTGATTTTTATAATATGTATTCTCGTATTATATAAGATACTGCTTTTGAGAACCTTGCATTGAATAATAAATATTTCAAAATTGCACGTGTCCTCTTTTACTCCACGTTCTGGTTTGAAATGATTATAGAGCGAAAGAGTGTTCATGTGTTCCACGATACCTGAGGTAACCTAAGTTCATGTTCTGGTTTGTCTAAGTCATTGGTAGTTTGTTATAACCAATGAGACACTGTAGCTAGCTCGGTAAGGGGATTTTGGATACTGAGGTGAGTTTTGGGTCACCCTAATTCACTGAGGTTCCTGATCTCTATGCACAGTTCTGTAAGAGAACGGAATCTCTGCTACACTAGGAGCAGTGGTGTGTTGGGGATGAAATGGCGTGGCAGAGTGGCAATGGACAACAGAATATGTGTATGACATATTTACAGCTGATGATACTCCCACCTTCTGCTTTATGTTTTTGGCTGGCACAGGGTGATGTACTTGGAGAATTTGTGGCAGGTTTACAAGCCCCTTGAATAAGATTTACACTGCTTTTGCATCACTTCTGTGACACAACGATGGTGTACAACAGACGACACATTTAGAAATATTTGCAACGTGACGCTTCTATGGTAAAGCGTCACATTGTGAGGCCCTGCGCAACATTGAACCTGCGTCAGCTTCGATGTAGCCAGGGTGGGCATTCATTTGTGATATCACAAGTGATTCAGTGAAATCTACAAGGTTTCACAGAGTCACTTTTCATAGGCCGCTGCGGCGCAACCGTACGCTTGCTTGAAGCAGACGTAAGGAGTGGCGCAGCACGTTAGGTATGGGCAGAGCATGGACATTATTGGAGTTCCATTGCTCTTGCGACACGACTCCAGCAAAGCCCCCCCTCCACACCATCAGATTCAACACACATATGTCTATCCTTGGGCCACACTACACCACCATCTGAACGCAACACATCCGTGTTTGCGCAAGGGTTGAATTGCATGTCACATTGATACTGGCGCTTCCCTGCTAATAATTGTAAATTACTACTTCATATTTTTAACTTTATTTAGCATTTCCATATAGCATTGCACATTTTCAGTCAATATGAACAGTTATTGAATTTGCAGGGTTGTGGTATGTACTGCTGCAGTACTGTGCCCATGAGTTCATAAGGGGGGAGGGATTTGCCATTTCTAATGCAAAGGATTCTGAGACTTGTGGTGCTACATACAGAGGGTGACACATGAATCTCTCAGTGACTATATTTTTATATACACTTTGGACAAGTTCCTTGATACCAATGACAGTGTAACACAGACAATCTTTTCATGTACTTTTTCTTTTCATTCCATTTACCTGGTACCACGTAGCGGACGTCACTGACAGGCAGCCTATGGACCAAGTTGGGGTGTATTGTTGTGAGGATATCCTCCTCCAGTGGTGTGAGCCGGATGCGAGGTCCAGGGCATGCAGGAGGGAGGATCCTGCTTAATTAAATCATGGAGTATTTCTCCTTCACCCTCTGCCTTTCGTCCTGCCACGTTTTTTTAATGTCCTGTACTGTGCGCCTCTCCTCCCCCAAGGCTGAGACAGCAGTAGCTATCTGCTGCCATAGCTCTGCCTTCTGTGCCCCACTGATGCAGTAGGGTGGGAGTCCATTTAGGCGCTTGTGGTGCCTGACTATGAGCTCCACAAACATGGTGGTCTCCTCTGCTGTAAAGTTCCTTCTTCTCCTCATTTCCATTTTCTGTGGCACTGTGAGTGTTGTAGACACCAACTGTCTGTGGACAAACCTGTTCCTCAATGTGTGCTGCTTTTATGTGTTTTCTAGTGCTGGTCAATTATTGCTAACTGGCTTCAGCTGGAGCGTGGTGGGGGATGGTAGGCACTGGCAACATTCACCATGGCAAAATGGAGCTGTTGGCTGGGATTGGCTGCAGTGTATCATCTGATCCATGGTGGGGGATGGCACTTGAAAAGGTGTTCATCCTTGGCTAACATGACCAACTGCCAAAATTCGTATCTTCCGGCACTATTCCAGAAATTGCGGGCCGGAATCGTAAATTCCGCCGGAGAGCCGTAAATTCCGGCCCGGCGGCGGACGTAAAGTTAGTAGTCGTACGTTTATTCTGTGAATACCAAAAGTAGTAAGTTCATTCTGTGAATCCCAAAAGTAGTAAGTTCATTCTGTGAATCCCGAAAGTAGTAAGTTCATTCCGTGAATGCCAAAAGTAGTAAGTGCATTCTGTGAATACCAAAATAGTAGTAAGTTTAGGATTTAGTCTTAAGTTCATTCTATGAATCGGGCCCCGGATACATATATGGTTGGCTATGGCTGTCAGAGGTAAACTATTGTTAGTACACAATAAGCTCCCATTGTGGGGTAACCCCCTATGTTTCCTGATGTGTTCCATGACCATGCTGGTAAATCCTGTTCCAAGTATGGGATTATATGTTTAAGAGATCTGTCCGATGTGAGTGGATTTAGGCCATTTGAAGTTCTATGACTCTATTACAAACTACCCGTTCATTTTTTCTTTAAATACTTGCAGATCAGGGACGACTTGGGGAAAAACTTGGTGTTGAACATGATAACTCACTCTATGGTTTGGGATTGTCTATACGAGGAAAACACTAAGGGGTCCATTATGATGTCGGGCAGATCGCCCCCGCCAGGCTGGCGGTGGCCACCGCCAGCCTGGCGGGGGCAATCCGCCCGACATCCACTCGTGATTTCCCCCCGCCATATTAGTATCGAGGGGGGGACCTCGGCGGACGGAAAGACCGTCCGCCGCTTTTCCGCCCCGGTCGCCTTTTGGCCGAGGGGGAAAAGGAATAATATAGTGGCGGTGTCTATCAGACACTGCCAGCCATATTATGATAGGCATTTTTCAATGCATGCTGACTTCACTCTGCGGGCCCCCTGTGTGCCCCCAGAGTGAAGGAGAGTAGGGGGGTGCACACGGGGGGTACCTGTGGTACCCCCCTGCATTTGCATAACCAAAGCGGCAGGCACCGAGTGGTGCCTGCTGCTTTGATTATGCAAATGCAAAAATGCTTTTTAAGCATTGTTGCGGGTGGTGCTGAGAGCACCGCCCGCCATAATGCTTAACATGCAGGATGTGCCTGCCACTGTGGCGGGCACATCCTAATACCCCCCACGGGACCCCCACCCTTATGGCGGCGGTCCCTATTAACACAAGGATGGTGGGCGGGCAAAGACCGCCCGCCATCCTAATGACCCCCTAAGTCTCTAATAGGCAATATGTACAAACATCTGTTCAACCTTAAATTGGATGGATGCGAAAAATGTGCAATGTGCTGGAGTCAAGCATTGAGTGTAGATGTAACACCTGGCACAATCAAACAGGCCCTGGGCAACATAGGTGATTCTGTCCACTCTGTGAGTTTACAATTACAGCAATTCCATATGATATGTATGCTCTATTATACGCCTGAAAGGATAGCTAAATGGGCAGAAGGGAACAACTTTGGTGAAAAGACAAAATGCCCCAAATGTGGGACACATGCCGCTAATCTTATTCACATGTTTATAGAGTGTTCAGAATTGAAGACTTACTGGCAGAAGATAGGTCAGGAGCTCCATCTTAAATTAGGATTGCGTCCCTCATTAACTGTCTTAGAAATTATGCTAGGCTATAAGGCAGATAAACCAGCATTGGCACAACTTTTCTCAATTATGATGGTCGCTGCTAGATTAACTATTGCTCGAGCATGGGTTTCCCCGATGCCGCCATTTATTGGCGAATGGTGAACCAATATTAGGGAAACATTTTACTTGGGAGCTGCTCTGGCTAAACCTACGGGTATTCGTTCCCTGGACAAAATTGAAGCAATTCGGGGTACCATGGATATGGCGGCATCAGACTAATCAAATAAGGAGGTTTATTAAGATCTTTATGCTATCCATTTTTATGCTATGTTATTATTTCGATATATTTGGGTTATAGGCGAACGCTTTTCTTGTAAATGCTCTTGTCTTTTTGGTTTTTATTTTTTGATTAATCTAACTGTCAAGACAATATGTACTACCCACATTGACTTATGCTATTTGATGCCCCATTTGATGACAATAAAAATATAAAAAGAAACATTAGGGAGAATGTACGCAATCATCAAGCAATGGTACAGATTGAAACACAGCAGAATCAGAACTGAATAAGGCTCTGTGGGAGGAACTAGAGAAGGATAAAAAGTCTCCATATAACCAATACCTGCATAAAGCTTTATTAGCAACCTCCACAAGTGAGCTTTGGAAAACCAACCTGTCCTACTCATCCATCAAACAAGCCATAAACAAATCTGCAAAATGTCACCCTTTGCTAGTCGATAAAAACATCCTCGGAAGAGAAAACCCACCGGGATAGTAATCGCCAACTGTAAGATTCTCACCCCAGCACCATATTTAAACATCACATTGTCGGTCCATCGAAAGTACAACTAATGGCCCTGGGTCTAGGCAAACTGCCGTCCATCGTGGATCACCCAACATGGCTCCATAAAGGGCCGAAAGAATAGATTATGTGGAAGCAGCAAAGAGGTTTTCATTCATCAAGGTGCACCATCAAGAATGTCTTTTGAAGAGATAGCTCAACTCACTGCAAACAAAGCAGAAACACTTGTATATACTGCAGAGGCAACAACAGAAATGTATGATTTAATACAGAAGCCAGATCATTTAGGGCCATATGTATGAAGCTCAAATAGGTTTGCAAAAGCCGAAATTCGCAGAATTTTGGCGTTTGCGAACTCATTTTCGCTAAATGGTATGTATGTAGCAAATTTGAGTGCAAAATAAGGAATCGCAAATTTGCGATTCCTTATTTTGCGATTGCATTTAAGGAATCGCAAATTTTGCGATTCCTTAAATGCAATGTATGAATCACCCAAGTTGTGCGATTTCTCATTAAGAAATCGCAAATTACCACCAACTTGAAGCTTGTGGTAATTTGAGATTTCTTTCACAAAAGCCCTTTTTTACATTTTTGAAGGTGCCATGTAGCGCACATACATGACCTTAGGGCATGTATGTGTGCCATATGCACACACATGTGAATTTCAGGGGTGCATCAGGGTGTCCTTATGACACCCTTGCACCCTTGAAATTATTCTCAATTTGCGATTCTCAAATTGCGAATCAAAAATTGATAATAACTTCACAATAATTCCTATGGGCCTCCTGGATGAAATAAAATGAATGGGAAATTATTCCTTAATTGCAATTAAGGAATTTTAAGAAATCACAAAAAAAAATGCGATTTTCTACATACATACCAATTTGCAAATCTCAAATAGCGATTTCAAAAAATCGCTATTTGAGATTCGCAAATCTGGATGTTGATACATCTGCCCCCAAGTCCCCAAGTTAACACCGCTACACAATTACTTAAACAATTTGAATATGTGAGCAAGGAAGAAATCAAAGATTGCATGCCACGACTCTAATACACTACCAGAAGACAAAACGTATTCCAAGAGGTCTTCACATAGCTTTGAAACCAATGTTATGCAGAAACAATAAAGCATTTGCGGAGAAATAGTATCACATTTTAAACAAATGTTCCTTGGATTTCATTTTATTAATTGTAGAAGAATTATTGAACATCCTTAAGATGTTAGAGGAGGAGATAAGAATGATTAAAAGTGAATTAGACAAACAAACAGAGGAGAATTTGAGTAACATGTTGGTCGACATCAATCAAAAACCGGAAAGATATGCAAAAGAAATACATGTCCGGAAGATTAAAAAATACAGAAGAGACACGATTGAATACAAATTAGAGGAAGTATATACTTGGGCAGAAGTGTACAATCAAAGAAAATGGCAACACAAATGTAATATAAGTTCATCACAAGAAAGTATGGTATCTGATTCTGAAGTTGCACTCAATAGACCACCATTAGGCAGCATCGCAGGAACTTCAATACAACAATCGACAAGCAAGTCAGGACCAATATCAACTAAAGTGTCTTTTTTGTCCACCAGTCCAGCAGCAAACAATGTGCCACACATAGAAAGACCCGGCGGGGCCAAGGATTCAGATACAGAAACAGAAAAGAGAACTCTACGGAGCAAGAAAAAGACGACTTAGTCATCAATATATCTAATGTCAACTTAACTAAGGCACAGAAAGATTTGTTAAATATAGGAACATCTTTTGTACCAGTTTATCAAAGCAACGTGGCCAAAACAGAAGTCTCAATTTTTAAATTTCTGCAATCTTTACGGCTCAAATATTTTTTTAGCACAATACAACATAAGTCTGCACCCAAGCTGATTCTGAATACAAAGGGGTATATTCACAAGAACGTGTGATAACTACAGCAAGAGTAGCGTAACACAACTTTCAACATCGCAGGAAAATAACCCTGAGTCAACGTGGAATCCACAACTAGGCGGAAGCATGCGATAGTCACCAGATAACACGTAAAATGTCCGCGTGAAAATCAACACCATGCCGCAAAAATGCGAAGCGCTTACGCAAAAAAACATGCAATGAGGCCAATCGCGGAACAAAAATCTGAGAAAACCAGCCACAGGCCTGCAAAACCCACATGTCTGGTGGGAAAAGGAACTATAAAAGAAAGAAAGAAAGAAAAAAAAATTCAAACTGCGCTGCAACATGGATGCACTCGTACCGAATGCAGAGGACAGGCCAAACTCCATAGGCCCCACAGATGTACTGCCAGGAACCCCGTATATGGCGAAGGGCAAGGACAAGAGGAGGAGGAAGACAGGGTTCTGTCCGCAGGAAGACCGGATCATCGTCACGGAGGTGATAAAACACCATCAACAACTGTTCGGCACCTCCACTGAGGCACTGGCAACCCGAAAGGAAACATGGCAGGCCATCGTCACCAACGTCAATGCAGTCGAAGTCTCGAAGAGGTCGCTGGAGGAGGTCAAGAGGAGCTGGCATAAAGTGCACAGCGAAACCAAGGAGAAGCTCTCTGCCAAAAGGAAGGCAGCAAGGGCGCCTGGAGGTGGGAGTCCTGCGACATAGGAGGAGATTGTTGAGCACGAGGAAATGGTGGCCACAGTCAGCAGTGTGGAAACGGTGGCAGGAATTGGGGGCCTGAACACAGCACAATAAGACCGGACCCAACAGCAACAGGGTGAGTAACAACCAGGGACGGGGGGGACTTGGGGAGAGAGGCACACTGGCACACATGCCAAATAATGTGTAGCACACCCACAATGATCGTGGAACATGTCACTGATAGCCTTAACACACTGCCGCCACATAGAAAAGCCAAGTAGGCCCCCGTCCACAATGTGCACGAAGGGGCCCTCTTCATATCACCAATATCACAACCGACCCATGCACATGTGCTGAATCCAGCAAAGCAGCAGCTCTGTGACCCACACTGACTATGCAAGTAACACTGCATGCCCAATAGCATCGCAGCAGCCCAAAAACATGAGATGGCTCATGAATCGACATGGAGGTAGTCCAGTGCGGATCACATCCGTAAAGGAGCAGTTCACACTCTTACGTGTCCACGTGCACACACAACCCATGCCGTACAATACACGCAGCAGAGGAACAATGCACCAGGCCACAAAATCTGTCCAAGAGCACATTTGACCCAAGTCAAAAATAAATCAGGCCCCAAAAAGCACACAATTCAAAGGCAATCCGCCTCAAAGGGAGAAGGCTACACGAAATCAGAACTTCAGGGGCAACTCCCCAACAATGCAGCACACACACATAGCATTCACAGAGCATCAGCAATGACGTTCAAAGTGCAACACCAACACCATAAGACACGGCTCACAACAGGTACCGCACGTGCGTAGTAGCTGTCCATTCACATCTGGCATTGTCTGATACTGTATGATGATAATGCACGGGTACTACCACACATCCGTTATGTAGTCGAAAAACACACTGACTGGCATCAAATAGCCAGCTTCACCAAAACAGTGACAATGTACATTGGCATGCATTCTGAATGTAAACATCTGCAAATTCTCAACATACATGTGTAACTATTAACCTGTATCTCCCCTTTCACATTGCAGAGGGACAAACAGCACCTCCTGCAGGGCACACCACACTTCACATCATTGATGATGAAGAGGAAAACCTGCAAAAAAGTCAAGACACCCTCCAACGGATAATGGACAGCCTCTGCACCCCATCCCCAGGAACAGTGCAGTCCAGCTGACCCGAGGTGAGCCCACCACCTGCACAGACCACACAGCAGTAAACCCCACCTCTGTCTCCAGGCACCCCCGACCAATACATGGAGTTCCAAGAACTTGTGTGGGGTTGCCAGGTGAAGTTGTCTGAACAGCTGAGGGTAGGTTTTGAACTTGTGGCAGCCAAACTCGATGCCATACGTGGGCTATGAGTCCAATCAGGGACCACGTACAGTCCCTATCGTACACCCCCTGTACCCACCATGCTCCATTACAGACCTTGGCTGACCTTGCTGGGGCCATGAACCGAATACAAGAACTGTCTGGTCAGACAGGCTCCAGCGATTACAGCACATAGTTGGCACAGATGCGGAGGTCAATGGAGACCATGGAGCAGATGCAGACTGGAAGTATGTCTGCCACGGCTGGACAGCAGCGAGTAGTATCTGGGATCTTCAATGCCCTGCAGTACTTCATCTTGCCGTTGCTGCCACTGAACCTTTCCCAGATGACTACAACAGGAACAAAGACACACACAGCTCCGACCCCTGATGTGGCCGTGGCACACAGTGATGCTGCCCCATCACCTTCACAGTCTGTTGTGTCAGTGACACACAGTGATGCAGCCATCACCCTTCCACACACACCGGACACAGAACCCGTATCCGGGGAGTAAGAAGGGGATGGGAATTACTGTGTGTAGAAGGAGGCAGTAGCACCCATCACCGCCATATGCCCTGTCCATGCCTGGTTAGGACCTATGCATCATGCCCTGGGAAATACCTTCTACTGACTACCGAAACACTCTGCAACATTCACCCGGACCCCAACACGAACTCCCATTTCATCACTGCTGGCCAATTACACAGCAATAAATCAATCAATCATAGCATTTGTAAAGCGCACTACATACCAGTGAGGGTCTCAAGGCGCTAGGGGGGGAACGCTGCTACTGTTCGAAGAGCCAGGTCTTGAGGAGTCTCCTGAAGGTTAGGAGGTCTTCGGTCTGCCTTAGGCTGATGGGTAGGGTGTTCCACGTCTTAGCAGCGAGGTGGAAGAATGATCTACCAGCTGTGGTAACTCTTCGAGTGTTGGGGACGGTGGCGAGGGTGCGGTCTGCGGAGCAGAGCTGGCAGGGGTCTAGAGGTTGAGTCGGCTGTTGAGGTACACAGGTCCGGTGTCACGGAGTTAAAAAAACGATGGATTTAGGCCCAGATCTCTGTACTGGGGTGAATGTATGACATTGTTCTGCATTCTGTCCATCAACTGTGGTTTTTGCACTTGTCACCCCGAGTGGGATGGGTATGCTCAGACGTGAGTCCCATGTACTCCACACCACTGGATTCAAGAAAGCCGGCTGGAATGCCAAAAACCGGTCCTCGGAAGCTTGTTTCCGGTCCAGGGAAGGCATGGCTTGGCAGTTCGGGTTGGACTGTTCCCATGAGGCACAGGGTCAGACTGATTTGCATATGGCCATGTCTGAACTGGGGTGGTGTGGAGTGCAAAAAAACGATGTATTTAGGCCCAGATCTTTGTACTGGGGTGAATGTATGACATTGTTCTGCATTGTGTTCATCAACTGTGGCATTTGTCACCCCGAGTGGGATGGGTTTGCTCAGACGTGAGTCCCATGCACTGCACACCACTGGATTCAAGCAAGCCGAGCTGAAGACGGCTGGAATGCCAGAAACCGGTCCTCGGAAGCTTGTTTCCGATCCAGGGAAGGCATGGCTTGGCAGTTCGGGCTGGACTGTTCCCATGAGGCACAGGGTCAGACTGATTTTCATATGGCCATGTCTGAACTGGGGTGGTGTGGAGTGCAAAAAAACGATGGATTTAGGCCCAGATCTCTGTACTGGGGTGAATGTATGACATTGTTCTGCATTCTGTCCATCAACTGTGGTTTTGGCATTTGTCACCCCGAGTGGGATGGGTATGCTCAGACGTGAGTCCCATGCACTCCACACCACTGGATTCAAGCAAGCCGGGCTGAAGACGGCTGGAATGCCAGAAACCGGTCCTCAGAAGCTTGTTTCCGGTCCAGGGAAGGCATGGCTTGGCAGTTCGGGCTGGACTGTTCCCATGAGGCACAGGGTCAGAATGATTTGCATATGGCCATGTCTGAACTGGGGTGGTGTGGAGTTAAAAAAAAAGATGGATTTAGGCCCAGATCTCTGTACTGGGGTGAATGTATGACATTGTTCTGCATTCTGTCCATCAACTGTGGTTTTTGCATTTGTCACCCCGAGTGGATTGGGTATGCTCAGACATGAGTCCCATGCACTCCACACCACTGAATTCAAGCAAGCCGGGGTGAAGACGGCTGGAATGCCAGAAACCGGTCCTCGGAAGCTTGTTTCCGGTCCAGGAAAGGCATGGTTTGGCAGTTCGGGCTGGACTGTTTCTCATGAGGCACAGGGTCAGACTTATTTGCATATGGCCATGTCTGAACTGGGGTGGTGTGGAGTGCACAAAAACGATGGATTTAGGCCCAGATCTCTGTACTGGCGTGAATGTATGACATTGTTCTGCATTCTGTCCATCAACTGTGGTTTTTGCATTTGTCACCCCGAGTGGGATGGGTATGCTCAGACGTGAGTCCCATGCACTCCACACCACTGGATACAAGCAAGCCGGGCTGAAGACGGCTGGAATGCCAGAAACCGGTCCTCGGAAGCTTGTTTCCGGTCCAGGGAAGGCATGGCTTGGCAGTTCGGGCTGGACTGTTCTCATGAGGCACAGGGTCAGACTGATTTGCATATGGCCATGTCTGAACTGGGGTGGTGTGGAGTGCAAAAAAACGAGGAATTTAGGCCCAGATCTCTGTACTGGGGTGAATGTATGACATAGTTCTGTATTCTGTCCATCACCTGTGGTGTTTGCCGGTGTCGTGGAGTGCCTTGTGTGCGTGGGTGAGGAGCTTGAAGGTTATCCTCTTGTTGATGGGGAGCCAGTGCAGGTCTCTCAGGTGGGGTGTGATGTGGCTGCGGCGGGGGATGTCAAGGATCAGGCGTGTGGAGGCGTTCTGGATGTGTTGGAGCCATTTCAGAAGTTTGGCCGGGGCTCCTGCGTAGAGTTTGTTGCCGTAGTCCAGTCTATTGCTGAAGAGGGCCTGGGTGACCGTCCTTTTTGTTTCGGTGGGGAGCCACTTGAAGATCCTGCGAAGCATGCGGAGGGTGTTGAAGCAGGAGGAGGAGACGGAGTTGACCTGCTTCGTCATGGAGAGTGTGGAGTCGAGGATGACTCCTAGGTTTTGTGCGTGGTCGGTGGGTGTAGGGGGTGTTCCTAGTGCCGTCGGCCACCAGGTGTCATCCCAGGGTGAGGGTGTGGAACTGAGGATGAGGACCTCTGTCTTGTCCGAGTTTAGCTTCAATCGGCTGTTCCTTATCCAGTCAGCTATGGCCTTCATTCCTTCGTGGAGGTTGGTTTAGGCGATGTGGGTGTCCTTGATGAACGAGAGGATCAGCTGAGTGTCGTCGGCGTAGGAGATGATGTTTAGGTCGTGTCATCGGGCGATGTAGGCGAGTGGTGCCATGTAGACGTTGAACATCGTTGGGCTGAGGGATGAGCCTTGGGGTACGCCGCAGATGATCTTGGTGGCTTCGGAGCGGAAGGGGGGAGACATACGCTCTGGATTCTCCTGGAGAGGAAAGAGGTGGTCCAGTCTAGGGCCTTCTCTTGTATTCCGGTGTCGTGGAGGCGTGATCTTAGTGTGCGGTGGCAGACTGTGTCAAAAGCGGCTGACAGGTCCAGGAGGATGAGGGCCGTGGTTTCTCCGTTGTCAAGCAGAAACCTGATGTCGTTGGTGGTAGCGATGAGGGCAGTTTCCGTGCTGTGGGTGCTGCGGAACCCGGACTGGGATGGGTCTAGGCTGTTGTTCTCTTCGAGGAAGCTGGTCAGTTGTTTGTTGATGGCCTTTTCGATGACCTTTTCCGGGAACGGGAGCAGGGAGATGGGTCGGAAGTTCTTGAGGTCCTTGGGGTCCGCCTTGGGTTTCTTAAGTAATGCGTTGATCTCTGCGTGCTTCCAGCTCTCCGTGAAGGTCGCTGTCTCGAAGGAAATGTTGATGGTTTTCCGGAGGTGGGGTGTGATGCTGCTCCTGGGTTTGTTGAAGATGTGGTGTGGGCAGGGGTCTTCCGGGGATCCGGAGTCGAGGCTGAGCTTGCAAAAGGGACACACCCCCATTGCACATGCATCAGTCAGTTCCTCCCTGTGTAGGGAAGATGCTCATTGTGGCACACAAGTGAACAATCTAATCAACACAGCTCACAGTTAGACACCGGTGGGGTGGCATAGACTTTATTGGCATGTGTGTGCCAGTACTGATGAGGCAACAGCCACAACAGACAGGGGCATGCTTAAGACACACACAGCATGGGTACATGTCGAGGTTCTGAAAATGTTGGTACGAAAATGGACAACAATCATCACGGATGGCAACACCCCACCCCACCCTGCCTTGCTGGAGGAGTCATGTGTTGTTTGGCATCTGCCCCTTGCTCTGTGTGAGGGGGCACGACTCACTGCCAATGGCATCTGCATAGTGCTCTGCCACCGGAGTGCGCCGATTGTCAGCTCTACTGACAGTGATCAGGTGAAAGGGTCGGACAGGTTCACATGTCGCGCTAGATTGTCATGTGTGTGCTCTCCCCCAACAGTGTGTCCAAATTGGCAACATTGCAAAATGACGCTGTGTTGCTCCGACCATGGAGCTGCATCACCTTGCACAGGTGTGTGTACACATGCGTTGTTCAACGCACATGCATCCAGAGTCCGGACGATGGCAGACGTGCCCACTGTTGTGGTGGAATATGTGAGCAATCCTCATGATCGATGCATCAAGTTGTTGGGACCTGTGCTGTGGGTAACAATCGGATGTGGCTGCAAGAATGTAGTTACTCTTCCATGAATGCCCGCGCAGCTTCATATGCAATGTGTTCCAATAGTACGTCGTTGTCATGTTCAAGGAATACCAGGGTGAGCCAATCCATTAACTGGTCTAAGCAGTTGTGCTCAGCCCACGCCATTTCACCAATCCGCAACACAGCCCAATAGGGGAGCACCTCGATGTGGTCACTGCGCACGAGGAATTGTGCAATCTCCTGTGCACAACTGCCAATACATACGCAGTATGTCAAGGCATCCCATGCACGGCAGTCTCCGTTTACACACCTGTTCGTGATCCAACAGGGGGCACAGACACAAGTCAAAGTCCAATTAATCTACGGTTGTGTTGGATAGGCAGACTTCCATGGGACACTCGAATGTGCATGTTCAGCAGTGGAACCAGGGCTGGACGCAGGTGACGTAGGCAATGCGGAAGCTGAGCCGGTAATTGATCCGCAGCACTGCCAGTGGCACTGCGCCCAGTAAATGCAGCATACATGCATGGTAGTGTTCCACGTGACAGGGTTTGTGCATGTACCCAGTATGGCCTGCCATTGCCTTGGTGCCTCTCGTGGAACCGGCACTCTTCTGAACTGCGGCAGTTGTGTGGAGGATATGCCACAGCTCTGAGCAATGATTCAAATGTGTGTGCAATGTTGGGCTGAATGGGTGCTGTTTCCATGAGTGTCAAGGGCATCCCATGCAGGTGTCCCTCAGGCAGGGGCTTCTGTGTGTGGGGTGTGGATAAGTCGGATAGTTCATTTGCGCAATGCTTGCTGTGGGAGTCATCCACATCTGCCATGGCATCTCTCTCAAGGTGTTCCACGCACGTTCTGGACCAAGGTCAGAGGTGCAGGTGTCCTACCGCCTTCTACATTGGAACAATGGAGCTTTCATCCCTGATGTTTGTTTGACTAATACTTGCGTTTTCAGAATGTGATGTGGCTTTTGCGCTCAGATTGGGACACGGCCTTGGGCTCATGGTATACGGATTGCGATACACACACACATGTTGGCACTTCATCTATCTCTCTCGCTCTCTCTCTCCCTCTCTTTCCTTTGTTGGGCGCATAGCACACCTTCTTCTCTTGGATTTAGTCTTCCAGGCTGTGTCCCACGGATTGTCCAGTGAGGACCCACTAGGACTCATCCGAATAGTCGTTTTGGCTTTTGTTTGTATGGTGTTTTATATTGGTGATTGCATTGCTGTTTGACTGATTCTCCATTTACTGGCCAGGCATGTATGTTGATTTTCCTGCTTGTGCGACATCAGGCAAAATATTTGTTTTGGGATTCGTGGTGTTGGTGTGAAGTTTCTTGGTCCGGTATTGGGGGTGGGCCTAGGGGAGGTATTGCGGGCCTGGGTGTGGTGTCGGTGGGTGTTGTGGCCCTTTTGGGTGTCCGTGCTGCCTGTTCAGTTGTTCTGGGGCATCTGTTGATCTTCATGTGTGACTCTGGGCTGTGCTCTCTTTTGTGGTCCATACTGTTGTCCGACTTTACACCAGGTCAGAGCATGTGTTAATTTCCTGCTGGTAACGTGCCTTATCGCCTGTTTTGTGTTCTTATCACGGTTCTGTCTGGTCGTTGTGAATGTTGTGGTGTTGTCGCGACTTTGGCACAGGAACGCCTACTCTACATTTCATTAGCGATAGTTGCAATGGTCATCTGTGGCGATGTTTTTGCGGCTGCTATCGCAGGTAAAATGGTTCTGTGAGCTGTTAGCATCCGCTTGTAAATGGAGGGGGTACATTTATCACGACTTTGGCTGCGCTAAAGTGACGTTTATTTGGTGATAGCTCCTTGTGAATATGCCCCAAAGAGTTGAAAGCCGAAAGCACTTTTTCTTTCCAATTTCACACAAGACCATTGATGCTTTTGAACATCTCATTAAATTGGAAGTGAATAAAATCAACTTCAAGGAATGTAAAAAAATTGTGATTTCTCCAAAAAGGAATGGCGTACCTTACAATTTATGGCTGAGAACAAGCAACTTATGTTTCATAAAGCAGATAAAGGAGGAGAATTAGTAGCAATGAATAAAGAATTCTATGGGACAAATGTGAATGCTCACATGCAAAACAAAAATATTTATTTACAATTGGAATAGGTTCCAACAAAAGAATTTCAAAAGATTTTGAGACACATTCTAGATAGCTCTCTAGAAATGAAGTGGATCACCGAAAAGACGTACAATTTTTGTACATAGAAAACCCTCGCCGTCCACAATTCTACATGTTGCCAAAGGTGCAGAAAAATCTAATGCAACCTCCATTTAGACCAATAATATAATCTTGCGGATCTATATCTGAACCCATAAGTCAATACTTAGATTTCTTTTTTCAACCTATGGTACAAAAATGGGACACTTATATTAAAGATATTACTGCTTTTTTGAACACACTGAAGTCAGAGCAACAACATGACATGGAAACATGGTGGTTATGTACGGTAGATGTTACCGCCTTTAATATTTCCATAATGAAGCAATTGAAGCAATAGAATGGCTTCTTTTAAATAATGAATTCACAGGAACAAACAAAATCTTTTTATTGGAATTAATTCATTTCGTATTACATCAGTTATTTTCAATGGAAAGAAACCTTTTTTTCACAATGCAATGGAAAATCGATGGGCTTTGCCGGAGCCCCGTCGTATGGAAATATCTTTATGTCAAAGTTTGAAAATGATCATATTCTCCAAAAACCAACGTGGTGTGATACTTTTGTTATTATTAAGAGATATATCAATGATAAATGTTATCATTTGGAAGGGCGAATTCAACTTCAAGACAACATAATTGAGCTTAATCAATGCCACAAACATATTAAATTCACATATCAAATTGAAAAAGAAAGAATTGCTTTTCTGGATGTTTTGGTACAACTAGACGAAAAAAGAATCAAAACCAATGTTTATACCAAAGAAACAGATCGTATTAATTGTTTACATTACAAAGGTTTTCACCAAGAGTCACTAAAACGCCTTCTTCCGTTTTCACAATTCATTAGGCTCAAGAGAATTACATCAGATACACAGGAAGCATTGGAAACAATCAATAGTTACGCCAATAGATATAAGCAAAGAGGATATTTCAATTATATTGTGGAAGAATCCATTAACCAAATAAGCACTCTTGATCGACAAACATTGTTGAAACCTAAAGAGTCTTTCAGAGAAAAAACGACTGTTTGTATCTTGAAGTACTCTACAAAAGCCAATCAAATCAAAAATATCATTAAAAAACATTGGACCATGATCCAAACAGAACCAGATTTAGAATCTTTATTCAATAAAAATCTAGTTTTTGCATTTCAACGCTCTTGCAACATATTGGAACTGTTGTCAAGCAGAAGTCCTATGAGCACAAGGGGCACTCATAAAGGTCTGCATGGGGGTGAAAAATTGCATACATTGTAACAATATCATTGTGGGAAATCGGTTCACATACCCTACGCAAGGTACCATTATTTCACTTCTACACTCTAGTGCATGTGACACAGCCAATGTGGTATATGCATTAAAACGCTGTTGCGGGAAGCTATATGTTGATAAAAGAGAACGTAAAATTAAAGTTCGTATTACGGAACATAAGAGTAATATTCAACTAAGAATGTGAAATCGACAAGAAGCAGGACACAATATCTCGCAAGTACGCTTTACCATTTGGAAGTGCTGAAAATTCGACCTGATACTGATCCACACAAACAGCTTTTACGCTCCGAATTTAATTGGATTATAAAACGGAATACTATACAGCCACAAGGTTTGAATGATCGCATAGAACTTACATGCTTCTTATGAAGCCTTGATTCATATTGTGAACAATTCATTTGGTCAATTTTCCATTTGATTTATGGTTTTGGCTTTATGTCGATGTATGCTCATCATTTTTAATATCCCACAAACATCAAGTAATTGTCTAATAATATTTTGTAAAGGTTAACATATCAGTGTTCATTGAATAATTTGCAAAATGATGTTTTGCATGACTAAATCTTGATTATTTATTCTAGCCTCACTACATAGAAGTTATGCACATTCATGTATAAGATGAGGACGTATTTTGGTCAGTCTTAGTATGATTCTTACATCATTAGCAGCATTCAGCTTGAATCAGTATAATAGCGGTTCATTGTTTTAACATCTACTGAACTAGAAAATATTTTACATTTACTGATTATCACGTTCCCGTGAGCGAAAACACTTTATCATGTACTTTCACTTTAAACTTTAGGATCCCTCAGGATATTTAGATACGTCATCACACTAACGTAGTCTAACGTTTATGAGGAAGTATTGGTGTGTAGCCCTCATGGAGTACGGACGCTTTCTTTCTAAATTTTTTCAACTATCGGGTGAGTCTAAACGTATGTTATAGTGGTTCTAAACACTGTGCTGGACAATTTTTTTGTTCTGAACCCAATTTGGGCTTTGTTGAAATCTACTTTTGCCATGTAACTCACAACAGAATCCACTTAGTAATGTCAAACACAGGGTGAAAAAGTCTATCTGCATTTGCTGCCTTCATGTTATATTCAACACTGGGCATCAATCATTCACTTCTTATTGAAGTCAGCGCATTATAGAACATTAATACATTGAACTTTCTTTTACTAGTGACGTAAATATGGTAGAGCCTTTATGAATTGTTTGCATTTTGCTTAGTCATTAACGTTTTTTACATATGTGATTCATTAATGTCGATGTTGTACTTGTAAACCATTGTTTAAGTCATGTCAGGATGCTGAATTATTAATGTTGACATATGATGGCATCTTAAGTCCAGACTAAATGGGCTCTTGTTTTTTATCAATTACAGAGACCCCAGACAAAGGGTCAATTTAGACCCGAAATGCATTGGGTTGTTTAAAGAATTTGGATTTCATATCATAAATGAATTAGTTTGGAATATCAAGTAATTAAAATATAAACCAATAAATTGATTACGAAATCGGGTGGGTCAGTGAGGAATCCACAGGCAGATAGAGTATCCACCAGAAAAAGAGTTACCGAAGGTAATTAACTTGTTCCTCTGATGGATACATCTGCCAGTAGATTCCTCACCTTATGACTAGAGTCCCACAGCAGTCCCCACACCCGGAGGAGGGTGTCCACCCTTCTATACCAAAAAGTCCTGTAGGGCGGAATGCGCAAAGTGACCGTCCCTCCTCACCTCGGAATCTAAGCAGTAATGCCTTGAAAAAGTGGTGAGGGAGGCCCAAGTTGCCGCTCTACAAATGTCTGCCAAAGGAACTCCCCTAGACAAGGCAAATGTAGAAGACTTTGCTCTTGTAGAGTGAGCTCTTATACCCTCTGGAGGATCCTTACCGGCCAAAGAGTAACAGATTTTGATGCACAAGATAATCCACCTGGAAAGGGTGCGCTTGTGCACAGCTCTGCCTTTCCTGCAGCCAATAAAGCCCACGAAGAGCTGATTATCTACACAAAAGTCTTGAGTTCTATTGATGTAGAAACTCACCGCCCTTTTAGGGTCCAAAAGGTGAAGCCGCTCCTCCTCTTTGGAAGGGCGAGGAGGAGGTATAGAAGGTAGGAAGGGTAATGGACTGCCCCAGATGGAAAGGAGTTAGGCAGAAAAGAAGCCCTGGTCCTGAGTACCATTCTATCAGCATGAATGGTCAAGAATGGGGGTTTCGAACTCAGAGCTTGAAGCTCACTTACCCTCCTTGCCGAGGTAATGGCAACAAGAAATACTGTTTTAAAAGACAATAGTCTCAAAGTACACTTGTGCAAGGGCTTAAAGGGAGAACCCATCAAGTAAGTCAAGACAAGATTTAAGTCCCATTGAGGCATAATAAAGGGAGTGGGAGGAAACTTGTTAGTAAGGCCCTTAATGAACCTTAACACAATGGGTGACTTGAACAATGACGGCTGATCTGCAAGCAAATGAACGCGGACAAAGCCGATAAATAGCCCTTCAAAGTAGCCACAGCAAAGCCCTGCTGGGCTAGAGAGATCAAACTGAAGGATTTTGGATAAGCGAGCCCTCAAAGGGTCAATAGACTTCTCCCCACACCAATGGAAAAATTTGGAGCACCTATAGGAATAGATAGACTTGGTGGAAAGACGTCTGGCGGACAAAATAAAGTCCACCATGTCAGAAGGAAGAGAAAAAGAATTCAGGTTGCCCCGTTCAATCTCCAGGCATGAAGATGTAAGCTCTGGAGGTGGGGGTGTAGAACCTGCCCCTGCAACTGCGAGAGGAGGTCTGCCCTGAGAGGGAGAAGGAGTGGAGGGCACGAGGAGAGGTGGAGAAGATCTGTGTACCACACCCTTCTTGGCCAATCCGGGGCAATCAATATGACTTGGGCCCGGTCTTGGCGAATCTTCCTCAGAACCTGAGGAATCAAGGATATGGGAGGAAACACGTAAAGGATTTGAGAGCTCCAACTCAACTGAAACGCGTCCCCCAAAGCTACCCGCATTGGATACTGGAGACAGCAGAATGACGGGCAGTGAGCGTTCTGGTGAGTGACAAACAGGTCCACCTGAGGAGTTCCCCAAGTCCGAAAGACGTAACAAATCACCTCCGGATGAAGCCCTCACTCGTAGTCAGCAGAAAACTGCCAACTGAGACTGTCTGCACGCACGTTCAAAACTCTGGCCAGATGATTTGCCATCAGACAAATCTGATGGTCCTGAACCCAGGACCAGAGAAGCAGAGCCTCTCTGCAGAGACAATGCAACCCCACTACTCCCTGCTTGTTGACATACCACATTGCGGTAGTGTTGTCCGTCAGCACTTGAACCGACTGACCGCGAAGGGGAGGAAGGCCTTGAGCGCCAAACGTATCGCCCACAACTCCAAAAGGTTGATGTGAAGCAACCTTTCCTCTGGAGACCAAAGACCCTTGATCTCCAGATCCCCCAGATGAGCACCCCACCCTAGAGTGGATGCATCCGTTATCACTGTGCCCACCGATGGAGGTAGATGGAAGGGCTTTCCCTGATACAGATTGCCCTCCACGCTCCACTAAGACAGATCTGCTGCAGCTTCTCTGGAGAACCTGACTGACTCCCTGAGATCGCCGTTGTGCTGATATCACTGCCTGCGGAGGCACCACTAGAGCGCCCTCATGTGCCAGCGTGCATGGTTGACCCACAGAATGCAGGAACTAAACAAACAGAGCAGACGAAGGACCTTAAGGACTGCTCGACACACAGTAGTGTCCAGTACCGGCCCTATGAAATGCGCTGAGAGGGCACCAGGTGAGACTTGGGCATGTTTATCGAGAAACTCAACAGCTGGGTTGTCACTTGCAGATGATGAAGCACCTTCACTGGCGACTCTGCTTTGAGCAGCCAGTCGTAGAGATAGGGGAAAACCGGAATCCTCAATCTCCTGAGATGGGCTGCCACCACTGCCATCACCTTGGTGAAGACTCGAGGTGCAGTAGTAAGACCAAACGGGACAACTGCAAACTGATAGTGTTGCGACCCTACCATAAAACGGAGATACTTCCTGTGCGACTTCAGGATTGGAATATGAAAATACGCATCCTGCAAGTCGATGGACACCATCCAGTCCTCCTGTTGCAGCGCTTGAAGAACCTGTGCAAGGGTGAGCATCTTGAACTTCTCCTGTTTCAGAAAAAGGTTCAAGATCCTGAGAGCCAGGATTGGACGTAACCTGCCATCCTTCTTGGGTATCAGGAAATACCGGGAGTAGCATCCCTGACCCCTTTCCAGCTCTGGACCCACCTCTATCGCAACTTTTTTCAGTAATGTTAGGACTTCCTCCTGCAGGAGAAGAAGGTGGTCCTCCGAGCAAGCCCCTTGGCAAGGAGGGTTATTTGGAGGGAACTACCAAAAGGGAAGAGCATACTCATTTTCCACAAGATTTCGAACCCAAAGGTCTGTAGTAACCGATTTCCAATCTTGCAGAAAATGGGTAAGCCGACCCCCCACAGGACCAACATGATCCAAAATGGTGGATATAGGGCTGCTTTGCTGTGGCAAGAGGGGGGGAGGTAGAGGAGGAGGAGGAGGAGGAGGGCTGATGACTTTGTGGACGACCTCTGTTCTTGACTCTATAGGTCTGATACAGGGTATTTTGCTGTTGCTGCTGAGGCTGCCTGTAGGTCCGAAAAGATGACCTTCGAAAACCTTTGTACCTCCTGTAAGAGGAACCTCTAGACTGCGCCTGTAGGCCCAGAGACTTAGCTGTGGCTTTGCTGTCCTTGAACCTCTCTAAGGCTGCATCTGCTTTTTTCCCAAACAGCCCAGAACCATCGAAAGGGAGGTCAAGAAGTGTTGCCTGCACATTCAGAGAGAACTCCGGTGACTTGATCTAAGCACTTCTCCTCGTGGCAACCGAAGATCCCATAATCCCGGCAACAGAGTTCGCAGTGCCCAGGCCACTCTGAATAACCTGGCGTGCAACTGCTTGAGTGTCCGCCAAGACCTCATTAAAATTCTGTCTGTCCTCGTCAGACAATTTTGGAGCAAGCTGTTTTGCAGAGTCCATTAAAGCGTGAATGTAACAGCCCAAAAGACTGGTAGCATTTGTCGACTTCAAGGCCATACTTGCTGAGGAGAACACCTTTTTAGCCGATGGATGAAGCTTTTTAGGGTCTCTATCTCCAGGAAGTGAATGAAAAGCCCCTGAAGATTTCTTAGAACAGGCAGCTTGAACCACCAGGCTCTCAGAAGAAGGATGAGATGTTAGAAAGTCCGGATCTCATGGAGCCGCCCTGTACCACCTAGTGACAGATTTTGATACTGCTGAAGCTGAAAAGGGCTTACGCCAAACTTCCATAACTGCTTCAGTGATGGCATCTTGAACTTCTCCTCTTTCAGAAAAAGTTTCAAGATCCTGAGATCCAGGATTGGACGTAACCTGCCATCCTTCTTGGGTATCAGGAAATACCAGGAGTAGCATCCCTGACCCCTTTCCTGCTCAGGCACCACCTCTGTTGCACCTTTTTTCAGTAAAGTTAGAACTTCCTCCTGCAGGAGAAGAAGTTGGTCCTCTGAGCAAGCCCCTTGGCAAGGAGAGTAATTTGGAGGAAATTACCAAAAGGGAAGAGCATACTCATTTTCCACAAGATTGAGAACCCAAAGGTCTGTAGTGACCGATTTCCAATCCTGCAGAAAATGAGTAAGCCGACCCCCCACAGGACCAACATGATCCAGAATGGTGGATCTAGGGCAGCTTTGCTGTGGCAAGAGGGGGAGAGGTAGAGGAAGAGGAGGAGGGCTGACAGCCTTGTGGGCGACCTCTGTTCTGGCCCCTGTAGGATTTATATAAGGTGTTTTGCTGCTGCTGCTGTTGCTGCTGCTGAGGCTGTCTATAGGTCCGAAAGGACAACCTCAATCAATCAATCAATCAACCGAATTTGTATAGCGCGCTACTCACCCGTTAGGGTCTCAAGGCGCTGAGGGGAGGGGGGACGCTACTGCTCGAACAGCCAGGTCTTGAGTTGTTTCCTGAAGGAGAGATGGTCCAGGGTCAGCCGTAGGTGAGTGGGGAGGGAGTTCCATGTCTTGGCTGCCAGGTAGGAGAAGGATCTTCCTCCGACGGTGGATTTACGGATTCGTGGGGCGAGGGCGAGGCTGGTGGGTTGGTGTGTAGAATGTGAGTCGGCTGTTGAGGTACTTCTGTCCCGTGTTGTGGAGAGCCTTGTGTGCGTGGGTGAGGAGTCTGAACGTGATCCTCTTGCTGACGGGGAGCCAGTGCAGGTCTTTCAGGTGGTCAGAGATGTGGCTGTGGCGAGGGATGTCCAGGATGAGTCATGCTGAGGCGTTCTGAATGCGCTGGAGTCTCTTCTGTAGTTTGGCTGTGGTTCCAGCGTAGAGGGTGTTCCCGTAGTCCAGATGGCTGGTGACGAGGGCCTGGGTGACCGTCTTCCTGGTTTCGGTGGGGATCCATAGGAAGATCTTTCGGAGCATGCGCAGGGTGTTGAAGCAGGATGAGGAGACGGCGTTGACTTGCTTGGTCATCATGAGGGAGGAGTCCAGTATGAAGCCTAGGTTGCGTGTGTGGTTCGTTGGCTTGGGTGCGGTGCCCAGGGCAGGGGGCCACCAGTAGTCATCCCAGGCGGAGGGAGATGCTCCGAGGATGAGGACTTCCGTCTTGTCTGATTTCAGTTTCAGCCGGCTGATCTTCATCCATTCCGCAACGTCTTTCATTCCTTCATGGAGGTTGGCTTTGGCGGAGGTGGGGTCGTTGGTGAGGGAGAGGATCAGCTGGGTGTCGTCGCATAGGAGATGATGTTGAGGTTGTTTTGGCGTGCAATGGCTGCGAGAGGGCTCATGTAGATGTTGAAGAGGGTGGGGCTGAGTGAGAAACCTTGCGGAACGCCGCAGATGACTTCGGTGGCCGAGGAGCGGAACGGGGGGAGGCGGACTCTCTGCGTTCTTCCGTCGAGGAACGAGATGATCCAATCCAGGGCCGCTCCTTGGATTCCGGTGTTGCTGAGGCTCTGTATCAGGGTGCAGTGGCATACGGTGTTGAAGGCTGCTGAGAGGTCCAGGAGGATGAGGGCATTAGTTTCTCTGTTGTCGAGCAGGGACCTGATGTAGTCGGTGGCTGCAATGAGGGCGGTCTTGGTGCTGTGGTTTGCTCGGAACCCGGACTGTGAGGGGTCGAGGGATCCGTTGGTCTCGAGGAAGGCGGAGAGTTGTCTGTTGACGGTTTTCTCGATGACTTTGGCTGGGAAGGGGAGGAGCGATATGGGGCGGAAGTTCTTGAGGTCCGAGGGGTCCGTGGTGGGTTTCTTCAGGAGGGCTCTCAGCTCGGCATGTTTCCAACTCTCCAGGAAGGTGGCAGATGCGAAGGAGCTGTTAATGATGTTCCGGAGTTGGGGTGCGATGATGGAGTCAGCTTTGTTGAAGATTTGGATGTAGGCAAGGATCAGTATGGGAGCCGGAGTGGATGGTGTTCATCAAGCGGGTGGTGTCTTCAGTGCTGACCGGGGTCCAGGAGCAGAGGGTGGTGGTGGGGGGCGTTGGTTCGGTGGTTGGGTCCGTGGTCTGCGCGCCGAAGCTGTTGTGTATGTCGGCGATCTTGCGGTGGAAGAACGAGGCGAGTGAGTCGCAGAGGTCCTGCGAGGGTGTGATGTCGTTGTTGCAGGCGCTGGGGTTGGAGAGCTCTTTGACGATGCTGAAGAGTTCCTTGCTGTTGTGGGTGTTGTTGTCCAGTCGTTCTTTGAATGTTGTCTTCTTGGTGGTGCGGATCAGCTGGTGTGGTTTGCGGGTGGCGTTCTTGAGGGCGGTCATGTGTTCGGCTGTCTGGTTGTGGCGCCAGGCTTTCTCAAGAGTGCGGCAGGTTTTCTTGGAGTTTTTTAGTTCATTGGTAAACCACGAGGCTTTCCTGCTGCCGGGTCTGCTGGGAGGATTCTTCAGTGGTGCGAGTTCGTTGGCGCAGTTGATGAGCCACTGTGTGAAGTTGCGGGCCGCTTTGTTTGGGGGCCGTTGTTTTGGTGGGTGGGTTCTGGCTGAGGGTGGTGGTGAGCTGGTCGGTGGTGATCTTGCTCCAGCTTCTGCGGGGGACCTGTTGCGGGTCGTGGTGGGTCGTGGTTCTCCTGAAGCTGAAGTGGACGCAGCTGTGGTCTGTCCAGTGTAGTCCGGTTGAGTGGCTGAAGGAGATGTGCTTGCTGGAGGAGAAGATGAGGTCGAGCGTGTGGCCGGCGTAGTGGGTGGGGGTGTTCACCAGTTGCTTGAGTCCGAGGTTGGCGAGGTTATCCAGCAGGGCGGCGGTGTTGTAGTCCTTGTTGCTCTCGACGTGGAAGTTGATTTCCCCTAGGAGGATGTAGTCTAAGGAGGTGAGGGCGTGCAGACTGATGAAGTCAGCGATGGCTTCGCTGAATTGTGTGCGAGGTCCCGGGGGTCTGTAGATGAGGGTGCCTCTGAGGGTGGTCTTGGGCTCGGTGTGTATCTCGAAGTGGAGGTGCTCGGCGGCGGTGAGGGTATCGTCGGAGTTGGTCGTGATTCGGATGGTGCTTCTGTGGACAATGGCGATGTCGCCTCCGGTTTGGTTGGCGTGATCCCTCTGGGTGATCTTGTAGTCCTCCGGGATGGCTATGGCGATGTCGGGGGCTGAGGAGGCGCTCATCCAAGTTTCTGTGAGGAAGGCGACGTCTGGTGATGTTGAGTCGAGGAGGTTCCAGAGTTCGACGGCGTGCCTGTGGACGGAGCGGGTGTTGAGCAGGATGCACTTGAGGTGGTTGTTGCTGGAGCTTGGCTTGGCGGGTGCGGTGCAGGTTCGGAGGCAGGTGAATTGGCAGGCTTGGCAGGTGAAGGGTCCGTGGGTACATTTCGGGGTGGCTCGGTAGCATGCGGGGTTCCAGCCGGTATTGAGTGCGTGGAGGTTTGCGGCGTCGTAAGTGCGTCGGGTGCGCTGGCATCGACGAGGGCCAGGGGTTCTGGCGCTGGGCGCGGTCCTGGCGCGGACGGTCGCAGACGGGCTTGCAGTGGTCTCCATAAGAGGGAAGGAGGGGAGGAGGGGTCAGCTGGGAGGCGGGAGGAAAGAAGCCAATGGGTGTGGCGGGGCGGGCCGCACGGGAGGCAGCGGTGGGAAAGACGGAGCTGAGGAGCCCGGCAGAAGAACGAGGAAAGAACACTCACTCACTCGGGGGTACAGAAAAAAGAGAAGGGGGCGGACAGGCACACAGGACACACAATCAAGGCGCAGGGAGTCCAGGCGGCGCTCGTGCAGGGCAGGAGAGCGCCGATCTGGAGGGAGGACCAGGTGGCAAGAAGTCTGGCAGGCGGAGCTGCAGCGGTGGGGAAGTGACCTACCCAAGGGTCAAGGGTCACTGTCTCCGCCGCACAGCGGACTCCTTGAGAGGGAAGGAGGGGAAGAGGGGTCAGCTGGGAGGCGGGAGGGAAGAAGCCAATGGGTGTGGGGGGGCGGGGCCGCACGGGAGGCAGCGGCAGGAAAGACGGGGCTGAGGAGCCCGGCGGAAGAACGAGGAAAGAACACTCACTCACTCAGGGGTACAGAAAATAGAGAAGGGGGCGGGCAGGCACACGGGGCACACAATCAAGGCGCAGGGAGTCCAGGCGGCGCTCATGCAGGGCTGGAGAGCGCTGATCGGGAGGGAGGAGCAGGCGGCAAGAAGTTATAGTCATAGTCACAGTCAAAATCTTTATTCGGTTATTCATACAAAAACAACCATAAAAGCACAATTTAATAAAAACACAAATAAAAGCAGATATCTTAAAGCCACATATACAGAGTTTACAATCACCGTTAATCAGATACAGCAATAACAACAGTTCTGAGCATTTAACCCTCCATGCTATTTCTAAATTTTATGGCCAATTTTAAAAAACCTATTACAAATAAAGTGCATTCGTGAGTTAGCAGCTGTAAATAACAAAGTGCAGGTCTACCCTGGTTAAAAATCAGTATTTTAAGAAGAGGCTTAAGATAAAACCTCCGAGGTGTATCATAAAAGGAACAAATAAATAAAAAGTGCACCAGATCCTGCGGAGATACGTTGTCGCAGCCGCAGGGTGGTAGCACTTGACCTCGGTGGCTGCCTTTTGGAACAGCTAGCAATAGGTGGAAGAAGTCCAGACGGAACCTAGTTAACAAAAAACGATCATAGCCCAACATCGGCCAGGACAAATAGGGTTCCATACTTGGTGTGGATTTCAGAACAACGTAATTCCGGACACTACATTTATTTAGTTCCACCTCCTCACGGTACAAATGCTGTGAGAGGGAAAAAAATGTCCTCACAAACTCTACATCAGCTGTAATAATAAAGTCGGGGTTTACAAAGAGCTCTGGGCGACCCAATCTGGAGAAGCAAACTTTTACATATTTTAACCACGGGATTTTAAGCATATTATCCCAGCATAGGGCTTCTCTCAGGAGTTGGTGCTTTAAAGGCAGGTCTTTATTTAGCCAACATTTTAGCCAGCAAATTAGTGGACGTAAAGCTATGGTATCGCTTAGAAAGGGAGTGCCTAATTCTTCATGCACTATAAAGATGGCAGTTCCCCTAGAAACCCCCAGCAGCTGTTTCAGAAAATTGTTTTCTGCCACTACAAGGTCATTAACTGCTGTGTGCCCCCATAACTCACTTCCATAACAGACTATTGCTACGCTGTGGGCCAGATAAATTTTTATCAGCGCAGCAATTGGGCATTTGCCCATTTTCCTTGCAAAATTAAAAATGGCCGCATTTGCCCGAGTCATCTCCCCCTTTTCCTCTTGACTGCAGGGCCCCATTTCAACTGATTGTCGAACAAGACACCCAGATATGAAAATATTTTTGTTGTAGGAATCTTCTCCCCGTTAACATGAAATGAGAACGTCTTCTTGTATCCTTTCCCCACATTCATTACAAAAGATTTTGTGTTGTTAATGGCAAGATCTCGGGATTTCATAAAACTATAAAAGGTGTCAAGTAGAGATTGAAGCCCTTTTGCGGTCCTAGCCAACAAAACAGCGTCATCCGCATAAAGTAAAACAGGAAACCCTTTGCGCCCAACATAGGGGTAGTCTGCACCTGTATTTAAAAGATTCTCCTCCAGATTATTAATATATAAATTAAAAAGAAACGGGGCCAAGATACAGCCCTGTCTGACACCCCGGTGTACTCCAAAGTCCCTAGTTACCTTTAGATCCTGGGAGTACCGTACATTGGCCCAGGTGTCCTGATGTAAATCCGCCAATAAATTAACAAGGTTTTGCTCCACGCCCATGTTGCCCATGGCCTCCCAAAGCTTAGCCCGGTTAACACAGTCGAAGGCTGAGGAGAGGTCCATAAAGGCCATGTGAATTGTACCCTGACGTGCCAAAGTATATCTTCCCAGGACCATATAGAAATTGAGGCACTGTTAAATGGTGGAGTGGCCTGGCCGGAAGCCATATTGAATCGGGGAGATTATATTGTGCTCTTCCACCCAGGCTGTTAATCTATTCAGGATTACACAACCCGCTACTTTGACCACAGAGTCAATTAAAGATATTGGTCTGTAACAGGACGTGCTGTTACGGTCCCCTTTTTTAAAAACTGGGACTATCGTGGAGACCCCCCACGACCTTGGGCATCCGTAATCAGCGGCTGCATTAAGCACAGCGGTAAGAACAGGCGCCCACAGCGATACCCGTGATTTGAAGAGGTCCGGGGGCAGGCCTTCGGGCCATGGGGCTTTGTTACTTGATAAGCCCTTAATTCCCTTTTCAACCTCACAAATGGAAAAGCATAGAGGGTTAACTCCTAAAACACCTTTTTTAGATACTGGCTGTGGCATGTTACTATTAAAAATAGATCTAAAGTGAGAAACCCACTCTTCTTCTGTTATATTGGTGCCCACAGTGGAATCGCCTGATGATTCAAACAGGGGTTTATTTATAATTTCCCAAAACTTCGCACTATTTCCAAGAATCTGGGGGTCTAACAGATTTTCCCATATGGAGGCTTTCCCTTCTGTTTTACGTTTCACCAAAGCCTTTTTATAGCTAAGGCGTGACACCCGGATTCGTGACAGATCCCTAGGTCTGGCTTTTAGAGCCGCCTTTAAATCACGACTTGCCTTAGAGCAAGAGTGATCAAACCACTTTGGGTCGCTACGAACGCACGGGAGGCAGCGGCGGGAAAGACGGGGCTGAGGAGCCCGGCGGAAGAACGAGGAAAGAACACTCACTCACTCGGGGGTACAGAAAAAAGAGAAGGGGGCGGGCAGGCACACAGGGCACACAATCAAGGCGCTGGGAGTCCAGGCGGCGCTCGTGCAGGGCAGGAGAGCACCGATCTGGAGGGAGGAGCAGGCGGCAAGTAGTCTGGCAGGCGGAGCTGCAGCGGTGGGGAAGTGACCCACCCGAGGGTCAAGGGTCACTTCCCCAAATCCTCTGTACCTCCTGAACGATGAGCCTCTAGACTGAGCTTGAAGAGCAAGAGATTTGGCTGTTGCTTTAATGTCTTTAAATCTCTCTAAAGCAGCATCCGCTTTTTTTCAAAAAAGTCCTGAACCCTCAAATGGAGGTCTAAAAGCGTAGCCTGAACATCTGAAGAGAATTCTGATGATTTCAGCCATGCACTCCTTCTAGTAGCCACAGAAGATCCCATGATTCTGGCGACAGAGTTAGCAGTGTCTAAACCACTTTGTATTACTAGACATGCAGCGGCTTGAGTATCTTGTAATACCTCATTAAAATTCTTTCTATCTTCTTCGGACAACTTAGGAGCAAGCTGTTTCGCTGAATCCCCTGGAGCCACCTTGTATCTCCTGGCAATGGATTTAGGGGCATATTACCAAGCAATAGCGATAATTATCGCTATTGCTTGGTTAGAGACAAAAATTTATCGCCGACCTGAGGCGATTTTTATCGCAGATAAACCTTGGTATTACCAAGGTTTACTGCAAATCCGATAAAAATCGGCCTCAATGCATGAATATCGCTGAAAAGTCAGCGATATTCATGCATTACCGAGCTAATGCTCTTAGCCATGTTATCCACCTCCCATTGGATAACATGGCTAAGAACTGCTCAGGGCAGGTGTTAGCTTTTGGAGATATTCACGCTTAGCGCAAATATCTCCAAAAGTTGGTAATAGGAGATAACGATCTTGGCGACTGTTTCCAGTCGCTAACATCTTGGCACGCCCACTTTGCATGTCATTATTGATAAATTTCTCTGACATGCAAAGTGGGGCCCAAGATGGTCGTTATCTCCTACTAGCTGTCGCTAACTGGTGTTAGCGACAGCTAGGTAATAGGGAGATCATTTTATCTCCGCTTTCTTGGCTTCTAAAGCCAAAAAATCGGAGATAAACCCCCTTGATAATATAGCCCTAAGAAACTGCCGGGCTCAGTGATTGCCTCATTGAATGGCAGTAAAGGCTCTATTACAGAAGAAGATGAGTGGAGAACTTCTGTTAAAATGTTCGATTTCAACTCTGTAGTAGTGCGCTGAAGATCCAAAAGTTCTGCTGCCTTTTTGATCACTGTGTGGTAGGGGACCACATCCTTTGATGGAGTACCAGATGTAGGCGAAAGTTCCCACTCTGGTGAAACATCAAGGCCACTTGCTTCCCTTAATTCTGTAAAATAGTCATCTGAGTCTTGAACCTCACCTTCCTTCATCTCCTCCAACTGATACCTCTGCTCCTCTATAACCCCCTGAGCTTCTCTCCTAGAACTTATTCTAGGTACCGGTGGAGCCAAGATCGACGCAGACCGATTCGGAGCCGGCATCATACACGGATCCGTCGGCACAGCCTGCGTCGAACGAGGTCGAGCTGACGGCGCCGGAGAAATTCCAAGACGGCGCCGCTGGAAAAATTACATGAAAGGTGCCTGGGCATAGGCCTGAGGAACCCCCAGATTTAATGCTAATGGATCCATGGGACCCGAAGGCGCTCCAGAGGGGTACATAGCTCTATGGAAAACTCCATACATAGCATTAAGATAATGCAATGGATCCTGACCCGGGCCAGGGGAAGTAGGATAGGCCCCTGGGACCGATTCTGAAGCAGTCGTTACCGTGTTTGGGCCAGCCGGCGCCGACGGTGGAGCCAATGGAATCACCTGCTCATCCGGCACAGGAACCTCTTTTACTGGAGCCGAAAAATGTTCCGAAGTCGGTGAAGGAACCGGCGTCGGAGATCGAGCTAAGGAAGCTGCAGGAGAAGCCGGATTCGAGGGAGAAGGAGACACGAAGTCCTTACGGCGTCGACGAGTTGGAGAGGTCGACTTCGGCGCCCCTTCTTTATCAGAATGGCGTTTTGAAGAATGTCTCTTCTTCTTCTTGTGCTTCTTGGCTCTCGAAGCATGACCCTACGTCGACTTCGAGCCCGAACTCGACCTGGAACTAGACCTCGACCTCCTTCTACCTCTTTTCTCCTTCCTCATCCTCGCCATGAAGAGCTTTGCTTCTCTCTCCTTCAGTGCCTTTGGATTCATTTTCCTGCAGCAGGCATATCCCTTGACGTCGTGATCCGGCGACAGGCACCAAACACAATCCTCGTGTGGATCTGTAATGGACATATGTCCTCCGCACTCCCTGCAGGGCTTCAACCCGGACTTCCTTGATTTTTTTTTGTAAATATCTTTTTATTGCAGCAAGGTAAGTGATACATACAGTGTATTCATGCCATTTCCGTTGGCGCTCAAATAATGTGCAACTTCCCCACACCCGTGTCACACAGCCATTCAGCTCACACCCCGGAGGTTGAGCGGCAATATCATGGGGAAAGAGCTGCGCTGGAGAATACTGTGTTGGTCAATAACTACCAGGTGTTTGGGAAATGGCAGTGCTGCTTTTCAGCCCTCACGCTCCCTCTTCCGTGCCCCAAGTCCAATTGAACCAAGAGTCACTCAACCCGGACTTCCTCGATGACATCCTTGAAAGGAAATAAGAAGCAGCACAGGAATACAGCCAGAAACACAAAGTATCAAGAGAAACTACGGAGAGTCCTAGAAAAACCGACGGAGCGGAAAAAAAGGAACTGACGTCATCACGCCGACGAGGCTCTCTTATGGCTCTAGTGACGTCAGCAGAGTTGTGAGCAGAGCCATGGTTCTGTGACGTCGTCTTCGTCGGCGTGGAGAGCTACTAAAAATTTCCGAATGCTGCAGGCACAGGGGATATTCACAAGGTGAGGAATCCACTGGCAGATGTATCTATCAGAATTAGTAGGCATGAACTAGGCAGGAACTATAAGGTTCAGAAAGTCTACAAACAAGAAGAAGGCTAGAACAGGGATAGGGATAATTTAGTGCTCCTAGAAGTTGAGAGCTCACAACACCAGGACCACACTTACTGCAGCCCACTACCATTACCAAGTGCCAGGTTAACTGCCCCCAACTGACCACCAATAATTGCCTAATAAGAGAAGATTTCAATTTAGATACACCATCACCCACACCCTATACATCCTTGGCTGACATACCTGAAGGAGAGTATATAGAGTTAAGGAAGACACAAGAGAGTCAATGCTCCTCTGTGAATGACACCCCTTGGATACCTCAACTAGGTGAAGGAACTACAAAATATGCTATAAGAGTTTTGTTCTAGAATGAACAATAGGAGGGAATAAAGCAGGGTCTAGTTTTACCATAAAGTGCCCCAGGCCAAATGTGTCCACATCTGAAGCATCGAAGTCTCAAATGTCCCCGCCAGCCCATAAGACAGGGTCATGCTAAATTGTCTACACTGCCTTGAGCACCCAGAGAGGCAGTAGGCCTCATGCCTTCTGTAACCTTAGTATCTCTCCTGTAATGGCTACTAACCTCAGTTCACTGCTTTTCTGATAAACAAGTCCCGAGCCCCCGCCCTTTGTGTGCGCATCTTACAGTACATCAAGAGGATGTAGCAATAACAGGATGCATCTGTCATCTAGAAGAACAAGGTGGACTAAGAGTAGGAGTGGGGGCTAACCACAACTTTCCGTAACTTCTCACCTGATGTTTTGCTAGCTTTGGAAACTAAGACAGTGTAATGGCTGAAAATAAACAATAACCTTTTGATGAACTATGTACCTTATAAGTAACTTCTGCTCCTTAATTTTTCCAAGAAGTGACACAAATTGTTTTCAATAAAATGTCCAGCTTTTGTTATGTTCTGTGGTCAAACACCACCTAATTTTTTGTTTTTGTGGTCACCAGTTCCTCATTAAAACTAGGGGTGGGCGGAATTTGCGAAATTCACTGTCGCAAACTACTGCAAAAATGTCTAAAATCTCCGCAAACACGCAGAAATATTGCAAAGACGCAAACGTTTTTTTCCCCCGCCTGTTCGCGATATTTTCTGCATGATCGCGTTGAAAAATGTCTCGCCAACTTGCCCATGCGGTCGCCATCTTGTTTTCATTTGTCTCGCCCGCTTGTGATGCTTATTTCCTGTTCGGGGTCTCGAATGCCGTGTTCGCGAGTGCAAATTCAAGCGGGATAGCGCGACCGGCTGCCAACAATCCAACATAGGAAAACTTGCCGGCAAACGCAGGGATGCTACCGCGCGTGCAAAACGCATTTTTAAAGCGCAAGCAAGAAAAAACTACAGTTTCGCAGCAGATTGAGAAAGTTTTGACATATTCGCGCTCTCCGCGGAACGCGAAAATGTCAAATTATTGCAATTTCCCTGAGCGGAACGAAATTTACCGCCCAGGCCTAATTAAAACTGAATTAAAGTACTGTCCACTGACCAGCTCATGGATCACCTCACACAGTGTAATTCACGACTGTGTTATGTTATGTTGTTATGTTAGTGGGCACTTGTATAGAGCATGATGTGAGAAGTTGGCCTGGTATATGATGTTCACTATTCTAGTGAGCACCTTGCACCAGTCCAAACAACCCTTATGGTGATGGTTGTAAAGTCAACCTTATAGACCAGCTATCCTAGAGGTAGCATGGACAGAGCAGTCTTAGGCTAAACTCAAGAGGGCACGTGAAGCCAGCTGTTTTACCATATGCAATCCCTTTAATACCAAATGAAAGGACACCACACAAGATATATATTCAAAATATATATGTATTTATTTCTAAATCAATCCCCTGAACTCTTTATGAGCACGGGAGCGCAAGCGCAAAACAAGTAACTTAATAGAATATACAAAAGTTGCACAAATATGGATAGGCCCGGGTGGCCCACTAAACCATATACTAAAATAGTGGTATAAGAACCACGTCACGAACAATGGTAAGGCCTAGGGCCTTAGGAATCGCTGGGGCTACACTGGGCTAACAATAGTTAGGGAGCAGGAGGCCCACAGGATGCGGGTGCAGTGTCTAAATGCATACACGTGCACACATAGACGTCAATGGGTGCGTAAAATTGGAAAGTTAAAGGTTTGGGAGTCTTCCGACAGGACTAGAAGTTAACCACTTGAAACTAGGACACTAGGAGAGTTACTCTTTACAGGAGCACCGCAGTACTCGCGTTACCTAACCCATATGAAGCGGTTGCATAGGTCCCAAAGTGTGTCGGGTTTTGTCGTGGAGTTCTATGGAGCCTTGGAGAAAAGATGCTGCAGGCGGCCAGAAGAGAAGAGTCCAGATGGATCCACGGGTGGATCAGAAAATGAAGAGAACCTGAAAGCAGAGGGGACAGAGTCTGAGTCACTAGCCAGCGACCAGGAAGGAACCAGAAAGGAACCAGGTGATGTCGCGAAGCAATCAGGTGCTGATGGGAAGCTTGTCTCTGCAGCCACGTGGACCTGGAGGCATCGACGACAACCAGGAGTCAGGCACGGACTGTCCCACGAAGGTTCTTGCTCTCGGCGGTGTTGGCTTCAGGATTGGAGTCAACAAGCCTTGGCAAAGGCAACCCACGCATGATACAAAGTAGGCTTCTTACTCAGACCAGGAAGGTCTGAGAGGCTGCTTCTTTTGAGGGAAGCAAGGGCCAGTCTGGAGCAACCAGACCAGCAGTGGAAATTCAAAGGTTCTTCGCCAAGATGGCCACTAGCCAACGGGCAAGTGACCGGGCAAATGCGTCGAGCAAGAAAAATGCAAAAGGGCCCCACGCAGAACTCATGGAGTGTGCAGGGCTGATCTTTGGTGCAGATGCTGCTCGAGGCTGGAGTTTCTCAATCTCCAATGCACAGCTTCGAGGAGGCCTCGGGGGCTGCACAGCTAGCAGGTCACAGACTTTTCAAGATGGCCGGTCCCAGGTCTCTCGTCGCCTCCACGGGTCTCAGCTTTGCAGGGACTGTGGATCGGGCTATTGGATGTCTGGGAATCTGGTTCTCATCAGGCTCTGGGCTCGGATCCAGCGGGAGGCAGCTGCAAAGCAAGTCATTGATCGCTGGATGGTGCCTGCTTGTGCAGGGTGGTCATTCCTTGACCACAAGGGAGATTCTTCAGTCGTCTTCTTCAAGTAGATCGTCAAAGGTCCAGAGTTTTGATTCAAAGTTTCAGTCAGGATTAATCTAAAGTCTTGGGACTCAGCTCTTACCTATATACCGAATCTAGGGGCTGGTTTACCTGCTAGGTCCCTCCTATGGGTGGGACCAGGGAAGGGTGGTTACACCCCTTTCCCTTTGTCGAGTTTTGCGCCAGAGCTGGGGCTGGAGTGCCCCAGCACTGGTTTGAACAGGCCCATGCATTGGAAACCTTGTGTGCCCTAGGCAGTGTCTCATTCCTTTCAGCCCTTCCTGTCCCAATACACAAAATCCTGTCTGGGGTGGTGCTAGCACCTCCCAAGACAGGAAACCTATTGTCAAAGCCTCCCTCGCTGGAAGGACTCCCAGCAGCAGGAGGTCAGACTTGTGTCTGTGGCAGCAGCATCCATTTTGTGATGCTGAGGCTCTGGTTAACTTTAACCGGGAATAGTAGGAACAACATGTCTTCTCCCTCTAGAAGGGTGGAATGCTACCCCCGTCGCCAGAACTGGCGAGGGGGGAGTATTCCAAATCGTATGACACCTTACTCAACATGTTTTGATAAAGCCAAACCATAGTTAGCATCTGACCGCGAGGTTCATAATGCATATGGTATGGCAATATACTATAAGGACATGGTTCCGAAAGCTGCAGACAGGCTCCGCTCATGCTAGAGCCCCATCTCACAGAAAACCAAGCACTCTGCCTCCAGGATTGTAAAGGCCTGCCATAGGAGTGACTAATAGGTATATATGTGTCAAGATATAAGGTTAGATATAAGAATACTATATCTAAGCAAGGGGTGATTACACCATCTTGCCCCAGCTGAGTGTTCAGGCAGTTGTGTCAATTTGGGTGGCCAGCCAGGGGTGGCATAATACATGCTGCAGCCCCTGGTAGGCCTTGGATGCACCTATGCCCTGGGTACCTATAGTACACTGTACAGGGGCTCATAAGGTGACCCAGTATCCAATTGGAGATGTACCTAGGGTACATGGAGTCCATTTTAAAGAGAAAGCGGATAGCCTGGGGTCCTGATTAGCAGGATCCCAGGACAACTAAGTCGAAAACCAGCTAAACACTAGGCAAAAAATCTGGGGTAACCATAGTCAGGTATCCACCTTCCTACACATGACTCACCCAGGGGCATCTCAGCGCTTACCCAAAAAGATATCCCAAAAAAGGAAGTCCAGGAAATCTACAGTTACAGAAAACACAATACTAAAACAAGAAAGTTTTAAGTTGTTTTCTAAAAGACAAGTAGGAGGTGGATTTACGTAAGGCCTCTGGAAGAGAGTTCCAATATTTGGGAGCTATATATGAAAAGGCTCTGCCACCAACGCGACTACTACGAGTACGGGGCTTCTTCAAGAGGGCCAAGGAGTTTGACCTAAGATTTCCCCCAGACACCTGTTTGCAAAGTTTATTTTTTAAGTAGCCTGGTCCTTTTCTGTTGAGTGCTTTAAAAGTCAGGCAGCAGGTCTTAAAAAAAGCTCTTTTTTTCACTGAAAGCCAGTGAAGCTCTCTAAGCAAAGGCAGTGATGTAGACCCCGGGAGATGGTTTAGGACCATCCTCGTTGCAGTGTTTTTGATAACCTGAGGTTTGGCTAGCATGGTTTCACCCACTTCTGCCAATAGCGTGTTCCCGCAGTCGAGGCGGCTCATAACCATTGCCTGTACCACCGTTCTACGATGTTCTAATGGCAGGTAAGGGAGTATCATGCGTAGAAGGGGAAGACTGTAATAAGAGAAAGCAATGATATTCTTAATATTGTCTTTCATGGTCAGTTTGTAATCCAATTGTATTCCCAGGCTTTTTACTGAGGAGGTAGGACTGGGGGCCACACCCAACTGGGATGGCCACCAGTCAGCCAAGCAGATGTTAGTGGCTCTTCCAAGAAGCATAAGCTCGGTTTTTTCAGGATTGAGTTGGAGGAAACGTTGTTTCATCCATTTTGAAATGGCAAGCATTCGCGCCGAAAAACACAATCTCTCATCAGTTGGGTTAACACCAATTGGAAATATCAACTGGGTATTATCAGCATATGATACTATCTCGAACCCAAATGGTTGGACAATCTTTGCCAAGGGAGCCATATACACATTGAAGAGAGTAGGGCTCCCTTATTCAGCAGAATTTTTTAGATCCAAACGGACTCAAGGTAATCGTGTGTCCTCTGTCTGCTAAAATATTTTGAGCCATTCCAGTGCTACACCCTCAATACCGCACTCCCGTAACCTCTCCACAAGCAGTCGATGAGAAATAGTATCGAATGCTGCGGAGAGGTCGAGGAGAATAAGTATTGTGGACCCTCCTGAATCAATGGTTTGTCTTATTGATTCCGTGACCGCCAAGAAGGCTGTCTCGGTACTAAAACCCGGGCGAAAGCCCGACTTCGAAGGGTCAAGAATGCCATTAGATTCTAGATAATGGCTAAATTGTGTATTATTTACGGTTTCCAGTGTTTTACCCAGCAGAGGCAGCAACGATATTGGTCAATAATTGCTCAGAACTTGGGGATCGGCCATGGGATTCTGAAGGATAAGCCAGATATAAGCTTCTTTCCAAGCAGCAGGAATTGAGCCAGTAAAGATAGAAGAATTTAAAAAAAATGAATTTTCGGTGAAAATACGGGAAAGAAGGGTCATAATGTTAGAGGAACATACGTGACATTAGATAAGGTTATACTGCCTCATTGTATTTTGTTATTCAATTTCTCTTTCTCTCTTTCTCTCTCTCTTTGTATTGCCGTGAATTTAAACTTGCTGGAATGAATTTTTTTTATTCTCGATTGATGGTGTGTCTTTGACACTTGTTACTTGCTTGTTTTTGTTTGAATTAAATGTCACTCCTGAATCGATTCCTGCTTCTCAGAAGTGTATCTTGTTATTTCAGATACCACATTCAGTATCAGTTCCTGTGGTAAAAAAACGCTCACTGACAGCCCAAGTACACAACCTTACTCTGCCCTATTTGACACTTTGTGGCCATGACAGTGAGGCTTGCCTTTTGCAGGACCTCCAAAATATTCCTGAGGTGTACAAGGTGATCCTCCCAGGTGGAGCTGAAGACAGCAGTATCTTATAGATATGCTGCATGTAGGAAGCTGGCTCTGTATATACTATACCAAAGTAAGGTATAGTGTGCACAGGGTCCAGGGAGTCCCCGAGGTATAACAGAAGCTAAATTAGGTAAGTACTAACAGCTAAGTGGATGAGCAGTTAGGCTTATCCAAAAGGTGTGTTATGATTTAATGTATTCACTCACTCAAGGTCTGATTGCACGGGCGGAGCTAGCCGAGGCACGAAATGGCCGCACACTGAGTGAGCTCCTCTGGGTGGCCGCCCAGTTCATCATCATCCTGCACATAAACTGGGGATCTCATCCCACCAAAATGCTGGCATCAGAACAATAACGCGACGCCCACACTCGGTGAAAGTTTTGTGGCGATATTATCGCTGGATAAGGAAATACTGACACACAGGCTGCTGAGCCCTGTACGGCGACAACACAGGAGGCGCAACGACCTAGCGTGATCTGCCGGGCCGCGACGCACAGCACGCAGCCCGGATCACGGCAGACCCTGCCCCCGTGAGGAGGCGAATGAGCCGAGTTGGGCACCCGACAGAGGACTTGGACGGGGCCGCAACATCAGAGCCCCTCACACATCCCTAAGGCACGGTCGCGCCAGTGCCTGCAGTGAGTGATTTTATAAATATCATAAGGGGACGCAAGATCTGAGAGTGCCCGCGACATGCGGTGATGGGGGAGTGAAGAGCGACCTAAAATACTGAGAGGCATCTGAGTAACAAAGCAGAAGACGGAATTGGGTACAGAGCGGCTCTCACTGAGCGGATTGGGTCCATCGAGGGAATACCCTAGCACAGATAGGTCTCGGACTTGGATTCGGCCACGTTAGTGTCCCAAAGGCTGAGAGGCCCGGACAGACCCAGGAGGGCGAGCTCTGGAAGAATAGGTCGTGAAAGAGGACACATCACACAGCGGTGAGTGAGAGTAATTCAACAGCTCTACACAATTATCCTATGGACACAGGACTGCCTCGCGGGTGTCAGAAATTGCCCCCCCTGGCTGTGGGCCACAACACACGCGAGTGTTGCTCAAAGTAGGTAAGCCCACGTTCCAGCCCCAAGCAGAACAGGTGGAAGGTATACAGTGGGGTACACCGCAGGTCCAAACACAGCGAAGTGTCCTGGGAGACGCTGGTGCTGAGGAGATTGGATGGGCATGCAGCACTTTGAGACCTAAATAGCTGCTGCGAAGATTGTAGATCCACATTATCAGCTGATAACAAAAGGAGATATATGAGCATAGCTGTGCTTGGCTGGCACCTCGGGTGGGACCACAGCGGCTTGTTATTTAATGCACACTTGGGCTTTTAGCTGCGGAAGACGCCCGGCACAGCACGCAAGTCACTCACAACACACGGCGCGCAACCTGTGATCCACGACGGAGAAGAAGACCACTCCTGAGACATCATGGGTAAACCGGATAAAAACCAATCAAAAATAAACTTCGGACATTCTAAAAAAGCGCAGGACCACTCTGGAGAGGATGAACAGGCACTTCCACCAACAGCACAGACTACAGGAAGGCTTCCAGCGGACAACATTCAGTCAATGTTTCTCTCGATATAAACTGCGCTGACAAACAGTGATATGCAAACACAACAGGTGATGGACCGAATGTGGATCAATGTCACACACTCAACCCTGTCCAAAGATCTGGGCCCAAATCCATCGTGACTCCAGTGGTGTGGAGTGCCTGGGACCCACGTCTGGGCATCCCCAGCGCACTTAGGGCGGAATATGCAAACACAACAGGTGATGGACCGAATGTGGATCAATGTCACACACTCAACCCAGTCCAAAGATCTGGGCCCAAATCCATAGTTTTTTTGCACTCCACACCACCCTGGGTTAGACAATGGCGATATGCAAATCAGCTCTGACCCTGTGCCCCATGGGAACAGTCCAGTCCGAACTACAAAAGCCATGTCCTTCCCAGAACAGAATCAAGCATCCGAGGACCGGACCGGTTTCGAGGTCACACCTCTCATCAGCCCGGCTAGCTTGACTCCAGTGGTGTGGAGTGCCTGGGACCCACGTCTGGGCATCCCCAGCGCACTTAGGGCGGAATATGCAAACAAAACAGGTGATGGACCGAATGTGGATCAATGTCACACACTCAACCCAGTCCAAAGATCTGGGCCCAAATCCATCGTTTTTTTGCACTCCACACCACCCTGGGTTAGACAATGGCGACATGCAAATCAGCTCTGACCCTGTGCCCCATGGGAACAGTCCAGTCCGAACTACAAAAGCCATGTCCTTCCCAGAACAGAATCAAGCATCCGAGGACCGGACCGGTTTCGAGGTAACACCTCTCATCAGCCCGGCTAGCTTGACTCCAGTGGTGTGGAGTGTCTGGGACCCACGTCTGGGCATCCCCAGCGCACTTAGGGCGGAATATGCAAACACAACAGGTGATGGACCGAATGTGGATCAATGTCACACACTCAACCCAGTCCAAAGATCTGGGCCCAAATCCATCGTTTTTTTGCACTCCACACCACCCTGGGTTAGACAATGGTGATATGCAAATCAGCTCTGACCCTGTGCCCCATGGGAACAGTCCAGTCCGAACTACAAAAGCCATGTCCTTCCCAGAACAGAATCAAGCATCCGAGGACCGGACCGGTTTCGAGGTAACACCTCTCATCAGCCCGGCTAGCTTGACTCCAGTGGTGTGGAGTGCCTGGGACCCACGTCTGGGCATCCCCAGCGCACTTAGGGCGGAATATGCAAACACAACAGGTGATGGACCGAATGTGGATCAATGTCACACACTCAACCCAGTCCAAAGATCTGGGCCCAAATCCATCGTTTTTTTGCACTCCACACCACCCTGGGTTAGACAATGGCGATATGCAAATCAGCTCTGACCATGTGCCCCATGGGAACAGTCCAGTCCGAACTACAAAAGCCATGTCCTTCCCAGAACAGAATCAAGCATCCGAGGACCGGACCGGTTTTGAGGTAACACCTCTCATCAGCCCGGCTAGCTTGACTCCAGTGGTGTGGAGTGCCTGGGACCCACGTCTGGGCATCCCCAGCGCACTTAGGGCGGAATATGCAAACACAACAGGTGATGGACCGAATGTGGATCAATGTCACACACTCAACCCAGTCCAAAGATCTGGGCCCAAATCCATCGTTTTTTTGCACTCCACACCACCCTGGGTTAGACAATGGCGATATGCAAATCAGCTCTGACCCTGTGCCCCATGGGAACAGTCCAGTCCGAACTACAAAAGCCATGTCATTCCCAGAACAGAATCAAGCATCCGAGGACCGGACCGGTTTCGAGGTAACACCTCTCATCAGCCCGGCTAGCTTGACTCCAGTGGTGTGGAGTGCCTGGGACCCACGTCTGGGCATCCCCAGCGCACTTAGGGCGGAATATGCAAACACAACAGGTGATGGACCGAATGTGGATCAATGTCACACACTCAACCCAGTCTAAAGATCTGGGCCCAAATCCATTGTTTTTTTGCACTCCACACCACCCTGGGTTAGACAATGGCGATATGCAAATCAGCTCTGACTCTGTGCCCCATGGGAACAGTCCAGTCCGAACTACAAAAGCCATGTCCTTCCCAGAACAGAATCAAGCATCCGAGGACCGGACCGGTTTCGAGGTAACACCTCTCAACAGCCCGGCTAGCTTGACTCCAGTGGTGTGGAGTGCCTGGGACCCACGTCTGGGCATCCCAAGCGCACTTAGGGCGGAATATGCAAACACAACAGGTGATGGACCGAATGTGGATCAATGTCACACACTCAACCGAGTCCAAAGATCTGGGCCCAAATCCATCGTTTTTTTGCACTCCACACCACCCTGGGTTAGACAATGGCGATATGCAAATCAGCTCTGACCCTGTGCCCCATGGGAACAGTCCATTCCGAACTACAAAAGCCATGTCCTTCCCAGAACAGAATCAAGCATCCGAGGACCGGACCGGTTTCGAGGTAACACCTCTCATCAGCCCGGCTAGCTTGACCCCAGTGGTGTGGAGTGCCTGGGACCCACGTCTGGGCATCCAGATCTTCGGACTGGGGTGAATGTGTGACATTGATCCACATTCTGTCCATCACCTGTTTTGTTTGCAAATTCCGCCCTAAGTGCGCTGGGGATGCTCAGACGTGGGTCCCAGGCACTCCACACCACTGGAGTCAAGCTAGCCGGGCTGATGAGAGGTGTTACCTCGAAACCGGTCCGGTCCTCGGATGCTTGATTCCGTTCTGGGAAGGACATGGCTTTTGTAGTTCGGACTGGACTGTTCCCATGGGGCACAGGGTCAGAGCTGATTTGCATATCGCCATTGTCTAACCCAGGGTGGTGTGGAGTGCAAAAAAACGATGGATTTGGGCCCAGATCTTTTGACTGGGGTGAATGTGTGACATTGATCCACATTCTGTCCATCACCTGTTTTGTTTGCAAATTCCGCCCTAAGTGCACTGGGGATGCTCAGACGTGGATCCCAGGCACTCCACACCACTGGAGTCAAGCTAGCCGGGCTGATGAGAGGTTTTACCTCGAAACCGGTCCGGTCCTCGGATGCTTGATTCCGTTCTGGGAAGGACATGGCTTTTGTAGTTCGGACTGGACTGTTCCCATGGGGCACAGGGTCAGAGCTGATTTGCATATCGCCATTGTCTAACCCAGGGTGGTGTGGAGTGCAAAAAAACAATGGATTTGGGCCCAGATCTTTGGACTGGGGTGAATGTGTGACATTGATCCACATTCTGTCCATCACCTGTTTTGTATGCAAATTCCGCCCTAAGTGCGCTGGGGATGCTCAGACGTGGGTCCCAGGCACTCCACACCACTGGAGTCAAGCTAGCCGGGCTGATGAGAGGTGTTACCTCGAAACCGGTCCGGTCCTCGGATGCTTGATTCCGTTCTGGGAAGGACATGGCTTTTGTAGTTCGGACTGGACTGTTCCCATGGGGCACAGGGTCAGAGCTGATTTGCATAAAGCCATTGTCTAACCCAGGGTGGTGTGGAGTGCAAAACAATGATGGATTTGGGCCCAGATCTTTGGACTGGGGTGAATGTGTGACATTGATCCACATTCTGTCCGTCACCTGTTTTGTTGACAAACAGTGATGGCAAGATTGACTCTCTCACGCATAGATTAGATCGCATGTCCGAATGCTTGGACCGACATACAGAAAGAATTGACATGGCCGAGCACAGGATATCGGATGTGGAAGACGCCAACAACCAAATCACCACGAGACAATCTGGGATAGACAAACAACTAGCTACGCTAACTGCCAGTGCTGAGGACTTAGAGGCCAGGTCTCGAAGAAGTAACATCCGCTTCATGGGAATTGCGGAAACGACCAACACAGGCCCAATGGAGGAATATGTGGAGCAACTCTTGATTACTAAAATGGGTAGAGACACATTCTCTGATGTTTTCCTAATAGAAAGGGCCCACAGATCCCTAGCTCGAAAACCACCACTGGGCACCAGGCCACGACCAATTATAGCTAAACTACTAAACTACCGGGACAGAGATGCAGCATTGCAGAAAGCGAGAGAAATGGGCGCCCTACGACACAAGGGCATGGACATAGCTCTATATCCAGATGTTAAGCAATCTGTACAGGAAGCGAGGAAGAAGTATGGACAAGCAAAGTAAAAACTCAGAGACTTGCAGATCCCATATACCATGCTATATCCTGCCAGGCTAAAGATCACCGACGAAGGATCGACAAGGATCTTCAGTGAACCTAAAGAACTTATAAAATATCTGCAGCTAAGAAAACAGAAAGGAGAACGCTGAAGATCGCCGCGGGATAGACTTCCAGATCAAGAGATTATGTCAGACGTAGAATAATATATTTCAACTGAACAGAGATATCTACAAATCTAACAGATTACACTGATGACCTGGGGTGGTTGATCCTGAGGGGATTACTAACGATCGCACCACCACTATTTTGACGAAATGAGACTCTGCTGTTGAAGAGTCTGCTTCGAACTGTGGTGCAACATGATCCGACTATCCCGCGGCGGTCGTGAAGCAGACCAGCTGCTCAGATAAGTCACCCTTGGGACGTAACAAACTGTAGAATGTTGAACTGTGATGAACACCATGTAGTGTGAAATGTCAGCATCACTAATGTTATCCTTCACTGTTACATTAAGATATGGGAAAGTTGTGGGGTTCACAGTTGCAGTGCACTCACATGTTACTGGATGCCCCCCCCCCCCCACCTCCATGTGTTCTGACGAGGAGACAAGGCTTGCCAGCTCCCGCCCACTTGTGTACATCACACTTGTTCTTTTTTTGTGGGTGTTAAGTTTAGCTAATGAAAAGGGAGGAGGGTTAGGACATGGTTACTTTTTGGGAATTGTCTTTGTTGATGGGATCAAGACGAAGTGGGAGGGGGAGGGAAGGGGGGCGACAGCCATAAAAATCACCAAGCAGCTCTAGATAGTAACACAATCCACTTACCATACTATAAATTTCTGAGAGTCATGCAGCATAGTAAGATTGCTTTTTCCTTTGTGTGCGAAGTGTGGCAACCAAGATGAAACAGGTTAGGACACTGACCCTCATGACCTGTGTGAGAAGTTGGCCTGATATATGATGCTCACTAGTTCTAGTGATCACCTTGTATCAGTCCAAACAACCCTTATGGTGATTGGTTGTAAGTCAACCTATAGACCAGCTATCTTAATGGTAGCATGGACAAAGCAGTCTTAGGCTAAACTCTTTTGGCATGTGAAGCCAGCTGTTTTACCACATATAACACCTTGAATACCAAATGAAAGGACACCACACAGGTTGTTATGAAAATAAACAAGATATTTATTACTAACAAAACACCTCTGAACTCTTTATGAGATCAGAGGGCTAAGCACATGACAAGACTCTTAAGAAAAATACGTTAAGTTGCACAAATTACAATGGTGCCCTAGGGGCACGACAAACCATATACTAAGTAAATGGTATAAGGAAATCGATAGAAGGAATGGAGCTGTCCAGAGGCTGTAGGTTCGCTGGGACTACACTACCCTAACCTTAGGTACGTAGCAGGAGGCCCATGGGACGCGTTTGCAGAGTGTGAACTCACACGAAAGATGCGGGACAAAGTCAATGGACAGTACAAATTACAAAAAGGTAAGTAAAAGACAGTTCCGACTAGCTAGGACTAAATCGACTGGATACCTGGACACTAGGAGAGTCAATCTACCCTTGTGCACCGAAATGCTCTCGTTACCTCAGCCACGGGCTGCGGGTGCATAGGTGTGAAAGTGTGTCGGGTTTCCGCGTCGAAGTCTATGGAGCCTTGAAGAAAGATGCTGCAGGCGACCAGGAGGAAGCTGTCCGGAGCGATCCAAGGGTGGATCGAGGAAGATGAAGACCTGAAAGCAGAGGGGACAATGTTCAAAGTCACTAGCCAGTGACCGGAGTGGAACCAGGAAGGAACCAGATGCTGTTGTCACGATCAGGTGAAGAGTGGGCACTTGACTCTGCAGCCACGTGGACCAGGAGGTGTCTTCGATGACCAGGATGGAGGCACGAGCTGCTCCACGCAGGCTCTCGCTGTCGGCGGTGTTGGTTCCGGATTCGGCGTCAACAGGTCTTGGCAAAGGCAACCCACGCGGTGAGTGGAAAAGGCGTCTGGTGCGGACCAGGAGGGTCTGGGGTGTTTCTCCTTTGCAGGGAAGCAAGGGCCAGACTGGAGCAACCAGACCAGTGATGTAGATTTTGTGGATCGTCGTCTAGGAGGTCACTAGCCAGCCGGCAAAGTGACCAGACAACGCGTCAAGCAGCAATCAAGCAAAAGGGCCCAATGCAGATTTCGTGGATGCTGGAGGGCTGATCTTCTGTGCAGGAGCTGCTCGGGGCTGGGGCTTCTCAATCCCCAAAGCACTTTACCGAGGATGCCTCTGAAGTCGTGCTGGAAGCAAAGTGCAGTTTCTTCAAGATGGCCGGTCCCACGTGTCTCGTCCCACCCACGGATCTCAGCTGTGCTGCAGATGTAGGTAGAGGTCGGAGAGGTCTGGAAGTCTGTATCTCGTTGGGCTCTGAAGTCTGGTTCCAGGCAGGAAGGACGACAAAGTGAACCGCTAGGACGTATTGATGGTGCCTGCTTGTGCAGGGTGGTCACTCCTTGGCCACAAGGGAGATTTCTTCAGTCTTCTGTGGAGCAGAATGTCGAAGTCCAGAGTTTCTTCTTGTAGATTCAATTCAGGACAATCTAATTTGGAATGGGACCAGCTCCTACCTTTATTCGCCGAAAGGGGGCTGTACTATGACTAGGTCCCTCCTATGGGTGGGACCAGGAAGGGGGGTGGTTACACCCCCTATCCTTTGTCCGGTTTTGCGCCAGAGATGGGGCTGGAGTACCCCAGCAACTGGTTTGAACCGGGGTATGCACAGGGACACCTTGTGTGCCCCAGGCAAATCTCATTCCTTTCAGCCTGTCCTACCTCAATACACAAAATTCTGTCTGGGGTGGTGCTAGCACCTCCCAAGGCAGGAAACCCTTTGTCCAAGCCTCCCTCGCTGGAAGGACTCCCAGCAGCAGGAGGTCAGACTTGTGTCTGTGATGGCTGCATCCATTTTGTGATGCTGAGACTCGAGTTAACTTTAACCGGGATTCACAGTTACATACATGTCGTGTCCCTATAAAAGGGTGGAATGCTACCCCCGCGCCAGAACTGGTGAGGGGGCACTATTCCAATTCGTATGACACCTTACTCGACATGTTTTGATAATGCTATGCCAAAGTTAGCAATAACCGCAAGGATTATAATGCACTTAAGAGTATATGGTATAGCGTTATCATGGAAACAGCTAAAGGACTTGGTTCCGAAAGCTGCAGACAGGCTCAGCTCATGCTAGAGCACCATCTCACATATTTCCAAGCTCTCTGCCTCCAGGATTGTTAAGGCCTGCCGTAGGAGTGACTTCTAGGAGTATATGTGTCCATTTTAGGGTTAGATATAGGTATACTATATCTAAAGCAAAGCGAGATTACACCACCTTGCCCCAGCTGTGTTACCAGCCAGTTGTGTCTGTTTATATGGTCAGCCAGGGGTGGCAAAATACATGCTGCAGCCCCTGGTAGGCCTTGGGTGCATTTATGCCCTGGGTACCTATGGTACACTGTTCAAGGACTTACAAGAGTGACCCAATACCAATTAGTAAATGCACCTAAAGTACATGGATGTCAATTTAGAGAGAGAACAGCTAGGCTGTGGGTCTGATTAGCACGCCCACAGCCAGGGAAAGTCGTAAACCAGTGAAGCAAAAAGCAAAAATCTGGGGTGAACATAGGATTGCACCCCCTACTCTCCTACAACCTGGAACGTGAGGGGTCTTCAAGATCCATGAAAAATCAGGAAGGTCCTGGCGTATCTAGACAGACACAAGGTCGACGTAGCATGCATTCAAGAAACGCATATTACGCCCCAGCGAGAGTGCAGAATAGGTTACAGATGGGCACAATTTCGAGTGGCATCTTCTTTCTGAAACTATGCTAGGGGGGTGCTGATACTGATTAAACGTAACACTCCCTTTACACTCATTAACACGATCACTGACGACCAGGGGGGGTAAATTATACTAAGAGGAAATTTTGGGGGCGCAGATATCACAATTGTTACAGCATATGGTCCCAACGTGGATGACCCGCAGTTCTATGAAGACATCTGGGCCAAACTTAGAGAAACATAACCGGCAGCTAATGTATGGGGAGGCGACTTCAACACATGCTTAGATCCTCTAATGGATAGATCATCCGGCACTGACAAACATGGTAGACGGGCAGCAAGATCAGTGTTGGATGGAATGGATGAATGGTCTGTGGTGGATGTGTGGCGGTTGAGGCACCCGGGACGAAGAGAGAGTACATGCACCTCACTGATGCACAACACTTGGTTGAGACTAGACTACTGGTTGACAACACAGGAGGTCAGCACTTGGATAACGGCAGTAGAACACCTGCCTAAGACACTGTCTGACCATTCCCCGGTACGATTAGTATTAGATGTCCCCACTCACACCCTGAGACAGTTCACATGGCGCCTCAGACAAACAGAACTGAAGGATCAGGTCTTACGTGGCGAACTACAGCAAGCCATTGTGGACTTCTTCCAGATCAATACAGGCTCTGTAGAAAGTTCTAGGACATTATGGGAGGCTTTCAAAGTACCCATAAGAGGCAACTGCATCATTAAGCATGCAGGAATTCTTAGAGATATTAGGCAACAACTAGCCATGGTAGAAAAAGACATTCAGGAGCTAGAGGCCGACTATGCTGAAAAGCTACAAGACTCCCTCTTGGCAGACATACGAAGTCAAATGGACACCTACCACGAATATGCGGACACGGAAATAAAATACCTGTCAAGGCAATACAAGGGCAGAGCATACGGCGAGGGAGGCAGACCGTGCAGAGCGCTATCGCAAAAGATTAAGCCGATGCAGGGCAGCGCACTTATAACACACATCATGAATGAACAAGATGTGCCGGTTTATGACACCCCTTCCATCTTAGAGTTTTTCCGGGCCTACTATTCTAAACTATATACTACACAGATATCACATACACAACAGGACATTCACAAATACCTGGATGACATAGGCCTAGCCTGTCTTTCAGATACACATAGGGAATACCTAGGCCATCATTTAACAGAAGATGAATTTAACGAAGCGAATAACTCTTTGCCTAACAATAAAGCCCCAGGTCTAGATGGCTTACCGGGCAAATTCTATAAGGAATTTAAAGATTTGCTGATACCACATTTAGCCCAGATGTATGGGGAGGCATATGAAGAAGGGGCCCTTCCGTTAACTCTGCGAGAAGCGCTACTGATAGCTCTCCCAAAACCTGGCAAAGACCCCAGTCAGTGTGAGTCATACCGCACCCTCTCCCTTATAAACATAGATGTAAAAATGCTGGCTACGATACTAGCAAACCGAATAAAACCATTACTAGGACTCCTAGTCTTGCCAGACCAAGCAGGTTTTATACCTACAATGTCCACAACACAAAATATACATACCATTTTTGCAATGTATCATAGTTTAAATCCCGAGTTGCCGGCAGCAGCTGCACTTTTGGACGCGGCAAAAGCCTTCGATTCGGTGGAATGGGAGTTCATGTTTACCGTCTTGTCTAGAATGGGATTCCCACCTGCTTTTTTTAAATGGATTGCCCTACTATGCAACGAACCTAGGGCTAGAGTACGCATTAATGGCAATACCTCGCAACATATTGAGATCAGCCGCGGAACAAGACAGGGATGCCCACTATCCCCTATCCTATTTGTGATCACTTTAGAGCCGCTAGCCTGTAAACTTAGACAAAAACACCCAGAAACGGCACTACAATTCAGTCTTCGCCCGATAGGAATTTCCCTATATGCAGATGGCATGGTCCTGTACACTACATACCCGGATACGAACTTAAATCCATTGATTAGGGAATATATTAGATTTGAACAATATTGTGGCCTCAGTATAAATTGGAATAAATCGGTAGTGATCCCCTTAACAGCGGAGACCCCACAGCCTACCTTGAACTACCCACTAAAATGGGAAACAGATCCAGTGAAATATCTGGGAATCTGGGACCCGGAGACAGTGCTTAAGGCGATTTACGGAGTAGTGATGAGCAAACTGGAAGAACAAATAGAGAAATGGATTAAACTACCTCTATCGATAGCGGATCGAATAGCCTTCCAGAAAATGGTAGTATTACCCTGATTCCTATATTTATTCTGGAATATCCCAATATGGCTTACGCAAGTATTTTTTGACAGGCTACGCACAGCGTTACGGACTCACATGGGCGGGAAAGCAGCCCAGGGTGAGTTGGAAGATACTCACAAAACCATATCATCAGGGAGGCTTTGCAGCCCCCGGCGCACAAGTTACTTACCTTCGGTAATGATATATCTGTAAGAAACAGTAGTTAGTATTAGATTCCATACCTTAGAATATCCCCAGGCGTCAGACTGGATCTGGAAACTTTTGCGTAGCAGTACCCCTGCGCGTCGGTAGGCGTCATCTGCGGCTCCACGTCCTTCGTCGGCGTCGTTGGCGCCGGGATGACCTCGCCGGATTACTTAGACACCGCCTTCGCGCGCTGATGTCAGTTCTTATACACAGCTTTTCCACGCCAGAAACGCAGAGCCATGATAAAAACCAACACTGGTGCCATGAAACTAGGGCCCTGAAAGGGGATGACCTTAATCCTAGATATCGGTTTGCAGAACGGTGAGGATGGGTGGGGCGGTAAGGAATCTAATACTAACTACTGTTTCTTACAGATATATCGTTACAGAAGGTAAGTAACTTGTGCATCTGAAAGAAACAGGTTATTATTAGATTCCTTACCTTAGAATAGATACCCCAGCAATACCAACCCCTGGAGGACGGAATGGCCAAACAAGCCATCCCTCCCGACTTGCCAGTCCAGGCAGTAGTGTCTTGCGAATGTGTGCAGCGAGGCCCATGTAGCTGACTGACAGATGTCCTGCAAGGGGACTCCCCGGCCCAGGGCAGTAGTAGCCGCCATGGCCCGAGTGAAATGGGCCCTAAGCCCAACAGGAGGCTCCTTTTTAGCCAAAGAGTAGCATACCTTGATGCACAACACGACCCACCGAGAGATGGTCCGCTTGTGCACCGCCCGACCTTTCTTATCGCCCACGTAACCAACAAAGAGTTGGTCATCCACCCGGAACAGGCGTGTGCGATCCAGATAGAAAGAGAGCGCACGTTTTGAGTCCAGACGGTGGAGCCACTCTTCCTCTTTAGAGGGATGCGGTGGCGGAAAGAAGGTGGGCAAGGTGATGGACTGCCCGATGTGGAAGGCTGTGACTACTTTGAGCAGGAAAGAGGGTCTTTTCCGCAACACAACCTTGTCCAGATGGACAGAAAGGAAGGGAGGCTTGGATGAAAGAGCCTGGAGCTCACTCACTCTCCTGGCAGAGGTGATGGCAACCAGGAAAGCAGTCTTAAGGGTAAGAAGACGGAGAGGACAGTTATGAAGTGGCTCGAAGGGAGCGCACATCAGAAAGGTAAGTACCAGGTTCAAGTACCACTGAGGCATCACAAAAGGAACAGGGGGGAACATATGAGTGATGCCCTTCAAGAATCTGTTAACAACCGGGGACTTGAACAAAGAAGGCTGATCAGGTAGCCTTAAGAAAGCGGAAAGGGCAGAAAGGTAGACCTTGATAGTGCTCAGAGCAGAGCCCTGCTGGGCAAGAGAAAGAAGGAAGAGGAGAACCTCAGAAAGGGGATCCACAGCCTTTGGTGTGCATCATGCCACAAACTTGTTTCACCTGCAGGCGTATACCGACTTTGTGGAGGGACGCCTGGCTGCCAGAATCACATCACAAACTTCAGGAGGCAAGTCAAATGGCCTCAACTGTCGCCGCTCAATCTCCAAGCATGGAGGTGGGGACTGGACAGGACAGGACAGGTTCACTACACTCCCTCGGACAGAGGGGAGGAATGACTTCAGTGCAAGCCGGATCGCCCGCAGCTCCAGAAGGTTGATGTGGAGCCGGGACTCCGCCAGAGACCAGAGGCCTCTGATCTCCGCCTCTCCCATGTGGCCTCCCCAGCCCTGGAGGGACGCTTCTGTCACAACTACGTGCTCCAGGTGGGGTAGGGAGAGGGATCTGCCGCTGACCCAATCGCGGTCCGTGATCCACTACTGAGCCACCACTGCAACTGTCTTGCAGTGCCCTCCGAGATCAAGACATGGTCGGACAGGTTGCCCTAATGCTGGGCCCACTGAAACTTCAGGTCCCACTGCGGAGCCCGCATCTGCCACCTGGCGAGATGCACCAGAAGGATGCAGGAGGCCATCAGCCCCAGAAGCCGCACCGTCAACCTGACTGAGACTCGGGATAACGACTGAAAGATCGGAATCAGAGCCTGAATATCCCAAACCCGCTGTTTGGGAGGATACCCAAAAATGCGCCGAGTCCAGAACCGCTCCGATGAAGAGGAGCTTCTGAGTGGGACACAGGTGTAGCTTCGGCACATTGATGGAGAACTCCAGCAGGTGCAGGAGGTCGGCCATAGCCTGGAGGTGGCTGACGACTGTCTGGGGCGAGCCCGCCTTCAACAACCAGTCGTCGAGGTAGGGGAAGTTTGAAACCACTAACCTGTGCAGATGAGCTGCGACCACCGGCATCACTTTCGTGAACACCCGTGAGGCGCTGGTAAGGCCAAAGGAAAGCACGGTAAACTGAAAGTGCTCGTGGCCTACCATGAACCGCAGGTAATGTCGGTGGGCCGGCAGGACAGGGATATGAAAATAAGCGTCCTGCAAGTCCAACGCTACCATCCAGTCTCCTGGGTCCAGGGCAGCTAGGACCTGAGCTAGTGTCAGCATCTTGAACTTCTCCGGCCAGAGGAAGCTGTTGATGTTCCGCAGGTCCAAGATAGGGCGTAGGCTCCCTGTCCCCTTCTTGGGTACCAGAAAGTAGTGGAAGTAACAACCACACCCAACTTCTGGCCCAGGAACGCACTCGATGGCCCCCTTGGCCAAGAGGGCCGTAACTTCCTCTCGTAGAAGTGTCAAGTGATCTCCCAACACGCGGTGGTATCGCGGTGGCATGGCTGGAGGGGTCTCAAGGGGAGGGAGTACCCCCTTCGGACAATTTGCAGCACCCACCTGTCCGATGTGACAGTGTGCCAGTGGAGGTGGTGATGGCGAACCCTGCCCCCCACTGGCGTCACATGGGCCTGAAAGCTCGGCCTAGGAAGGTTTTGAGGCGGATGCTGGAGGGGCGGGTGTGGACTGGCCTCGCCGTTGTCCCCGACCACCACCACGGCGGTTTCCAAGTCCGCCATCGCGCTGGACGGTAGTCTGCGGCCCATGGCTGGCAGGACCTGTGGGGGCACCCCTTCCTCGGCCACGAAAAGAGCGAAAGGCACCCGTTTGCTGGCCTGGGGCCGAGAGGCCCAAGGACTTGGCGGTAGCCCTGGAGTCCTTAAAGCGCTCAAGCGCATGGTCTGCCTTGTCGCCAAAGAGGCGACGGCCATCAAACGGCATGTACATAAGGGTGTCTGGACATCAGCCGAAAAGTTGGCGGACCTCAACCAGGCGTGGCGACGAATCGCCACTGTCGTTGCCATCACTCTGCCCAGTGAGTCCGTGGTATCCAGTCCACACCAGATGGAGTACCATGCTGCATCTTGACCCTCCGCAAGGGCTTGGGTGAGTTTAGTCTGGACCTCCGCCGGACATTGTGGCAGCACGTCCGGGACCGTGTCCCACAGAGAGTGGGTATAACGGCCCAAGAGGCACGCAGTGTTGACTGACCGCAGCCCTAAACTCAGGGAGAAGAATACCTTTTTCCTGTATTGCTCATACCTCTTAGATTTCCGATCGGGGGAGCCGTCGGGAATGCGGATTGGGAGTTAGAGGCCTGGATAACCAGGCACTCGGGGTGGGATGGGCGGACAGGAAGCAAGGGTCGCCCAGAGCTGGGCGGTGGCGTCTGGCCACGTTCCTATCTACAGGCTGACCTGTAGCGGGCTTGGACCAAGTGCCCAAAAGAACGACAGACAAGGCCTCATTAAACGGCAGCAGAGGCTCAGCCGAGCTTATCTGCGGTTTAAGGACCTCAGTGAGGAGGTTAGTCCTCACGGCTTCGACGGGGAGCTTCAGGCCCAAGGCCTTGGCCACCCGCATCAGCACCACACTATAGGCAGCCCCCTCCTCCGTTGCCACGGTAGGAGGGGAGACAAAACCAGTGTCTGGTGAGGTGTCCAGACCACTGGCCTCCCCAAACTCACCTGTCCAGTCCTGATAAGACTGGCACTCCTGTGCCAGAGGGTCCTCAGACCCCTCCCAATCCCCCTCGCCACACATCTCCTGAGACTCAGGACCAAAGGATGGGGCCGGGTCCTAGAAATAGAAATCTCCCATCGGTGTCGAGAACGGCGCAGAACAACGTTGTTCCGGCGCCAGACCCGAATCGAGGGAGGGATCGGGGATGGCGTCACCCAGAGGCAGCTCCGGGGGCGACACCCTGGGGGCCGGCGCCGGCGAGGTCGTGAGGTCCACCAGCGACGACCCGGATCCGGACCCGGATCCTGCGGGAGCTTGCGGTGCCGGGACCGAAGTCACCGGCGGCGTCGGGACCGAAGCACTGGACGGCGTCCGGGCCGAAGCGCCCAACCCGCTGGGACCCCCAGTCTGGACCGCTTGGCCCGAAGGCACGGCGGAGCCCAACGGAGGAGTGAGAGGCCTCATGGCCGTGAGGAAGGCCTCGATCTCCCCCGGCGTCGCGTTCTGCCCAGGGACCGACAGGTATGAAGCAGGTCGCGACGCACGCGGCTCGGGTGGAGCCGCGATGGCGGTGTCGCCCGAACCCCCGGCCGCGTCACGCGAGCATCGGGGGGGAGTCGGAAGAGCGATGACGTCTCTTCGACTTCTTGTACTTACCTGAGGACTTCGAGCCCAAAGACCGAGGACGACTCCCGGAGCTATGGTGGCTCCGACCCCGCGACCGGTCCTTCGACCTCCTCGTGGACCGGGACCTCGAGCGGTGCGGGCCGACTGCTGGAGCTCGAGTCGCTTGCGGGACCGCTCCCGCCTAGCTTTAGACGTCAGGGCTTGACAGTCGGAGCAGGCCTTGTCGTCGTGGTCGAGGCCCAGGCAATGAAGACACAGGCGGTGGGGGCCGGTAACTGACATCAGTCGGTCGCAGTTGGCGCAGGCTTTAAACCCGGGCCTCCCTACCGGCACCGTCGAAGTCGTTAGACTTCCAAAAGGATCAAAAAATGATCGAAAAAGTTTAGTAAAAAATTGACTAAGGGGTACCACTTTTTCATGATCTGCGCTTGCTGGCGCGGAAAAAAGAAGAACTGACGTCAGCGCGCGAGGGCGGCGTCTCAGTACTCCGGCGACGTCATCCCGGTGCCAAAGACGCCGACTACAAACGCGGAGCCTCAGATGACGCCTACCGACGTGCCGGGGTACTGCTACGCAAAAGTTTCCGGAACCAGTCTGATGCCTGGGGATTGTCTAAGGTAAGGAATCTAATACTAACCTGTTTCTTTCAGATCTACAGCTATACTTCTACTGTGCACAAGCACAGCATGCACCAGCGCTTCCACTGGTGAATCATCCCAAACTATCGGTCACACAGGAACAGAATATGAGGAAGGTGTTAGGAGATGTGGGATTTACAACGATGGGCACGTTATTCCCGCACAACACATTCATCCTCTTTCAAAGTCCATACTTATGTGCACACCAAACTCCGTTAAAAATGTTCACATACCTCAGATTAAGGGCGGCAATTAAAGATCTGTATGACACGTTCCCGGCAGAACCCACATCACTGCAGGCCCTACAGATAATATTAACAGCGCCAACGCATACAAAATTAGTTACAAGACTATACACCACATCCCAGAACAAACAGAGTATAGAGCCTGATAAATCACTTAAGCGGTGGGAGAAATCGACAAGGTGCCCATCTCAGAAGAAGATTGGAGCTACAGTTGTGCGCAATTACACTTACTTACATCGAATTGTAATTTACTAATTATACATTTTAGATTTCTCCATCAGACGTACTATACGCAGGTCAAATTGCACCTCTATGGCCTTAGAGCAGATGATAAATGTCAGCAATGTTCTGCCCCCCAGGCAGACTTTCTACACATGGCATGGGCATGCCCTGGCCTAAACACGTATTGGCAGGAGGTGACGGACGCACTCACCCGCATTTTAGCTGAGCCAATCCCGAACGTACGATTGGAATGCCTATTGGGTATTTACAAACTTAAACTGCCTAGACGGCGTAAACTACTTGCAGTTGCACTTTTGCTTGCGAAAAGAAGCATAGCCCTTAAATGGGGTAGCAAACGTCCACACAGATTCAAGGATTGGCTGACTGACATGCTATATTGTAAGGAAACACTAGGTGCTTACAAGGAGGAATTACCGCAGGCCTCCAGACCTAAAGACTTCTGGCAGCCACTTCTGGACTATTTACAACAACAACAAGAAGACTCTTGATCGCTAATCGGGAGGAGACACGTAGTGATGGGAAGGAACAATGTACCTGAATGCTGTTTTGATGCATAAACACACTTGTAAATTACAAACTAGGTTATTGTTAAAAATGCAAGTTCTGCTGTAAGATACTTTTGAAAGCCACTATCTTTCTGTAGATACTGTGTCTTTTGCCAATGGTCATTCAGTGTGCCTGTACTATGCTATAACGTTTCCTTAAGATGTGAAGGAAAGCAGGGGGAAGTGGATTGAAAACAATGTGCATAAATGCTGCATAATGTTTGTCTTTTGATGCTGCTTAGTGAAATAAAATTAAAGATAAAAAAATAAAAAAAGGTCTGATTGCACAAGCTCAGAGACAGAATCCAGACCAATTGGGTAAGTATAAAAAAGGTATACTTATATTTTATTTCTAAAACCAAGCAGGGCTTGGTAAAGGTAGGTAAAATGTATCAATTGTGAACCTTTACACAGAAATGCAATTGGGAATGGATTTGCAATTGTTACAGGTTGGTATGCACCCAAGTAGCACCGCCAGTGGCACTGGGGCGGTCGGGAGCAGGGGCCCAATGTTAGCCAATGGGGCCTCCGGTTAGGAGCTGCTTGCAAGCAGGACCCTCAGGTGTGGGAGCAAAGCTCTTGGGGTTAAGGTCAGCACTGCAGGGGCAAAAGATCGGCACAGGAGCTGCACCACCAGTGGCACAGGGGCAGCTGGGTGCAGGGTGCCAAGAAGACTTCAGGGACCCTGCGGTTTCCAGCGGAGACCTTCAGTTCGGCCAAGCTGCCACAGAGTCGAGCAAGGAGACTTATTGAAGGCAACCACCGGCTGGAGAGGGAAGTTGGGTTCTTGGCGGATGCCTGGATGCTGTTGGTTGGACCACCCGAAGCTATGGGGCATCGGATGACGGGGTACCTTTGGGTGTTGGGTTTCTTCAGTAGCTCCTGCCACGGTCGGGGGACCCTTCAGGTTGAGGCTGCAGGCGTCATCTTGAAACTCAAGGTAGGTCGGGGATCACCAGATCCTGGGTCAGGATCTCTGGGGAGACCTCCACGTGGTGCTGGGACACTCAAACTTGGACTATGGCGTCGGGTGCAGAGTGGTTCAGAGTTGCTGAGCCGCCTGGATCCGGATTCTCTGTGTGAGCCGTTGCTTGAGCAAATCCGGTGCTCACAGGAGAAAAAGTAGGTCAGATGAGTGCAGGAATGTCCTTCAGCTCTGGTGGTTGCTGGCTGTTCGGCTCGCCCGGGTTCTTGTTGTAGGCAGGTTGTAGAGGGTCAGGGTCCTCTAATATGAGGAGGCAAGGTTCAGGGTGGCCCTTAAATACTAGATTTAGGGGCATTAAATGGAGTGTGCAGGTCAGGACCAATGGGTCCCTTCTTTGTGGTGAGTACTGCCCCTAATATGATACCCTCCAATGGGAAGGGGCATGAGCCTCTCCTTAACTGGCTGAGTTCCCTCATCTTCAAGATGGAAGGGACTGAGATGTGTGCCTCACCTCACCTTCCCCACCTAAGGGGTGGGGTTGGCAAAGGTAGGCACCCCTCACTTCCTAGCATTTTACAAGGGGCTTACCTGTTCCCGCCAATACTCCCACCCAAAGTGGGAGGCAGAACCGGTAGGACCCAGTTGGTGGGGGCAGGAAAAGGCAAGGACAGCTTCCAAAGGCAGAAGCCTTTGAAGCTTCAGCTTTATTGACCCAGCCCATCCGGGGTTAGGAGGTATGACACCTCTGTGCAGGATGGGCTTTTGTTTCTCGACTCAGAGAGTCGAGGCTCTCTACCCAGGGCTCCAGAAGTCTGTCTGGTGGTGGAAAATGGTGGGTAGCCATTCAGGAACCATACCAGGGCTACTCATTTTCAGGGGGCATCTCTAAGATGGCCTCAGAGTGCTTTTTACATTAAGTCCCACACTGGCATCAGTGTGGGTTTAATTGGCTGAGAAGTTTCCTACCAAAATTCCCAGGTTTCAGTAAAGCCATTATGGAGCTGTAAAGTTCGTAACGACCAGCTCCCAGACCATGTACTCTTTATGCCTTTACTAAACTTAAAATGTCTAAGAATGGACTTAGACACTGTAGGGGTGCAGAGCTAGTGCATCCTACTCAAGGTGTGACTTACCTAGGCCTCAGGCAGAAGATTGTAGGCATGGCACACAGGGATGTGTGCTGTGTTGACCCTTCATTTTTCTCTGCACCAGAACACACAGGGTGCTGCAGCCCTTAGAGGCCTTCCCTGGTCACAGTGCCTTAGTTACCCATGGTACATTTTACAAGGGGCTTACCTGTGGCCAGAGATATGCCAATTGTAGGTACACATATACAGTCTTGGGAAAGAGCGCAGGCCCTAGAAACCTGATTGGCAGGGACCTAGGGCTCATCAAGTCAGGTTGCATCAGATGTCAGGAAAAAAGTGGGAGGTAACCATGCAAAAATGGCCACTTTCCTACACTACGCTATAAGCTTCCAGACCTGTGGGAACTTTGTTCACCAACCTCAGAAATGTGGCAGGTACATTCTTCAAGCCAAAAGGCATCACAATACATTGATAATGCCCACTCAGGGTTGAAAATGCTGTTTTTGGTTTTGCATTCTCAGAGAGTCTGATTTGCAAGTAACCAGTAGTCAGGTCAAATGTGCTGAGATACTTGGCAGAGGCCAGAATATCAATCATCTCATCTGCCGTGTGAACTGGATGGGCATCAGTCCTAGTGACTGCATTGATACCTCTGTTGTCTATACAAACATCATCTCTCTCTTACCCTGAGTGTGAGGTTTTGGCACAAGGACAACAGGCCTAGCCCAAGGGCTATCCGGAGGCTCAATGACTCCCAACTTCAACATCCTTTGGACCATTGTCCTGATTCAATCTCTGACATGGTCATCTGTCTGTAGATTTTACTCTTCACAGGCAGGCTGTCACCTGTGTTCTCTTCATGGACTGTCCCTCATCAGTTGCCATGAGAAAGATCACGTCAACCCTGTCAATAAAAGGCATTAGGCGGTTCACAAGAAGAACTCTGTGAGGACTTCTGGGAGTGCCTAGGTCAACCAAGCAGGTCACTTCACCTTTCTTCCCAAAAAAGTGTGGGGCGCACTCCAATTGAGGAGAGCTGCTGGGGCCACAGGCTCCAACACCCACACTGGTAAACAGTCAGTACAGCCTTTTGTCATGCCAAGCTTTCTGGAGCTCCCGGCTGGCCTCAAGGTTTTTTCTGGCCTTCTTTATGTACTCAGCCATAAGTAAACGCAGGCCAAGGGCATAGTCAACAATGTCCTGTTTAGGAGGTTTGAAAGGCTGCTCCCAGCCCTCTTAACCAAACAGAATAGACCCATAACTGGAAGTCGAAACAAAAGTTCAAATGGGCTGTAGTCATTCCACTTCTGAGGAACGTCTCTGTAGGCAAAGAGAAGGCAGGGTAGTAAGACATCCCATTTTTACCTCACCTTTTCATGGAGTCCCATGATCATACCCTTTAGGGTCTTGTTGAACTATTCAATACGCCCATTGCACTGTGGATGGTAGGGAGTGGGAAATGTGTAGGTTACACCACACTCTTTCCACATAGCAGTAATGTAGCTAGACATGAAGTTTGCACCTCTGTCTGACAAGACCTCCTTAGGAAACTCCACTCTGGAAAAGACTCCAAGAAGGGCCCTAGCCACCACAGGAGCTGTAGTGGCCCTGAGTGGAATAGCTTCTGCATACCTAGTGACATGGTCCACCACCACTAGGACGTAACTATGTCCAGAAGCTGTTGGAGGGTTTAAGGGACCAACAATGGCTATCCCTACCCTCTCAAAGGGAACCCCAACCACTGGAAGTGGAATTAAGGGGGCCTTTGTAGTGCCACCTAACTTACCACTGGCTTGGTAAGTGACACAGGAATGCCAAAACTCTTTGATGTCTTCAGACATGTGGGGCAAGTGAAAGTGAGGGACAAGCCTGTCCCAAGTCATGCTTTTTCCAAAATGTCCAGCAAGGGGAATGTCATGTGCTCGGGATAGAAGAAACCCCCTCAATTTCTGAGGTATTACCAAACTCCTGTTGGGTCCTGGCTTGGGGTCACTACACTCAGAAAATAGGAGCCCATCTTCTCAATAGATCTTATGGGACCCACTGACTTTCTCTGCCTCATCAGCAGCAGCTTGCTGTCTGAGTTGTTCAAGAGAGGGACAGGATTTCTGTCCCAGAATCAATTCTGCCTTGGAAGGGCTCACTGCCCGCAGGAACTCTACATTGTCAGGCCCATGTTTCTCTGGGACAGTTTCTTCACAGGGGCTAAGGTCATCACCCTCAGTAGACTCATCCTCACTGCAAGTTTGAGAGGAGAATAATTCCTTACCCTTCCTGCTCCTTCTCCTGGAAGCTAGCTGGTCCATTCTTTCAGGATCCAGAGCCCCCTCAGTGTCTAACTGTTTGGCCTGAGCCCTGGTAACAGCAAATGCGCTGGCAGAGATTTCCATCATATCTGCATGTGTCCTGAACTCCACTTCAGACCAGGCCGAGGTTTCTAAGTCACTGCCCAACAGACAGTCCACAGGTAGATCTGGGGAAACCAAAACTATTTTAAGGCCAGTTACCCATCTCCAGGTGAGGTTCACAACTGCCAAAGAATGATCAGTCCTGACATTGCTTGCATTGATCACTTGGTAAAGTTGATCAAGTATGATCTGGTCAGGGGACACACGTTTCACTGTCACCATACTGACACTGTCCCCTGTGTTCCTGTATGGCACAGCTTCTTGACCATTAATCAGGGGCTGTTGCCTGTACTTGCCCCAAGTTTGTTGGTCTTACAAGTAAAGTGGCAAGTTCCATGCCACTGTCACAGACAAGGGCAACCTGAGTGGGTGTTCAGACTAGGTCTGAACCTACTACAGAACCCAAGGTTAATCTTACTAATCCCTTGGGGTCATCACTACTACTTGTACCAGTGCTAGGTGCGCTGGTTGCCTTAGGGGCAGTAGTAGTAGTTTCTTTGGTTTTAGCTTTAGAGCAATTGGCATCCCTTGCTCTATGACCTTTCTCCTTACAAAGGTAACACCAAGGTTTCTTGCCAGAGGAAGAGGAGGTTTGGGACACACCCCCAGGGGAAGATTTTTGGGGACCTTGTGAACACACAAAACACACGAGAGCAGATCAAGTCTGGAAAAGATGTGTGTCTACAACAGTAGCCGTGCGGTACTGGTGGTGAATGCGTGAGACAAGGGTTGCAAAAACCATTGTTTGTTAGTAGAGGTGAGGTTCCGTGAGGTTCCGTAAGGTTCCGTGACGGTTCCGTGACGACTTGAACCCGTGTTTTTAAGTTTGTCGGAAATACATAAAAATGGTATCAGTGAACCGCAAATGATCCATTTAGTATATCCTAGTGTTTTCGCTACGCTACGAGCAAGAGCACTCCTTCCACTGACACATTTCTGATATACACATGGCATCCATCTTAGATCGTGGCCGCCATTTTGTGTTTCCTTGCCCTCACATATGCAATAGCCTCTGATCATTTCATTTACTTCACTTTGATCAAAGACACGTAGCCTTAGCCGGAGATTCACCTCTTACATGACACGTGCACCTTAAACCAGATCACGCTGAAGCTGCATGACTCGACAAAGGCTGCCTCCTCTGCCCGAGGCCAGCCCACCTGAACTGGTTTTCCTGTCCATTGTACCTGATCATGATTAGGCGGCCGAAGCCGGTAGCCTTGCCCATTTACAACCCACAAACATCTCTTATCCCGCTTTTCTATCTTCTGCACCTGGCTCTGCTCCTTTCCTTCTGGGCCTTTATTAGGGGGAGGTAACGAACTTTACGATGAGGCGGTCCGGCTCTTGAATACAATATTGACAAGGGATTGTGATGGACTGGTGGGAACCCCTCTTCGTGATGTTTGGTATCAGATATTATCGACAGTTCCTGTGTAACGCCAAATATTTATTGTTTAGAGACACAAAAGGTTTGGGAATGTACCGACATGTGAAATATTTGCCTAGAGCACAATTTTTGGTATATAAGGAGCAACCCACTTTGTACAAATCGAACAGTCTCCTAGATTCTGCCCGTGTGTAGATTCTGTGACTTCTGTGTCCCTGCAGTAATAAACCTTTGGTCTTTGACGCCACCATCGAGAAGCCCGTGTTTCTGTTCATTTGTGCACCAAGGCAGGTGGAACTCCGGGGTCTTCGGGTGTTGTACCCTGACACCTCTGGACGGAACCAAAAAGTCCAGAACTCCATTTGGCGCCCAACGTGGGGCGACGTCATTCGGTACCGGTCCAAAAGCCTGAAGAGTTCGAGAAGCTTCGTGTGAAGATTCCTGAGGGAGGCGCCCCACTTCATCGATCCCGGCATATCGCAAAAGTGGCCCTGAAGTTCTCTTCCACGAGGGTTCCCGTTCAGGACGGCTGCAGTGGGCCGTTGCCTTGACCGTCGCCCTGTCTTGGACCCGAAGTGGTGCAGTCCTTAGTACAGCGAAACGTGACGGGTTTCTCCTTGGTGACGTCTTCAGTGACTCAGTTAAGTATTTAGTGATAACTAGCTGGTTATTTTTGTGAGGATTGTTAAAAATCCTTGATCGGTTCTTGGTTTGGTTTGGTTTCGTAAGATTATCACTAGTTGTTCTGGTTACGATAATCTATTTGGTTCAGTTTTGGGTATCGATACATCAGTTCGTTTTGGTAGGCCTAAGTTCTTGGTTCGAGTGCACATATTTGTTCCGTGTTTTGTTTGTTTTGTGTTCCGGACTGAAAATGGTAAGTCGGAAAATGTTGTCTTGTTTTAGTTGCAACAGTGACTCACGATTGGAGGACTCTTGTCTGGTTCCTCCGATTGGGACTCCCCTTTATGACCTATATTGTAAGTATGGTGTGGGTCCTATAACTTATAATGAGATATGGGTCCGTTATTGTAAGAAGGATGGTGTCCTTAGTTGGCCACTGCATGGTAGTTTTGAACAAGAGATTCTCGACAATCTAGAAGCGAAATTGTTTAGGAAGAAAGCCCGGCCGGCAATGTTTGACTCTTTTCGTTATTGGCGGAAAGAATCCAAACAGAGAGAAATGAAAAGGTTGAAGAAAGAGCAAAAAGAACAAGAAGAGTTAACTCTAGAACAAGCGACTAAACAGTTGCAGGCTAACGAGTGTGAGAAGGCCATAGATGTAGCCATTAGAGAGCGTAACTTAGCGATTGACAAGTGCTATCCTGCCTTGCCATCGAAAATGGCTAAGATACTGGAGGATTCCGAAAACGATCCTCTGCTATCTTATCTGCTACGGTCGCCTCCACCGTATGCACAAGGTGCTGCGGCTCCACTTATACCGGATGTTCAATTGCCGGTTGCTGGACAACCTGGTGTTCTTGTTCCTCAGAATCAAGTTCCTATACCTCCTGTGGTGAATGTAAATGTTCCTACAGCTCCTCCTCTTCCCGCACTGCCCGCTCCTATACCTACCACTGTACCTATTGGTCCTCAAACTATTTTCCTCGATACTCCTACTGTTTCGTCATCTATTCCTACCTCTACTGCGTTCTCTATGTCTGCGAGTGTACTAACTCCACTTTCTGTTCGTCGAAGAATTACTGATTCTGTTACTAATATGCTGTCTCCTATATATCAAACCTTGATTAAGACTCCTACTCCTGACTCTGTTCAGAGACGGAGTCAGCTTCCAAGTACTGAGGAACGGGGAGTTTTAGACTCCACAGCTCTCAGATGGATTACAAAAGTTAGAAGATATAGTACGAAAGATGTGTTAGAGACATTTATGCAATGGGGAGAGCCAACGCAGCGATACGTCTTCGACGAGATGTGCTCGTTGTTGCGTGAGGAAATAGAAGAAGACGATGTCGAATCAGATTTGGAAGATTTAATTAAAATTCAAAAAGAGTTTGCTGCTGGAATGATAGTGGGCGATAATATAAAGGAAGCGATGGAACTTATTTTAAGTTTTAGGAATGATCCATCTCTTCGTTCCCCGAGAGATTTAGAGAAAGGTAGAATGAAGCCAAGTCGCCAATATCCTATGAGGGAAGTTCCTCCAATTTGGCGCGAGGCAGTACAACGTGATGATAATGCGGGTATTGCAGCTGCTCCAGCACAGTTCCAAAGAGTATGGATACATATTCCATGGAAGCGAGCAGAAGTGTTAGCAGTGAAACAGGCCTTGCCAGATCCACGTAAGAATCCAGCCGGATATTACAAGGAATTGACACAGACAGTTGAGGCTTGTATAATGAACTTAGCCGACATTGATATGTTGTTTGGTAATGTAGTTCCACAACCAGTGTGGGCTAAAATTCGTAGAGAGGATCATCAGGCTGCTTTAGGTGGTGATTGGGCAGCTATCACTGCAGCAGATGCTCAACAAATAGGTGGTGCGAAACCCGAACCCCTAATTGCTAATCTTCCAGGTAGAATAATTGATTTAATGAAGACTCTGATGCCAGCATTGCGTGTTAATTGGGACAAGTTGTCAGCGTGTAGACAGAAGAAAGACGAAAGTGTCTCGGACTTCTTCACGAGGTTCGAAGAGACTTTTGTAGACCATAGTGGTCAGGACATGAGCACTGAAGGGGGACAGAGATTGTTTGTCGATAAATTTGTGCATAATTTGTTACCTGAATTATGCAATAAATTGAAAGACTCAGAAAGTGCGTGGGCTGTATCTACGACAGCGCAAATACTTGCGACTGCACAGTACTACGAAAATAGGGATAAAGAGGAAAAGGAGAAATCAGAGAAGAAAACGAAAGATTTAAAGACTAAAGTTCTTTTACAGCAGGCGTATCCGCCTCGCACGAATCAGACTAATATGCAACAGAATTCGTATCAAAAGACAGATTATAATTCGACCAGGCCTCAATACCAGTGGAATCAGTGTGCGTACTGTAAGAAAGAGGGTCACTATAAAAATGATTGTCAGATCTTAGCGCAAAATAATGCAGCAGCAGCTCAGAGAGGTCGTGGTGGTTATGCGCAGAATTCTAGAGGACGGGGACGAGGTGCTATGCCTCCACAAACGAATGATCGTCCTTCTAATCACTTTGATCAACAAAATGTACAGTCAGCTCAACAGAATAGATCTCAGCAATATCTTGTTGAGGATTATTGTGAAGTTGAAGAGGGATTTCAACAAAATGGGTACTAGGACAGCCATGGACAGAGAGAGGGAGTAGTATCAGTTCCAGTGGATCAGAGTGGGCCTTATGTCGCAGTAGCAACATCAGGTGTAGTCGAACCGTTTCTGTTGGATACTGGTGCCGCGAAAAGTTCTATCATGCATGCGAAACTCCCTGGCGCACCTTTGTCTGGCTCAACAAATGTTTCCGTAGGTTTTTCAGGCGCCCCTGTGTACAACCCGATATCTGGTCCTTTGTCTATTTCTGTTGGACCGTGTCAATTGAAAGCACCCTTAATTTTGACGACAGGTTGTAATGAAAATCTGCTTGGTTTAGATTTGTTAAAACGACTATATGCGACATTGTACTGTTCTCCGGAAGGAGTACAGCTTACTTTGGGTAAAAGACTCACCTCTCCGATGTACTTGTCAATGGACGCACTCCCGCCGGAGCTACGTTCACTCCCTGATTCTCTTTGGGCGACTGGTCCCAATGATGTAGGTCTCCTAGAGATTCCACCGTATGTAGTAACTTTGAAAGCGAATGTGAAATTTCCAAGAATTCCTCAATATAAAATATCGAATGAAGGTGAGCATGCACTCTTATTGATTGTGCAAGATTTGATTAAGAAAGATGTGGTTGAAGAAACGCGAGGAAATGTCTGTAACAGTCCTGTCTTACCGATTCTGAAGCGAACTGATCCTACAAAGCCTCCAGTTTATAGGTTTGTCATAGACCTTAGAGAAGTTAATAAGATTGTAATTCCGCAGTTTCCTGTAGTGCCAGACATTACTGCCTTATTAACATTGATTCCTGCTACAGCTACGTGGTTCTCAGTTATAGATCTCAAGAATGCATTTTTCAGCATTCCGATAGCCGAGGAAAGCAGAGATATTTTTGGCTTCTGTCTAGGAGGTCGAAGCTTCAGATTTAAACGCGCTCCACAAGGCTATTGTGAAAGTCCATCTATTTACAGTCAAACTTTAAAAAGCCAGTTAGATTCTTTTGTCCTTCCTCCAGGTTCTGCCCTAGTACAGTACGTAGACGATCTTTTAGTGGCTGCCGATGACAAGGAAACTTGCAAGGTAGCTACAATTTCACTATTGCATCATTTGTCTAATTTGAATCATAAGGTGTCATCTTCCAAAATGCAATATTGCTGCCAAGAAGTAACCTACTTAGGTCATCTCTTGTCAAAGGAGGGAAGGAAGTTGACCCCAGAAAGAATAAAAGCAATTATGCAGATGAGTGTTCCACGCACACAGAGGGAAGTACGTGCCTTTCTAGGTATTACCTCTTACTGTAGGCAATGGATCCCAAATTTTTCACTTTTAGCAAAACCGTTGGTAGCTTTGACTGGGAAAAATGTTCCGAGTCCGGTGCCATGGTCTGATGAATGTCAAAAGAGTTTTGCTGAATTACGAAAAGCTTTGTGTTCAGCTCCTGTATTGGGTACACCTGATTACAGTAAGCCATTCACGCTCTACGTTCACGAAAAAGAAGGTTGCGCGTTGAGTGTCTTGACACAGAAGTTTGGTGATAAACAACGCCCTTGTGCGTATTTTTCATCAACATTAGATCCGGTAGCTAGAGCATTGCCTAGTTGTTTGAGGGCTACAGCGGCAGCTGCAGTTTCCATTCGACAATCTGCTGGTTTGGTGATGAACAATATGCTAGTGGTCATGGTTCCTCATGCAGTGGATACACTCATGAACCGAACGAAGACACAACACCTTACTAGTGCGAGATTATCTGGTTACGAGCTGACGTTATTAGCGAGTCATATTCAGATCAAAAGATGCAATGTATTGAATCCAGCAACATTGTTGCCGACTGATCAAGAGTCGAGTGATTCTGAGCCACATGACTGTTATTTCAAAACGGAGGAAGAGACAAAAGGTCGTATCGACTTGAGAGATACTCCTCTATCCGACCCAGATGGTACGCTGTATGTGGACGGGTCATGTTTTAAATTGGAGAATGGTGATGTGACTGCTGCCTACGCGGTAACGACTTTGAAGACGATTGTGGAGACTGCAAGAGTGAGTCAGAATTCTGCCCAAGCTGCAGAGTTAATAGCTCTTACGAGAGCGTGTGTTTTAGCTGAGGGAAAGAGAGTGAATGTGTTTACAGATAGTCAGTACGCATTTGGCGTGGCCCATAGTTTTGGCCGGTTGTGGAGAGAAAGGGGTTTCATTACGTCCCATGGGACTAAGATCCAACATGGTCAGCTAGTTAACGACTTGTTGGAATCTCTAACCTTACCGACTGAAGTTGCGATTGTGAAGTGCAGTGCTCATAAAGCAATCACGGATGATGTTGGTCGGGGAAATGCCTTTGCTGATGAAACCGCTAAACAAACAGCTAGAGACATGATGAGTAGAATGTATGTTGCTACGTCTGCAAGATGGATTGCTGAGTCTGGAATGTGTGAGGACACTATGGAAAGTGTGAAAGAGATTCAGAAAGAAGCGACTGAGGAAGAGAAACGCGTATGGAGAGAAAGTACGGGCAAATTGGACTCGAATGGATGTTGGATCGATTTGACAGAACAGCAGCGTTGGATGTTGCCTGATGCGTATGTGCTTGCAGTAGTGACGATGGCGCATGGAGTGGCGCACATAAGTTCTAAAGGGATATGTAAGATGTTAGCTCCGGTTTGGAAGAATGAGGGAATCAGTAAGTGTGCAGAGAGAGTGGTGAAAAATTGTATGGTGTGCTTGATGCATAATCCTGGCAAGGGAACTCCAACTCCAGCTGGTCATTTTGCTCCTCCTTCCTGTCCCTTTGAAGTAATACAGTTAGACTTCATTCACATGGAACGCTGCAACAATTTAAAATACGTCCTGGTGGTAGTTTGTGCTTTTTCCAGGTGGATAGAAGCATACCCACTAAAGGACAACACTGCTTTATCAACTGCCAAAATTCTTCTCAAAGAATTTTTCCCTAGGTACGGAATGCCACGGATTGTATGGTCAGATAACGGAAGTGAGTTTATAGGGAAAGTTATGCAGAGTGTGTGTGCTGGTCTAGGACTGAAACAGAAATTCCATAGTGCGAATCATCCCCAGTCAGCTGGTTTAGTCGAGGGTTACAATGGCACCCTCAAGCTTAAAATAGCCAAAATTCAAGCATCCACAGGTTTAGCCTGGCCAGACGCACTTCCTTTGGCCTTGTTATCAACGAGAGCAACAGTGCATTCTAGAATAGGGCTTTCTCCATATGAGATTGTATTTGGCCGCCCGGCAAATGTCTGGGGTGTGCCAAGGCCTAAACAATTTTGCTCCATTGAATATCCTATGTTGATAGACTACCTTTACGACTTGACTGCTAAATTAAGTCTTATTCATCAACAGGTTTTTGATGCACTACCAAAGCCTCCGGAGAGTCCAGGGCATCAACTGAAACCGGGTGACTTCATTGTGGTCCGGAACTTCGCGAGGACAAAGAATCTTCAGCCTCGCTACATCGGCCCCTTCCAAATCCTGCTGGCAACGAGGACAGCTGTACGTGTTGCTGGCCGGAAGAACTGGATCCACGCTTCTCACGTAAAGCGTGTTCCACTGCCGCTGCCCTACGACGACTGGGTGAAGAAGGGAATTGGTGCCTCCGAATCTGAAATAACTCCAAAATTTGTCCCTTTCAGCGATGCCGATTTGATTTCTGACACTTTGAAACGTGACTCTCCTCTTGAAAAGACTACTTTGAACATTGAACATTTGTCTCCAGCATCAGAAGAAACTTTGCCATCTGCGAACTTAAACTCTACAACAACTGCTAGTGATACACTATTTTCCGATCAGACAGTACCAGCGAAGCAGAAATACAACCTTAGAAGCCATAAAACGAACTAATAAAGCAGGCAACTGCATATTGTGATTTTGATATTTATATACATTGGACTTTTTTGCTTTTCAGCCAGGAAGTTTGCTATTGTTTATTGTTTTTAATAAATTGCCTTGCCGTCTGGGTAGCCGTAGGGTCGTGGCTGTGTGCCTAGTTTGAATTTGCAGGGGTCTGACACAAGGTCGATCTTTCTGTTAGTACTGGGAACTCCCAGGGCTGACAGAGGCATTTTCATCTACGTACACATCATCAGTGGTCGCGAGCGGATTGTAGAAGATGGAACTTCCTGCGCTGCAACGAGAAAATGTGATTTACGTTCGCAGAAACAGACTAAATAGAATTCTTCATAGCAAATGTTTCTTGATGCAATGTGCCATTACATTTTTGATTGTTTTAGCAACACTGGTGGGTGGAATTGTCTTTAGCATAAATTTGATTTTTGTGCCAGTATCTACAGTACCTCCCCTTGATCCTGCTATTTCTACTGTTTCTTCTATACACTCTTTTCACTCGTTTCCGGAACATGAGCAAGCTCGACGCTCAGAATTCATTAATAATACTTTTGTACAGCTCTTGCACCAACACCAACTGGTAGTTAACACGACAGACTGTTGGGTGTGTGGCTTGATACCCCACACTATGGATAAAGGTATTCCCTATCTGGTTTTGCCTTTCAGCTATAATGGATCATTTCAGGCCTTCCAAACCATCTTTGCTTATGCTCTTGAAACCTATCCTCCACGCCCACCACGTTCCACTAAATATAACTCTGCCAACAAAGCTTTAGTCCAGGGAATTATTGACATGGTTAAGGACGTCAATAATACTCCATCTTACCCTAGAGACGAATTGCGAGTATATTTAAGTTGGAATACTTCAGAGTATCGCCTTAGTTTAGGAGAAAGCAAGCGTAAAAGCTCAACTCCAATCTGGGTCGTACCTCACCGAGGTCAGGTCTGCCTGCAAGGTAATGGGAGAAATCCGAGAGCTCAGCTAGGGAGAAGTGAGTGCGTAGAGACTTATGTGTTTCCGGCTAACTCCTCCCCGGCCTTCCTCACTGCTAGGGGTACCTACTTCATTTGTCGAGACAGAGCTTATACATGGTTGCCTGCCGACTTCTCAGGATCATGTTACATTGCTCGATTGTTGCCTCCGACATACACTGCTTCACCGGATTACCACAGAACAAGAGTAGCAAGAGGTGTTTTCAGTAAGGAAGATACCGCTGGTCAGGAAGCTGGAGACTTCTTCAAAGGCTTCCTTCCGTTCTGGGGGCCTATGGCCAATAGTAGAAACATACGTCAGCTAACACGGGTAGTTGAATCTACTATTACCGAAACTGCTGGTGCCCTTAGCAATCTGACAGCTGAGCTTCAGGCGGATAGGCTCATGACATTGCAGAACCGTATGGTTCTAGATGTTATACTTGCAGATCGAGGTGGGGTATGCAGAATGATCCAATCGAGCTGCTGTGTCTTTATTCCTAATAATGCTCCAACAGTTTACGAGGCGATCTCTAAGTTGCACAAGATTTCGGACTCCATACATGTAGATGAGGGAAACTGGTCCTTTATGGAGTGGGTTTGGACTCTGATCTCAGCGTGGGGATGGAAGGTTCTAATGGTCATTGGTGTCATCTTAATATTACTATTCTCATGTTGTCTGATTATCCAGTGTGGTCCTGCTCTGTGTAGTCTTTGTGCTACAACCTGTTTTAGAAAACCACCTGCGTTTGGAGAAAAGACACGAGAAAGGATGATGATACAACAACATGTCACTGACCTGATGAGCATAGAACTAGACTCTGACATAGACTGAGTAATTGCCTATGTAAGGGCAAAAGGAGGGTCTGAGGTTCCGTGAGGTTCCGTAAGGTTCCGTGACGGTTCCGTGACGACTTGAACCCGTGTTTTTAAGTTTGTCGGAAATACATAAAAATGGTATCAGTGAACCGCAAATGATCCATTTAGTATATCCTAGTGTTTTCGCTACGCTACGAGCAAGAGCACTCCTTCCACTGACACATTTCTGATATACACATGGCATCCATCTTAGATCGTGGCCGCCATTTTGTGTTTCCTTGCCCTCACATATGCAATAGCCTCTGATCATTTCATTTACTTCACTTTGATCAAAGACACGTAGCCTTAGCCGGAGATTCACCTCTTACATGACACGTGCACCTTAAACCAGATCACGCTGAAGCTGCATGACTCGACAAAGGCTGCCTCCTCTGCCCGAGGCCAGCCCACCTGAACTGGTTTTCCTGTCCATTGTACCTGATCATGATTAGGCGGCCGAAGCCGGTAGCCTTGCCCATTTACAACCCACAAACATCTCTTATCCCGCTTTTCTATCTTCTGCACCTGGCTCTGCTCCTTTCCTTCTGGGCCTTTATTAGGGGGAGGTAACGAACTTTACGATGAGGCGGTCCGGCTCTTGAATACAATATTGACAAGGGATTGTGATGGACTGGTGGGAACCCCTCTTCGTGATGTTTGGTATCAGATATTATCGACAGTTCCTGTGTAACGCCAAATATTTATTGTTTAGAGACACAAAAGGTTTGGGAATGTACCGACATGTGAAATATTTGCCTAGAGCACAATTTTTGGTATATAAGGAGCAACCCACTTTGTACAAATCGAACAGTCTCCTAGATTCTGCCCGTGTGTAGATTCTGTGACTTCTGTGTCCCTGCAGTAATAAACCTTTGGTCTTTGACGCCACCATCGAGAAGCCCGTGTTTCTGTTCATTTGTGCACCAAGGCAGGTGGAACTCCGGGGTCTTCGGGTGTTGTACCCTGACACCTCTGGACGGAACCAAAAAGTCCAGAACTCCAGAGGGAGGCTGAAGCAAGTCCCATCAGACCACCCATGTGGTGGAGTTTACGTCATGTGGGAAATGTTAATCATGCCATCCCAAGTCCGACCATATAGTGCCGGTGCGGGAATGGATGTCAAAAGTATCATCATAAACATGCATCCTAAAGTGATGTGAAAGAAGAAAGTGCAGTGCTCAAATAATATTGCAGATTAAATTAAAATTAACTATCCGGACTCCAGAAGGCATTGTGACAGAAGTCCGGGTGTTAAAGATTAAAAAGACACGCTGGGTAGTAAGACTACCCTCTAGCGCAGTGCGGTATGGTCGACATGTTTCAGCCTTGCGGGCATCTAGCCCAGCTTTCTTCAGGCCCGTTGACAAAAATTAGCTACTACAACTGCATACAAGGTGTATAGATAATGAATTATAGAACTGTACTGACAAAGTTACTTCTATATCAAGAATGTGGATACTTAGATGTCCACTGGAGGGAGAGGAATGAATCTTCTTCCTGTCAACAAACAGAAAGACACTGTGTCAAACAACACCAAGTACAGCGCACACACCACGGCGCACACACATAGAGACCGTGCAGGCACACATGCATGAAAAATTAGAATTTCACATGAATGAAAAGCATACTAGCTTGATCACACTGAGGCATTTCCTCACCGTGATACTCACCCAGCTTTGTGTGGGATACGACCTCACCTCACCCGGCAACCGCTCGGGAGAATGAGGCCCCGCTCTGTAGTGTAAAGATAAAAAGACTCAGTAAGCACTTAACTCTACCGTGTCTAAGCCGAATGGCTTTACACTGAAACCCAACAAACGTGTGATAGTGGCCCCATTGCAATGCCTGACACTGACAAACCCCAGGATGCATAGGTATCGTACATTTAATGATATTCAAGGAATATTAGTATCCCGAATATTTGCAAGGAATAAGACCTGTTGATAACCATGGCCTATTAGCAAACAAGGCGCTAAGGTGAAGATAAGGTATCTGAGCGTACACCCATGAATGGCTACCCAGAACCTGTTCTCATTTGTCAAGTACTTGATTGTAGGGGATAAAAAAGGCAAAATCCCCATCCCACCGCCGAGTCTGTGAAAAGTACAGGGCCATATGGGCTCTCTCTAGTCTAGTTGGCTCAAAGGCACAGTCCCCTTAAAACACACCTAGACCCTGGTAAAATGAAAGGCAGAGCACTGGGCGTCAGGGCGTCTCACCTGTCCGTCGGTACCTCAGTAATGATGGCGAGCGGAAGTGGAGGCGAGTTGCAGAAACGCCCTTCCTCCTTAAGTAGCCTCATTGCATGGAGTGCTAAACCCTCCGCTATTAACCGGCTAAACAGGGTCGCGAAATGTTTGCCAAAAGATACGCTAGTCGGGAGCGCCTGCGCGGAGAGATGCGGCGCATTACTCTCTCGCGCATGCGCGCTCGTCTGTACCCGTAGTACCCTCAAATCAACATTGCGCCATACATCATCCACAGGGTCACAAGGATCCATATAAATGGTTCTATTCCTGTATGGGTTGATTCGAAGCATCAAAGAGTTATTTCACTGGGCACAAACAAAACTTAAGGACACGATCGCATGCCCCTAGAGGAGACACTACTCCTCAGACACGAGACCGGCGGTGTACTCCACTCTGGGTTAAGCAAGTGTAAGAGGTTTTGTATCGGTTAGGAGTGTGAATTATGAGCGCGCATTTTACCGCTGTGGATTCCAATACTGCCCGATGGAGTATATCAAGGTCAACTTTCATTGGCATGGAGTAAAAATATACGTAGAGAGAGTGACTCATCAGAGAACTGGGAAGGGGACCAACAGTGTCTGGAAATGGATCTAGGGCTCTTAAAAGACAAGTGTACCAAAATTGGTCATTGTATATTAGGTCAGATGGCAAGCATCATGAAGAATTATTTTTATTTAAACATTGATGAATGGGATGTTATTATCCTGGGGTGTTCAGTGGAGGCAGGCAGACGGGCGACACACACAATTAAGTTGGGTGAGCTAGAAGGAGTAAACTGAGCTGCGTTTACATCCTGATCAAATAGACCCGCAACTGGAAGTTGCACTAAATACTGTAAACAAAAACGGTGTGTGGAGGGTCAAGGGGAGAGTTTAATGACCTGTCTGCTCGCTCCCCAACATCAAGATACAAAACACACGAGAGCAGATCAAGTCTGGAAAAGATGTGTGTCTACAACAGTAGCCGTGCGGTACTGGTGGTGAATGCGTGAGACAAGGGTTGCAAAAACCATTGTTTGTTAGTAGAGGGAGGCTGAAGCAAGTCCCATCAGACCACCCATGTGGTGGAGTTTACGTCATGTGGGAAATGTTAATCATGCCATCCCAAGTCCGACCATATAGTGCCGGTGCGGGAATGGATGGCAAAAGTATCATCATAAACATGCATCCTAAAGTGATGTGAAAGAAGAAAGTGCAGTGCTCAAATAATATTGCAGATTAAATTAAAATTAACTATCCGGACTCCAGAAGGCATTGTGACAGAAGTCCAGGTGTTAAGGATTAAAAAGACACGCTGGGTAGTAAGACTACCCTCTAGCGCAGTGCGGTATGGTCGACATGTTTCAGCCTTGCGGGCATCTAGCCCAGCTTTCTTCAGGACCATCATTTTACCAGGGTCTAGGTGTGTTTTAAGGGGACTGTGCCTTTGAGCCAACTAGACTAGAGAGAGCCCATATGGCCCTTTACTTTTCACAGACTCGGCGGTGGGATGGGGATTTTGCCTTTTTTATCCCCTACAATCAAGTACTTGACAAATGAGAACAGGTTCTGGGTAGCCATTCATGGGTGTACGCTCAGATACCTTATCTTCACCTTAGCGCCTTGTTTGCTAATAGGCCATGGTTATCAACAGGTCTTATTCCTTGCAAATATTCGGGATACTAATATTCCTTGAATATCATTAAATGTACGATACCTATGCATCCTGGGGTTTGTCAGTGTCAGGCATAGCAATGGGGCCACTATCACACTTTTGTTGGGTTTCAGTGTAAAGCCATTCGGCTTAGACACGGTAGAGTTAAGTGCTTACTGAGTCTTTTTATCTTTACACTACAGAGCGGGGCCTCATTCTCCCGAGCGGTTGCCGGGTGAGGTGAGGTCGTATCCCACACAAAGCTGGGTGAGTATCACGGTGAGGAAATGCCTCAGTGTGATCAAGCTAGTATGCTTTTCATTCATGTGAAATTCTAATTTTTCATGCATGTGTGCCTGCACGGTCTCTATGTGTGTGCGCCGTGGTGTGTGCGCTGTACTTGGTGTTGTTTGACACAGTGTCTTTCTGTTTGTTGACAGGAAGAAGATTCATTCCTCTCCCTCCAGTGGACATCTAAGTATCCACATTCTTGATATAGAAGTAACTTTGTCAGTACAGTTCTATAATTCATTATCTATACACCTTGTATGCAGTTGTAGTAGCTAATTTTTGTCAACGGTCCTGAAGAAAGCTGGGCTAGATGCCCGCAAGGCTGAAACATGTCGACCATACCGCACTGCGCTAGAGGGTAGTCTTACTACCCAGCGTGTCTTTTTAATCTTTAACACCCGGACTTCTGTCACAATGCCTTCTGGAGTCCGGATAGTTAATTTTAATTTAATCTGCAATATTATTTGAGCACTGCACTTTCTTCTTTCACATCACTTTAGGATGCATGTTTATGATGATACTTTTGACAACCATTCCCGCACCGGCACTCTATGGTCGGACTTGGGATGGCATGATTAACATTTCCCACATGACGTAAACTCCACCACATGGGTGGTCTGATGGGACTTGCTTCAGCCTCCCTCTACTAACAAACAATGGTTTTTGCAACCCTTGTCTCACGCATTCACCACCAGTACCGCACGGCTACTGTTGTAGACACACATCTTTTCCAGACTTGATCTGCTCTCGTGTGTTTTGTATCTTGATGTTGGGGAGCGAGCAGACAGGTCATTAAACTCTCCCCTTGACCCTCCACACACCGTTTTTGTTTACAGACCTTGTGAACACTCCTTTTTGTTTTTACTTTCTCCCCACCCTTCTCCTGGGATAAAAAAGAAGAAAATAAGTTACTTACCTGTAACTACAGTTATCCAGTATTAGTATCTTTCATAGATTCACATGCCTGAATCATTCCCCGTCGTCGAGATGGGAGTCCCACGGTACAATAAACAAGCAATATTCCAGAAATGCCATAGGCCACAATGGCCCTGAGCCCTACTAATATAGCCTATCTATGTCCTTTTTCAATAAAGGACCAAAAGCTGAATGCAGCCAATCAGCTGCTAGCACTCTCTAGAACCTTCCCAGCAGAGGCAGTTTCCTTCAGATTTTCCCAGTGAGAAGTGATTGTCCTGATATATAAACAGAAACCGCCTCTACGGGGAGGAGGGTGGGTGCATGTGATTCTATGAAAGATACCAAATACTGGATAACTGTAGTTATTGGTAAGTAACTTATTTTCTTATCCAGTATTGGGGTATCTTTCATAGATTCACATGCCTGAATCAGAATAATAAGCAGTACCATCCAACTTTCTAGTTTGTCTATTGAGGATGGTGGGAGACTTACACATCTCAAAATTTTAGGTTACAAGAGGAGAACATTACTTATGTGACAAACAACTTCATATATATCTCTATAGCGAGAGAAAAATATAAGAGTATAATGTAACCAAAGGTATACTTTACTTAGAAATGCTTTACATATTTCCTTTATATGTAATAATATATGTACATATATATATATATATATATACATATTACCCAGTGGCGGTCGCCAGTAGGTATAGATAGTTAGGACCTAGTTACCATAGGAAATCCCCAACATTCTATTGGGAATAACTGTGGCACCGATTGAGGAATCTGCGTGTAATGTTCCTTAAAATTGCTTCGCTCCCTGAAAGTTTCGGGGGGATTCGTCAAGCGGGGGCCGAGAAAAAAGGGGGTTCCCAAAACGTGTTTTCCCCATGTTAATTTAGACACGGCTACAGACCGAACGGCTAAACGGAATTACACCAAACTTGGCAAAATGGTAGGGACAGGTATGCAGTAGTGCCTTTTACTATATTTGGTGAAAATCCCTCCAGTAGTTGTTGAGAAAATTGAATTTGAGCAAATTATATATCTATATGCACTCAACATTCTATTGGGAATAACTTTGGCGCCGATTGAGGAATCTGTGTGTAATTTTCCAGAATTTTGGCCAGCTCCGCTCGGCTCCTTCCCTGAAAGTTTCGGGGGGATTCGTCAAGCGGGGGCCGAAAGGGGGGTCCCAAAACATGTTTTCCCCATGTTAATTTCCATAGGGACTTTTAGACACGGCTACAGCCCGAACGGCTGAATGGAATTACACCAAACTTGGCAAAATGGTAGGGCCTGGTATGCAGATGTGCCTTTGCTATGTTTGGTGATAATCCCTCCAGTAGTTCTTGAGAACATTGAATTTTAAAATTTTCAAATGGCATTTTCTATGGGACCTTTAGACATGGCTACAGCCCGAAAGGCTGAACGGAATTGCACCAAACTTGGCAAAATGGTAGAGACAGGTATGCAGTAGTGCCTTGTCTATATTTGGTGAAAATCCCTCCAGTAGTTGTTGAGAAAATTGAATTTGAGCAAATTATATATCTATATGCGCTCACCGTACGCGCACCGTACGCGCACCGTACGCGCACCGTAGGCATACGTGCGCGTACCCTTATGTGCGCGAGCGAGTTTCTGATTGGCTGGCAGTCGACTGTCAACATTATAAACTGTCCAAAGCAGGAAGTGTTGGCCACCATCTTGTTTTTCAGGAGAACTGAGGCACAAGAGAGCCCAAAACAAGAGTGGAAAACACAAAAAGGGGGCAGGGTCGAGACCCCCCAACCCTCTAGCTAAAGAATCGCGGGGTATGCGCACCGTACGCGTACGGTAGGCGTACCGTGCGCACACCACGCGATTTTAAAAAAATGCACTTGGTGGTCCTTCTGGGACCCCCTGAGAAGCTCTAGGGGGTCAGGGGGTCTCAACCCTGCCCCCTTTTCGTGTTTTCCACTCTTGTTTTGTGCTCTCTTGTGCCTCACTTCTCCTGAGAAACAAGATGGCTGCTCAGGTGGTCCCAGAAGGATAATAACATATATAAACGTTACCCGTTAATAGAATTAGCATTTACAAAACCTTTGAAATTTATTTAAAAAAAATATAGGTTTCGCGCCTGATATAGTTAGGAATTAGCATTTAAAAAACCTTGCAAATTCACTGAAAAAACCATAGGTTTCAAGCCTTATATAGTTAGGAATTAGCATTTATAAAACCTTGCAAATTCACTTAAAAAACCATAGGTTTCAGGCCTTATATAGTAAGGAATTAGCATTTAAAAAACCTTGCAAATTCACTTAAAAAACCATAGGTTTCAGGCCTTATATAGTTAGGAATTAGCATTTTAAAAACCTTGCAAATTCACTTAAAAAAACAATAGGTTTCAGGCCTTATATAGTTAGGAATTAGCATTTAAAAAACCATTGAAATTGCTCCTATATAGTTAGTTGTACTAACTATATTTCGCGCACCCACAATCAACTGCTGGTGATGTCACATATTACATCATTCATGACATGGTCAGTGACATCACTGATGACATCACTGATGACATCTCAAATGACATCACTGATGACATCACTGATGACATCTCATTTGACATCACTGATCACATCACTGATGATATCATTCGTGTGATAATACGATGCACCTCCTCACACTCTATTATAACCTTTGATACACCCAGTGTTAAATACAGACTACCATTCTTGAAACCATTGACACACCAATACCAGTTTCTACATACGCACTCAATGATTCCTAGGTCTACACACACATTCACTTATTCACCCATAGAATCACTCATACATACAGTCACTCATCAATACAACACTATCATATGCACTCATACACCTATACAGACACTCACACACTGCCACTCATCCATGGAGTTACTCACACACCTAGTCAGTCATGCAAAGAATCAATCACACTTCCATTTCCTCAACTATGCAGTTATACACACAACACCTTACTTATTCAAAAATATACTAACACATACTTACTCTCTTATACAATCACTGATACAAGTACACAATGATCCATACAGCCACTCGCACATTCACTGGCTCTCATGTATAGTCATTCATATATGCCAACTCTCACATGCACTGTGTTTTACACATGTACTTACTTGGCCATGTAGCACTGAGATATCCATTCACTCACCAACACACCCATGCACACAGTCAACCGCCCATATAGCTGTTTCCACATGCACTCTTGAACTCATACACCTAGTGAATCAACTGCTCACACATCTATGCACAGAGTCACACACCTCCCAGCCACCCACACACACACTCAGTCTCCCATTCAAATACTTGGGCAACCAATCAATAACCCATATAGCCACTCATATAGCTACTGATCAACACATGCAGCAGCTTACACAACAACAGGCATACTGATGCACACATTCAGACAGTTTAGTCACTAACCCATGCATTTAGTAAGACACATTTAATCACTCACTCATACAGTCAGTCACGCACCTACTAAATCCTTCTTCAAGACACTTATACATCCACTCATTCTTCAATATGTAAAACATATTTAAACTTTACAGAAACACACAGTCACTGGATGATGTCATCAGTGATTTCAAATGAGATGTCATCAGTGATGTCATTTGAGATGTCATCAGTGATGTCATCAGTGATGTCACTGACCATGTCATGAATGATGTAATATGTGACATCATCAGCAGTGGATTGTGGGTGCGCTAAATATAGTTAGTACAACTAACTATATAGGAGCAATTTCAATGGTTTTTTAATTGCGAATTCCTAACTATATAAGGCCTGAAACCTATGGTTTTTTAAGTGAATTTGCAAGGTTTTTAAAATGCTAATTCCTAACTATATAAGGCCTGAAACCTATGTTTTTTTAAATGAATTTGCAAGGTTTTTTAAATGCTAATTCCTAACTATATAAGGCCTGAAACCTATGGTTTTTTAAGTGAATATATATATATATATATATATATATATATATATATATATATATATATATATATATATATATATATATATATATATATATATATATATATACTTAGAGCTATTCAGTTTAATATCTGCAACTATCATAAAGAAAACAAAAGCCTCTTTCCAAAGACTAGAAAGAGGCTTATCTTAATGGAAAAGATGGCGAAGTACTGCCTGCCCCACTGATGCATCAGCGTCCTGTGCGGATTCTAGACAATAGTGCTACGTGAAAGTATGCATGGTACTCCAGTTTGCAGCACAGCAAATCTTTTCCAACTTCACCCCTGCGAAGAGGGCAGTTGAAGTTGCAACCGCTCTGGTAGAGTGAGCGTTTACTATCCTTTTCAAAGGCTTGTTAGCCTTGATATGACAGAATTGGATCGCAGAAGAAATCCATCTTGCAATAGGGCCAGAAGAAGGGCAACTTTCCATGTGAGGTATTTCAAATCAACTTTATGAACGGGTTCAAAATGCCTTTTCATGAGCTGTGTCAGAACTACATTTAAGATCGATTCCGGGGGGGGGGGAGGTGTCCGCACTGGTGGGCAAAAACGGAATAGTCCTATCATGAATTGTTTGACAAGACTTGATACATACAGAGAAGTGCCACACAAAGCTCTTCTATAGCGAGAGATGGAGGCTAGATGCACTTTGACCAAAGAGAAAGCTAAATCTGATTTTGCCAAAGAGAGAAGATATGGTAAAATGTGTTGCGGGGATATCTGAAATGGATGTAGATCATTTCAATGGCACCAGACACAGAATCTTTTTACACTTTAGCTAGTATGTCTTATTGGTGCTTCCCACTCTGAATTTTGAGAGAATGTCTCTACACTCCTGAGAAATACTCATGTCCTTGAATTCCATGAATTCAGGAGCCAGGCATGTGTAATGGCTGCCTTTTTGCTAGCTCTTTGGAGAAGGAGAATGATGGAGAGTGACTCCAGCCTATCACCCCCATAGCATAGGGATTAGGCCGATAGACAGGGACCCTTTCTTATATATATATTAGGGCATTTTCGTACCATTTTCCTTAAAGTAAGGCTTATGAATTTAAGTTAGGGGATAGATATATAAGTATTAGTTATGATTTGCTCATTTACTAACATGCTGGGCTATTATCTATGGAGCTATGCATATTGTGGGCTCCGTAGGCCTTAAACGAGACAGACTCCATTTTGCTTTCTGCCCGGTAGCTCGAGAAGGCTTTCTAGGTGAAGTGTAATGTTTTAGTTTCAAGCTGTTGTTCGCTTGGAGAGAACCGGTTCAGGCTGACCCTTATCGAAGGAATGTATTTTTCTCCACTCCGAAGACACAACTTCAGGCCGGCCGGCTGGGAAAGTGTCCTTGGTACGGGGAGGTACAAGAATTTGGTGGGCGGCAGGTTACTGGCCGTGAATTTCCATGAAGGAACGGGCTTTGATATTAGCGAAGGTGTTAGTCAGTTTGTCAGTTAGTCCGTAGGCGGCATCTAGCTGTTAGCATCTCTGCCATTATTCATCTCATGGTGGACAAGTCGCCATCTTTGAAGTCGGAGAAAGATTTAAGACCGAAACTCTCTGAGAAAGACTGAACGAGAAGCAGCGCGGAGCGCACTGACAGAGAGAGAGAGAGAGACGGTAGCTAATAATCAGCAAGGTTCCGGTGTCCTGAAGGGAAGCAGACGAGGTTGAGCCTAGCGGTGCAGACGTGTACTTGTGACGGCTGGGGTGTGACTGCAAGGCGAGCCAGGATACAGAGACGAGAAGGGAACCTAGATGACTGCCGAGTCCAGACTTCCCACTAATAAGGTGACCTCTGTCTAAACTTTAATAGAATGTGCACTCTAATCTTTACCTTTTCTTTGCAGAATGTCTGTTGCATAGTAATGTGATCGGTGTCTATTGTTAATAAATATCCTAATTCTTATAGAATTATTGTGTACCTGGTGTTCATGTTCAATCCTAGTAAACTGCATTCCTAGATGAGAGTTGTTTATGTGAACGGATGAGAAATCCCGATCAGGTAAATGGTGATCAAATAAAGAGGGAGTGAGTGGACCTGTGATGTCAAGAGCAGGGAGTACACTATACGATTTGGAACTATATTCAAAGTTATTATTATTATAGTTTTACCCCGGGTAGGTAACTGAGACTTGGTCCCGATAACTGTTCATAGGAATGTGGTCGTCGTTGATATACGGCGTTAGTGAGAACACTGGGGAGGACTACCAGTGCCGATACCCACAGGATTGTGGCTTGAATAAGTGAGGGCGCTAGGGGGTCGAACTAGCGTGTAGATCGACAGGATTGTTGGTCGTTTGGAAACGGGAGCATTGGGTTCTGCAGGCCCATGTGTAGTCGCACCGGATTGTGCGCAATATCTGCCCTAGGGTAGACCGGTCTGGGTCGGGGTGGCCGCGAGACCAACTGATGTGAATAAGATATTGTAGAAAATTCCTATATATGTATATTATCATTCCCCATCCTTAGGTGTGACCTGTATATATATCTGTAAATCTATCCATTGTGAATACGATCTGAGGAGGGAAGGTGAGTACGTTTTGGCTGGGTCATAGGGGCCCCTGGGGGCTGATCCCATCTAAACAGAAAATCCAGCCATAACATCTGGCGTCACGAACTGTTTACGAAGCCTGTGTGCATTGTGTTGTTTTAATCTTGTTGGTTTGCGCTCGGCTTGTACGTATAAAATTTTGTTTATAATTGTGTATATAATTTTTTGTGTGTCATTATGTTTGCGAAAAAATCATCGTCGGTTTTCAAATTACCGATTCAGATTCCCGGCTGGGAATGTACCCCTTACGAGGCCTTGGCCCGTGAGTGGGCTGATTCTACTGGTTTGAGTGAAAATTGGTCTTCATGCTTGGAGCAGGCGGAGCCTGCCGATGTTGTATCGTGCTTGCAGAAAGCGCCAGTAGTGAAGGGTGATGAACTTCCTATTTTAGGACGCAGAGGGTGGATTGTTCTTAATGCGTACAGAATATTGCATGAGAAGTTTGTTCAGCTACAGAAGCGGTTTAAAGATATGGAAGGACAGTGTGTTGAATTACAAAATGCACATACTCTGTTGCGTTGTCAAAATAAATTGCTTGCCGACAAACTTGAGACATATCAGACCATTGCTGAAAGAGCTGCGGTCCGTATTGCACGATATAAGTATAAACATCGTCGTGGTCGTGTATCTACACGCAAAGTGCGTATGGTTGTAGCGAAAGCTGGAATGGATTGGAACCCCGATGAGTGGGACGGTAATATCTGGGATTCTCATACTTCTGACTCCTCGGCAGAGGAGGGTGACAAGCGCGAGTCTTCTCGCTCCGGACGTGATTGTAAATCTGCTTCGTGTACTGATATGGGTCCCGACACCGACCGTGCTCGTTCTTCCCGTTCAGATGACGTGGCTTGCACTGATTGTGCTACTAAATCTAAGCTGCGGGCTTCCTCGGAAGCTCTTCCTGCAGTTTCTGCTCACCCGATTTTTCGACGAAAGTTACAACAGGCCCCTGGTAATCCGGGTGGTATTGCTCTTGATTGTATTGAAGACTTTACTCAACAGGAGGTTAGTGACATTTTGCAACGATTTCGACAACGGCCTGGTGAGGCCTTGCTTACCTGGATGGTGCGTCTTTATGAACTTGGCGCTGCCGGTATTATGCTCGATGCTGTTGATTGCTTACGATTTTGCTCTTTGAGTTCTGATTCTACGATTCAGGATCATTTTCGGAATTATAATGGTGCTGGTCAAATTTCTTTGCTCCAGCTTGCGTCCGACGGCTGTAATCATAAATATCCAACAGAATCTGATTGGCCTACTGATGAGAAACCGTGGTACACTCTGCGCGATGCGTCGCAACGTTTAAAAGAGGAGGTCATGAAAACGGCTATCTTTCTTAGTACTGCTGATAAACTTTTGGATGGTCTTTTGACATCTTCTGTGCGTAATCGCATTATACGTTCTTCTCTTGTTGCTTACAAGCAGGTCATGATGACATTATTGATTAACCAAACTGGCAACCCTTTGTCTGTTGTGCTTGAATCTGTTCGTCAGCTTGGTGAGCTGGGTGAATGGTTTAAACTTGAAAGACAATCTCGGCCTGAGGGTCGTACTGGTGGTGACTACAAGTTCTCTAGACGTGACATGTTCCTTGCTCTCATTGCTGATGGTGTCAAAAAGGAAGACATTGATGGTGAACCTAATAATCGCTTATGGGACATGTTTCATAAGCGTGGTCTGGATCGAAAGGAGGGTGCCCGTCGTGTGCGAAAGAATGAGTATGATCGTGGTTCGGATGACAGTGGTGATGAGAGACGACGTGTGAATTCTGATCGCCGTGATGATCGGCGCTATGAACGTGATGGATCCCCTCGTCGTAATGATGGAAGGGGGAGAGAGGATGATCGTGAAAGAGGAAGTGATGATCGTGTTTCCAACAGACAACGAGATGCAAGGAGTTATTCCCCTGACGTACGAAAGAGGGAGGATCGTAACAGACTCTCTGACCGTAATTCACATCTTTTTGAGCCTGACACTAATCCGTTTCGTACTGGAGACGGATATGAACAAGACATTCTAATACCAAAGAAAACCGAGAGTATTTACCCTGATTTGTCTTGGTTGACAGAGCGCAGGAAAAATGACTAGGAAATAGGTCAAGCTCCGGTACGCAAGTGGGCCCACAGAGATTACAGACCCTATGTAGATATTGAGATTTTTTGGAAACATCGTAATATCCAAAGGGCCCGAGCGTTAGTTGATACTGGGGCGGAGGCCACTTTAATTCATGGTAAATCGAGAAAGTTTCATGGACAGTCCTTTACGATTACTGGTCTGGGTGGTAAAGAAACACCCGCGGTTCAGACTGCACTCGAAATTAAAATTGGTAGAATCCCTCGTAGAGAATACTCTGTGTTGGTTGTGCCACTTTTGGAATACATTATTGGAATTGACATTTTGAAAGGTATGACTTTGCATTTGGATGATGGATACTATCAATTTGGTACACGACAGTACATTTCGACCAGACCCGTACGGGTTGGCCATTTACGCATGCCACCTATTAAAATACCTTTAGCAACGAAAGTGATTTCTCAAAAGCAATATCGCATCCCAGGTGGTCATGAAGAAATTACCGCTACGATTCAGGATTTGGTTGACGCAGGAGTCATTACTCCGGTCACATCTGCTTGGAATAATCCCGTTTGGCCCGTGCGCAAAAGTGATAATTCTTGGCGCATGACTGTTGATTATCGAGAATTGAATAAAAATACACCTAAATTGACTGTTGCAGTGCCTGACATCGTCACACTGATTGAGAGAATTCAAAAGCATCCGGGTACGTGGTATGCTTCCATTGATATTGCTAATGCATTCTTTTCAGTTCCGATTGCCCCCGAATGTCAAGAACAATTCAGTTTCACATGGAATGGACGTCAAATGACGTTCCGGAGTCTTCCTCAAGGCTATGTACATAGTCCTACGATCTGTCACCGGCTGGTGGCGGAACATTTGTCTGAAGTGCCCACGAATCCACAAGTTCAGGTTTGTCATTATATTGACGACATTTTGATTCAAGGTGAAACGCAAGACCAGGTGCAGTCCCATTTAGATCAAATCATTGACTGTTTGCGAGCAAAAGGCTGGGAAATCAATCCTGACAAATTACAAACTCCATCCCAAGCTGTGAAATTTTTGGGAATTAATTGGCATGAGGGTCACAGAGAGGTGATTCCACAGGTTAAACGAAAAATACTTGATTTTGCTGTTCCCAGAAACAGGAAAGAAGCTCAATGCTTTATTGGTTTGTTTGGATTTTGGCGTCAGCATATTCCCCATTTGAGTCAAATTTTAGCTCCACTGTATCGAGTCACTCGTAAGAAGAATGCGTTTGAATGGGGTGAACCTCAACAGACTGCTTTTAATTCGGCTAAAGAAGCTATTCAGTATGCTCTGGATTTGTGGCCTGTGAGTGAAGGTGATGTGGATTTGAATGTGTCTGTGGAAGGCCTGTATGCCAATTGGAGCTTGTGGCAAAAGCAGGGCAGACATAAAGTGCCATTGGGTTTTTGGACTAAAAAGTTACCTGAGGCTGGTGAGCGGTACTCACCTTTTGAGAAACAGTTGCTTGCTTGTTATTGGGCTCTGGTGGATACCGAGCAATTGACCTTAGGCCATGCTGTGATTTTAAGGCCCGAAATTCCCATTATGCAGTGGGTTTTGAGTTCACCTAAATCCCATCGAATTGGACATGCTCAGGAGGCTAGTGTGATTAAATGGAAATGGTACATTCAGGACAGGGCACGTGTGGGTCCGAAAGGTGTGGCGGTTTTACATGAGCGAGTGGCGCAGGCGCCCTCCAATGAGATTGAAAGTGAGTGTTCGGTTCCCGTAGTGCAGGAGTCTCCCGTGAAGTGGGGTAAATCATTTGATGATCTGTCCGCGGAGGATAGAAAACATGTGTGGTTTACGGACGGTTCTGCGAAATTCATTGGTGACAAAAGACATTGGAAAGCTGTCTCTTATAACCCGATCACACAGAAATTATTGAGCACAACTGGAGACGGTAAGAGTAGTCAATATGCAGAACTCTATGCAGTTTACCAAGTTTTGAAGCAGGAACTACCTGGTACATGTCATATTTTCACTGATTCCTGGTCCACTGCAAATGGACTAGCGGTGTGGTTGCCAACTTGGCATTCTCATAATTGGGAATTACATTCGAAGGAACTGTGGGGCAAGGAGCTGTGGCAAGAAATTTGGGAATTGCTCCCGCAGAGTACTGTAACAATCTTTCACGTGGATGCTCATACTCCAATTGACTCCCTTGACAAATTTTTCCATAATATTGCAGATGAGCAGTCTAAAATCTCTGAGGCAGTGGCTGACATGCAGGATTCTGATTTGGCGGGATTGGCGAAGTGGGCCCATCAGAAAGCAGGACATTTTGGAGAGAAAGCCACTAGCAGGTGGGCTGCCGATAGAGGGATTCATATCCCTTTTTCTTTAATAAAAGATGTCATTCTACATTGTCCCATTTGTCAGCATTCTAGGAAAAAAGAGGTGCCTCAGATTGTTCGAGGTCACTTACATCGAGGTAAATTGCCCGCCCAAATTTGGCAGATTGATTACATTGGTCCGCTCCCTATGAGCAGAAATTGTCAATATATTTGCACAGTGGTTGATACTTATAGTGGCCTTTTGGTCGCTTTCCCTTGCAAAAACGCTACCCAAGTGAATACAATTAAAACCCTGGAGCTAATTATTCTGTACTATGGTGTCCCATTCCAGATTCAATCAGATAACGCATCCCACTTTCGTGGAAGATTGGTACAAGAATTCTGTTCAGAAAATAATATCGATTGGGTGTTTCATATTCCATATTACCCACAAGCTTCAGGATTGATTGAGAGAATGAATGGCTTGTTGAAAGAACAGTTGCGCAAGTTGACTGATGACCGTTACAGCCAGTGGAGAGATGTCCTACTTCAAGCTTTGTTAATTTTAAATAATCGTCCTTTGTTGCATGCTGAATCTCCTTTAATGCGTTTGTTTCCTCCACATGTTGATGCGAAACCGAATTCTATATCAAATACTGTTATGTATTGGGAAATTACCCCCGGTGCTCTGGCTCCATGTAGAGCTACCCCTGGTTCTGCAGGCCTCGACCTGCATGCTTTAAATGATGCTAAATTCCCAGGAAAGGATCGAATCATTCTTGAAACTGGCATTGGTGTCTGTATACCTGCCGGTAGCTTTGGATTAATTGCCCCTAGATCTGGACTGGCCCTGAAAGGTGTACAAGTGCTCGGAGGAGTAATTGACAGTGATTATCAGGGAGAGATTAAGGTTCTCCTGCTTAATAGCAGTGAGACGGATTTGTTCATCAAAAAGTCTGACCGTGTTGCTCAGTTACTGATTATGCCTGTCTTCAGTGGTGAGATCAAAAAAGGCTCTGCCCCAACGTTGCTAACTGTGCGAGGACAAAAAGGCTTCGGATCGTCTGATCTTCCTGGAGCTAAGATATGGGTGCAATCGCCTAAAAATCCTCCTGAACAGGCTGATATTATTGCGACCGGTCATGACAACACCGTTTTGGTGATGAAGCCAGGGAAAGATGGCTGGGAAGCTGTCCCAGCTGATAAATGTTACTTACGAGAATGATTAAGGCCTGTGTTTGTATTCTTTCAGATCATTCTTTGGATTGCTGCTGCAGGATGTGTCGGCGCTGGACTCCTTTTGGCTTACTACGCCGGGAGAGGAGAGGATCCACCGACGCCGGTTGATGGGATAATAAGAGCCCCGCGGTCCGCGTGGGTACAGTCATCGAACTTTTGGATTACACTCGCAAGGCGGGTGACGAACTCTCCGCATTTCTGCCTTACCCCCATGAAGTCTGTCACTGATATTTTAGCGACCTGTTTGGTTGCTGTCCCTGCATCCACCGAAACTCTTCGCCATATTTTTAATATATCTAATGCCCGACCTAATGTTATTCTGGGTGACTTCGCGGCACATGAATTTTGTCCCTCATGTACTACTCTTCCAGACCTCGATGTCCCTATTCATTCCCGAATCACTACTTTAAATATTACCCCTGGAGACCTTTGCTTCATCATGACTTGTGACCCTAAAGCTATTACTGAGTGCTTGAGGCTGAAGCTCCAAGCCGCTACTTCCTTTTCAGCTCATCAACGTTTGTTATGTTCAAAGAGACTTCCGAATTCATGTTTTTCAGTTAAAAATAATATGACATGTAAACGATTATTAGTAGCCACTAGCCATTATCGTTCAATGCTATTGCCAGCTGGATGGCTCTTTTCCTGTGGGAATTCATCTTGGCCCTATATTCCTGCGAATATTTCTGGTGGCCCATGTGCCATCACTAGATTGAGTTTGTTAATGTTTTCCTCACATCCTACTTCACATTCCCGTATTGTACATGATTCAATGTCATTGCATGAAGATTGTGATTCCTCTGTTCATCTCTATTCTAGATCAGAGTACCTTGGTTTAGCTTTTTCTATTATTGGAGTGCCTGCATTGGCCGTTTATAATGCCAAAACAATCGGCAAAATGGCCTGCTGGATGGTTAAGTCCATTAACCAAACGTCTACTGTTTTGTCTGATCTCTTATTAGACGCCCAAGGTGAACGTCGAGCTATTTTGCAGAATAGGGCCGCTATTGATTATCTCTTGTTGAAACATGGACATGAATGTTCTGATTTTGAAGGTCTATGCTGTTTTAATTTGTCTGACCATTCTAAAGCTATCCAATCCCATATTGACAAACTCCATGACTTGACTGCAGAAATTTGACAACATATAGATCAGGATTTCTATGACTGGCTTTTTAATTGGCTCCCTGACATGCATTCCTTACGACAGATTTTAGGGGGGATTATTGTCGCTATTTGTGTCCTAATAGCTATTTGTTGCTTGATTCAGTGCATCCCTTCCCTGCTGCAATTCTTTAGGCTTAGTAAGGGTCGTAGATCAGTTAGTTTTGTTTCATATTATTCTTCTACCGATGTTAGTTCCATTTAGTTTGTGGTTAATAGACTGGAGTCAAGGGGTGTAATGTAATGGCTGCCTTTTTGCTAGCTCTTTGGAGAAGGAGAATGATGGAGAGTGACTCCAGCCTATCACCCCCATAGCATAGGGATTAGGCCGATAGACAGGGACCCTTTCTTATATATATATTAGGGCATTTTCGTACCATTTTCCTTAAAGTAAGGCTTATGAATTTAAGTTAGGGGATAGATATATAAGTATTAGTTATGATTTGCTCATTTACTAACATGCTGGGCTATTATCTATGGAGCTATGCATATTGTGGGCTCCGTAGGCCTTAAACGAGACAGACTCCATTTTGCTTTCTGCCCGGTAGCTCGAGAAGGCTTTCTAGGTGAAGTGTAATGTTTTAGTTTCAAGCTGTTGTTCGCTTGGAGAGAACCGGTTCAGGCTGACCCTTATCGAAGGAATGTATTTTTCTCCACTCCGAAGACACAACTTCAGGCCGGCCGGCTGGGAAAGTGTCCTTGGTACGGGGAGGTACAAGAATTTGGTGGGCGGCAGGTTACTGGCCGTGAATTTCCATGAAGGAACGGGCTTTGATATTAGCGAAGGTGTTAGTCAGTTTGTCAGTTAGTCCGTAGGCGGCATCTAGCCGTTAGCATCTCTGCCATTATTCATCTCATGGTGGACAAGTCGCCATCTTTGAAGTCGGAGAAAGATTTAAGACCGAAACTCTCTGAGAAAGACTGAACGAGAAGCAGCGCGGAGCGCACTGACAGAGAGAGAGAGAGAGACGGTAGCTAATAATCAGCAAGGTTCCGGTGTCCTGAAGGGAAGCAGACGAGGTTGAGCCTAGCGGTGCAGACGTGTACTTGTGACGGCTGGGGTGTGACTGCAAGGCGAGCCAGGATACAGAGACGAGAAGGGAACCTAGATGACTGCCGAGTCCAGACTTCCCACTAATAAGGTGACCTCTGTCTAAACTTTAATAGAATGTGCACTCTAATCTTTACCTTTTCTTTGCAGAATGTCTGTTGCATAGTAATGTGATCGGTGTCTATTGTTAATAAATATCCTAATTCTTATAGAATTATTGTGTACCTGGTGTTCATGTTCAATCCTAGTAAACTGCATTCCTAGATGAGAGTTGTTTATGTGAACGGATGAAAAATCCCGATCAGGTAAATGGTGATCAAATAAAGAGGGAGTGAGTGGACCTGTGATGTCAAGAGCAGGGAGTACACTATACGATTTGGAACTATATTCAAAGTTATTATTATTATAGTTTTACCCCGGGTAGGTAACTGAGACTTGGTCCCGATAACTGTTCATAGGAATGTGGCTGTCGTTGATATACGGCGTTAGTGAGAACACTGGGGAGGACTACCAGTGCCGATACCCACAGGATTGTGGCTTGAATAAGTGAGGGTGCTAGGGGGTCGAACTAGCGTGTAGATCGACAGGATTGTTGGTCGTTTGGAAACGGGAGCATTGGGTTCTGCAGGCCCATGTGTAGTCGCACCGGATTGTGCGCAATATCTGCCCTAGGGTAGACCGGTCTGGGTCGGGGTGGCCGCGAGACCAACTGATGTGAATAAGATATTGTAGAAAATTCCTATATATGTATATTATCATTCCCCATCCTTAGGTGCGACCTGTATATATATCTGTAAATCTATCCATTGTGAATACGATCTGAGGAGGGAAGGTGAGTACGTTTTGGCTGGGTCATAGGGGCCCCTGGGGTCTGATCCCATCTAAACAGAAAATCCAGCCATAACAGCATGCAAATGTAGAGGTTCTGAATTCGGATGATGTACTTGACCGCTGTCCCTGGGCAGAAAAGGGGGAGATAGTTGCAGACGAATAGGTCTTGTTTCTGAGAGGTGAAGGACTTCCGAAAACCAATGCTGCCTGGGCCACCTGGGTGCGATGAGGATCAGGGGACACCCCTCCATCTTCATTTTGGTCAGTACTCTGGGAATCAATGGGATGGGGAAAAGCGTAGGCATAAAGCACAAGTTACTACTTGTGTAACAATATATCCGTAAGAGACATTAGTTAGTGATAGATTCCTTACCTTAGAATATCCCCAGGCGTCAGACTGGATCCGTAAAGGTTTGCTAACAGTACTTCTGCGTGTTAGTAGGTGGTGTTGTGCAGGTCTGCATCCGTCACTCCCGTCGTAAGCCCCGAGATGACGTCACGCAGACTACTTAGGCGCCACCCATGCGCGCTGACGTCAGTTCTGCACACGACTTTCCGCACCAGGAGCGCAGAGCCACGCAAGAAACTGACCACTGGTGCCAAGAAAACTAGGGCCCTAAAACGGGATGTCCTTCACTCTAGAAATCAGGTCGCAGAACGGGGAGGATGGGTGGGGCGGTAAGGAATCTATCACTAACTAATGTCTCTTACATATATATCGTTACACAAGTAGTAACTTGTGCTTCTGAAAGAGACACATTAGTGATAGATTCCTTACCTTAGAATAGATACCTCAGCAATACCAACCCCAGTGGTGGGTGTAGGAGAGTAGGGTCTGCTTTCCTATGGTCACCCCACATTTTGCTTTTTGCTTCACTGGTTTTCGACTTAATGTGGCTGTGAGACTGCTAATCAGACCCACAGCCCAGCTGTTCTCTCTCTAAATTCACTACAATGCACTTTAGGTGCATTACCAATTGGATACTGGATCACCCTGTGAGCCCCTGTACAATGTACCGTAGGTACCCAGGGCATAGGTGCATCCAAGGCCTACCAGGGGCTGCAGCATATCTTTTGCCACCCCTGGCTTGCCCTTTAAATTGACACAACTGGCTGACCACTCAGCTGGGGCAAGGTGGTGTAATCACCACTTGCTTAGATATAGTATACCTATATATAACCTTATATCTGGACACATATAGACCTATAAGTCACTCCTATGGCAGGCCTTAACAATCATGGAGGCAGAGTGCTTGGTTTTATGTGAGATGGTGCTCTAGCATGAGCTGAGCCTGTCTGCAGCTTTCGGAACAATGTCCTTTAGCTGTTCTGGGACATTGCCATACCATATACTCTTAAGTGCATTATAATCCTTGCGGTTACATGCCAACTATGGTTTGGCTTTATCAAAACATGTCGAGTAAGGTGTCATACGAATTGGAATACTACAGGCCTGGGTAACCCCGATTTTAAAAAAACCCTCCCTAGACCCCGCTAAACCAGAGAATTACCGGCCTGTCTCACTGCTACCCTGGGTCGCTAAATTAGCAGAAGCCCACGCGAATAAAATACTCAGTGAGTATATGGCGAATAATAGTATCCTGGACCCCTCCCAACATGGCTTCAGGCCGGGCCATAGTACGGAATCCGCGCTCCTCACCTCCACTGAGAGTCTGCGGGAAATCATGGACACCGGTAAAAGTGCCGCGCTGATACTGCTCGATCTGAGCGCGGCCTTTGACACGGTGTCCCATGCCATTCTGCTAAAACGCCTGGAAGATATAGGAATCGTGGACTCAGCGCTCCAATGGTTTCGGTCATTCCTAACCAGCAGATCATTCAGGGTATCTGCCCCTCCGTTTATCTCCAAACCCCAAGACATAGGACAAGGTGTCCCACAGGGCTCGGCTCTCAGTCCCTCCCTGTTTAATCTATATATGCAACCTTTGGCGGAGGTTGCTAAGAGATGGGGCCTCACAATGGTGTCGTACGCTGACGACACTCAGCTAGTCATCAGCCTTAGTGAGGCCCCCTCCCCGGAGGCCACCAACTTCAGGGATGGACTGTCTGCTGTCGCCAAGTGGATGACAGCAAATTGCCTCCAACTAAACGGTGGCAAAACCGAGGTACTGATAATGGGAAAAAACAGCAACAACTGGAACGATTCATGGTGGCCTCAGTCCCTGGGCCCAGCACCCCCTCCAAAAAACTTAGTAAGAAATCTAGGGGTATGGCTGGACTCGACCCTGAGCTTCCAATCGCACACTAAAAAAGTTGCCGCAACCTGCATTGGACTACTGAGAAGCCTATACCCCATCCTAGGCTATTTCGACTCCAAGACACGACAACTCATAGTGCAGTCTACCATCCTATCAAGACTGGACTATGCGAGCGTCCTGCTGCTAGGAGCTAATAAAGCTGAGATAAAAAGATTCCAACGAATCCAGAACTCGGCAGCTAGAGCGATAGTAGGCCTTCCAAGAAGGTGCTCAGTAAGAGCGACTATGTACAGACTTCACTGGCTGCCCATAGAAGCCCGTATACAGTTCAAGGCCCTCTTATTTGCCTTTAAGATCTTAAAGAATGAAGGCCCAGAGCTTCTCCGTCCTCTGATGACCCCCTACAAGCCCAAACGGAACCTCCGGTCTATGGGGCAACATCTAGCTCTGATACCCCAGACGAAATTTTGTCGCATCGGAGGTCGCTCTTTCAAGCTACTGGGGGCCAAGCTGTGGAACTCCCTCCCTCTCCACATCCGCTGCATGGATGATTTGCTAGCCTTCCGTAGAGCGATCAAAACCCATCTATTTCCCGCCCCGTAGGTCCCTCTTTCGCAGCCAGTAGATTGTGTTACGGTTCTAGCGCCGGGACGCCCCGTCGCTGGGGCAGCTGTTGCGCTCTACAAAACATGTAACATAACATAACATAACTACCCCCTCGCCAGTCCTGGTGACGGGGGTAGCATTCCACCCTTCTAGAGGGAGAAGACATGCTGTTCTAACTATTCCTGGTTAAAGTTAACCAGAGCCCAAGCTTCACAAAATGGACGCTGCTGCCACAGACACAAGTCTGACCTCCTGCTGCTGGGAGTCCTTCCAGCGAGGGAGGCTTGGACAATAGGTTTCCTGCCTTGGGAGGTGCTAGCACCACCCCAGACAGGACTGTGTGTATTGGGACAGGGAGGGCTGAAAGGATTGAGAAACTGCCTGGGGCACACAAGGTGTCCCATGCATAGGCCAGTTCAAACCGGTGCTGGGGCTTCCCTGCCTCAGCTCTGGTGTGAAACTGGACAAAGGGAAAGGGGTGTAACCACCACTTTTCCTGGTCCCACCCATAGGAGGGACCTAGCAGGTAAACCAGCCCCTAAGATTGGTATATAGTTAGGAGCTGAGTCACTAGGACTTTAGATTATCCTGACTGAAACTCTGAAATGAAACTCTGGACCTTCATCACTCTACTTTGGAAGAAGACGACTGAAGAATCTCCCTTGTGGTCAAGGAGTGACCACCCTGCACAAGCAGGCACAATCCAGCAATCGACGACTTGCTTTGCAGCAGCCTCCCGCTGGAGTCCGAGCCCACAGTCTGACAAGAACCAGATTCCCAGACATCCAACAGCCCGATCCACAGTCCCTTCAAAGCTGAGACCTGTGGAGGTGACGTGAGACGTGGGACCGACCACCTTGAAAAGTCTGCGACCTGCTAACTGTGCAGCCCCCGAGGTCCCCTCGAAGCTGTGCATTGGGGATTATGAATCCCCAGCCCCGAGCAGCATCTGCACCGAAGATGAGCCCTGCACACTCCACGAGTTCTGCGTGGGGCCCTTTTGCATTTTCCTGCTCAACGCGCCTTCCCAGTCACCTGCCCGCTGGCTAGTGGACATCTTGGCAACGAATCTTTGATTTTCCACTGCTGGTCTAGTTGCTCCAGACTGGCCCTTGCTTCCCTCAAAAGAAGCAGCCCCTCAGACCTTGCTGGTCTGAGTAAGAAGCCGACATCGTATCCTGCGTGGGTTGCCTTTGCCAAGGCATGTTGCCTCCAATCTTGAAGCCGACATCGCCGACAGTGAGAGCCTTCGTGGGCCAGTCCGTGCCTGACTCCTGGTTGTCGTCTATGACTCCTGGTAAACGTGGCTGAAGAGACAAGCTTCCTATCAGTACCTGATTGCATCCCGACATCGCCTGGTTCCGTCCTGGTTCCACCCTGGTCACTGGCTAGTGACCCAGACTCTGTCCCCTCTGCTTTCAGGTCTTCTACATCTTCGATCCACCCTTGGATCCAACTGGACTCTTCTCTCCTGGTCGCCTGTAGGAAAGTGGATACCTGACTATGGTTACACCAGATTTTTTGCCTTGTGTTTAGCTGGTTTTCGACTTAGTTGGCCTGGGATCCTGCTAATCAGGGCCCCAGGCTATCTGCTCTCTCTTTAAAATGGACTCCATGTACCCGAGGTGCATAACTAAATTGGCTTGGGTCACCTTATCAGCCCCTGTACAGTGCACTATAGGTGCCCAGGGCATAGGTGCATCCAAGGCCTACCAGGGGCTGCAGCATATCTTTTGCCACCCCTGGCTGGCTATCCAAAATGACACAACTGGCTGATCACTCAGCCGGGGCAAGGTTGTGTAATCACCCCTTGCTTAGATATAGTATACCTATAACTAAACCTATATCTGGACACATATATACCTATAAGTCACTCCTATGGCAGGCCTTAACAATCCTGGAGGCAGAGTGCTTGGTTTTATGTGAGATGGTGCTCTAGCATGAGCTGAGCCTGTCTGCAGCTGTCGGGACCAATTCCCTAAGCTGTTCCGGGATATTGCCATACCATATACTCTTAAGTGCATTATAATCCTCGCTGTTACTAGCTAACTTTGGTTTGGCATTATCAAAACATGTCGTGTAAGGTGTCATACGCTTTGGAATACTACCCCCTCGCCAGTACTGGCACCAGGGGTAGCATTCCACCCTTCTAGAGGGAGAAGACATGTTATTTTGCTTAAACGCAGTTAAATCTAACCAAAGCCCCAGCATCACAAAATGGATGCTGCTGCCACAGACACGAGTCTGGCCTCCTGCTGCTGACCGAAACTCCGGCAGGGGAGGCCTGGACAATAGATATCATGTCACAGGGAGGTGTCACACCACCCCAGACAGGAGATAGTGGATTGTAGCAGGGAGGGTTGAATGAAACTAGACACTGCCTGGGGAGCACAAGGCTTCCCATGCATAGTCCAGTTCAAACCGGTGCTGGGACCCTCCAGTCCCAGCTCTGGCGTGGAACTGGACAAAGGGAAAGGGGTGTAACCACCCCCTTCCTGGGTCCCACCCATAGGAGGAACCTAGCAGGTAATTCAGCCCCTTGATTTGGAATAAAGGTAGGAGCTGTGCCAACGCACATCAGATAATCCTGACTGAAACTTATTAAATGAAACTCTGGACCCTTCAACATCCTACTTGACGTAGAAGACTGAAGAATCTCCCTTGTGGTCAAGGAGTGACCACCCTGTGCATACAGGCACTATCCAGGGCCTCACCGTTTGCTTAGTTGCAGTTCCCGCCGGAACTCGAGCGACAGAGATCAACAAGACCCAGCGTTCCTGCCTTCCAACAGCTCAATCCACAGTCCCTGCAAGTCTCAGATCCGTGGAGGCGACCTGTAGCATGGGGCCAGCCATCTTGGAAAAACTACGAAGTGCTGACTGTGCAGCTCCCGAGGCTCCCTCAATGCTGTGCATTGGGGTTTGAGAAGCCCCAGCCCCGAGCAGCTTTTGCACCAAAGCTCCCCCTCCACACTCTCTGAGTGCTGCGTGGGGCCCTTTTGCATCTTTCTGCTCGACGCGTTGGTCCGGTCGCTTGCGCATTGGCTAGTGGCCCCAGTACTGACGAACCATTGAATTTGCTCTGCCAGTCCGGTTGTTCTGGACTGGCCCTCGCTCCCCTGAAAAGGAGCACCCGCTCTGACATTGCTGGTCTGAGTAAGAAGCGATCTTTGAATCCTGCGTGGGTTGCAGTTGCCGAGGTTTGTTTGCTCCAATCCGGAAGCCAACACCGCCAACAGCAAGAACCTTAGTGGGACAGCTCGTGATCCACTCCTGGACATCCTCGGTGCCCCAGAGCCCACGTGGCAGCGGAGACAATCTTCTCGACAACCACCTGATTGTGCCCGACATTGCCTGGTTCCTTCCTGGTTCCACCCTGGTCACTACTGAGTGACCCAGACTCTGTCCACTCTGCTTTCAGGTACTCTTCATCTTCAATCCACCCTTGGATCGCACCGGACACTTCTCTTCTGGCCGCCTGCAGCATCTTCATCTCCAGGCTCCATAGATCTACTCGACGAAAGCCAACACGACTTTGCACCTGTGCACCCGCTTCCTGTGGGCGGGGTAAGTCTTGAACGCCGGTGCTCCTGTAGTGGTATACACCTCTAGTGTCTAAGTCTAAAGTTTGGTATTTCTAGTCCAGTCGGAAGACTCCTAAAACTGTAACTCGATAACTTTTACGCACCATTGACTTTGCATTGGTGCATGTGTGTGCACCCAATTCCCGCGGGCTTTTCCCGACTTCAGCATTACTAGTCCCGATTAGTCCCAGGATTTCCCCAGGTCCTAGGCCTGACCACTGTTCGATTAGTGATACTTATACCACTTATTTAGTATATGGTTTGATTGGCCCCTGGCCTCATCCAAATTGTGCAACTTTTATATGTTTTACTGTGCTTTTGCTTAAACGCTTGTGCTTCTAAACTCATAAAGAGTCTAGATGATTATTCTGAGAATAAATACATATATTTTTATAATATATAACTTGTGTGGTGTCCTTTCATTTGCTATTACAGGATTGTGATTGGTAACACAGCTGGCTTCACATGCCCTCTTGAGTTTAGCCTGAAGGCTGCTTAGTCCATGTTACCCCTAGGATAGCTTGTCTATAAGGTTGACTTACAACCACCACCATAAGGGATTGTTTGGACTGATACAAGGTGCCCCCAGAGTTGGAGACATCATATATCAGGCCACCTTCTCACATCGCCTGCAGCATCTTTACTCCACGGCACCATAGATCTCCATGACGAAACCCGACACACTTTTGGACGTATGCACCTGCTTCCTGTGGGTTAGGTAACACGAGTACTACGCTGCTCCTGTAGAGGTTTACACCCCTAGTGTCCTAGTTTCAAGTGGTTAAGTTCTAGTCCAGTCGGAAGACTCCCAAATCTTTAACTTTGTGATTTTTACGCACCCATTGGCTTCAATGTGCAAACGCGTGTGCCTTTAGACACTCCACACGTATCTCGTGGGCCTCCTGCTCCCCAACTACTGTTAGTCCAGTGTAGCCCCAGCGATTCCCAAGGCCCTAGGCCTTACCATTGTTCATGATGTGGTAGTTATACCACTTTCTTAGTATATGGTTTAGCAGGCCACCCCGGCCTATCCATATTTGTGCAACTTTTGTCTATTTTATTAAGTTACTTGTTTTGCCTTTGTGCTTCTGTGTTCATAAAGAGTTCAGGGGTTTGTTTAGAAATAAAATACATATATATTTTCAATATATATCCTGTGTGGCGTCCTTTCATTTGGTATTAAAGGGATTGCATATGGTAAAACAGCTGGCTTCACATGCCCTCTTGAGTTTTGCCTAAGACTGATTTGTCCATGCTACCTCTAGGATAGCTGGTCTATAAGGTTGACTTTACAACCATCACCATAAGGGTTCTTTGGACTGGTGCACGGTGCTCACTAGAATAGTGAACATCATATACCAGGCCAACTTCTCACATTGGTGTGCAACGGTTGGGATTTGAGCTTGCTGTTGTTTTACCAATTTTAATATTTGCAATATCATTTGAAAGATCATACAGGTACCTTTAGGTACATATGAAACAAGTCTAGAATACTTAAGTTCTACTGAACTTCAGTTGTTGTAGAGCAAAGGGCCTAGCACACCCTGACTACAACTCCTAGAGAGGTCCAGTAGGAAAACACTCAGTGTAGGTAAGTGCTCCACTTACACCTCACTAAAGCAATGTCTGGCACAGGAGAGCCCAGTGGACTCCAACCTGTGGAAGGTGACCCTCACAAGGTACCCTCCAGATTTGCAAGGGTCTAACCCTACACTTCAACACCTCCTAGATCTCTTAGATGAGTATGAGGCTCAAAAGGCCTCTGGTGTAGTCCCTACAGGGAATACAGATGAGGTCCTACCCTCCACTGAAGATGCCACTGACCCTCCCCTTGTAGATGAGGAGGTGGATGATGACGATGAGGTGGGGGATGAGTCTGATGAGGATGGTAGCCCAGGTCCAGGTCAGGAGACTTAGCCAGGCTAAGTTAAGCCAGCTTGGGGCTGAGAATGAACAAGCATAATTAAGGCCCATAAGCAGGCTTAATCAGAGGTATAGGAGGGAGAGGTCTCACTCAGGTGACTCCCATCACTCCAATGCTTCTAGGGGTTCTCAGATGGGAATGACATCTCCTCAGAGGAGAGAACACCAGGCTAGGATGAGGGAAGTCAATCTCAGAATTGAGAGAGAGCAACTTGCCCTAGCCAAGGAAAAACTTGCTTTTGAGAGAGAAAGGAAGTTAGGTGGGCTAGAGCCCACTGGTGGCAGCAGTATCCATAAGGATAAAGACAGGTCCTATGACAATAGACACCTGAGTAAGATTTTGCCCCCTTACCAGATAGGGGATGATATCCACAAATGGATAACTGCTTTGGAGAGGGCCTGCAAAGTACAGCAGGTACCCCAAAGTCAGTGGGCAGCAATCTTGTGGCTCTCCTTTTCAGAAAAAGGTAGAGATAAGCTCCTCACAGTTAGTGATGATGATGATAACAATTACACTGTCCTGAAGAGTGCTCTGATTGTAGGGTTTGGCTTAACCACTGAACAGTACAGGTTGATGTTCAGAGATACCCAGAAGACACAGACTCAGGACTGGACTGATTTTGTTGATTGTGCCACTAAGGCTCTGGAGGGCTGGTTGTTGGGAAGTAACGTTAAGGACTATACAGGATTGTATAATTTGATCATGAGAGAACACATCCTTAATAATTGTCAGAACCAGCAGTTGCATCAACACCTGACTGACTCAGATTTGACCTCTCCCCAAGAATTGAGAAAGAGGGCAGATAAGTAGGTCAGAACCAGGGTTAAGCAGAAAAACCAGGTCCAAGGTGGTGATCAGAAAAAGGCAGACCAGAAGGGTGGGGAGCAGAAACAAAAAGACCAGAAGTCTTCTACAGGGCCCCAAAAGTCCAATGAGGGGGGTCCAAAAGTTCCAAGAAGAAGAAGAAAGATGGCCAAAGGAAACCTTGGTGTAATGTCTGTAAATCCACAAGTCACTGAACTAGTGATTGCACCAAGAAAGATTCAGCCCCTACCACTGCTACCCCTAAGGCAACTGCACCCCCTAGTTCAGCTGGCAGTGGTAGTAATCAAACCAAGAGTATAGTAGGGTTAACCCTGGGAACTGAGATGGATTCTGGCCTAGTCGGAATACCAACTCAGGCTGTTCTAGTTTGTGATGTGGACATGGCTATGTCCTCTACTGTGAGTCCCAATACTCTGGGCAAGTACAGACAGACACCTTTGATAAATGATAAAGTGGCTCAAGCATACAGGGACACATGTGCCAGTGTCACAATGGTGACACCTAACTCTGTGGACCCTGGTCAGATTATACTGGGTGACAATTACCTAGTGACCAATGCCAGTAATGTCACCACTACACATAGTGTGGCAGTTGTTAATTTCTCCTGGGGAGGGGTAACTGGTCTAAAAAGGGTTGTGTAAGTGCAGTTTTCCCAGTTGAATGCATGTTGGGCAATGACCTTAAAAACTCACAGTGGTCAGAAGTGGAGTACAGGACTCATGCTGAGATGTTAGGTATATCATCACATGTCCTTGCCGTGACCAGGTCACAGGCCAAAAAGTGCCTCACCGAACAGGTCCTGGATCCTGTAACAATGGACCAAGTACCTTCCAAGAGAAAGAGCAGTAGGGTAAAGGCAGTGCCTCCCCCCCTGCCTTCAAGTGAAGATCAGCCTTCACAGGAAGCTGATTTTGAGACCTCTGAGGGAACTGTCCCAGAAGAGCTTGAACCTGACCAGGTTGAGTTTCTTGGGACAGGGGGCCCTTCAAGGGCAGACTTGAGGCAGGCACAGTTACACTGTTCCTCTCTTGAACCCCTCAGACAGCAAGCTGCTGCTGAGGCTGCAGGGAATGCTACAGTTACCCACAAAGTGTACTGGGATGAAGGACTCCTTTATTCTGAGGCTAGAGACCCCAAGCCTGGTGCTTCCAGGAGGTTGGTCATACCTTAGTCCTTAAGGGGTTTCCTTCTTACCTTAGCCCATGATATTCCCCTTGCAGGACACTTGGGCCAGAACAAGACTTGGGACAGGCCTGTCCCTCACTTTCACTGGCCCCATATGTCAGAAGATACAAATGAGTTTTGTCGCTCCTGAGTAACCTGCCAAGCCAGTGGCAAAGCAGGTGGCACTACAAAGGCCCCCCTGATACCACTACCTGTGGTGGGGGTACCCTTTGAGAGAGTTGGGATAGACATTGTTGGACCAATGGATCTCCAAACAGCATCTGGGCACATATTTATACTGGTGGTAGTGGATCATGCCACCAGGTATTCAGAGGCTATTCCCCTAAGGACCACAACAGCTCCTGTTGTGGCCAGTGCCCTTCTGTGAGTATTCTCAAGAGTGGGCTTTCCAAAGGAGGTAGTATCTGACAGAGGTGCCAACTTCATGTCAGGTTACTTAACTGCAATGTGGAAAGAGTGTGGTATAAATTACGAATTCACCACTCCCTACCATCCACATTGTAATGGGTTTGTTAAAAGATTCAACAAGACCTTAAAGGGTATGATTAAGGCTTTACCTGAAAAGCTTAGGCGAAGATGGGATATCCTTCTACCCTGCCTTCTGTTTGCTTACAGAGAGGTCCCACAGAAGGGGGTTGGCTACAGCCCTTTTGAACTTTTGTTTGGCCATCCTGTAACAGGACCCCTATGTCTAGTGAAGGAAGGATGGGAGTTACCTCTCAAAAAGCCTAAACAAGACATAGTGGACAATGTACTTGGTTTCCGCTCCAGGATGGCTGAGCACATGAAGAAGGCTTTCAAAAACCTTGAGGCTAGCCAAGAACTCCAAAAAGCTTGGCATGACCAAAAGGCTGTGCTGACTGAGTACCAGCCAGGACAGAAGGTGTGGATGGTGGAGCCAGTGGCCGCAGCAGCAGTCCAGGACAAATGGTCTGGACCCCACACCATTTTTGAGAAAAAGGGAGAAGTCACCTACTTGGTGGACCTAGGCACTCCCAGGAGCCCCCAAAGGGTGCTCCATGTCAACAGACTGAAGGCATATGTTGAAAGGGGAGACATGGGCTTGCTCATGGCTACAGATGAGGGGCAGGAGGAAGAGAGTGACCCTCTCCGAGACTTGCTATCTCAGAACCCTGATGATGGTTCAGTAGATGGTGTGGCCTTAGCTGGCAGCCTCACTGACCAGCAGCAACAGGACTGCAGACATGTTCTACAGTCTTTTTGACTTATGTTTTCATTGACACCTAGTCAGACTAACTGGTGCACCCATGAGGTGGACACTGGTGACAGTCTGCCTGTGAAGAATAAGAGCTACAGGCAACCTGAACATGTCAGGGACTGTATAAAGACTGAGGTGCAGAAAATGCTGGAACTGGGAGTGATTGCGCTATCAGAGAGCCCCTGTGCTAGCCCAGTAGTCCTTGTACTAAAACCTCACACCCAAGATGGTAAGAGAGAGATGAGGTTCTGTGTGGAATATAGAGGGCTCAATGCTGTCACTAGGACAGATGCTCACTCAATTCCAAGGGCAGATGAGCTCATTAACAGATTGGCTTCTGCCAAGTTTTTGATCACATTTGACTTGACAGCTGGTTATTGGCAAATCAGGTTAGCTGAGGAGTCCACCCCAAAACTGCTTTCTCAACCCCGGGAGGTTATTATCAATTTGTGGTTATGCCTTTTGGCTTGAAGAATGCACCTGCCACTTTCCAAAGGTTGGTGAGCCAAGTCCTCTCTGGGTTGGATGCCTTTTGCTCAGCATATCTACATGATATTGCTGTCTTCAGCTCCACCTGGGAGGATCACCTGATCCACCTGAAGAAGGTTTTGGAGGCTCTGCAGAAGGCAAGCCTCACTATCAAGGCAACCAAGTGCCAGATAGGGCAGAGAAAGGTTGTGTACCTGGGCCACCTGGTAGGTGAGTTCAGGTACAACCACCAGAGATAAAGATTCATACCATCCAGGGCTGGGCTCCTCCAACCACCTAGACAAAGGTCAGAGCTTTCATGGGCCTGACTGGGTACTACAGAACGTTTGTTAAGAACTATGAGTCCATTGTGACTCCTCTTAATGACTTGACTTCTAAGAAGATACCAAAGAAGGTTCAGTGGCAGTAAGCTGTTAAAAGGCATTTGATGACCTGAAGAAGGCCATGTGCTCTGCACCTATCTTAAAGAGTCCTGACTACTCCAAAGAGTTTATTGTCCAAACAGATGCTTCTGAGTTGGGGGTGGGAGCTGTGCTTTCACAACTTAATGTAGATGGTCAAGACCAGCCCATTACTTGTTTTGCGGTTGTGCTTCTGTGCTCATAAAGAGTTCAGGGGTTTGTTTAGAAATAAAATACATTAATATTTTCAATATATATTCTGTGTGGCGCCCTTTCATTTGGTATTAAAGGGATTGCATATGGTAAAACAGCTGGCTTCACATGCCCTCTTGAGTTTAGCCTAAGACTGCTTTGTCCATGCTACCTCTATAAGGTTGACTTTACAACCATCACCATAAGGGTTGTTTGGACTGGTGCAAGGTGCTCACTGGAATATGAACATCATATACCAGGCCAACTTCTCACAGTGGGTCTGCGAACAAGATTACACCAGAAAGTCACGGAGAACAGAACGGCCAAAGAAGCTGTCTCTCCGGACTTGACTGTCAAGGCAGTAATGCTTGGTAAACGTGAGCAACAAAGCTTACATAGCTGCCTGACAAATGTCCTGCAAGGGAACGTCGCGTCCCAAGGCAGTAGTGGCTGCCATTTCCCTGGTAGAATGGGCATGCAGCCACCCAGGAGGCTCCTTCTTCGCCAACAAGTGACATGCTTTTATGCACAGAACAACCCAACGAGAGATGGTTTGTTTGTGGGCAGCCCAACCTTTTTTGGCGCCCACATAGCCAACAAAGAGTTGGTCATCCACCCGGAACGGTTGTGTGCTCTTCAGCTAGAACGAGAGCGCACGTTTTGGGTCCAGAAGGTGGAGCCTTTCCTCCTCTTTTGAAGGATTCGGAGGCAGAAAGAAGGTGGGCAAAGTGATGGTCTGCCCGATATGAAAAGGCGTTACAACCTTTGGCAAGAAAGAAGGATGGGCCCTTAAAACCCCCTTGTCGGGATGAACAGAAAGGAAAGGAGGTTTGGAAGAAAGAGCCTGGAGCTCACTCATTCTTCTGGCAGAGGTGATAGCTACCAGGAAAGCCGTTTCAAGAGTGAGAAGATGCAAAGGACCGCTATGAAGGGGCTCGAAGGGAGCGCACATCAGATATGTCAAGACAAGATTTAAGTCCCATTGAGGCATTATGAACGGCACTGGGGGAAACTTGCGCGTAATGCCTTTTTAGGAAACGGTTAACAACCGGGGACTTAAAAAGAGAAGGTTGATCAGGAAGCCCTAGAAAGGCGGAGATGGTCGAAAGATAACCTTTGATAGTGCCCAGAGCAGAGCCCTGCTGGGCCAAAGAAAGAAGGAACAGAAGGACCTCAGAAAGAGGGGCAGAGAGGGGATCCATAGCCTTTGCTGTGCACCATGCCACAAATTTGTTCCACCTGCAGGCGTATACCGTCTTAGTGGAGGGACGCCTGGCTGTCAAAATGACATCACAGACTTCTGGAGGAAGATCAAAAGCTGTCAACATTTGCTGCTCAATCTCCATGCATGGAGGTGGATGCTGGACACGTTCGGATGGAGGACCGTCCTCTGCTGCTGCGTAAGAACATCCTCCTGATGAGGCAGTCGGATCGGGGGATCGATCGCCATGCTGAGTAGATCGGGATACCAGTATCTTTCTGCCCAATCTGGAGCCACAAGGATGATTTGGGCCCGGTCATGCCGAATCTTCTTCAGCACTCCGGCCAGAAGTGGTATAAGCAGAAAGGCGTACAATAGACCGCAACTCCACTCACAATGAAAAACATAGCTTAGCGAGAGCCGCCTTGGAAATTCCAACACGCAGACCTGATGACATTGCGCGTTCTCTTTGGTAGCAAATAGATCTAACCAAGGCTCTCCCCACTGCTGAAAGAGACCTTGGGCCATGCCATTCGTGATCCATCAAGCACCGGCGGCTAAGTTTGTCCGCCCTGGCGTTCAGAGAACCTGCCAGGGGTTGAACCACCAAGGTTATGCCTAGACATTCCAGTCATGTCCAGAGGCGCAGACCCTCCTGACATAGGGTCCAGGACCCCACCCGACCTGTGTGTTGCAATACCACATGGCGGTGGTGTTGTACGTGAACACCTGCACTAAACTTCACTGGACAGAGGGAAGAAATGCCTTCAGTGCAAGTCGGATCGCCCGAAGCTCCAACATGTTGATATGGAGCCTGGACTCCGCCGGAGACCAGAGGCCTCTGATCTTCGCCTCTCCCAAGTGGCCTCCCCATCCCAGGAGGGACCTATCCGTCACCACTGTGTGCTCCGGTTGGGGAAGGGAGAGGGATCTGCCATTGACCCAATCACAATTCGTGAGCCACCACTGAAAGTGTTTGGCAGTGCCCTCCGAGATCTGGACATGATTGGACAGGTTGCCCTGATGCTGTGCCCACTGGAACTTCAGGTCCCACTGCAGAGCCTGCATATGCCATCTGGCATGTTGCACCAGCAGGATGCGGGAGGCCATCAGGTCCAGGAGCTGGAGGGTCATCCTGATGGAAACCCGGGATAGAGGCTGAAAGATCGGAATCATAGCCTGAATATGCCTGACTCGCTGTTCGGGAGGATAAACCCGAAATCGCGTCGAATCCTGAACCGCTCCGATGAAGGGGAGCTTCTGAGAGGGACTCAGGTGCGACTTCGGCACGTTGAGGGAGAACCCCAGCAAATGCAGGAGGTCAGACGTAGTCTGAAGCTGGGTGACAAATGCCTGGAGCGCGCCTCCTTCAACCACCAGTTGTCGAGGTAGGGGAAGACTGACACCCCTGACCTGCGCAGATGAGCTGCGACCACCGCCATCACTTTTGTGAACACCCGAGGGGTGCTGGTAAGGCCGAAGGGGAGCTCGGCAGACTGAAAATGCTCCTGGCCTACCGTGAACCGCAGGTAACGCTGGTGAGCAGGTAGGACGGGGAGCCAAAGTCAACATCTTGAACTTCTCCTGCCGGAGGAAGCGATTGACTATCCTGAGGTCCAAAAAGGGGCACAGGCCCCCCTTGTTCTTCTTGGGGACCAGGAAATAGTTGGAATAACAACCTCATCCTACTTCCGGCCCAGGCGGGCTGTAACTTCCTGCTGGAGAAGCGTAAAGTGATCCCCCAACATGCAGTGGAACTGAGGTGGCATGGCTGGGGGAGTAGACTCGAAGGGGAGGAAGTAACCCCTCCTGATGAGTTGCAGAGTCTGTTGGAAGTGGCAGAATGCCAATGGGGGAGTTGATGCTGAATCCTGCCGCCCACTGGCGTGGGGTGCGCCCCGAAGCTCAGACTAGGAAGGCTTTGAGGCGGATGTCGCGGGGGCGGAGATGGACTGACCCTCACGCCGGCCCCCGGAGCCGCCACGGCAGTCTCCACACCCACGGCCACACTGGGTTTGGTTCTGCGCAGTCTTTTTACTGAACGAGCGGGCAGGGGCGCCCCTTCCATGGCCACAAAAGGAATGAAAAGTAGACGTGGCCTGGCGCGTGGCGGCAAGGCCCAAGGACTTGGCCATAGCCCGAGAGTCCTTAAAATGCTCCAGCGACTTTCGGCCTTATCACCAAACAGGTGAGCGCCGTCAAAGGGCATGTCCATGAGTGAACTCTGGATGTGCGGATAGAACCTGGTGGATCTCAACCAGGCATGGCGACGAAGCGCCATTGTCATTCAAAGAGGGAGTCCACATGTCTAAGCCACAACGAATGGCGAATTTAGCCGCATCTCTACCTTCGGCCTCAGCCTGGGACAGCACAGCCTGGACCTCTTCCGGGCACTGAGGTAACACCTGAGGAACGGTATCCCACACTGCGTGGGAATAGCAGCCCAACAGACATGCGGTGTTCACTGAACGCAGCCCCAAGTTGGTCGAGGAGAACAACAGCTTGCCGAACTGCTCCAGCCTTTTAGAGTCCTTATCCAGCGGAGCCATGGGAAAGGCACTCTGGGATGTCGAAGCTTGAATGACCAGACTCTCAGGTGTCATATGAGTGGTCAGAAAGGCAGGGTCACCTGGCGCCGGACAATGATGCCTTGCGGCGTTCTTATCACAGGGGCCCCTGTGGCCGGTCGCGACCAAGTGCCCAACAAGACGTCAGTGAGGGCATCATTAAAGGGCAGCAGTGGCTCCGATTAAGTGGACGCCGACTGTAGCACCTCAGTGAGGGATTAGTCTTTAGGGCCACCATAGGAAGATCAAGGTTAAGGTCCTCAGCTGCCCGACGGAGCACCACCGTGTACGAGGCACCTTCCTCCATTGTGGGCGGGGGAGAGGCAAACCCCGGATCAGAGGAGACATCGAGGCTGCCATCCTTCTCCAAGTCATCCGCCAAATCATGCTCAGAGTCACACTGATTAGCAAGAGGGTCTTCGGACCCCTCCCAGTTGTTCTCCACCTCCGCTGTGTGCGGCGCAGACCGCAGCGGCGGGGCAGGGACTGGGGAAGGAACAAACGGCATTGTAAACAGCACCAGGAACAGCGCCGGCCGGGGCCGAACTGGCGCCGTTTCCCGATTCGGATCCCAGGCAGGTACAAAACCATCCGGGAACCGGGGCAGAGGTGGAAACAACGGCACCCACTGCGGTGCCGTAGTCGGAACCGAAGGTGGCGCAGGGGCCGGAGCCGGCCATGTAAAACCTTGTGGCGCCATGGCTGGAGCCAACAGCGCAGGATCTTGGGGCATTAGGGCCAGGGCTGCTGGCGGCGCTGGGGCTGGAGCTGCTGGTGGAGTTGGCAGTCCGGCAGAATCCTGACACGGGACTGCGGGCCCAAAGGTGCACCGGCAGGAGCCCGAGGCCTAAACAGGCGGTCCATAGCAGCAAGAAATTCTTGCACCTGTGCAAGAGTCTCCGACGAACCCAGGTAAGGAGGGTAGGCTGAGGGACTCCCAGGCTCCAAAGGAGCCACAGGGGCGGAACCCCTGTCCCCCTCGTCCACATCCGAGGACCGACGAGGGGATGTCGGAGAGCGACAATGCTTCTTCGACTTCTTTTTGTGTCATCTCTCGCCCGAATCCGAGGGTGAAGACCGAGGAGCGGTGATGGTGGTCCCACGAGCTTTCTGTAGAATGGTCCCTGGACCACGAATTGCACTGGGACGAATGCCAAACTTCAAGCAACTTCCGGCGCCCCTCCCTTAAAGCCTTCGGGCCATGGCCCGACAGTCCATACAGGACCGGGAGTTATGGTCACGCTCCAGGCAGTAGAGACAGAGGTCGTGGGGGTCCGCCACCAACATGTTGCGACGACAGGCCCCACAGGACTTGAAACCGGGCATCCCTACATGTACCAGAGAAGACCAACAAGAGACTAAAAGTCCCAAAAAGATAGTCAAAAAGTGACTAAGGTATGTGCTCTAACCTAATCTGCTCTTACTGGCACGGAAAACAAGAACTGAAGTCAGCGTGCATGGGTGGTTCCTAAGTAGTCTCCTTGACGTCATCTTGGCACTTACGACGCCAGCGACGGACACGGAGCCGCACGACGCCACCTACTGACGCCCAGAGGTACTGCTAGCAAAACTTTCCGGATCCAGTCTGACACCTGGGAATATTCTAAGTTAACGAATCTATCAATAACGTGTCTCTTTCAGATTCCCTGACCATCGCATCGGAAGGGCATTGCCCTGAGATCCCAGGAGAGGGTACCTGCTGGCATAGAACGGGCATTTGGTATTGGTGTTTGTGGCAAACAGGTCCTGAGCTGGTTTCCCCCATACAACACACACTCTCTTCAACTGAAATTGATTGAGCTTCAATTTGTGGCAACTATCTGTCACTCTGCTGAGAGCATCTGCCAGCGTGTTGTGTAGAATTGGAAAAGGCTCGGCTTTGAGAGAGATTCCTTGTTCTATTGCCCAATCCCACATTCCTGCGCTTCTGTAAAAAGCATGAGAGATTTTGTTCCACCCTGTTTGTTTATGTAAAACATACTGTTCATGTTGTCCATTCGGACTAGTACAGAAGATCCTGCTATCCTTGGAAGGAAAGCCTATAAGGAGAGGAATATGGCCTTTACCTCCAGGTTGTTGATATGGCTTTGCTTTTGGGCATTGGACCATTTGCCTTGAATTTGAAGGTCCTGCAGATGACCTCCCCAGCCGTCCATGGAAGCATCCGATGTCTGGATGAAATCTGGTATTTCTTGTAAGAAAGTCAATCCTTTTGAAAGGTGCGGGGTATGAGACCACCATTTCATTGCAGTCTTTGTAGCTTGGGTAATGAGAATGATATCTTCGAAAGGTCCTGATGTTTGAAGCCATTGTTTCTGCAATTCTTCCTAGAGAAGTCTCCTTTTGAGTCTGGCTAAAGGAACCAGATCGATCACTGACAATCACATCCCTAGCAGCGACTTGTATTTTCTCATTAAATGGACCTTTTTTCTTGAAATGCTCTTTGCCAAAAGACGTACCCAGATTTGACGTTCCTCTGACAAGAATGCTTTGCATTGAGCCGTGTCCAGTCTGGCTCTCAGGAAAGGTACTGTTTGACTGGGGACGAAGGAGGATTTTCTGACGTTAACCGCCAGTCCTAGTTTGTTGAACTGTCATAAACAAGCATTGGTGGTTTCGGACGCTTGCTTTGCCGTGGAAGCCTTTAACAGACAGTCGTCCAAGTATGGGAATACTTGATGACCTTGAGAACGTAAAGCCGTCGCCATAGGTGGCAGGAATTTTGTAAATATCCTGAGCGCCAACTTGAGACCAAATGGGAGAACCTTGAATTGGTAGTGGGTACCAGCCACTGCAAATCAAAGGAATACTTTGGATGTTTCCGATGAATGGGCATGTGGAAATAAGCGTCTTCCAACTCGAGGGAAGTCATGAAATCTCATTTGTTGAGATATCGTAAGATCTCGGTCAAAGTTACCATCCTGAAAGTTTGCTTTCTTAGGAATTTGTTTAACTTTTTGAGATCCAAAATCGGTCTCATTTCTCTTAACTTTTTCAGGATCATAAAGAAACGGAAATAGAAACCTTGCCCTCTTTGCAGAGTTGGAACTTTCTCTATGGCTCCTTTCGCTAGCATAATCTTTATTTCCGTCTGCAATAAGTGAAGACAAGTGGGAGGGGGTCTCCTGGGTGGTGTAGTTGGAGGTTTTTGTATGATTCCAGTGTGTGGCTGAAGGCGACCAGATCTAGTACCCAACGGTCCGATATTATGATCTCCTAATGTTGGAGAAAACTGGATATCTTTACACCCATGGGAGGAGAAATTGAAGGGGGGGCTGGTACCCTGATAAAATAATTTCTTCTTCCGTTGTCTCTGCTTTCAGTCGATGTTCTCTTTTGGCCCCCTTGGTAGGCAGCAGGTTGGTAGGATTGCCTATATTGTGTTTGGTAGGGTTGGTATTGCTGCATTCTCTGGTAGTTCCCTCTGTAAGTGGAAAAACCACGACCCTTAATGCCTCTAAAAGGAACCTTCCTCTATCGAAGGGAACCTAAAGAATTGGCAGTATCTGTATCCTTTTTGATAGAGAGAAGCGCTTCATCTATGTGTTTGCCGAATAAGGCCATATCCGGAACTTTCGTTTGGACCTCTGGTCTAAATGTGGATGCCTTTAACCATCCCAGTTGACGTAATATCACCGCCCCTGACAGTTGACAGAAACTCGTATTGGCTATGTCCATAGCACAATCGATTGTTTCAGAGGTTGCCCCCTCTCCTTCTATGAGAATCTTTCTGGCTTCTTGCATCCTGTCCTCCAGAATAAGGTGTAGTAGGGAAGCCATATCAGATCACTTTTCTCTGTCGTAACGTCCACTGATAGCCAAAGCTTTGGCAGCTTTGATAGTGGTCGCAGCCATGGTGAAGAAAAACTTTCCAATAAAGTGAAGTTTACGCCCTTCATTGTCAGGAGGAGTGGTGATCGGAGTGGACCGGTTTTTAGGCCTCTGTTGTGCTGCCTGTGAGATTGCAGAATCTGGTTTTGGATGTCGAGTCAAATAAGAAGGAAAATTTTACGAAGCTCTGTATTTTTTTTCAATGCGAGCTGGTACTCGTGGTATTGTTGCTGGGTTTGACATTATTTTTTACACCCTCTTGCCAAATGTAGTCAATTATAGGTATTGTGCACATTGACTTTCTGACTTCCTCTTTAAAGTCATACAGGAAGCAGTCTGTATGCTTAACTTCTATTGGGAGATTAAATCTATTGGAAGCTCTCCATTAAGTTGTGGAAACCACCTATATCTTCCGGCGGAGAATCTCCTGGATGATGTGACAGCAGTGATGGAGTAGGAATAATATAAACCTCATTGGGGTCAACAGTTGGATCTGGGATCTCACCCTCTTCACTTTCTTCGTCTGAAGAGGAATGGTCCACAGGGTCAGCCTCCTGTGGAACTGTAGGTGTCACTGGTGAATTGGGCTTCTCAGGTATTTATGCCGGTAATTCTTTGGGAACCTCTTGAGGTGGAAATCTTTGCTTGTAATCTGCAAGCATAGTTTGCAGATCTTGAATCAAGGTTGGAGGCAGATAAGCCATTTGTCTATGACGAGGTTCTTGTTAGTCATAATGATAATGGCCCGGCAGTGCCAGGTATGGCTGGTAGTATTGCTGGTCTTCGTACCCATCATCATCAAAGTCCTGGCATTTTACGTGTAACTATGAAGGACTCTGCGCTGCTCCGTAAATTCCATCATCCTCTTCAGATTCCTGAAGGTCCTACAAATGCGATGGAGGTAATGGAGAGATTTTACTATAGGTTGACATATCCGGATAAAAGAACTTTTTTGTCACTCTAATCATCGTCGACGGTGGCGTCGATGGGCTTCCTGTAACAGCCACTGAAAACCTGTAGTTGACGATATAATCATTGTCGGGATCCTCGTCGACATCGTTGAAGGGGTCATTGTCGACGAGTTCATCGTCCACTGTGCTGAAATCGATGGTTCTGTCATCGACGAAGTGACAGACTTGGCATCGATGAAGAGGTCGACTGTATCTTAGACGGTTTTAATGAAATTCTCCCTGTTTGCGAACCCGGAGCAGTCGTCGACTATGGCAGCATTGGCCATATCTTCATCAACGGTATGGGTCCAGAGATAGCCATGGTCATAGCTGTGACTGATGTAGACGGGCCAACGACCTGATTGAGAAACTCACTGTTGTCGATGACCCAGAGGTTGTCGTCGTCGGTGTCGTCCTCAACGGTGATTTTTACAATCCTGCCATTACCAGGATCAGATGAAGAAGCTCTGTGTTTCTTCTTCTCTTTCCTCAAAGGGGTAGAAGAGACAGAGGTTGAAGGTTCAGAGGAGACTTTAGATAGCTTCTCCTTACTTGAACCCTTGCTTTCTGAAGAGGGCTTAAGGTGTTTCCTGCCCTCTCTAGAGCCTTTTTCCTCAGACCTGGATCTTTTGCGAGATCTGGGTGATCCATCATTGTCCTCAGCAGACGACTTGTGGTGCTTGGTAGATTGTAAATACAGAAGCAACCTTCCTTCTCTGTCTCTCAAGGTCTTGGAAGAGAAAGTGTGACATATTTTGCACTGCTTTATCATGGGCTGGATGGGGGCAGTAGATGCAGTCCTTGTGCGGATCATCAATGTGAATCCTTTTCTTGTCACAGGTCTTGCAGGGCCTAAAGAGTCCTATCTTATCAGACATAATGAGCAGAGTTTTGAAGAAAAAACCTGAAAGGTAGAGAAAACTGAGCAGAACTCAGGGAGACTCCTATCACGCACGACGCGCAGTGAAAATCTGAGGGAAACTGCCTCTGCTGGGAAGGTTCTAATGGGTGCTAACAGCTGATTGGCTGCATTCAGCTTTTGGTCCTTTTTTGACAAAGGACATATATAGGCTATATTAGCATGGCTCAGGGCCATTGTGGCCTATGGCATTTCTGGAATACTGCTTGTTTATTGTACCATGGGACTTCCATCTCGACAATGGGGAATGATTCAGGCATGTAAATCTATGAAAGATACCCCAATACGGGATAATCTTACATCTTCTGGTCACTATCACCACCCTTATTTTTCTGTTTAACACTGGTGCAGACCCTTTTTTCTGCCTTCTTTCCCAATTCTTGGGGAGACGTCAGATCAGAGTTCCCCACGTATTGGTGCAGTTAGGATGTGCTCCCTCATCAATAGATTGCACAGTTCCTCATAGTCATGTACTTTACTTCCATAACACCAGCCCTCCAGAGCCTTAATAGTACTGTCTACAAAGTCAACCTAGTCTTGGATGTGTGCCTTCTGTGTGTTCCTAAACTTCAACCTGTATTGCTCAGTGGTTAAACAAAACTAATCTATGAGGGCACTCTTCAAGACTGTGTAGTTGTCAGCATCTTCCTCCTTGACAATGAGATGTTTGTCTCTACCTTTGCTAGCAAAGGAGAGCCACGGGATAGCTGCCCACTGCCCTTAAGGGACCTTTTGTACCTTAGAAGCCCTCTTCAAGGCAGTGATCCATTTATGGATATCATCCCCCTCCTGGTAAGGAAGGACAATCCTGCTCAGGTTCCTAGTATCAAAGGACTATACTCTGCTCCTAGGCTCGCTAGCGCGGCCACCACGGGACCGTAGTCCCAAACTCTTCCTACCATTTGGTACTTCTAAGGACTCCTTATCAAGGGCAAACTGCTTCTTCTTGAGCCTGGCTTAGAGCTCTCAAGTTTGAGCAGATGGTACTCCCTTTCTAGGTAGTCGTTCCTCTTGCTAGAGATGGAGGGCCCTATGGAAGTATTAGCAGCATTGGAATTGACAGAGGAGGACCTAGACCTCCCTGTGACTCTTTTCGCCCTCCCAGAACACACAAAGGGGATCTGCCTCCAGTGGCCTCCCCTGGGTCATCTAGCCAGTCCCTGAGAGATCAGAGTTTAACAGTGTATGGTCTTCAGACCCTCCTGGCCAGCGCAGAATTGTGGTCACTGGGGTGAACCACCCCTGACCCCTCTTCTTGGGCCTCAACCATCCTGATCTTCTGGCCTTTCAGGATTCTGAAGGTCATTCTCCAGGAGAATCTGTAAGAGTTGCTTTGTGTTAGGATTGCTACCTGTCTTTAACTTCCTGGATGCAGCCAAAGTCCTAAGTTCCTGGAACTTAAGAACACTGGGCCCGATTCACAGAACTAACTCAAGAAAAAATCCTAAACTTACTACTTTTGGTATTCACAGAAGTTAGGATTTTGTCTTAAGTTTGTCTTAAGACAGACTTAAGACAGACTTAAGACTGACTTAAGTTAGGATTTTGTCCTAAGTCTGTCTTAACTGAAGTACACACTACAAGACCCACAAACCAATGCGGACTCATTCGAGTCGCCCATTGGAGGGCTCATATTTTTAAGTGGGAGGTGTGGCCTCTATGCCAAAATGACAGTTGCGCCGCTGAAGAGTGCAATGAGCACAAAACGCGTCCGGCGTGAATCGACAGGCATGCTGTAAACTGGATCCGCCCGCCGATCCGGCTTTTATCTCATTAAGGTTGCTGCAGTGGATGTCAGAGTGTGTCTCTAACAGGTGGGAACCTTGGAGCTTTGATTTATACGCTGCCTCCTAGTCGCGGGAGATGCACCACCCGGAAATTTGGGGCCACGTAGCTACGAATCACAGAGTTTCAATGTGGACGCATCCACGGAGGATTGACAAGCCGGATGTGCGAGTAGAGGCCCATTGGTGGGCTTGAAACATTTCAGACAGCGGCACATAACTGAAGCACACACTACAAGACCCACAAACCAACGCGGACTCATTTGAGTCGCCCATTGGAGAGCTCATATTTTTAAGTGGGAGGTGTGGCCTCTATGCCAAAATGACTGTCGCGCCGCTGAAGAGTGCAATGAGCACAAAACGCGTCCGGCGTGAATCGACAGGCATGCTGTAAACTGGATCTGCCTGCCGATTCGGCTTTTACCTCATGAAGGTTGCTGTAGTGGATGTCAGAGTGAGTCTACAACAGGTGGGAACCTTAGAGCTGTGATTTATAGGTGGCCTCCCAGCCGCGGGAGATGCACCACCCGGAAATTTGGGGCCAAGGAGCGCCGAATCACAGAGTCTCAATGAGGAGGTATCCATGGAGGATTGACAAGCCGGATGTGCGAGTGGAGGCCCATTGGTGGGCTTGAAACATTTCAGACAGCGGCACGTAACTGAAGCACACACTACAAGACCCACAAACCAACGCGGACTCATTTGAGTCGCTCATTGGAGGGCTCATATTTTTAAGTGGGAGGTGTGGCCTCTATGCCAAAATGACTGTTGCGCCGCTGAAGAGTACAATGACCACAAAACGCATCCGGCGTGAATCGACAGGCATGCTATAAACTGGATCGGCCCGTCAATCCGGCTTTTACCTCATGAAGGTTGCTGCAGTGGATATCAGAGTGCGTCTCCAACAGGTGGGAACCTTGGAGCTTTGATTTAAACGCGGCCACCCAGCCGCGGGAGATGCACCACCCGGAAATTGGGGGCCACGGAGCTCCGATTCACGGAGTCTCAATGTGGAGGCATCCATGGAGGATTGACAAGCTGGATGTGCGAGTGTAGGCCCATTGGTGGGCTTCAAACATTTCAGACAGCGGCACATAACTGAAGTACACACTACAAGACCCACAAACCAAAGCGGACTCATTCGAGTCGCCCATTGGAGGGCTCATAGTTTTTAAGTGGGAGGTCTGGCCTCTATGCCAAAATGACTGTTGCGCCGCTGAAGAGTGCAATAAGCACAAAACGTGGCCGGCTTGAATCGACAGGCATGCTGTAAACTGGATCCGCCCGCCGATCCAGCTTTTACCTCATGAAGGTTGCTGCAGTGGATGTCAGAGTGCGTTTCCAACAGGTGGGAACCTTGGAGCTTTGATTTATACGCAGCCTCCCAGCTGCGGGAGATGCACCACCTGGAAATTTGGGGCCACGGAGCTCCGAATCACGGAGTCTCAATGTGGAGGCATCCATGGAGGATTGACAAGCCGGATGTGCGAGTGGAGGCCCATTGGTGGGCTTGAAACATTTCAGACAGTGGCACATAACTGAAGCACACACTACAAGACCCACAAACCGATACAGACTCATTCGAGTCGCCCATTGGAGGGCTCATATTTTTAAGTTGGAGGTGTGGCCTCTATCCCAAAATGACTGTCGTACAGCTGAAGAGTGCAATGAGCACGAAACGCGTCCGGTGTGAATCGACAGGCATGCTGTAAACTGGATCCGCCCGCCGATCCGGTTTTTACCTCATGAAGGTTGCTGCAGTGGATGTCAGAGTGCGTCTCCAACAGGTGGGAACCTTGGAGCTTTGATTTATACGCAGCCTCCCAGCGGCGGGAGATGCACCACCCGGAAATATGGGGCCACGGATCCGCCCGCCGATCCTGCTTTTACCTCATGAAGGTTGCTGCAGTGGATGTCAGAGTGCGTCTCCAACAGGTGGGAACCTTGGAGCTTTGATATATATATATATATATATATATATATATATATATATATATATATATATATATATGTATATATATCGAATATCCAGTTCAATGCCAGGTAAGACGCCAAAAAATCACCAGAACACGGACCAATTAGGTGCATATCGTTTAATTAGTGCAGAGTATGCCGCATGACGTTTCGGCTCCTTGGTGCCTTGCTCACATGATATGTATATATATACACACACACACTGTGACGGAGTTGCGGAATTGATTGAGCACCCCACTGTGCGCTGAGCAAGCACCCGCGGCGATGAGGTGCAACGGCTGGTGGACCAGTGTTTATATATAAATATTCGACCAGTTTTTCGAATATATATATTTATATAGTCATGTGATCAAGTCCCCTTGGAGGGACAAAACGCATCATGGCTGCTGCTGCAACTCGTATGGTAAATAAATAATATTGCAGCCAACTAGCTATGGTGGTCCGCGCTCTTTCTGTCTCGCAAAAGGAGAATTGGTGAGGAGTTATCCTCACCAATCCGGGTGGTGGCATCGTCTATGGCTCAGGAGTGCGCTCTGTTGAAGGACGGTTCTGTGGACAAAAGAAACTGAGTTTATCTTCTACTCTGGGATAATACTTAAAGTACAATAAGGTAAGTAGAACAAAATAGAGTGGTCTCCAGGGGGAGACTAAACAATATACTATGGTAGTGGGATGCGAACTGCGACCAAAGTCGGTACTTGGACCAGGAGACTCAGAGGAGCTGGGGACACAAGAAACCACCCAAGGTAAGTACACCAGAACCCCACAGAGGCAGTGTGCAGAGTGGAACCAAAGCTGCCTGTCCAATAGAAGTTAAAAAGAAAGTAGTGGTTGCAGTTTTGAAGAAGAAGGATCCTTCCCAGTGGACACTGAAGAACCCACGTGGAAGACAAAAGTTTGGAGAGTCGCCCCACCCATAAATACCCCAGGAACCAGGATCCCTACACCAGGGAAGCCGGTTGAATAGGTGCAAGTTGACGTCGGGAACCACCGTGGACCACAATGGAGGACTTTAGGAAATATGCCGCTGGAGAAGACTGTGCCAGAGTCCAGTGGTATCACAGAGTGAATTCATGAAGTGAAGAACCTGTAAGCAGATGGGACAGAGTCTATGCCACTCAGAGGTGACCAGGAGACACAGAAGAGCAATGCCCACTGATGTTGGATGGTTCAGAAGTGTTACGGTTGACCTTGTTGCTGCAGCTGAGAGGACCAGGCAAAGCTGAGGAAGACCAGGAGTCGTGCACAAGCTGTCTCGTGTCAGAAGATGAGAACCAGGGGGTCGGTATCCGGCAGGAGAACCAACAAGACTTGACAGCTGCAACTGGTGTGGAGAACGAAGAAGGAGCAACGTTGGGACCAACAAGGTCCAAGGGATTCCCCACAAGCAGGAGAGTTAGTGTAGGCCCTGCGCCAGCAGGGGAGCCCACTGGAGAAGAAGAAGACTCTTGAGAGAACCCACAGGCTGAAGGCACAGGAGTTGCATGAGGACCTCGAGCAGCAACCTCCCCTCTGTCCAGCCCCTCCTCTGGAAGGGACCCCTGATCCATTCCAACCTTTTCCCTAGGGTACTTAGGGGATCTCATGTGGGTGGTGTTTTAGATTTGCTGTGGAACAAGACTCAAGCCTGAAACCATTTCTTCGACCGTCTGGACACTTGGACTTCTTGGATTTTGCCTGGAACTGAAACTGCACCAAGGAAAACTCATGCTGCTCCTGGTCTCACTGTTCTGCAAGTCTTCTTTGTTGTCTGTGCTTCTTCCAGGACCTTCACCAGACCTGTGGGCATCAAGGACACCTGAAGTAATCTCCCTTGGAGGGAAGGAGTCACTCCCCTGCATCTGCAGGCACCACAATAAAGTTGACAGGTCTGCTGCTCCTGACGTCCCACATACTTCAGAAGACTCAGCAACACAGGTGGTGGTTCTGCAACTACCTTGATGCCTGACCTGTCCTCACTGCACCTTTGAGGCCAGTATCCCTCGTCAGAACCGCTGAGCCCAAACCCCTGTGCACCACGTTGACTTGCTTTTGTCAATAACTGTTGGCTCTGCACTCCAGAACTCTTTGGGCTACCCAAAGCTCCAGCCTCCAACATCTCTTCCTGCCAAGTACAGTATACTCACCACATCCTCTGCACCATGGGCATTCCACCTTGGTAAGCTACTCGAGGTTCACCTTGCCACTCCTGTACCTTCGCTACAAAAGGGGGTGGTAATGGATGGAGCATCTGAACCAATCAAACACTCATACCCAGTCAAAAGATCTGGGTTTAATCCATCACCGTTCTTTAGCCCACTCTTCCACCCCAGTTCAGACAGTGCTATATGCAAATCAGTCAGACCCTGTGCCTCATGGGAACAGTCCAGCCCGAACTGCCAAGCCACACCTTCCCTGGACCGGAAACAAGCTTCCGAGGACCGGCTTCTGGCATTCCAGCCGTCTTCAGCCGGGCTTGCTTGAATCCAGTGGCAAAGTGAGCAAGGGACTCATGTCTGAGCATACCCTGCCACACTTATGGCGGCCAAAAGCTGTACAAAAGGGGCTGGTAATGGACGGAGCATCTGAACCAATCAAACACTCACACCCAGTCAAAAGATCTGGGTTTAATCCATCACCGTTCTTTAGCCCACTCTGCCACCCCAGTTCAGACATGGCTATATGCAAATCAGTCTGACCCTGTGCCTCATGGGAACAGTCCAGACCGAACTGCCAAGCCATGCCTTCCCTGGACCGGAAACAAGCTTCCGAGGACCAGCTTCTGGCATTCCAGCCGTCTTCCACCCGGCTTGCTTGAATCCAGTGGCAAAGTGAGCAAGGGACTCATGTCTGAGCATACCCTGCCACACTTATGGTGGCCAAAAGCGGTACAAAAGGGGGTGGCGATGGACGGAGCATCTGAACCAATCAAACACTCACACCCTGTACCTTCAGCCTGTGGGTCCTCCTGAACGTCTTCTCCCGCTTCAGTGGGCTCCTTTGATTGCTCAGGGCCTGCACTGATTCTCCTGCTGTTGGTGAGTCCCTTAGACTGTGCTGGTCCCAAAATTGCTCCTTTTCTCTCCATGCCAGTTGTGGGTACCAAGGCTTGTTGGTGCTCCCACCAGACACTGACTCCTTGGTTACCGACATCCAACGAGGGACAGCTCACGCACTGCTCCTGGTCCTCCTCAGCATTTCCTGGTCCTCACAGCTGCAGCATTAAGGTCACTGTCAACACTTCTGAACCTTCTGACATCTAGGGCCATTGCTCTTCCGTGCCTCCTGGTCACTTCCGAGTGGCATAGACTCTGTCCCCTCTGCTGACAGGTTCTCCTTTTCAAGGATCCACCCTTGAATTCCACCGGACTTCCGCACAGTCTTCTACAGCAGCATCTTCTTCGAAGTCCTCCATTGTGGTCTACGGCGGTTTCCGACTTCACTTCACACCTATGCAACCGACTTCCCTGGAGTAAGAATCCTGGTTCCTGGGGTTTCCATGGATGGGGTGACTCTCCAACCTTCTGTCTTCTACTGGGTTTCTTCGAGGTCCACTGGGAAAGGTCCTTCTTTTTAAAAACTGCAAAAGCGACTTTCACATTGACTTCTATTGGGCACGCTGCTGTGTTTCCGCTCTGCACACTGCCTCCGTGGGGTTACTGAGTACTTACATTGGGCAGTTCCTTGTATCCCCAGCTCCTCTGAGTCTCCTAGTCCGAGTCCTGACTTCGGTTGCAGTTCGCATTCCACTTTTTTAGTATATGGTTTGGTCTACCCCTGGTGACCACTGTATTTTGCGCTACTTACCTTACTGCAATTGAAGTATTGTGTATTTGTGTTGATATCGCTAGGAGGAGATATACCAATGTGTTAGTGGGTGTTGTATAATAAATAGACATATTTTGATATATACACTGCACACACCCAAACAGAGCGAACAGCATATTAGGGGGTCCCTCTGTTTCAAAGCAATGTCGGCTCCCGAAGGAGGTGGGGAGCCAGCAGGGACCATCAGAAATAGCTGAGCCCTTGGGGATGTGGTTCCGCAGGCCGGTATCGGCCTGGGGAAGTGGGCTGAGTAGCCCCCTTTCCCAATTAAAAAAAATATCAAAAAGTGGCAAGGCCCCGGGGGATGGGGTCTCCGGGGGCGCCAACGGCCCAAGAGGGGAGCTGCATGCCTCCCCTCTCAATAAACAATAGTTTTTTTTAAAAGAATGGACCGGGCCTTGGGAGATGGGGTCCCTGGGGCAAAAATCATCTGGGAAGGGGGGCCACGTGGCCCCCCTTTACCCCTTCCATGCTGCCACGATTCTGCGCCTGTGCGGCAGAATCATGAGTGGGCGGGTTTATGAAGGCCCCCAGCCGTCATCAGCACACGAGCACCGTAGTGCATGACGGCTGGGGGCGGTCATCAGCATGGAAGGGGTTAAACATTAACAAAGATGTCAAGCTCCAGATGTTGGGGTCTCCTGGGCCAAATTCGACCCGAGAGGGGGCCCACTCCCATTCTTTTATACCACCCCCACCTCCCCAGGGACCACAACCTCCCTGGGGTACATTATATAATGAATGCAGGGGTTTGCTCACCCACCCGCAGCCCTGAGGACCAGCACATCCCCGGGCTGAAAAAATATAATGGAGGGGGTCCGTAGAATACACCCAGCCCACTGAATTCACCCACCCTGGCGTTCAGAGAACCTGCCAGGTGTTGAACCACCAGAGACATGCCCTCATGTTCCAGCCAAGTCCATAGGCGCCCTGATTGTTACAGTACCACATGGCGGTGGTGTTGTCTGTGAACACTTGCTCTACTCTCCCCATGAGAGGGAAGGAATGCCTTCAGTGCAAGTCGGATGGCCGAAAGCTCCAGAAGGTTGATGTGGAGCCTGGACTCCGCCGGAGACCAGAGGCCTCTGATATCCGCCTCTCCCATGTGGCCGCCCCATCCCAGAAGGGACAAGTCCATCACAACTGTATGTTCTGGTTGGGGAAAGGAGAGGGTTCTGCCATTGACCCAATCGCAATTTGTGAACCACTGCAATTGCTGTGTTGTGCCCTCCGAGATCTGGACGTGATCGGACAGTTTGCCCTGATGCTGTGCCCATTGGAACGTCAGGTCCCACTGCAGAGCCCGCATATGCCATCTGGCATGATCCACAAGCAGGATGCAGGAGGCCATCAGGCCCAGTAGCCGAAGGGTCATCAAGACCGAAACCCAGGACAGAGGCTGAAAGATAGGAAGCATAGCCTGAATGTCCCGGACTCACTGTTCGGGAGGATAAACCCGAAAACTGCGCCGAGTCCATAACCACTCTGATGAAAAGGAGCCTCTGCGAGGGAACCAGGTGCGACTTCGGCATGTTGATGGCAAACGCCATCAAATGCAAATGCAGGAGGTCAGCTGTAGTCTGGAGGTGGGAGACAACGGCCTGGTCATCAAGATAGGGGAAGAGTGAAAACCCTGATCTGCGCAGAAGAGCTGCGACCACCGCCATCACATTCATAAACACCCAAGGGGCACTGGTAAGGCCAAAGGGGAGCCCGATAAACTGAAAGTGCTCGTGGTCTACCATGAATCGCAGGTAGCGCCTGCGAGCAGGCAGGACGGGAATATGAAGATAGGCGTCCTGCAAGTCCAACGTCACCATCCAGTCTTGCGGGTCCAGGGCAGACAAGACCTGAGCAAGTGTGAGCATCTTGAACTTCTCCTTCCGGAGTAAGCGATTTACGTTCCTAAGGTCTAAGATAGGACGCAGGCCCTTGTCCTTCTTGGGAACCAGAAAGTAGTGAGAATAACAACCACGACCTACTTCCGGTGTCGGAACGTGCTCAATGGCACCCTTGGCCAAGAGGGCCGCAACTTCCTGGTGGAGAAGAACCAAGTGATCCCCTGACATGCAGTGGTACCGATTGCATTTGGACTGTGGCACCCGAGTAGATTTCATGGATATCTGCAGTCATTCAGAGACGGCACAAATAATTTTCATCCCTGTACACACCAGGCGAAACAACTTGAAGTTTCTGACCGCGGAGTTGGCACCCAAATAACATTGATGAATGCTGATTGGCTGATTGCCATATTGTTCAGCATCGCTGGCAAGTGAAAAGCCCCTTTTGTTCTCATTAAGAGAGCATGGTCCTGATGAGAACTCTATAACCATTGTTGAGTTCGAAACGCGTAGACCACTATATGAGCCATAAGATTTTTCTGAATACTTTCATTCTTGAAAAAATTTGACAAACAGTCTGATCTATGGTGTTTGTGTTCAATGATATAATTGTAATGTATATAATCTGCTGTTGTGTACGTATGTGAGAAATGGTATGACTGAGGTATGGATTTGTGAGTAGTATGAATATGAATGTATAGTATTTTTAGAACGTCAATCAATGAAATGTATGTATTGTACAGGTGTGTTTTCTAAATGTTAAATTGGTGAAAATATAACCAAAAATAATGAATAACAAATAAATTGAGAAAATAAAAGATTCAATCTGGAAACAAAGTTTCATGACACATAGTGTTTAATTCATATGCAGTCAGAAATTTACTAGAAATAAGGTGGACAGTATTGGCAATTCTCTTTGTTTTTGATAGTGGTACTGAGGTGGCATGGCTGGAGGGTTTGTTTTGAAGGGGAGGGAGTAGCCCCTTCGGACAATTTGCAGCACCCACCCCGAAGTGATGTTGCACCAGTGGTGGAGATGATGGCGCATTTGTTCACCCACTGGTGTCTGATGGGCCTGAAAGGTCGGACTAGAAAGGCTTTGAAGTGGAAGCTGTGGGGGTGGAGGTGGACTAACCCACCCGTTGGCCCCCTGAACCGCCTTGACGGTTCCCACGTCTGCAACCACGCTGAAGTTGTTGCTGTTGTGGTCTTTGGCTTTGCCAACGCAGCTAGCGCCCATTCCGTGGCCACGAAAGGAGCGAAAAGCAGAAGGCGGAGGAGGCCGAGCAGCCGACAGGCCCAAGGACTTGGCTGTAGACCGGGAGTCCTTGAAGCACTCCAACACACTAGCTGCCTTATGGCCAAAAAGGCACTTGCCCTCAAAGGGCATGTCCATCAGAGTGTTATGTACATCCCCTGAGAAGCCAGTTGTCCTCAACCAGGTGCCAAAGCACCACTATCGTGGAAATCGACCTGCTCAATGTGTCGGCGGTGTCCAGCCCACAACGTATGGTGAACTTCGCTGCGTCTCTCCCGGCTGCAAACGCCTGGTAAAGAACTGCCTGGGCCTCCACCGGGCAGTTGGGCAGCACCTGCACAACCGTGTCCCACAGAGAGTGTGTATGACAACCCAAGAGGCATGCAGTGTTCACCGACCGCAGCCCTAAGCTGGCAGAAGAAAACAGCTTCTTGCCAAGCTGATCCAGCTTCTTGGGTTCCCTTTCCAGAGGTGAGGTAGTGAACGTGCTCTGGGATGTAGAGGCTTGGACAATGAAGCTCTCTGGGATGGGGTGTTGGGAAAGGAAGAGGGGGTAACCCGGAGCCAGGCGATGGCGTCGGGCCACGTTCCGGTCCATAGGAGCCCCTGTGTTGGGCCTGGACCAGCTGCCCAAAAGAATGTCAGACAGTGCTTCATTAAAAGTAAGCAGGGGCTCCGAAGAGGTAGCCGCCAGTTGGAGCGCTTCTGTCAGGAGGTTAGTCCTGATGGCCACCATAGGGAGTTCGAGGTGGAGAGCCTCGGCCGCCCTACGCAACACCACTGCGTAACTGGCTCCCTCCTCTGTAGCCACGGTAGGAGGAGACAGCATGCCAAGGTCAGGTGAGGTGTCAAGACCACTGGCCTCCCCCAAATCCTCTGCCCAGTCCGGATCATAAGCACAGTCCTGTGCTGGAGGGTCCTCAGACCACTCCCAGTCCTCCCCTTCCTCCGAGTTCTATGGAACAGGCTCAAAATAATGAGGCTGGACATAGGGCACAAAAGGGCCCATCAACATCGACGTCGGGCGACCCCGATCCGGCACCGTGTCTGGGTCGGGCTGAACCTGGGGATGACGTCATCCCGAGGAGTGGGCGACATCGGAAGCGGTGCCGGGGAGATTGGCGCCATTGGAGGTGTCACTAAGTCATTCGGCTTCGATCTGAATCTGATTCCGATCCATGGGGAGCCTGCTGCATCGGGGTCAGGTCGGCGCCGCCGGAGATAGTAAAACAGGACCCCCAGTTGGGCCCCCGGGGCCTGCAGTTGCACCGGCGGGGCCAGACAGCCCAAAGAGTCAGATCATGCCAGCAAGAAATTCTTGCACCTGAGCAAGCGTCGCCCCCGCACCTGGGAAGGGGAGTAGACTGGGGGTGATGTCAGAGGCGATGTCGGAGCCACAGGGGTGGCACCACTCGCATCCTCCGACACGTCGCGCGACGGGCAAGGGTAAGTCGAGGAGTGACAATGCTTCTTCAACTTCTTTTTGGAATGCTTTGACTTACATGACCCCGAGTGCGAATACTTAGATCCAGAAGAATGATGATGACAACTCTGCGACCGGTCCCTCGACCTTGCACAGGACCGGGTTATCGAGCGGCGCGGAGCCGACTGCCGGACTACAAGCAACTTTAGGGACCGCTCCCGCAAAGTCTTCGGCGCCATGGCCCGGCAGACTTCGGTTCATGGTCGCGCCCCAGGCAGTAGAGACATACGCGGTGGGGATTAGTCACCGGCATCATGCGAGGACAGTCCCTACAGTCCTTGAAACCGGGCATCCCTACGACACCAAGAGCCGATCGACTCAAAAAGATGAGGTAGAAGGCCTTGAAAAGCTCAGTCAAAAAATGACTGTGGGTACTTGCTCTTCCCGGATCTGCGCGTACTGGCGCAGAAATAGAAAGAACTGACGTCAGTGAGTTTGGGCGCGTCTAAGTAGCTCCATTGACATCATCCCGGTGCCAACGACAGCAATGCCGCAAGCAGAGCCGCACGACGATGCCTACCAACGCGCAGGGGTTCCGCCGAAAAAAAATCCGGATCCAGTCTGACGCCTGCGGGTAATTCTAAGGTGAGGAATCTAAGGTAAGGAATCTATCACTACGTGTTTCTTTCAGATCAGTACTTACATACCCACTCACTGATTCAAAGGTATACATCCACATTCACTTAGTCAGCCATGCATACACAAACTCACTCACTAATACAGTCACTGATATATCCTCTCATACACCCATACAGCCACTCACACACTGTCCGTGACCCATAGAGCTACTCACTCACCTACTCACTCACCCATTGAGTCAATCATAGCCACTTATTCACCTAAACAGTTACAAACACAACAACTCACTTATTCATAAAGATACTAATACATACTCACTCACCTGTAGAGTCATTGACGCAAGCACACACTCACCCTGCAGCCCCTCTCACAATCACTCACTGACACATACAGTCACTCTTATACTCCGACACTCACCTATACTGCTTTTCACATATGCAGTTACTCACCCATATACCACTGAGACATTTAATCACTCACTGACACAGCCATACACATACTCAGTCACCCATACAGCCCCTCGCAGACTCATTCACTGATACAGGCACTCACTCACCCACTCACTCATCTAAGCAGGCAGTCACACACCACCTCACCCCCTCACCCACCCACAAAGACACTCTAACAGTAATGCATGTATTCAGACAACTTATCAATCACCAATACAGCCACTCACATACCCATTACCAACTGTTGGACATGGCCCTTTTTGCAGGGTCATCCCTGAACTTTTTGCCTTCCTACTGCATTTTGTCTGACCTGTTTTTGTTGGTTTTATGACTCTGGTCACTTTACCACTGCTGAACAGTGCTAAAGTGCATATGCTCTCCCTATGGTAAATTGATGAATGGATTGGTGACTCCATGATTGGCTGATTTGGTTTACCTGTCAGACCCTAGTACAGTGCACCAGGAGTGCCCAGGGCTTGTAAACCAAATGCTGCTGTTGGGCTTGCAGCACTGGTTGTGCCACCCACAGAAGCAGCCTGTAAAAGTGTGACTAAGACCTGCCATTGCAGAGCCTGTGTGCAGTCTGGTACTGCCATGCTGACTGGGCAAGTGCACCCACTTGCCAGTCCCTAAACCTTCCCTTTCTTTTCTTCATATCAGACACCCCTATGGTAGGCCCAAGGGCAGGGTGCATTGCAAGTATAAGGTAGGAAAAGCCCTGATGTGTGTGGCATGTCTTAATTACACACAAAGGGGTGCTACTGGTCAAAAAGGGGGTAGAGAGTTTCTACTTTTCTCATGTATGAAAAGTGTGCATGTACTGTAAAGTGTGAGGGTGAAGAGAAGAAAACCCATCAACCCACCCGTTGGCTGAGCTTCATCATTTGGGATTTTTTAAGGAGACAAACTGGTATCCACTAGGTTGCTCACTGTTGTTATTGTGAGTCAGCTCTAGTTATGGATCCGCCAGTGATGAGCAGCCATAGAGTGGTGGTGTATATAAAGCTGTGGGAAGAGAGAGTTGCAGTGCTCAAAAAATGTGTAAGTGCTACAAAAAGAGTGGTGTGTTAAAATTGACTATCATGATGCCAAAAACTGAATTTTATTATGACGGTCATCATGGTGCCAAGGTTAAAAAACAGAGTGTAGATAGTGTTTAACAAATACAACTATCGTGATGGAAAATGGTCGACATGTTTCAGCCAAAAGATGGCTTTCTTCAGGACCTGTAATAACACTACTGCAACTGTGGAAAAGGAAGTGTTACAAAAACTACATACCATGCATGAATAACCTACCATCTGGAGATTTGTTATATGGTAAGTTGAATAATCATGGTTGTCAAATCGCCTCTCCTGAAAGAGAAACAGTACATACAAACACATATATTGTATCAAATGAAAGCAAAAGGACATGTATCTACCAACGAGACATTGCTCATTCCTTGTTTAGTAAAGTTATCCCTCACCCAAAATTTACTTGGGAGTGGCCTCACCTCGCCTGGCGCTCGATCAGGTAATGAGGCCCTGCACTGAAGAAATGGAAATAAGAAATACCAATAGTGTTGTTTGCTGGTATTGATTGCACTTATGATAATATATATATACATATATATCACTATATAAATCTCTGGTGTCATAGATGGACATGGCAAGGACGGCGGCACCATGCCAACCCAGCCACTTGATGATGAGAGAGTTAAGAAATTGTTGTAAGCATATGCAGGCTGTCAATGAGCCATGTGACAGCTTCGCATAAACAGTAATGCTCGCGACAACATCCAAGAAAGCAGTATTCACTTCATCTAATCATAAGGTTTGGAACAAGGAGGAAGTTCCATTTTCATAAGGAAAAACCATGGCACAGAGTTGAATACCGATTGTCAAATAAGTGCTTAACAAACGATTTTAAGAGAGAAGCAGCAAAAATGGCAAAAGAGTTGAGCCCACTAGCGATAGGGCTCTAGAAAGCAGAGGAAAATGCTCAATAGAACGCATGTTCTCAGAATGACGCGATCTGCTACACTCACCTGTCCGTCGGTACCTCAATCCCCTTCTGAGCCGAGGGGGAGGTAACTCGACGGACCAGGTCGACTGCTTAAGTACCAAGTATGCGGACTGTAGAGAGAACGCTTAACCGGAACTGCCCGCGGTCACGGCAGTGCCGTAAAAAGTTTTGCAATGGTAGACTCGGACATACGGGGCAGACCATACAGGGAGGCTCACGAGCCCCAGTTAGAACGCAAAGTCTGGTAGGTAGAGACTGTAAGAAAGCGCCTGATAGGGTGGCTACGGCGCGATGATAATCTCAGCCTTATTATTGGTTCTACCCTCTTTTGGGACCAGTAGCACACCTTTTTGTGTTTTTACAAGTAGGATTAGGGGATAGGGTGCACTCGGGTCATTAAACCATTTATCCCCTTCGGACCCTCCTCAAAATTTTGTGTCTTAGTCATGTCCTAATTACAGACATTTTTGTTTTTCACTATTGCAAGGTTACCTATTCCCCATAGGCCACAATGGGCAATTTGATTATTACATCTTTTAGTGAAGTTGATTTTAACATTCTGTGTTTAAAAATACCACTTTTAGAAAGTAGGTATTTTCTTGTCTAACTACCCAAACCTGCCTCTGCTAGTTTGTGTATTCCTTGTCTGGAGTTTGAGTGACAGGGGCTGGGGGATTCCAGGAGACAGGGTGAGTCAGCCCAGTGGTGAATAGATAGATCTGCATCTAGATGGGAGGGAGGAGTTGCACCTGGGACCTGAATAGGGCTGTGCTTTACCTCCACAATGCTGGCTCCACCTCCTGTGGTGCGTCTGATATCTCTGCCCTGCACTGTGAAAGGAAAGAAGGAGTCATGTAAACAGAATGCTCCAGGACTGACCAGAACTGGTTTAGACTAGGCAAAGGCCTCTCTGCATTCAGAGAATAAAGAGAAACTGTGTATAAAAGAGTGGACCCAGACCCCAGAACTTTAGATCACTTTTGGGAAACAAGAAGAAACCTTTGCTGAGAAGAGGAACAAGAGAGACTACCCCTAAGATGCAGTGCTGCTTGGGGTATTGGCCTGCAGTGGTTGCCTAACTGCCAAAGAAAGGAGAAAGGAACTTTTTGTGTGCTTTATTCAACTTGTGAAGGATCTCCAAGGGCTTGAGAAAAGAGCTTACCTCCTACTGAAGTCTCAGGGACAACAGACTTCAACCACCAGCTCCCCAAGGATTCCTTGGAAGTGCCTGCAGCTGTTTTGGGACTTCTGAGAGACTGTGTGTCGCAAGGAGCTAGAAGCGCTGTTGTAATTAAACCTCAGCTAGGCCTACTTAGTGCAAGGGTTCGCCCTTCTCTGCAGAGAGTCCTCAGACCTTAGGAAGAAGTTGGCAATGAAACTGGAAAATACAAAAGCAAAGTTTATTAAACCTTTAAAGGTGGTACTACAGTCCACACAACACCTTTCAGTATTGTATCGAGTATCAGACCGAACTAAAGCACATGGCCCCTTTTATACACAACGAAGGGGCTCAAGAGAAGGCGGTACAGAAGACAAGAGCAGTTTCATGACCATACAAGGACATATTGGAAGGCACAATTGATAGATGGGCGGGGTTAACAGTCTTCGGTAGCAGGTAAACACATTCCTATCTGGAACCAATTAGGAACGGCCGTTGACCCACTGCGCATGTCTGGACATGCTGGAAGCTGGGAATACTAAAAATAGCCTGTTGCCAGGCAGACTTCAAGAACAGTTAACAAGAAGGTAGGACAAAGCACATTACGAGCACATGGCAATGTATGGCATACAAAATGGCCGTTACAAATAAAAAATGGAGTCGACACATTTGTTGCGATAGTGGTCAAAACGGAGCATGTCTTCTGCTAATGCTTAACCTAATCGCCGTTGATTTACAACAGAGTGACTCATGGAGAAGAAGCGTGTTGCTATCGCAGCCGTCGCATCACTGAACAAGGGTGTCACCACTGTAGCTGTTGCATTGCACTGCATCGCAATAAACATCTCGCAACATCGAAGAAGCGTGCCGCAGCCGCTGCCGTCGCATCACTGAACAAGGGTGTCGTCGCTGTAGCTGTCGCATGGCAGACAAACTCCAGACAAGGAATACACAACCTAGCAGAGGCAGGCTTGGATAGTTAGACAAGAAAATATCTACTGTCTAAAAGTTGTATTTTCAAACACAGAATGTTAAAATCAACTTCACTAAAAGATGTATTTCATCATTCTGAGTTCAGGCATACTAAACTCGAATTTCTACCATGTTCCCTGAGTCAGTTAGGATTATAAAATTTAATTAACCATACTGCCCATTCTGGCCTATGGGGAATAGGTAGCCTTGCAATAGTGAAAAACGAAAATGGCTGTAATTCACTATTAGGACATGCCACATACATCAGGGCTTGTCCTATCTTATACTTACAATGTACCCTCCGGGCAGGTCACCCCCCCGAGCACACTCCCCGTGGGTGAGCCCGTCCTCTGGTGCCGCCTCTGCCCTGAGCTGTGCCCTGCGCCCTGAGCTGGGCCAGATCCACTTCCACGGACCTCTTGTGCCCCCTGCCTCCTGATTGCCTCGCCGCCGCTGACTTTCTTCTTTTCCCCGCCGTTTTTTTTCACTAGCCCCCAGTGCTCCCCCCTCCTCGCCCAGCCCCGGCCGCGTTTCCCGCCACCTCCTCGCCGCTGCCCCCCAGCGGCCCCGCCCCCTTCCCTCGCTCGCCATCCCCATTCGCCACCCCGCTCCCCCTCCCAGCGGCCCCTCCCTCGCTCCGCCCCCCCTCTCTCCTCATATGGCAGAGTGGTCAACGCGCAGCGTGCACGCGCAGCGGGTGCGCCGATTGTACGCCGAAGGTGCGCCAAAGGTAAGCCCGTCTGCGCCCGTCCGCGCCAGGACCGCGCTCAGCGCCGGAACCCCTGGCCCCCGAGGACCCCAGCCCACCCGCCGGACGTACACCGCCGCCACCTCCAACGCGCTCAACACCGGCCGAGTCTCGGGATGCTACCGAGCCACCCCGAGACGCACCCACGGACCCTTCAGCTGCCACGCCTGCAAGTTCACCTGCATCTGGACCTGCATCGCACCATCACCCGCCAAGCCGAACACCAGCAGCAACCACCTCAAGTGCATCCTGCTCAACACCCGCTCCGTCCACAGACACGCCATCGAACTCTGGAACCTCCTCGACACCACAGCTCCTGACGTTGCCTTCCTCACGGAAACCTGGATGAACGACTCCTCAGCGCCCGACATCGCCATCGCCATCCCAGAGGGATACAAGATCACCCGGAGAGATCGCGACATCCAGACTGGAGGAGGCATCGCCATCATCCACAGGGACACCATCCACATCACGACCAACACCGACGACACCCTGACTACCGCCGAACACCTACACTTCCAGATCCGCACCGACCCGAAGACCACCCTCAGAGGCACCCTGATCTACCGACCCCCGGGACCACGTACACAATTCAGCGAGGGCATCGCCGACTTCGTCAGCCCGCATGCCCTCCCCTCCACTGACTACATCCTCCTGGGGTACCTCAACTTCCACCTGGAGAACAACAACGACCGCAACACCATCACCCTGCTCGACAACCTCGCCAACCTCGGACTCAAGCAGCTGGTGTCCACCCCCACCCACCTCGCCGGACACACTCTCGACGCCGTCTTCTCATCCAGCAAAGACATCGCCTTCAGCCACGCCACTACACTCCACTGGACGGACCACAGCTGCATCCACTTCACCTTCACAAGAACGTCGATCCACCACCACCAGCAACAGGTTGCTCGAAGAAGCTGGAACAAGATCACAGCCGACCAGCTCGCCGCTTCCCTGAGCCAGCACCCTCCCGCCAGCTCAGCGAACCCCAGCCAGGCCACCGACAACCTCACAAAGTGGATCAGCAACTGCGCGGACGAACTCGCCCCACTGAGGACCCCGTCCAGCAGACCCGGCAGCAAGAAGGCCCCTTGGTTCACCGACGAACTCAAGAGCTCCAAGAAGAACTGCCGAGCCCTCGAGAAAGCCTGGAGAAGAGAACCAACACCGGACAACATGACCACCCTCAAGCTTGCCACCCGGAAGCACCACCAACTGATCCGCGCCACCAAGAAAACTGCGTTCAAGGACCGGCTGGACAACAACGCACACAACTGCAAGGAACTCTTCAACATCGTGAAAGAGCTCTCCAACCCCAACGCCGGAAACAACGACATCACCCCATCGCAAGACCTCTGCAACTCCCTCGCCTCCTACTTCCACAACAAGATCGCGGACATACACAACAGCTTCAGCACTCAACCGACGCACGCCACGACCGAACCACCGCCCTCCGCGCCTGGACTCCGATCAGCACCGAAGACACCGTCCGCATGATGAACTCCATCCACTCCGGATCTCCGACCGACCCCTGCCCTCACCACGTCTTCAACAAGGCCGACGCTGTCATCGCACCCCACCTGCGGGACATCATCAACACCTCCTTCGACACCGCCACCTTCCCGGAGAGCTGGAAGCACGCCGAACTCAGCGCTCTACTAAAGAAACCAACAGCGGACCCCACCGAACTCAAGAATTACCGCCCCATCTCGCTCCTCCCGTTTCCAGCCAAAGTCATCGAGAAGACCGTCAACAAACAGCTGGCCGCCTTCCTCGAGACTAATGGATCCCTCGACCCCTCACAGTCTGGCTTCCGAGCCAACCACAGCACCGAGACCGCCCTCATCGCTGCCACCGATGACATCCGAGCCCTGATGGACAACGGAGGAACAGCGGCCCTCATCCTCCTATACCTCTCCGCGGCATTCGACACTGTCTGCCACCGCACCCTAGTGCAGCGCTTCAGCAACGTCGGAATCCAGGAGAAGGCACTGGAATGGATCATCTCCTTCCTCGACGGAAAGAACACAGAGAGTCCGTCTACCACCGTACAAGTCAGAGGCCACCGAAGTCATCTGCGGCGTCCCTCAAGGATCCTCGCTGAGCCCCACCCTCTTCAACATCTACATGAGCCCCCTCGCGGCCATCGCACGCCAACACAACTTCAACATCATCTCCTACGCTGGCGACACCCAGCTGATCCTCTCCCTGACCAACGACCCGGCCGCCGCCAGAGCCAACCTTCACGAATGGATGAAAGACGTAGCTGAGTGGATGACGACCAGCCGCCTGAAACTGAACTCAGACAAGACGGAAGTCCTCATCCTGGGCTCCTCGCCCTCCGCCTGGGACGACTCCTGGTGGCCCCCCGCCCTGGGCATCGCACCCAAACCGACAGACCACGCACGCAACCTGGGCTTCATCCTGGACTCCTCCCTCTCCATGACCAGACAAGTCAACGCCGTCTCCTCGTCGTGCTTCAACATCCTGCGCATGCTACGGAAGATCTTCCGGTGGATCCCCACCGAGACCAGGAAGATGGTCACCCAGGCCCTCGTCACCAGCCGACTGGACTACGGCAACGCCCTCTACGCCGGAACCACCGCCAAGCTCCAGAAGAGACTCCAGCGGATCCAGAACACCTCAGCCAGACTCATCCTCGACATCCCACGACACAGCCACATCTCCGGACATCTGAGAGACCTGCATTGGCTCCCCATCAACAAAAGAATCACCTTCCGGCTCCTCACCCACGCACACAAAGCCCTACACGATCAAGGCCCGAGCTACCTCAACAACCGCATCAACTTCTACGCTCCCAAACGCCATCTCCGATCAGCCAGTCACGCCCTCGCCACCGTCCCCCGCATCCGAAGAACGACAACAGGAGGAAGGTCCTTCTCCTACCTGGCCGCCAAGACCTGGAACTCCCTCCCGACCGACCTGCGCCTGACCCACGACCACCTCTCCTTCAGGAAGAAGCTCAAGACCTGGCTGTTCGAGCAGTAGCAGCACCGCCCCCTCCCCCAAGCGCCTTGAGACCCTCCGGGTAAGTAGTGCGCTCTATAAATGCCCTTGATTGATTGATTGATTACCCTGCCCTTGGGCCTACCACAGGGGTGTCTGATATGAAGAAAAGGGAAGGTTTAGGGACTAGAAAGTGGGTGCACTTTCCCAGTCAGCATGGCAGTACCAGACTGCACACAGGCTCTGCAATGACAGGCCTTAGACACACTTCTACAGGCTGCTTCTGTGGGTGGCTTAACCAGTGCTGCAAGCCCACCAGCAGCATTTGGTTTACAAGCCCTGGGCACTCCTGGTGCACAGTACTAGGGTCTGACAGATAAACCAAATTAGCCAATCATGGAGTCACTAATCCATACATCAATTTACCATAGGGAGAGCATATGAACTTTAGCACTGATCAGCAGTAGTAAAGTGCCCAGAGTCATAAAACCAACAAAACAGGTCAGACAAAATACAGGAGGAAGGCAAAAAGTTCAGGGATGACTCTGCAAAAAGGGCCAAGTCCAACACCAACCCATACAGCCACTTAGACACCAACTGACAGACTGATACAGGCATTTGCTCAATCTAGTCACTCACTCATACATTCACTGAGATACCTAATCACTCACTTATAAAGTCAGTCATGCACCCACAGGATCATCCATACAGGCACTCCTATACCCACTGATTCACCAATACACCTGGGTATATACGGGGCAGAAATGAGGAAGGAGGGCGGACTATAAAGACCAGCATGCCTCATTGTTTCCACCGATTGTGGCACCCACCAGGGGGCAAACATCCCCTCCAGTCACCACGTGACGCCCACCGTGGGATTTAACAAGCACACAATGAGCCATGAATGCTGTACACCTCTCCACCCTGCAGATGCGACCAGCCCCCTTGAGAAAGGTCTGCTGACAGACCGAAATGCATTGGGAAAAATGAAAGCTGTAACATTGCAATCGGAATAAAAGTGTTTCGAATTCACCCTCAGTTGTGCGACTCACCATCTTTCTGTGAAAGAACCTTGTTGGATATTAAGCGGCTGGTCCTGCCGCAGAGTACGCACCGCCACATGAAAGGAGCTTCCCACCTCTGCCCACCACTGGACCAAAACCTTCGCCTGCGAGAGCAAATCCAGGGCAGGGGAAGCCGCCAGGGACCGGACCTTGGAATTGGCCCTCATTACCTCGAAAATAGGCAAATGAGGTGAGGGTGTATTGCAAACATGAAACTTGGTTTCCACGCATCGCTCCCCTACGGGGCAGAAATGAGGAAGGAGGGCGGACTATAAAGACCAGCATGCCTCATTGTTTCCACCGATTGCGGTGCCCACCAGGGGGCAAACATCCCTTCCACCCTCCAGTCAACACGTGACGCCCACCATGGGATTTAACAAGCACACAATGAGCCACGAATGCTGTACACCTCTCCACCCTGCAGATGCGACCAGCCCCCTTGAGAAAGGTCTGCTGACAGACCGAAATGCATTGGGAAAAATGAAAGCTATAAAATTGCAATTGGATAAAAGCTTTTCGAATTCACCCTCAGTTGTGCGACTCACCGTCTTTGTGTGAAAGAACCTTGTTGGATATATAGCTTTTTTCGTTGTTCTGCGGAAAGCAGGATTTTGACTACGACCTTTGGACATATATATATATATATATATATATATATATATATATATATATATATATATATCCAACAAGGTTCTTTCACACAAAGACAATATATATATATATATATATATTTAAGACTCAAACGTTTTGATAACACTCTCAGTCACTGGATGATGCCATCAGTGATGTCATTTGAGATGTCATCAGTGATGCCATCATCGATGTCGCTGACCATGTCATGAGTGTCCTCCCCTTCCAAGCCAAGATCATCAAGAAGGCCATCAACGCTCAACTCTCTGCATTCATTGAAGTGAGCCACCTCCTGGGCACCTTCCAATTGGGCTTCCAAAGCAACAACAGCACACAGACTGCACTCCTCGCTGCCACTGATGACATTCACTCCCTCCTCAACCGGAACAAGACCGCAACCCTCATCATACTGGACCTCTCGGCCGCCTTTGACACTGTCTCTCACCGCACCCTAATCCCGAGACTCCAAAACGCCAGCATCCTCGACAAGACACTGGAAAGGATCCACTCCTTCCTCACCAGCCAGACTCAGTTAGTTAAACTACCTCCATTCCTCTCAGAACCTACAGAGATCAGCTGTGGAGTCCCCAGGGGTCCTCCCTAAGCGCCACCCTCTTCAAAGTCTACACGACCCCTCTCTCAGTCATCTTCAGAAGCCACAGACTCAACATCGTCTCCTACGCCGACTAACTTGAAAGACAGCTGCCTCAAGCTCAAATGGGACAAGAGCGAAGTACTCATCCTTGGACCCACCCCTTTAGCCTTGGACGACTCTTGGTGGCTAGCCACTTTGGGACCCCCTCCCACCCCCAACGGACCACGCACGCAACCTCAGCATCATAGTGGACTCATCGCTTACAATGAACCACCAAATCAATGCAGTTTCCTTAGCCTGCTTTGAAAGACATACAGATGGATCCTCACAGAACCGAGAAAGCCGGTCAACCATGCACTCATCACCAGCAAACTCAACTATGGCAATGCACTCTACGGTGGAGTCACTCAAAAACTGCTCAAGAAACTATAGAACACTCAAAACGCTGCAGCCAGACTAGTACTCGACATCCCCCACCACAGCCACATCACGCAACAACTCCGAAAACTGAACTGGTTCCCAGTCAACAAGAAAATTACCTTCAAGCTCCTCCTCACACAAGCCTAAAACGCTCTCAACGATGAAGGACTGGAACACCTGAACCACCACCTCGCATTTCCTCGCACACGCTAGCCAACTCTGTTCCACCCAACTCGCCCTAGCCTCGGTCCTCAGGATCAACAAGACCAGAACCAGAGGAAGTTCATTCTCCTACCTTGCCGCCAAGACCTGGAACACCCTGACCCTCCACCTCAGGCCGTCCGCGTCACTGACCCAATTCACGAAGGACCTTAAGACCTGGCACTTTAAATGATGCTCCACCCAGAGGGACCAGCAGCCCCCCAGGGTATTGAGACCCTTATGGGTGAGTAGCTGCACTTTATAAGCCCCTGATTGGTTGATTGATGCAATATGTGAGGTTATAAGCAGTGCATTGTGGGTGCCTGAGATATAGTTAGCTCAGCTAACAATAACTGCAGAATTTCTCTGGTTTTGTATGAGCGAAACCTGAGCCTAACTATAACGTCCCTCTAACCTTTGTTTTTTTCAAGTGACTATATATATATGGCAGAGGTGCAGAGCACATAAATGAAATTCTGAGCACCGAATAGTGGGTCCGTTTTCGTCATTTCCGTACAATTGGATTGTGTTTGGCGAATTCTTTCGATATATATATATATATATATATATATATATATATATTACCTACTGGCGGTCGCCAGTAGGTATATATAGTTAGGATTTTTTCCCTATGGGATTTCTGAAAATTCTATGCCTAATAACTTTTGCGTTCGTGGACGGAATTGGCTGAAATTTTCAGGAAAATGGCACATTTTGTTTCTGAGCAGACCTTGAAAATTTGGGGGGGTTTTGTGGAGGGGGGGCCGAGAAAAAAGGGGGGTCCCAAAACGCCTTTTTCCCATGTTAATTTCCATAGGGCGGTTGGACTCACTTTTAGCCCGAACGGCTGAATGGATTTTCACGAAACTTGGCAAAATTGTAGGGACTGTTAGCCCGATGTGCCTTTGCTAGGTCTCAATATATGTGCTTCAGTGGATTTTGAGAAATTAACGTTTAAATCAAGATATATATCTGTAACAGCGCTCCGGGCAGCTATCCGGTTAGCGAACCTTTCGCGTAACGGAACTTTGCGATGAGAAGCTGATTGGCCCTCCGGTGTCTGTCAACATTCTAAACAGTCCGGAGCGGCCGCCATCTTGTCTCTCGGTAGGATCGAGAGACAAGAGGAGGCCAAAACAAAGGGGGAAATTACCATAAGGGGGCATAGTAGATCCTCGTTGACCCCCTAGGTTTTATGTGGAGGTTTTAAAAGGGCCTAGGAGGGTCCAAAAAAAAAAATTTTTTTTTGCGTGGTAAGCGCCAAGTTCGCGAACCGGATAGCTTTCTGGGCAGCGAACTTTATGGATAAAAGAATGAAAGACTTTTCTAATACTGTATGTTAATTGTTTGTTGTTTTTCTTGTTTTTTTTTGTTTTCTTTATTTATTTATTTTTTTTATTATGATTGTGTTTCATACTTTATTAAATTTTCTAACATTTCATTGTCAGAAATGTCATAATTTATTATAGGGTGTAATTGTTTTTCATTTTGAAGCAAGTTGTCTACTGCTTCAACACATTGTAGAAGTTCGTGGTCTCTACTGTCATCCATAAAGTCATCAAGTTTGTCTTGGCTGCTCTCCTTCAGTTCAATCGAAAATGAAACTTGCTGCTCGCCTTCCATTTTGCCTGAAATTTGGATTAAAAAAATATATATTAGTAGAGATAGGGCACTGTTGGGATTAATTTTAGATAGGCAGTTTTTATCAGTGAATTTATCTTTTGGCAGTGTATAGTATGAGAGTGGAAATAGGACTAAAAAAAAGTGTATGTGATTTAACCAAGACACTACTACTACAGAGGGATAGTGTATATGTAGCAGAAAAAGTCTACTATATTAAGTCATAGTGCACAATATATTAAATTATAACTTACCTTCACAAAGAAGTTGAAGTTTTTTGAAGCTTTTGAAATAGGAGGTACAACAAGAAGTAGTAGTCAAAATGGCTGTGTTTCCTTCTCTCCCTTTATATATATACAGGTATATAACCAATCAAATGTCAGGTAATAAAAGTAGAAAATGAAAGTAACATTTTCATTGGTTGTCAATTCCAACAATTCAGATGTGTTTTGTGAAGTAATTTACCTCACGGTACTTGGAGAGGTCTACAGGCTAAATGGCTAAATGGAATTTCAATGAAATTTGTGAGAATGGAAGGGATTGTTATGTAGTATGAGCTAATCTATATTTGGTGAGAGTGTTTCTAGTCGTTATTCTGTAAATTACTTTCCCGCCTTTTTTTAGGACCGCTTTCCGGGAAGCTGCCCGGTTAGCGAACCTTAAGCGTCACGGGAGTCCACCATTTTGTGTTTCGTTCGCATTAAGATACAAGATGGAGGGCAAATAATGTTTAGAATGGGTAGAAGGGGTCATGGTAGACTTATCTTGACCCCCTAGGTTTTCTGAGCGTGGCTGAGGAGGCTTATATGTGCGGAAAAAAATTTTTTTTTAAAAAAATTCCGCGAGGTTAGCTTTCGGTTAGCGAACCGGGTAGCGCTCCGGGGAGCGAATTTTGTGGAAAATTAGTGAAAAAAGTTAGAGAAAAATAATAATTGTGAGTGATCAGATGTAGGGTAGCTCTGAGAAGAGCTTTTGGGTTTATGGTACATTTAGGTACTTATAAGTAGGTACCAATGCAGAGTCTTAAATTCAGAATGAAAATTCTGTTGCCCTCATCTGAGAAGTGAACTCCATCTCCTCTGTAGATATCTTGCATGTAGTAACGCAAGTTATTGTTGTACAGAGAGCCCATTCCATGGTCTCTCATGTAAGCTGAAACAGATTTGTTTACATGCTTCCTCGCTTTCTCAATTTGTGGACAAAATTGGTTGGACCACCTCCATTTCTGTCTTTGGCATATATTGGAATATACCAAGGCAGTTTGAGGAAAAAGTGCCATTAATTGCTCCAAGGTGTCCTTTAAAAGCATTTCCAGACCTACCCCTGTCAAAGTGCCCAAATCATTACCTCCACAGTGCACTATTAACAGGTCAGGTTTTGGCAAATGCATAAAGGTTTTCACCAATGGTATCAATTGGTGACATTTTAATCCTCTTTGGCCCAACCACTTAATTTCCACATCTTGTAAATTGAGGTTGTGTAAATTTCTGCTCTCAGCATACCTTTGAGCCCAGTGGATGTAACTATGTCCAACAATCCAGACGTTAAACATGGTGGAAGAAGGTTGTTCTGCAGTCAGATGAAGTGTGGTAATGAAAGGGCAGTTGAAACAGTAGGAGTTTCTAAAGAAAAAAAACTGTGGATTTACAATGCTAATGATTCATTAGCAGTGATTGGTGCATTTCCATTTCTGAAAACAGAAAGTTAGGGTGCATGGATGTGTTCTTTGAAAGATGTAATTTGAATGGTCAAGGAAGAAACATTTAATGAAAGATTGCACTGGATACGCAGGTGCACTGAGAGTTCAGAGTTCAATTGAAACATTGTTGTGTGAATTTGCAAACATGAGAGGTCTTCCAGGAGGTGGTTGCTATGGAAACAAGGCAGACAGGGCAGAGGGGGGAAGGGTTTTGATTTGAAAAAAGTGAGGGAAGAGGTATGATTGGCTAATATGAGAGATATGTGAAAAGAATATCTGTATTTCTGTGCTTTCAATAGCTGCAGCCTTTGGAGTGCATCCTTTTTCTTCTGCTGAAGACAATTTGGTGTATTTCTGAGACTGTTTTCAAAACTCAAAAAATATTTGCTAAGGTGAGAAAAGATTTATTTAATTTAGATAGAGAATAGTATGATTTAAGGAGAAAATGATGAAGAAAGCTGTGTTTTTAAAATGTGGTTTTGTCTCTAGTGATATACTAATAGAATTAGTTTCAAAGAGAAATTATAATTGCATATTTGGTGTAACATTCTGGCATGCAGTTACACAAGATATTGTAATACATGGAGGCCATTTCATGGTCTGTTATGTAAGCTGAAACAGATATGTTGCTTTTAAAAACGATTTAAGAAATCAATTACATTTCTAGATATGTACTGCTAGAGCTTCATAGGTTGTTTTGGGCCATATTTATAAGGTATTTGAGTGTCTAAGATGTTGTGTTCGCCTTTTAAAATGTAAAGTGTTCCTCATGGGACAAGTGTCTTGTAAATACGCTCCCACTTGTGCTTGGCAAATTTAGATTTTGATTATGGGAGTTACCTAGCCATGTTAATAGTGTCCCAAAAATGGTGCTAGGGCATTCCAGAAAACACTTTCATGTGTCTCAAGGACATTTTTAGTCATTTCTTCATGAATGCAGGTATACAATTGATTTATATGCTGTGTTTAAAAACGAATTTTGAAATGAATTAAATTTCAGGATATGTACTGTTAGAGCTTCATAGGTTGTTTGGGGTCATATTTAGAAGGCATTTTAGTGTCTTTGAAGTTATTTTTCCCTTTTTAAATGGAAAGCGTTCCTCATGGGGCCCTGAGCAGTTCTTAGCCATGTTATTTAATAGGAAGTGGATAACATGGCTAAGAGCATTTGCTGGGAAATGCATGAATATCGCTGATTTTTCTGCTATATTCATGCATTGTGGCCGTTTTTTTTCACATTGCTTCATAGGTTGTTTGGGTTCATATTTAGAAGGCATTTTAGTGTCTTTGATGTTATTTTTCCCTTTTTAAATGGAAAGCGTTCCTCATGGGGCCCTGAGCAGTTCTTAGCCATGTTATTTAATAGGAAGTGGATCACATGGCTAAGAGCATTTGCTGGAAAATGCATGAATATCGCTGATTTTTCTGCTATATTCATGCATTGTGGCCGTTTTTTTCACATTGCTTCATAGGTTGTTTGGGTTCATATTTAGAAGGTATTTTAGTGTCTTTGATGTTATTTTTCCCTTTTTAAATGGAAAGCGTTCCTCATGGGGCCCTGAGCAGTTCTTAGCCATGTTATTTAATTGGAAGTGGATAACATGGCTAAGAGCATTTGCTGGAAAATGCATGAATATCGCTGATTTTTCTGCTATATTCATGCATTGCGGCAGTTTTTTTTCACATTGCTTCATAGGTTGTTTGGGTTCATATTTAGAAGGCATTTTAGTGTCTTTGATGTTATTTTTCCCTTTTTAAATGGAAAGCGTTCCTCATGGTGCCCTGAGCAGTTCTTAGCCATGTTATTTAATAGGAAGTGGATAACATGGCTAAGAGCATTTGTTGGAAAATGCATGAATATCGCTGATTTTTCTGCGTTATTCATGCATTGCAGGCCTTTTTTTATCACATTTGCAAGCATTTCTTAGCCATGTTATCCAATGGGAGGTGGATAACATGGCTAAGAGCATTTGCTTCAAAGGTTGTTTGGGGTTATATACCATTTTTGGGAAATTATTAACATGCCTATCTAACTCCCATAATCAAAATCTAAATTTGCCAACCGCAGGTGGGAGCGTATTTACAATAAATTTGCACCATGAAGAATGTAAAATAGCATACTAGATACTCAAATAACTTATAAATATGATCCAAAACATCTTATGAAGCACTAGTAGTGCATATTTCCAGAAATGTATTGGTTTTCATTTAATGATTTACTTCATTGGTAGGCCTTCACATGTTTTTTTACCTTGGTTTTTTTTCAGTGAAAATCTTATCTGCAACCATGTGTTGGCCTCACCTCAAATAAACAAAACAGGTGATGGACTGAATGTGGATCAATGACACACATTCACCCCAGTCCAAAGATCTGGGCCTAAACAAACCTTTAGATAGGCTACATCTTATCGTCATCCTGAATTAATGATTTAAAATATTAGGGAGTGATTTATGAGTGTTGTATGCCTGTTTTGTACCATTGAGTGTCATTTTTGTGATGCAGTGCTGGTGGAAAATATTTGCTATGTTAAATAATTAGTACAGCATTAAGTTTTAGATGACTGTTATTTATTTACTGTTTGGTAATAGTGGTTAATAACATTTTATATTATATTTTTTCACAGATTCAACTGCAGATTCTTTCATAGTTTGGAAAATGCCTTCCAGAAGTCGAATACGAAAGGCTAGAAAACGTCAAAGACAGCAGGATGATGTTTTATTGCAGCAGTCCTCTTCCCCAAATACTTGTCAAAACACCAAGAAAGGTCCGGGTAAGAGCACGAAATCATTCTTAAGAAATATTTGTAGTAAAAAAAATTTTGCTCAAAAAAATGTGTCTCTTAACAAAAAGAGAAGTAATTTAAATGGAAAGGAGAGACCCATCACAAATGTTACTGGTAGAGGAAGAGATAACTCTGTGCATGATAGTAGAAGGAAACAACAGTTTAGGGACATTCGACAACGAATGTTCCGTAATAGGATATTAGTTAATTTATTGAAAAATATTAAAAAGAAAGGCCAACAGAAAGCGGCATTTTATAGGAAGAAGAAAAATGTAGAGAAAATTATTGATCATGCTTTTGAAATCAAGCGAAAGTTGTTTATTTTGGTAATCAATAGAATTAGGAAACTAAGCAAGGTAATTTCTGATTTCAAAACAAAAAGTAGATGGAAGAGAGTAGTAAATCGTACTAACTTTTGTGAAGTTTTTTCTGGAGAATGGATGCATAGTTCAAGTTCTGAGGCATTTTTTAATGAGGAGACTTATTTTCAGGATAATGATTTGGTGCATGCAGTTGACATCAGTGGTCGAGCTTATGAAGTGAAGGATGGTTGTCCAGTTGAAAAAGAACTACTTGTGACAACAGAGACAGAAGAGGCGCTAAGTGATGAGGTTTTAGGAAGACGTCCTAAGGGTCCTGTGTACATTTGGAAGTGTAGTTCTATTTGCAGTGTGCGACAGGTTTCCATCAATTTGCTATGTGATTTTATACGGACATTTAATAAGAAAAGTTTGAAGCAGAAAATGAAGTTGTTGCAAGATTTAGATCCTTGCAGAGTGAGACAAATGACAGGTTTGCGTGGTCATTCACTGGCTTGTCTTTCCAGGAGAGTATGCCAGAGTGTTTTTCATCATTTCAGGATGCTAGCAGTGCATCATAATAAAGTGAGAAAATTAGTGAGAATGTTGTATTATGCTAAGAGTCCAGCAATTATGCTTAAACAGTTATGTGCTGCTCTTTTGCATGGTTCTGAAATAGATGTGAAGAATCTTTGTGAAGAAATTGAGTTTTGTTACTTTGGTAGTAAAGATGAGAATGTTCAAATTGACCCTGAAGTAGAGGGTAATGTGGAAGATAATGTACAGGTTTCCAGTACAGATAATTTTCAGAAGGAAATTGCCACGTTTCAGATGAAATCAAGTGAGAGGCCTAATTTCACTTGTGTATGTTGTCGACGCACTTATTATAAGAATCAGACTAAGGTAGTGGATTTATATGCAAAAAGTGAAAGGGAAAATAATAGTGAATGGAAGGATTTAGCCACATACTTGATGGTAGAAAATTATTTTGATTTGGGATCGGATCAACGTGTGTGTACTTATTGTTGTAATAAATTAAATCAAAACCAGATGCCTGCTAGGGCAGTTCATAATAATCTGGAATTGGTTGAGATTCCTTCTGAATTGAAGGATTTAAATACTTATGAATCTATTTTGATTCAAAGTATCCATCCCTTTCAGGCTATTGTAAGAATGGAGCCAAAGACAGGGAAATTGCCTCCAGCAGATTTACAGAGAGGATTAAAGGGAAGAGTTGTTTATTTGCCTCTAGATTTGAACAAAAACATTAACACAATTGGAATAGAAAAAGTGGAAGAGGAACCTCTGGTTATCTTGGTTAATGGGGTTCCGACAAAGAATAAGAAAATATGGCAAGATTTAGTGGATGTTAGGAAAGTCAAAAAGGCAACAGTGTATTTGAAGAAAAATAATAAGTACTATAAGAATGTATATGTTGCAGAAGAGGAAGTAAGTGATGAAGAGGATAGCGATTTGTGTGCTGGCCAAATTGAGAAAGTAGAGGCCTCTAAAAGTGAAGAAATATATGAACATTATAGTGTTCATCCTTTGCATTCCAAGGAAGTGATGGGGAATGCTATTGAGTTGTTTCAAATGAAACAAGCCAAAGGGAGTCCCATTAGTGTTTGGGAGGAAAGTTTGGAAGCTCGGTGTTTCCCACAGCTATTTCCCACAGGTCAAGGAGGAAGATATGATGAGCGACCTCGTGAAATTCCTGCGTCTGAATACCGGACTTTACGATTGTATGCAGAAGATCCTAGGTTTCGGCAATGCATTCCCTATTTGTTTCATCTCCTGTTTGAAAGCGATCTGTCTGGACTGTCATATGCAGTGAACCACATCTTAAAAAGTGGTATACAGATGCGAAACATCTCGGCAAGTGACTTTATGCATAAAGTCAATGTCCAAGACAGTATTTTGGATTCTCACTTAATTAATCTCATGGCGTGTCAGCGTGGTACTAATGAGTACTGGTACCGTCGTCATGGTGACTTAAAATGTATGCTGAGGAACTTAGGAACTCCGACATGGTTCCTCACTCTGAGCTGTGCCGAGTATGGCTGGGATGACTTACTTGAATTTCTACGAGAGGCAAATGGAAATATTGAAAACATTGAATTCAAGACACCTGGAGAACTGTGTTCTTTGGATCCTGTGAATGTATGCAGGTACTTCAATCATAGATTTGAAGCTATGATGTCTTTCATCACAAATAAAAAGAATCCACCTCTTGGAGAGGTGTTGGATTTCTTCTGGAGAAAGGAGTACCAAGCAAGAGGTGCCCCTCATATACATATGTTGCTGTGGATCAAGGATGCACCTAAATTTGGAACAGATCCGGATGACTTAGTGATGAATTTCATCGAACAGTATTCTACGTGTGCTGTTCCAAACGCAACGGAGAAGAAAAGTCTAAGAGAACAAGTTCTACGTTTCCAAAGCCATCGTTGTGGAAAGTACTGTCGTCGTAAATTCAGAAACAAGGACAAGTTCTACACCAAATGTCGTTTCAACTTTCCACGACCGGTGATTTCTAAAGGAAGAGTGAACAGTTTGATGTCTTCGCTGCGACATAATGTGACGAGGAAATCACCCAAGAATACATACAATTTGAAAAGGAACGAAGAGTCCAAGTACATCAATGACTACAACCCAGTGATTTTGTCCATGTGGAATGCCAACATGGATATACAGTTTGTGGCTGACAACTGTATGGCTGTGGCTCGGTATGTGACATCTTACATCACCAAAAAAGAAAAGACCGAACTGAAGGATATGTGGGAGGACATTTCCCATGAAAAGAGCCTCAGCAAGAAGTTGTACAGTTTCAGTCTGAAGATGTTGTCGCATCGAGAAATCGGAGCTTACGAATGTTCTGATCGATTGTCTTCAGCAAGTCTCTATGCCAAATCCAGGAGTCTCGTTTGGGCGAGTCTTGGTCTTGCTGCAACGCGAAATCGAGTTCTAAAACCTGTTCGGGAAATTGAGTATTTGGCAGAAAAGGAACCAAACAGTACCGACATTTTGAAGACCAACATGTTGGATACATATTATCCAAATCGAAGCAGTCACCTTGAGAATATTTGTCTATATGAGGTTCTCCAAAATTATATATTCAAGAGGAACATCAAAGAAGATATTGAGAAAGGAGTGTATGCTGTAATTGGAAGTGAGGGATGCCTGGTCAAGCAAAGAAAATGCCAATTAGTAAACCATCGAAAATTAAGTGGCGAATCTCCAGAAAAAAAGGAGTTTTTCTATTTAGCACTTTTGCAACTTTTCAAGCCTTGGCGTGCAGAAGAGGAACTGCTTGGAGATTTCCTCTGTTACGAAGACTCTTTCAATGCAGCCAAGGAGTCCATAGAATGTCCTGCTTTTTCTAAATATCAAGAAATGCTAACTTTGGAAATTGAGCAGGAAGCAACGATTGCAGCCGAGATTGCCAGAGACAGTTCTCAGGACAGTCAGAGTTCTGTTTCATTGAGTCAAGATCCACTTGGAGGACCTATTATCGAAAATGAAGCTGCCACTGCTATGAATGAAGTAGAAAGAGCCATGGCACATGCTCAGGAGGATTCAGTTAACTTACAAGACTTGGAAAAACAACTCAACGTTGAGCAGAGGAAAATATATGATGAAGTTACCAAGGAAATTGAGCACGGATTAAGTCATGAGAAGAAAGAGTGCTCGTGTACGTCGTTGAAGCCTGTCCGACTGTACGTGAGTGGAGAAGCGGGAACTGGAAAAAGTTTCCTCATTAAAGCAATCTCTTGTTATTTGCAGGAAAGGACTGAGTCATCGCTGTCTTGTGTTGTCACCGCTCCTACTGGACTGGCAGCACATAATATTAAAGGTATTACTTTGCATCGTCTATTGATGCTGCCGGTGGAGCATGACAACAAATTACAATACAACAAGTTATCTGGAGATGCTTGCTGTGAAGTTTCAAGAGTTTTGAGGAAAATGAAACTACTTATCATTGACGAAGTAAGCATGGTTTCCAATGTCATGCTTGCCTTTGTGCATTTGAGAATGCAAGAAGTACTTAAAACTGAATATGATGTCTTATTTGGTGGGAAACACATTATTGTTTTCGGAGATCTTCTACAGCTGACACCAGTAAAAGGTCAACCTGTGTTCAAAATACTCACGCATGAAGATACCAGGAAGTGCCTAGGGAGCATTGGCAACGTCAATATATGGTTAAACTTCAATTATGCAGAACTGCATCAAAATATGCGTCAGGCAAAGGATGAAGATTACAAGAATATTCTACAAGATATTAGAATTGGAAAAGTGACCGAGCATGGGAAAGAAGCTTTAAATGCACGGTTACTGTCAAATTTGTATCCCAAACAAGATATTGTGCCTGAGAATATTTTTCAGAAAATTACTGAGAAGAAATCCGGGATATGTCTCATGCCAACTCTTGCAGAATGTGCCATCTTCAACAACAAAATGTTGAATTTAGAAAAGCAAGAGATTGTGAAACTTGAAGCTATCGACAAATTAGAGCATATGGGATCAACAATTATTTTGTCAGACAATTTGAAATCAAAATTGGATTCATTAGAGAAGACTATATCTAAAACAGCGGGTTTTGAAAAGACTTTGAATGTGTGTTTAAATTGCCGAATTATTTTGAGAAGGAATTTACATGTAGAAAGAGGTCTGGTAAATGGATCAATGGGTAATGTTGTTGATTTTGAGAAATACAGAAATAGAGATGGAATAGAATTTTTAAAAATTAAATTTGATGGCATTGAGGAAGTACAGCAAATTGGTCGTTGTTCTGCTAGGTTTTTGCTTGTTAAAGATTTATATGTTCGCCGTAAACAGTTTCCTGTTTGCTTGGCATATGCGGTGACAATCCATAAATCGCAAGGTTTAAGTGTAGACTGTGCATTGGTGAATATTGGCAGTTCTGTGTTCAAGGAGGGTATGGCATATGTGGCATTGTCACGAGTTAGAACTTTATCGGGATTGTACTTGATTGACTGTGATGTCACAAACATTTGTGCGGATCTAGATTGTGTTAAGGAATACAATAGGTTAAGAAGAGAGTATGCGCCACATTTGCCTCAATATCCTTTGTTTGAGAAACGTGTGGTAGGCCGCAAACGTAGAAATAGCAGTAATAGTAGGGAGGTTGTTGCAAAAAGACTAAAAGTCAATGAACCGAAAATTGTTAGCAGAAAGAAAGTGGATTCTGTTGAAGATGTTGTCGGTTTTCAATTTGAAAACAGTTCTGGTGTCAACTGCTATGCAAATGTAGTGGTTAATGTTCTCTTTTCACTAGAGAGTTTAAAAGAACAGATTCTGTTGAATTCTGAACAAATTTTATGCTGTTTGTTGAATTCTGTTTTCGAGAAATGTAGCAGTGATCGAACAAAAGTAGAAAGTGTGTCTGAAGTTCGTTATCTGTTAGATGAATGTTCAGGTCAAACAGACTTCTCTGAAAATAATCAGCAAGATTGTCAGGAGTTTTTAATGTATATGCTTGATATATTGCAAGTTGAGGGTGTAGATGTAGATCACCTGTTTGGGCTTTCTTATCAATGGCAGCATGACTGCGAGAACTGTATGGTATCAAGTACTACTAGTGTAGACTCAGAAAGATTTATATATTTAACTTTGCCAGACAGTAAATCAGTCTCCTTTAATAAGCTAGTAAATGCAGCGGATCACAACATGGAGTGTAGCCAATGTAAATGTGATATGATGTCAACATTATTTATACGTAGATATGGCCAGTATGTCATTTTAATGATGCAACGATGTAGGCCTGATGGAACAAAATTGTCAACTTTAATAAAAAATTTTGTGGCTTCTCAGCTGTCAATATCAGGGAGGACTTTTGTTACTGTAGCAATTATCTATCACGATGGTCCATCAACAACATCAGGACATTATACAGCTTACTTAAAGTCTGGAAACGGCTGGTCATTCTGTAATGATTCTGTTGTAACGTTCAAAAAAAAATTGCCGTTTGACCTTAAAAATTCTTACCTGGTGTTTTTAAAACCAAAATTTTAAGTAGAGGGAATGTAAGTCTGCAATGCTGTCTCGATTAAAAATTCAACTATATAAACCTAATGCAAGTAAGTCTGCTTCATAGTAAGCAGTATCAGTGTCATAGGAAAAGGAGAACATGACTGACAAAGAAGAGTAAGATATTAGTAGTCCAGGATTGTGAAAATAATCTCAAATATTTTATTTTTGAAAGTTGCGAAAATAGAAAATGTCGGGATTTGATTGGAAGAATTACAAGATTTGCGAATCGCGGCAACATGATTTGGCCTAGTGGAAACATGTGATATAATGAGAGAAGTTTTTTTTCTATGTAACATATTTCACGTATCGATGGAGGTTTTCTTTCAGAAAGTGGCGGGCTGAAAATATTTAAAGCACAACAGAGTGGATGCTGTTTATAGGAGATCCTTCGACGTCATTGAAAGTAAGTTAATTTTAAGAAGTTTTGAAATCAGATTTCTTAGGTTGTATGGGTTTTTTAAACACAGTCATTTTGATTGTGTTTTTTTTTCCCCGCTGTTACATGATGAATACCTTCAAGTCACTGATTTAAGTGAAATTTGATACATTCTGAGAACAGCAAAAATAAACCATTTAACATGTATAATTAATGTTATGCTTTTTGTCCTTATGATATACATTTAGAAATGTGTGGTACATATGGGTAAGGTGAGTTCTGTAAATATCAATTTTAATGCTTAGAGTGCTGTACTTCTGGGTAGTGTTTTTTTTTTATAAAAAAAAGAGGCCTCACCTCAAAGAAAGCTCTTGAAAGCACACATCTTATTTGCATCCTAAAACAATCATTTACAATGTTAGACACAATTTTATTATGACTTTACATCTTTTTTGCGCTGCTATTGCATCACTATTGTGAGACATTAGCAGTGCAAGAAAAACATCATGTTTCAAAATAGGCCTCAGTTCAGCAATATCAAGATACAGTTTCTTTCGAATATATATCTTTAGGATTGTGTAGGGAACGTAGAGAAGCAGAGACTTCTGTAAATGTCAAAGTTGTTGAAAAACTGTTTGTTTTTGAACCTTTTCCCTTGTCTTTTCTAATTTTTAAATACATGTTTTAATATTTTTTGAAATGTTTGTTCTTTGTTTTACAGATTGAAAGTATGAAAAAATATTTAAAAAAGGTAACAAGAATTATAAGGTAAATGTTTTCCACTCTTTTTACCCGCAATGCACTGCTGATGATGTCATTGACAGTATCTCTCATTTACTCTCTCTAGCTGTCTTTCTTTTTACATTATTCTCTGTTTACTTCCCTTATACTAACTCTTCTTTTTTTTTAAAAAAATATTTTTTTTAGTTCGCTTAAAGTTCGCGAACCGGTCAGCGAACTTGAAGCGAACCAAAAGAAATAGAGCTTGCCAGAGTGATAAACATTCTAGCAATTTTGTTTGAAAGGGGAGGTAGTTCTGAAAAGAACTGTTTTTTTTTGTTTTTGTTGTTTTATGTTTTTTTTGTAATTTTTTGAACATTTTTTGATTTTTTTGTATTTTTAGAACTGTTTTATGTTTTTTTTGTGTTTTTTAAGGAGGGGAGACAACAAAAAACAGGCTTTCAAAACGGCTCAACTGGAGCAAAAAAAAAGAAAATTACTTTTTGGGTGCATTAGGGCACTTATGATTTTCATATGCAATGTTCATGAGGTTGACACTCATGTTGCCATATGACAGCATAGCACCACAGTAAATACAAGACACCTTCATGTGCTGGAAGTTACGTTGGATGTTTGGCACAGTCTCTTGTGCCTCTCTTCCCGTCAAAGACAATGTGGATGTAGATCTTGCCACAGGAGTTGCCGTCGGATTGTCTTCAAGATCCCTCAACTCAGCCCGGCTGTAGTTCAAGGGATGCCACCTGCTCATGTGACGGTGCATTGTATAGTTCCCCATACTGTACTTCTTTTCTGTGCCTCTCGACAATCTGTGGTCACAGATGAGGCAGGTGGCATATTTTGCATTCACTTTCTTGGTTCCAGGAGGGATGGTGAAAAACTGCCAGATGAAACTGGTTTTTCGTTTAGAAACCCGGGGCAACTCATCAACAAATTGTTGTCCCTCTCTCTCCTCTTCTTCTTCTTCCTCATCTTCCTCCTCTCTGTTAGTCATAATTTGACTGGGTGGTCCTCTCTTCTTATGGGGAGGTGGAGGTGGTGGTGGGGGTGCACCAGCTGCAGCAACAATGGAAGCCATTGTGGATCTTCAGATAAATGGTCTTTCTCTCACCAAGATGAAAGTCAGAGTGAGGAAATAAGGAGGGGTTTACTTGATTTGGGGAAAACAAAAGTTCTGAGCCAATGAAAAGTGTTATTTTTAGGTCACATGACCTAGTCATACATCATTTGGAAACCAAAAGTGAAATGAACCAATGAGAAGTTTGATAAACAAGTCACATGACCTGTTCCGCTTACGTTACGCGGCGCGCGCCGCGTCCCAGATCGCTTCCGGTTCGCGGTCCGGAGCACTTCCGGGAGCGCTAACGCGGCGCGTCATTAGACGCATTACGCGATAACGTGATACGTCGCGCTTCCGCGGCGCGTCACTGTTCCGCTAACGTAACGTTGACCGGTTCGCGGACTAGATCGCGGCATCAAGATGAGCTAACGGAAAGCTTCCCGGTTCGCGAACTAGAAGCGAAGAAAAAAAATATTAAAAAAAAAATTATCAATAAACATCTAAATATATTTTGGGATTTAAAGAATAATACATTTTACAGCTACAGATGTTAGCTTTTAAAAAACCAATGAAATTCACTGAAAAAACCATAGGTTATAGACCATATATAGTTAGAAATTTGCATTTAAAAAACCATTGAAATTCAATGAAAAAACCATAGGTTATAGACCATATATAGTTAGGAATTCGCATTTACAAAACCTTATTTTACTCGCATAAAACCATTGAAATTCCATATATAGTTAGTTGCGCTAACTATATATCGCGCACCCGCAATCCACTGCTGATGATGTCACATATTACATCATTCATGACATGGTCAGTGACATCACTGATGACATCACTGATGACATCTCAAATGACATCACTGATGACAACATCCAGTGACTGTATGTTTCTGTGAAGTTAAAATATGTCTTACATATTGAAGAATGAGTGGATGTATAAGTGTCTGGATGAAGGATTTAGTAGGTGCATGACTGACTGTATGAGTGAGTGATTAAATGTGTCTCACTGAGTGCATGGGTTAGTGACTAAACTGTCTTAATTTGTGCATCATTATGTCTGTTGTTCTGTAAACTGTTGCATGTGTTGATAAGTAGCTATATGAGTAACTATATGGGTTATTGATTGGTTACCTTAGTATTTGTATGGGAGACTGAGTGTGTGTGTGGGTGGCTGGGAGGTGTATGACTCTGTGCATAGATGTGTGAGCAGTTGATTCACTAGAGGTATGGTTTCAAAAGTGCATGTGGTAACAGCTGTATGGGCGGTTGACTGTGTGCATGAGTGTATTGGTGAGTGAATGGATATCTCAGTGCTACATGTCAAAGTAAGTACATATGTAAAACACAGTACATGTGAGAGTTGACATATATAAATAACTGTGCATAAGAGCCAGTGAATGTGTGAGTGGCTGTATGGATCATTGTGAACTTGTATCAGGGATTGTATAAGAGAGTAAATATGTGTTAGTATATGTTTGAATAAGTAAAGTTTGTATAACTGTATAGTTGAGGAAATGGAGGTGTGATTGATTCTTTGCATGACTGACTAGGTGTGTGAGTAACTCCATGGATGAGTGACAGTCTGTGAGTGTCTGTTTACACTGATTGTATCTAAGGTTATATTAGAGTCTGAAGAGGTTCATCGTATTATCACATGAATGATATCATCAGTGATGTGATCAGTAATGTCAAATGAGATGTCATCAGTGATGTCATCAGTGATGTCATTTGAGATGTCATCAGTGATGTCATCAGTGATGTCACTGACCATGTCATGAATGATGTAATATGTGACATCATCAGCAGTGGATTGCGGGTGCGCGATATATAGTTAGCGCAACTAACTATATATGGAATTTCAATGGTTTTATGCGAGTAAAATAAGGTTTTGTAAATGCGAATTCCTAACTATATATGGTCTATAACCTATGGTTTTTTCATTGAATATATATATATATATATATATATATTTAGATATACGCCGAGTCCCCGCACTTGGGTACGAATATTCAGTGCTTATGACTATTAATGAGGATCCCTTGGAAGAGTATCAAATTAACTATTTTAAAAACGGGAGTGTCACACAGGGGAATCACAGCACCTTTGGTGAATGTACGAGTTGGTCCAAGCTAGTAGATAATTTCTTTAAGGCAGCAACGTAGGCTAAACTGCATACTTTTTAGTTTGACACTGTAGTTTGATAGTGCAGAAGGTATCAGCTTCACAGGTTGGTGTTGGCACCCCATAAACAGTCACTTGGTGATTTTGTGAGTTTTGCTTTTTAAAATGCCAATAAAGGATCATTAGATAAATATGCTCGTTTACAGTCATCACAATAGTAAACAACTTAGTGAAAGGAAAAGCACACAAGTGGAGTCTTGTTTAATAACCAAAGCAACTCTAGGCAGTGTTGAAAATTTCAAAGTCCCTTAGCAAACAATGAAAGGAAAAGCAGTAACTTCAAACGTTCATTCCATCTGCCGCATCTTTGAGGTGGCTCCAATATTTGGGAGACATGTCAAGGGATATAAGAAGCTTCTGTTGATATTCACTCAAGATTCCTGTGCTTCTTTTATTGTATTCTGTGTAATACCTACCGGTGAGATAGATGCCTGTGAAAAAAAATAATAGGATAAATATTTTGAAACCAAGGTTTTTTAAAGGAATCCTCATTTGAAATAATAACTACCACAATATGTTGTAGTGGTCAGCATGCATGCCACTTCTTTTTCATTTATCTGGCTAAAACGTTATAGCAACATACTATTACAAAAGAGGCAACAGTGGAAAAACTACAACAATACTGGTACCTCCCTATAAATATGGTCAGTAAGAAAGAAGTAATATTACACAGTGCTACCAAAGACGTCAACCCTGCTGCCATGAGATGCAAATAAGTAAACTACAAAAGCAATGACTCCTACAACATTCCACTAATGCCTGGAGCACAAAATCATTTGACATATGATAAAGTCATTTTTGATTCGAAGACAAAAGGAAAACTTTTTTATTTATAATATTAGTATAATGCATTTTTTCCGACAATATAGTAGTTGTTAAACATTAAGTAGAAAATAATCACAATCCTTCAACATTACTATTTATCCACAAAATGTAATTGATTTGGATGAAATCAGCACAGCCAAAACGTGTTTCATCTAAAAAGACTTCCTCAGGGCTGCTATTGTGTAGCACCAAAAGGTTGCTAACACATAAAGTATGCATCAATTTGTAAAGATGCACGTAGATAATGTACATTTTAAGCCACAGAAATTTAAAGTCGCTGATGTGGCATAATGTTCCACAATTCTGAAGTAAAGATTGTCACAGATGCAACAATGTATGGCTTATACACGGACATCCCCCTTGATAAGCGGTATCTTCTGCTGTGGTGCAGGAAGGGGGATCAAACCCTAAGGGCGAGTAACTGGACCCCTTAGGAGGGAGAGGCAGAGAACCACGCTTTGCTGCTGGGAAAGTGAGCCTTGCAGTTGCGGTGCAGTGCCCGGACTTACCCACCTCTGCCGTCCATGTATAAGCCATAATCAGTTCACATCTTTGATACCATGTACTTTAGATTTGTGGAACATTTTGCCACATCTGCAACTTTACTTTTCAGTGGTTTAAAACGCACATTATCTATTTGCATCTTTACAAATTGATGCATACTCTATGTATTAGCAACCTCATTGTGCTACATGATAGCGGTCCTGAGGAAGTCCTTTCAGATGAAACAAATGTTGGCTGTGCTGATTTCATCCAAATCCATTACATCTTGTGGCTGAATAGTGACATTGAAGGATTGTGATAATTGTCTGCCTAATGTTATAGCAACATGTATAACTCTACTTGACCATAGTCTGTTTTATGTCTGATTTAGATGCAATTACCCTTAGATAGCAACTCTACAGCCGGGCACAGACCACATAGGCCAGTGGTCCGTTAGTGGCAGGAGTATACAAAAAGCTGCAAAACTCCCTTGTTACTTTGATGGAACCATAATGTCAATTTCTGGGTTGAAAGGAACATTAATGTGTTCCCTAATCACACAACAGCCCTCTCCCACATCACCCAAGACCACTGGGAAGCATTCTATTGATTGGGGCTGGTTATATTGAACTTAGAATCAGTGCAAGTATAATCAATAACATGAGGTACCCATATATTATTACAGTTTAGAAACCCAGTAATACTCTCCCAGTAAGCTAGGGTGTCAGTGGTTCTGGTTGGAGCAGGAAGGCCATGATATGCCCTTTACCAAAGTGGCCATGGCCAGCTGAATCTTAGATACAGGCCCCTAAAGTTAAAGATACTTGGGTGATAACATGATAAGCCCTTCAATTTATCAGTAACACTTGCCAATCAGAACTGCTCTGGGCCAGTTTGGAAGATCTTCTCACTCCTAAACCCTATCCGGTAACCCCCAATTGCCCACAACAGAGTTTGGAGTCCCTAGTAAACATGACACTATTCTGAAGAGAAATTAAAAGAGAACTCCTAGAAAGAATACTAGATTGAAGCCCCTCTCAAGATTACAGGAAAGGCTTTAACTAGGAAGTACTTACATAAAATATTAAACTTTTAATTGTGTGAAGGCAGCTGCAACCATAATATTCATACAATATTGCTAAGCTAGTAGAGACCAAATGAGGACAACCTTCTGTCAGCAAACCATGCAACACCTTTTGATACTTAGAGACACTGATACGTGGAAGAAGAGTGAAAGTCTGTGGGCGGAGGCTAATGCTGTAGTCTTGCAAATGTTCTGTTTCTAATCGATTAAGACTATTGATTCTGTGGTCAAGGCTATACATTTTACACTTGATTTGACTAGTAGAAAATATAGTGAACCCCCTTCGGTGTTCACATGGTACAGTTACTGAAGACCTTCGCCCCTGAATTTGGCCTGTTTTGTAAAAATAAAATCTATAATTTGTAGCTATTTCAATCCCTTTGGCTAAGACTTTGGTGTCTAGGTTCCTGAGGGCAACAATTTGCACCACACTGGGCGGTAGATTTATTAAGGTAATATACACACAAAACTGGGGTAACATACACACACACAACAAAATAGAAATACACACACAACTAGTCAGCCCTACCTGCCAGAGTAACTGACTCCTTCATTTCAAGCTTAACATTCTAGTTCCGTATTCTTACTTCCACTACATTCCCTGGACCCCTTGACAGCACTAGGATAAAAGGGAGATGCATCATACATTGTATTGATTAACTGATAGCCGACTCCCACTCTTCTATTACTGGCTCAGAAAACAGCTTCTATTAATCAACTTTCTCCCGTAAGCACTCAGCCTCCAATGTCAACAACATAATCCCTCGAGCAGTTTCCTTTGGTCCCTACAGTACTAGTTGATGACATTGTAGTGATAGTAGAGGAAATTCCGGTAATACCCACATATGAGTCGTAGCAGGAGCAGCTGGTAAAATGTGTTACCACTAGGTGCCTTCCCCAATCGTCCCACCACAGTTCATTCCCAAAAACGTTGCTCCTGCTTCGGACTCTGATGGATCACTCACTGCCTAAAGAATTGCTGACATGGTTTATCATATAACCATTCTAAGCCATGCCCATCTTTCTCTAGTTCTGCACAGCTTAATCATTTGTGTAAACATGAAAATCACTAGGGGTCAGATGTACGACCGTGGAAATAGCGCCTGGCAAATTGCGAGTTTTTTGCAGCTCGCAATTTGCGAGGCGCTATTGACAATGTACAACAGTGTATTTCATACTGTTAGCGATTCCCAAAGGGGCGCAATTTGAGAGGCTCGTGAATATTATTGAGCCTCTTGCAATTTGCAACCCGATTGGGAATGGCAGGCCCTCTCAGGTGTGGTGGCCTGCTGGGCTCAGCAGACCACCATGTCTGGGACTGCTTTTAAATAAAGCAGTTTTTTTTTTAATGCAACCTGTTTTCCTTAAAGGAAAATGGAATGCATTTAAAAAAAGAATTGAAACGTTTTCGTGAATTTTTTAAGGACAGGCAGTGGTCCCTGGGACCACTGCCTGCCCTTAAGAACATATTTACCCCTGCATTTGCAAAGGTGAAAGAGTCCCCTGGGGACCCCTTCCCTTTTGCGAGTGCATTACCACCCTCCTGAAGATGGTGGTAATTTGCAAGTGTTTTACACACGCAATTGGGGACGCAAAACATTCTTACATGGAGTTGCGCTCGCTATTAGGAAGGGAATGTCCCTTCCTAATAGCGAGTCGCACAACCCTATTTTGCGAGTCGCAAAAATTTGTGACTCGCAAAATAGGATTTGTACATTCCCCATGCTATTTTTGCATGCACAAACGGGTTCGCAAACCCGTTTTCAAATGCAAAAATGGTCGTACATCTGCCCCTAGATATCCGCACTAGTCACACCTTTTAAAACCCCCACTAACTTAAAGAAGAATAGTTGAAAAAAAACATGCTTTATCCTACAAAGCAAAAATTAATGGTAAGTTATTTGCTTTGTGGCGGTAAACACATAGTAGGATAAAGACAGAAAAGCAACTACAAATACATTCAAATGCACCCAAGATTCATTTTATTAAGCACAAATCCATTGCTTTATTATTTTTAGAACATTTCAACTTTACCTTGTCATATCTGCAAGGAGGTCTTTAAGTTCATCCATTGGTATATTCTCCTGATAAACATAAATGTTAGCAGTGTCACCAATTTACATCATTACAACAGAAATGACCAAGATAGAAAGTGCAATAATTACCTATTTAAGTTTTCTAACAATAGTCATTGTCATGTTTTTCATACAGTTCATTTTTCAAAGAGACTTGTGAATTAGTTGCTATAGGGATAGCGGACATCAAAGCCAAACAGCAACATCAATCTTAAAACAAGTGATAGCTATTTTCTCTTCTTAAAGGGCAATAGAAACAAAAGCTTTTACCAAATTAGTCTTCTAAACTTTACCCCATCTTTTGCTAAAATATTTTAAGCACATGTGATATCCAGGGATGGGTTTTAGTTACTGTCCCAGGCACATCAAAAAGAAATCCCCTCCACAGCTAGTTTTCATTAGTAGCATCAGACTATCTGAAAAGTGGTTTTAAGCACATTATGTAATTAGAATACTTGAAATCTGTTTACAGCAAAAGCTGTCCAAGTGAAAGGAGAGTTACTAATTATGGTGTAGAAGATCTATATCGGCCAATATTGACCTTAAGGACTTCATTGTCTTCAAGGAAGCTGCCAACATTCCAATGTTCTGAGTAAGCATTACAATTACCCTTCACAAAGTTATGGACCCAAGCTGCAGTTGGGGCTCAAATCAAGGGGAGTAATTAACAACCATTATTGACCAGCAGTCAAGAGCAATACGGTCATTACCGATACACCTTGCCACACAAAATAGAAACCCTTTCACCTGAAAGTGTTGTTGAAAAAACACAGTCCCATTTGCAGATGTCCACAAGACACTTAAAAGGAGACCAGACCAGTTCCAACTCGCGTAGCAATCATGCTTGTTTGCCTGTTACTCGCTCATTGGACTAGCCGATTTTTCTTTGTATCCTGGTTCTTGCTTCAAGCTTTGTTCATCTACTCATTCTGTTCAATGGCCTGGCTTGGTAGAAGTTTTTCTTTACTGCATACAGTTTTGTTTTTTATTTCCATTATGCTTCACTTCTTGTTGTATCTCTTGTCTACCCATGATATATCTGGACTTAAACAGTCCAAAGGCCAGGGTACATTGTATTTAAAAAGTTGGACATATACTTTTACATGTCCTGAAAATGGAAAAACGCTTAAATTAGTTTTTCTGTATTGCATGACGTACCTCACCCATAAGATAACACTGAGTTACCTTTTTATATTTAACACGTGATAACTTTTGTTTAGGACCAAGTAGAAAGTACATGTTTGGTGTCTAGGGAATTGCATTTTAAAATTGCCTTTAATGGCAAAGTCAGACTTTAAAACATAAATATGAAAATGCCACTTTTAGGAAGTAGAGATTTTCTTGTCCTAACCATTTGGTGCCTGCAGCCTGTTTTTTGGGTAACATGAACAGGTGTAGTTGGCATTTGGCCTTTGTATATTCCCCCCAGACAGCCGCACAATGGAGGGACTGGGTGTTGGCAGGATGGAAAGGTAGAGCTGTGCACAGCCCTACTTGCACTTCAAAGTTATGTTCTCAACTCACACACAAAGAACTTCAGAATAGCCTATTGTGCATGCAGACAGACTGGGGCCAGATATAGGAGGCAGGATATTCCTGACATGCATGTGAGGTGAAAAATGCTGAATTTTCTGCAAGTGTAAAGCTAGCATTAGGTATAAAAGTAGGATCCCAGAGCCACTAGTCAGTACACTACAGAAGAAAGACTGTTCTGCTGCCTGAGGCCCGTCCTGCTGTCTGGGAAGAACAAGTTACTTACCTTCGGTAACACTTTTTTTGGTGGATACAGTATCTGCCTGCGGATTCCTCAGCTTGTGAATATCCCCTGCGCCAGCAATATTCGGAAACGTTTGTAGCTATTAACTCTGATGAGGACATAGATGTCACAAAGGCACGACTCCGCTCGCGACCTCGCTGATGTCACTGGATTCATAACAAAGCCTTGTCGGCGTGATGACGTCAGTTCCGCCCTTTTTTCCGTGCCCCCGAGAAACACGGATGGACCGACATAAATAGGTACAGTATACACAGTACACAATATTCAAACCAACACACATAGTGTGAAATCAATGCAATAGGCAAGAACAGTTAAACATTTCAATTGAAAGAAATAACCATAAAATAACAAGAATTGCAGGTTTAGAAGAGTGGACAAACGGGGAGGCGGGTGGGTCAGTGAGGAATCCACAGGCAGATACTGTATCCACCAGAAAAAGCAATACGGAAGGTAAGTAACTTGTTCTTCTGATGGATACATCTGCAGTGGATTCCTCACCTTGTGAATAGAGTCACACAGCAGTCCCCACTCCCGGAGGAGGGTGTCCACTCCACTATACCAAGAAATCCTTAAGGACAGAACGACCAAAATGGCCATCCCTCCTCACCTCGGAATCTAAGCAGTAATGCTTCTCGAAAGCGTGGAGGGAGGCCCAAGTTGCCACTCTACAAATATCCTCAACAGGAACACCTCTAGATAAGGCAGATGTAGAATACTTTGCCCTGGTAGAATGAGCTCTTAAACCTCCTGGAGGTTCCTTACCAGCCAAAGAGTAAGACATTTTGATGCACAAGACAATCCACCTGGAAAGTGTGCGCTTGTGCACCGCTCTGCCCTTTCTGCAGCCAGCATAACCCATGAAGAGCTGGTCATCTACACAATAGTCTTTAGTTCTGTCAAGGTAGAATCTCACTGCCCTCTTTGGGTCCAAGCGGTGAAGCGGCTCCTCCTCCTTGGAAGGGTGAGGGTGAGGATAGAAGGTAGGAAGGGTAATGGACTGCCCCAGATGGAAAGGAGTTACCACCTTAGGCAGGAAAGCAGCCCTGGTCCTGAGTACCATTCTTTCAGCATGAATGGTCAATAATGGGGGTTTCAAACTCAGAGCTTGAAGCTCACTTACCCTCCTTGCCAAGGTAATAGCAACTAGGAAGACCGTTTTAAAAGACAATAGTCTCAAAGGACAATTGTGCAAGGGCTCAAAGGTAGAACCAAGATGGATCGCACACCACTAGCCTCTCCTCCGGGTCGCCCCTTAGCACTCTGGTACATGTAGTGCATGTAGATGGATGAGTAAAAAGTAGTTCACCACAGTTGGTGCGAGTAGTTACTCATTATCCCCAAGTTCTCTGGACCCGAGACATGGCCCGGGTTTCGGGACAGTTTCCCTCGTCAGCAGAGCAGTGTTTTGGGGTGGATGAGAAGGCCGCCAAGTAACCGTCACAGGCCCTGATGCCTCTCCGGCGCGCAGGTGCGTCTCCAAGAGCTCGTCAGCTCAGGGCTCACAGCTAACCCCTGAATATCCTACACTCTGCTGATGAGGAACAATAATTCCGAAACACCGGTGTCCAGAGTTGGTGCTGCAACCATGCTAAAACACACGAATCTTCGAAATAGCGCACACGCTACAAAGACTGCATATACCGTGATGCTCCTGGGGTTCACCCGCTGGTGGGTGGAGTCGGAGTGCGACCCATGACTTTAAGTTAAATTGGCTCCCTCGAGCTATGAGCTGACGAGCTCGGATCACGCACCCACGCGCCTTGAGAGGTATCAACCTGAGAACACTTGGCAGCCTGCACAGCTAACCCCTGAATATCCTACACTCTGCTGATGAGGAACAATAATTCCGAAACACCGGTGTCCAGAGTTGGTGCTGCAACCTTGCTAAAACACACGAATCTTCGAAATAGCGCACACGCTACAAAGACTGCATCTACCGTGATGCTCCTGGGGTTCACCCACTGGTGGGTGGAGTCGGAGTGCGACCCATGACTTTCGGCTCAAAGGTAGAACCCATCAAGTAGGTTAAGACATGATTTAAGTCCAGTTGATTCAGAAAAGGGGGTGGTGATGAACAGAGTGTCTGAATTAAGCAGACCACTCTTACCCAGTCCAAAGATCAGGGCTTGATCCATCACAGTTTTTTAGCTCACTGCACCATCCCAGCTCAGAACCTGGCTACATGCAAATTAGTCTGTTCCTGTCCCAGTGCATGATGGGAACAGGGCAAACCAAACTACCAAGCCAATTCTTATACTGGGAAGGAAACAAGCTTCCGGGGACCGGTTTCTGGCATTTCAGCCGTCGTCATGGTGCAATGAGCAAGTAAGTCCAGTTGAGGCACAATAAATGTAGGGGGCGGAACTTTGTTGGTAAGGCCCTTAATAAAATGTAACATAATAGGAGATTTAAACAAAGACGGCAAATAGCCCTTCACAGTAGCCACTGCAAAGCCCTGCTGAGCTAAAGAAATAGCAAACTGAAGGATAAACAGGCCCTTAAGGTTCAATAGATTTCTCTCCACACCATGAAACAAATTTGGACCACTTATATGAATAAATTGACTTGGTGGAATGCTGCCTGGCTGAAAGAACAACATCCACCACGTCAGGCGGGAGAGAGAAAGAATTCTGATTGCCCCGTTCAATCTCCAGGCAAGAAGGTGGTAAGCTCTGGAGGTGGGGGTGTAGAACCTGCCCCTGCGACTGCAAGAGGCGGTCTGCCCTGAGAGGGAGACGGAGCAGAGGGCACAAGGAGAGGTGGAGAAGATTTGTGTACCACACGCTTCTTGGCCAATCCGGGGTGACCAATATAACTTGGGCCCGGTCTTGGCGAATCTTCCTCAGAACCCGAGGAATCATGGGTATGGGAGGAAACGCATGAAGGAGTTGTGAGCCCCAACTCAACTGAAACGTGTCCCCCAAAGCTCCCTGCATCGGATACTGGGGACTGCAGAATGATGGGCAGTGAGCATTCTCGTGAGTGGCAAACAGGTTCACCCGAGGAGTTCCCCACATCCGAAAGACGTGACGAACCACCTCCGGATGAAGCCTCCACTCGTGGTCTGCAGAGAACTGCAGACTGAGACTGTCTGCACACACGTTCAGAACTCCGCCCAGATGATTTGCCATCAGACAAATCTGATGGTCCTGAACCCAGGACCAGAGTCGCAGAGCCTCTCTGCAGAGACATTGCGACCCCACTCCTCCCTGCTTGTTGACATACCACATCGCAGTAGTGTTGTCCGTCAGGACTTGCACTGACTGACCGTGAAGGTAAGGGAGGAAGGCCTTTAGTGCCAAACGAATTACCCACAACTATAGAAGGTTGATGTGAAGCAACCTTTCCTCTGGAGATCAAAGACCCTTGCCCTCCAGATCCCCCAGATGAGCACCCCACCCTAGAGTGGATGCATCCGTTATCACTGTGGCCACTGATTGAGGGCAGGGTTGTTACTTGCAGATGATGACAAACCTTCTGTGGCGACTCTGCTTTGATCAGACAGTGGCCCAGATAGGAGAAATCTGGAATCCCCGATCTTCTGAGATGGGCCACCACCACTGCCATCACCTTGGTGAAGACTCGAGGTGCCGTAGTAAGTCCAAACGGAAGGACCGCAAACTGATAATGTTGCGACGCCACTGTGAAACGGAGATACTTTCTGTGCGACTTCAGGATTGGGATATGAAAATTCCCGTCCTGCAAGTCGATAGACACCACCAGTCCTCTTGCTGCAGAGCTTGAAGAACCTGTGCTAGGGTGAGCATCTTGAACTTCTCTTGCTTCAGAAAAAGATACAAGATTCTAAGATCCAGGATTGGACGTAACCTGCCATCCTTCTTGGGTATCAGGAAATACCGGGAGTAGTATCCCTGACTCCTTTCCTGCTCTGGCACCACCTCTATCGCACCTTTTTTTAACAAAGTTAGGACTTCCTCCTACAGGAGAAGAAGGTGGTCCTCCGAGCAAGCCCCTTGGCAAGGAGGGTAATTTGGAGGGATTTCCCGAAAGGGAAGGGCATACCCATTCTCCACAAGATTGAGAACCCAAAGGTCTGTAGTGACTGATTCCCAATCTTGCAGAAAATGAGTAAGCTGACCACGACAGGACCAGCATGATCCAGAATGGTGGATCTAGGGCTGCTTTGCTGTGGCAAAAGGGGGAGAGGTAGAGGAGGAGGAGGAGGGCTGACAACCTCCTGGGCGACCTCTGTTCCTGCCCCGATAAGACTTGCTCCCTTGCAGACATCTGGTATCGTAGCGCTGCATTACTTTGTAAAACTTGCATATCATTTCGCCTGCTGTGTGCTTGGTTACCGCTTTGCCTCATTTGCGCTTTGGTTATTTCATTGTGCTGCTTTTAACATTGTTAGCGCGTTTGCCTATAGCGCTCCGCTGTGCTCCCCCCTCCGCCTCCATTTTGTTTGTTGTTGTCGTCCTCGTGTGCCCGCCCCGCCTCCCAGCTGAGCCGCCCTCCCACTGACCAGAAATAGCACTCCTCTCCCTGAAGACGCCGTGACTCGCTCCTCCTCACGGGCTGAGTGGTCGCTCCCAGTGTCCCTTGCAGACATCTGGTATCGTAGCGCTGCATTACTTTGTAAAACTTGCATATCATTTCGCCTGCTGTGTGCTTGGTTACCGCTTTGCCTCATTAGCGCTTTGGTTATTTCATTGTGCTCCTTTTAACATTGTTAGCGCGTTTGCCTATAGCGCTCCGCTGTGCTCCCCCCTCCGCCTCCATTTTGTTTGTTGTTGTCGTCCTCGTGTGCCCGCCCCGCCTCCCAGCTGAGCCGCCCTCCCACTGACCAGAAATAGCGCTCTTCTCCCTGAAGACGCCGTGACTCGCTCCTCCTCACGGGCTGAGTGGTCGCTCCCAGTGTCCCTTGCAGACATCTGGTATCGTAGCGCTGCATTACTTTGTAAAACTTGCATATCATTTCGCCTGCTGTGTGCTTGGTTACCGCTTTGCCTCATTTGCGCTTTGGTTATTTCATTGTGCTGCTTTTAACATTGTTAGCGCGTTTGCCTATAGCGCTCCGCTGTGCTCCCCCCTCCGCCTCCATTTTGTTTGTTGTTGTCGTCCTCGTGTGCCCGCCCCGCCTCCCAGCTGAGCCGCCCTCCCACTGACCAGAAATAGCGCTCCTCTCCCTGAAGACGCCGTGACTCGCTCCTCCTCACGGGCTGAGTGGTCGCTCCCAGTGTCCCTTGCAGACATCTGGTATCGTAGCGCTGCATTACTTTGTAAAACTTGCATATCATTTCGCCTGCTGTGTGCTTGGTTACCGCTTTGCCTCATTTGCGCTTTGGTTATTTCATTGTGCTGCTTTTAAAATTTTTAGCGCGTTTGCCTATAGCGCTCCGCTGTGCTCCCCCCTCCGCCTCCATTTTGTTTGTTGTTGTCGTCCTCGTGTGCCCGCCCCGCCTCCCAGCTGAGCCACCCTCGCCCCTCCCCCTCCACTATCCATATATGACAGTTCTTCCCGCGTGCAGCGTTGACGCGCAGCGTTCGCGCCCCAGTCGCGCCGAAGGTGCGCCAAAGGTAAGCCCGTCTACGCCCATCCGCGCCTGGACCGCGCCCAGCGCCAGACCCCCTGCCCCTTGCGCTGCCCAGCCCTCCCGCATTACCTACGACGCCACCACCCTCCTAGCCCTCAACCCCGGTCGCGCCCCCAACTGCGTCCAAGCCGCTCCTGGACACACCCATGGTCCCTTTTCCTGCAATTCCTGCAAATTCATCGGTACCGTCACCAACCCCGCTACGCTCACACCTCAGATTCCCGACCCCAACCACCTACAATGCATCCTGCTCAACACCTGATCGGTCCACAGGCACGCCATTGACCTATGGAATCTACTAGACACCATCTCTCCAGACGTCGCCTTCCTAACAGAAACATGGATGAACGCTTCCTCCACCCCAGACATCACCATTGCCATCCCGGAAGACTATAAGATCATTCGCAAGGACCGTACCGGCCACACAGGAGGAGGAATCGCTATCGTCCATAAAAAATCTATCCACATCTCAACCAGCTCTGACGTCAATCTCGCCAACTCTGAACACCTTCACTTCCAGATCCACATCGACCCCAAGACCACACTCAGAGGCACCCTCCTTTACAGACCACCAGGACCCCGCGCAAAATTCAGCGAAGACATCACGGACTTCATCACTCCACACGCGCTCCCCTCCAAAGAGTACATCCTTCTGGGAGACCTCAACTTTCACCTTGAAAAGAACAACGACCGCAACACCACCACCCTCTTGGACAACCTCGCCAACCTCGGACTTAAACAACTGGTCACTTCCCCCACCCACATAGCAGGTCATACTCTCGACCCTATCTTCACCTCCAGCAATCACGTCACCTTCAGCCACACTACGGCTCTCCTTTGGACTGACCACAGCTGCGTTCACTTTACCTACAACAAGCCGAAACCCATCAACCACCCCCAACCAACGCTGCAAAGAAACTGGAACAAAATCACCATCGACCAGATCTCCTCATCGCTCCTTCTAAACACCCCAGCCCACTCTTCTAACCCAGACCAAGCCGCCACCAACTTCACCCTATGGTTATCCAACAGCGCCGACATCCTAGCACCACTGAAAAAACGTCAAAGCAAACCTGGCAGCAAGAAGGCCTCATGGTTCAACGATGATCTTAAGAAGTCCAAGAAACTCTGCCGCTCCCTTGAAAAGGCCTGGAAAAAAAATCCAACCACTAGCACCAAGGACGCCTTCAAAAACGCCACCCGCATACACCACCAACTAATCCGAAAGGCCAAGAAAACAGCATTCAAGGATCGACTAGACAACAACGCCCACAACAGCAAGGAACTTTTCAACATCGTCAAGGAATTTACCAATCCCTCGGCCAACTCCAACGACATCACCCCCTCTCAAGCCCTCTGCGACTCCCTGGCTTTATTCTTCCACAACAAAATTGCAGACATCCACAACAGCTTCGACAACCAACCCGGAGACCAACCCACCCAACCATATGCTGAACATTCACCCCCCTTGAACACCTTTAACGACTGGAACCCAATCTCCACTGAGGACACCATCCGCCTGATGAACTCCATCCACTCAGGATCCCCCACAGATCCATGTCCTCATCACATCTTTAACAAAGCAGACTCCATTATTGCACCGCACCTCCGAGACTTCATCAACTGCTCCTTCAACTCCGCCACCTTCCCGGAAAGCTGGAAACACGCTGAACTCAGCGCCCTTCTGAAAAAACCCACAGCGGACCCTACCGAACTCAAAAATTACCGCCCCATCTCGCTCCTTCCTTTCCCGGCCAAAGTCATCGAGAAAGCTGTCAACAACCAGCTCGCCGCTTTCCTCGAAGCCAACAAATCCCTCGACTCCTCACAGTCTGGCTTCCGAGCAAAACACAGCACTGAGACCGCCCTCATCGCAGCAACAGACGACATTCGAACTCTACTGGACAATGGAGACACAGTCGCCCTCATCCTCCTCGACCTCTCTGCAGCCTTCGACACAGTCTGCCACAGCACCCTTTTACAACGCCTCAGAAACATCGGAATACAAGGAAAAGCACTTGAATGGATCACCTCGTTCCTCACCGGAAGAACCCAGAGAGTCCGCCTTCCACCATTCAAGTCCGAGGCCACTGAAGTCATCTGTGGCGTACCACAAGGATCCTCACTCAGTCCCACCCTCTTCAACGTATACATGAGCCCCCTCGCGGCCATCGCCCGCCAACACAACCTCAACATCATCTCCTACGCGGATGACACTCAACTGATCCTTTCACTCACCAATGACCCCAGCACCGCCAAAACTAACCTACACAAAGGAATGAAAGAAGTTGCCGAATGGATGAAACATAGCCGTCTGAAACTGAACTCTGATAAAACAGAAGTCCTCATCTTAGGTACATCCCCCTCTGCATGGGACGACTCTTGGTGGCCGGAAGCCCTTGGAAAAGCACCCATCCCGACAGACCACGCACGGAACCTAGGCGTTATCCTGGATTCTTCACTTTCAATGAACAGACAAGTCAGCGCCGTCTCCTCATCCTGCTTCAACATTCTTCGCATGCTCAAAAAAACATTTCGCTGGATCCCCACCGAAACCAGAAAAACAGTCACCCATGCTCTGGTCACGAGCCGACTGGACTACGGAAACACCTTCTACGCAGGTACTACCGCTAAACTCCAGAAAAAACTCCAACGAATCCAAAACGCCTCAGCCAGGATCATATTAGACATCCCGCGCAACGAACACATCTCTGGTCACCTGAAAAACCTCCACTGGCTACCCGTCAATAAGAGGATCACTTTCTGACTTCTAACCCACGCACACAAAGCACTCTACGAAATCTGACCAGAATGCCTCAACACACGACTGTCCTTCTACACCCCCTCCCGCCAACTACGATCTTCCAGCCAAGCCCTCGCCACTGTACCTCGCATCAACAAGACCACCATGGGAGGTAGATCCTTCTCATACCTGGCAGCTAAAACATGGAACTCACTTCCCACTTACCTTCGCCTTACCCAGAACCACCTAGCATTCAGAAAGCAACTTAAAACGTGGATATTTGACAAGTAATCCTCCTCCCCTCCCTAAGCGCCTTGAGACCCTCTGGGTAGGTAGTGCGCTATATAAATTCTATGACTTGACTGACTGACTGACTTTTGCTGCTGCTGCTGAGGCTGTTTGTAAGTCCGAAAGGACGATCTTCCAAAGCCCCTGAACCTTCTACGGAAGAACCCCTAGACTGTGTCTGCAAACCCAGAGACTTGGCTGTTGCCTTGCTATCCTTAAATCTCTCCAAAGCGGCATCTGCCTTCTTTCCAAAGAGTCATGAACCGTCGAATGGGAGGTCCAAAAGAGTTGCTTGGATATCTTGAGAAAATTCCAAAGATTTAAGCCATGCACTCCTCTTAGATGCCACAGAAGACACCATTATCCTGGCTACAGAGTCCGCTGTATCAAGTCCACTCTGAATCACCTGTTTTGCAGCTGCCTGAGTGTCAGACAAGACTTCATCAAAGTTCTTTCTGTCCTCCTCTGATAACTTTGGGGCCAGTTGTTTTGCAGAATCCATTAAAGCATGGATATACCTGCCCAAAAAGCAAGTGGCATTGGTGGATTTGAGAGCCATAGAAGCTGATAAAAATACCTTTTTAGCAGCCTGATCAAGTCTCTTAGACTCTCTGTCACCTGGTGTCTGTGGAAAAGCTCCAGACGATTTCTTTGAGCATGCAGCTTGAATAACTAAACTAGGATGTGAAGATAAAAATCCGGATCACCTGGAGCTGTCCTATATCTTCTGGCAACTGGCCTCGAAACCGCAGGAGTCGAAAAGGGTTTTTGCCAAAGTTCCAAAATTGGCTCTGTAATAGCTTCATTAAATGTAAGCAAAGGTTCAATTACTGCAGAAGGAGAATGAAGCACTTCTGTCAGAATGTTAGATTTAAATTCCGTTGTAGGGAGTTGCAAATCCAAAAGATCAGCAGCCTTATGGATTACAGCGTGGTAAGGAACCACATCCTTGCAGTGAACCTCAGAAGGAGGAGAAAGTTGCCATTCTGGTGATAGTTTCAAACCACTTGCCTCCCTTAGAACTTCAAAAAAGTCTTCTGACTCATGAAGCTCTCCTTCCTCCATCTCATCCTCTCTATAATGCTGCTCCTCCAGCAACCTTTGTGCCTCACGTCTGGATCTCACCTTTGGGGCCAACGGAGTCATAAACGAATCCGACGGATTCAGAACCGGCGTCAAACCCGGATCCAGTGGCAATTTCTACGTCAAAAGATGCCGAACTGACGGCGGCGGAGATGGAGGTATCGACGTCGGTGTCAGCGCCGTGGTCGACGTCCTCGGCACCGGAAAATGTCATGATGGATCCGCAGGCAGAAATGGCATGAAGGGAGTTGGAGCATACACTTGAGGTACTCCCACATGGGACCCGAAGGTGTCCCTGAGGGGTACATTGCCCTCGCAAAGACACCGTACATCGCATTAAGGTAATGCACCGGGTCTTGCCCTGGACCAGGAAAAGGAGGGTACTCGCCTGGCATAGGCATAGGCGTCACCGGATTCGGGCCTGCCGGCGCCGACGGTGGATACACCGGAGTCGATGACCTTTCAGGGACAGGTACCTCTTCTACCGGAACCAGAGAGTGCTCCGAAGATGGAGAAAGATTCGGCGCCGGCGACTGCGCCGGTGAATGCGCCGGTGAAGCCACAGGAGAAGTAACTCTCACTGGGGAAGGAGAAGGAGATACATAGTCCTTCCAACGTCGATGATCTTTCGAGGCCGATGACTGTGCTTCCTCTTTATCCGAACGGCGTCGAGAGCCATGCCTCTTCTTTTTCTTATGTTTCTTGGATTTCGAAGCATGACCCGATGACTACTTCGACTCCGATCCCGACCTCGACCTTGACCTTGACCTCGACCTGGCCTTCGATTTCCTCCGACCTCTCTTCTCTTTACGAACTTTCGCCATAAACAGCTTGGCTTCCCTTTCTTTCAGAGCCTTCGGGTTCATTTTCCTGCAGGAAGGACAATCCTTAACATCGTGGTCCGATGACAAGCACCATATGCAATCGTCGTGTGTATCCATTATGGACATGTGTCCACCTCACTCCCTGCAAGGCTTAAATCCTGATTTTGTTGACGACATCTTTGAGAAGAGAGAAAAAGTGAGAACAGGATACAAACTAGAAACACAAAGTAACAAGCTACGGAGAGTCCCAAAAACCGTTGGCGTTTACGGCGAAGAAGAAGGGAACTGACATCATCACGACAACGAGGCTCCATTATGGATCCAGTGACGTCAGCGAGGTCGCGAGCGGAGTCGTGCCTTTGTGATGTCGTCTACGTCCTCGTCGCCGTGGAGAGCTACAAAAGTTTCTGAATGTTTCTGACGCAGGAGATATTCACAAGGTGAGGAATCCACTGGCAGATGTATCCATCAGAAGGAAGACTGGACCTCTTCCCTTCATCCCAGGCTAGCTGAGTGACTGAAAGGGCCAGTTAGATGGCCTCCTGTTCTGAGCTACAGGGACATAGCAGACTCCAGAGGTCTCTGTGCGACTGCCCAGCTGGCCTTCTGTACTGGAACTGTAAATGGACCTGCTTGAGCACTGATGGCCTCTGCTGAACAGTAATCCTGATACCCAAGAGGTGCCTCCTAGGTCCTGAACCCTTGGTATGGCATCAGCTGAGCTGCTCTGAAAAGAAAAGAAGAAATCCTGAAGTTTTGGGCTGCATGCGACCGTGAACGGCCTTGTTCACATTAAGGTTTTTCTGCCGTGCCAACCGTGAAGCTCTGGTGAACCCAACTCTTCGCGCTACAGCGACAGCAACTACAACCAACGTAGCGATAACTGCATTTCGCGCTAGAGAATCAACAGCCCGCGGTGACCGCCAATGTGAAGCTCCAGCAACGACCGTCTGTGATGCCTGACAGGATCTGAGTACTACAGCGCTAACCACCTGTGACACACCACCTGCTCTTCGCGCTACAGTAACAACCTTCCATAACGCTCTATCTGCTCTTTGCAGACACCTCTACCGCAAACTGGACCTTAGCACAGGGCTTTAGAACTTAACTTTTTCAGTAGGACTAACCTGGTCCCTGTTTCTGGCCTGTACCCCATCGCGGTTAGCCTGAACTTGTAACTTTCATCTGGACTTGGACGACCAGATAACTTCGAGGTCTGTTTTGTTTTGAGGCACTATCCTTACCTTAAATCTTTGAAATTCTATAACTCTGGTTCTACTGATTAGATTTTTTATAGTTTTGGTAGAAAATAATTGATATAACATTTCTACAGTTGTCTACAATGGCATGGGGTATTGTCTTGTTTTGGTTTTGCACTTTAATACTGTTTGAGTAATGCATAAACACTTTTCACATCGTCTCTAAATTAAGTACGTCTGTTTTTGTGCCAAGCTACAAGAGGGTTAAGCATAGGTTAATTGAATGGATTTTTGTGGTTCACCACCACAAGAGTAGTAGTAATCTTTATTGCTCAGTTAATTAAAACCATTGCAATTGTTAGCAAATAAAACCATTAGATAAATACAATTAGTGTAAAAACATAGAAAATAAGAATGAATTTGTATAAAAGGTAATAATTAATACAGAAATTTGTGCTCATTTCAGGCTGAGCGTAGAATAAAAATAAGGTGAAACACTTATTTTACGCCTTGGTATTAGACCGAACTGTGGTGTATGTTACAATCGTAAAAGAGCTTGATTTTTTTTACAGTCTGTTGGTTCATAACAATCCCCTGCTGCTTTATTGTGTGCTATTTAGCCTTCGAGACACAGTCCGATACCCATTTCAAGTGATTGATCCCTTGTCAATGTCCGTTTGAGTTTCGCTTCATAGATTAGCGTCAGCCTGTTTCTGGCCTCTGTCATTTTTGTTTCTTTTCTGCTTTCTCCAAGAATTTGACAACATGGCTTGCTAGCTGAATGTTCGTCCCGTCAAAGCAGGCCTTTGCCGCCTGCCGGCGTGTTCTTATGCCCAGTCTGTTGAAGTGCTGTTTTAGATGGCATCTGTGCTCTGTGTCCAGTCCTTTGCAGGTACATAGTAGGTGCAGGATGTCTTCTTTTGCATTCCCACATATTCGGCAATTGATTGTTTCTTGGGGCCTTTTCCATGGGGGAAGGTGGTTTTGTATGGGAAGTTGGCCCAGCCGTAAGCGTAGGAACTTCATCTTTGTACGCCTGGTGAAGCCAACTCCTAAATAGCTTTGGCAGAGGCTGCTTGTATAGCTTTGGATAACTGTCCAGCCATGGGCCCGGGTTGCTAGACTTGCTTTATCCTCACTTAACGATATAGATCTGACTGATTTATTAACTAACTGTTTAAAGGTATTATGAGATCCACCGATCTTCCAGGCTTCTTGTAGGCACAAGGAGTTTATGGAGTGCTTAAGATATATCACAGCTGCACTATTGCTCTTACTTTCCATCTCTTTCCATAGATGGTGATTTAGGCTTATGGCTTCTCCTCTCTGGATCTTGTGCCATCTTTTGGCGTAGGCACCCATTCGCTCCAATGTTTGGTTTCTCAGGCCAAATTCCAGCCTAATTTGTGCCTGAGAGGTGTAGTTAGGCAGGCTGAAAATTATTCTCATAGCCTTCGCTATTGTGCTGTTCAGTTGCTCGGCGTCCCTTCCTCGGAGGCATTCGCTTCCGCAGGTTAGGGCCGGTGTTAGTTTTTCCTGAAGCACTTGAAGCAGGGGGGTGAAGCTTCGGCCAACTACTTTTGTTTTGAGGCTCCTTAGCGCAATCCCTAGGCTAATACCCCTCCGTTTTATTGCTTCCTTTTTCTGGTGGAATGAGCCCTTTCTGTCAAGGATTACCCCCAGGTACCTGTACTCCTCCACTGTTTCCAGTGTGGTCCTTCCCATTTGCCAGTACAATCCTGCTGATGATGTTTTTGCGTTGATCCTCATTGTTTTGGTTTTTACGAGGTTGATGCTTAAGCTGTTGTCTGATGAATACTTATATGTGGTGGTGATCAGATGTTGAAGCCCTATCGGTATTCTACTGATTAGGACAATATCATCGGCGTACATTAAGTTGGAAAGAGTGAGACCGCCTATGCTTGGAGCATAAGAGTTAGTTTCATCCAGCTGCTGTGCAAGGTCAGACATAAAGATGTTAAATAATGTTGGGGCTAGGATGCAGCCTTGTTTTAGGCCTTTCGTGGTCATTATTTTTCTTGAGAGGAGGTCCCCTGGCCCTAGCTTGACTTGGACCTATGTGTCCGTGTGTAGTAAGATCAGCTGTGTGAGAAGGCCTGATGGGATGTTCCTTTTTTCTAGCTTTGACCATAATAAGCTTCTGTTGACAGTGTCAAGCGCTGAGGTGAAATCGATGAAGCATACGTACAGGGGCAGATTGGCTGCTTTTGTGGCGTCCATGAGGAGCGAGAGAGCTAACATGTTTGATGTTGTACCCATATGTTTGCGAAATCCTGTCTGGGTAATAGGAATTACTGCATTTTCTTCCATCCAATCCAAGAGCTCCTCTAATAGGAGACCGGCGCAGTATTTAGCTTCATTGTCAATTAGGGCTATTAGTTTGTAGTTATTTGGGTCCCTAACATTGCCCATCTTGTGTATTGGTGCTATTATAGAGCCTTTCCATGACGCTGGGATTGTTGCTGTGTCTGTTATCTGTTTGAAGAGTGGCACTAGGGCCGCTGCCCAGTAATCCGGGTTTTGTTTGTACAGTATTGGGGGAATCCCGTTAGAGCCTGGCGCCCCCTCCGCTTTCCCCTTCGCAATCCTACTTATTATTTGTTTTTTAGTTGGGTCAAATGAATTACTGGCCAATTGTGTTGTCCATGCTGGACTTTTTTTATCCTTATCTGGTCGACTGGTTGTTGCAGGTTGTTGCACTTTATTGAAGTGTGCCTAAAGATGGTTGGCCCAGGCTTCCTCGGTTACAAAGGAGTCGATGGTGGGAGTCCTGGAGTTCTCGAGTGAGTTGACTGTTTTCCAGAATCTTCCGCTTGTGTTGGATCATTCGGCGTCGTGTAAAAGTCTCGCCCATAGCTCGTCCTCTGCTTTCCTTTTTTCCTGCCAGATTGTTCTCTTTTTACTCTGTTTTAAGTTTTGCAGTTCCAATTGGATTGCAGTGTCCGGTCCATCACAGTGTAGTTTCCGCAGTAGTTTGTTGATTTTACTTTTGAGGGGCTTTTTCTTGATGTTTTGATTTGGTTCCTTGTCGCAGTTGCCAGTTGAATCGGTTCTCTTTCCTTGATTTTTGCCGCTTTGACAATAGATCTTGGGTTTCCTTATATGAGCCTGTCCCAGGCTCCTCGTGAATTGTTCCCAGGCGTTTAGGTACTCAGACTTGTTTGTGATGCACTTTTCGCACCGGCTTTTTGCATCAGTTGTGAAGCCTTCCAGATTTGATGTGATGCATTTAATTCTTTTCTGTGCCACCAGCAGTGAACATCCCAAATTCTTGGGGCTGGTCGTCGCGGGCTGACATTATGACATTCACGAATAGTTGCAAGGATACAAATGTAAAGTCTAAGGTGGAGCTGACTGTTGAATTGTGAAATGTAACTGACGGTGGGCTGTCTTTTGTGAAGCGGCCATTTAATGCTGCCATATTAAGGTGTTCTAAATCCTTAGTGCTTGCCAATGCCAACCGGTTTTGATTGCCCTATTTGCTTATTGTGGAATGTCCCATGCGAGGAACAGTTCTTCTAGCGGTGTGTCCCTTGTTTGAGGCCCTCCTAGGAACATGTTGAAGTCCCCTGTCACTATGAGGCTGGGACTTTCTGTCTCTATCAATGTTTTTGAGATATCTTCCACCAGGAGCTTCATTCCTGTTTTTTTCTCCCGGGGATGTAGATATACATTTGTCAGCCTTAGTTTTGGATCTTTTTCCCTCACTTCTAATTATACTGTGAGGGTGCAATTGTTGTGTTTCGCATTTATGTACTTCGATTTGTTATTATTATTATGTTTCTTATATAGCGCCTGAATCGACCCCCGAAGGGGTATCTCCGCGCTTGCCTTGGGAACCCGTCCTGGCTTTTCCCTGTGAGATAGCCCCTACAGGGCATCCCCAAGGTGAATGCCAGGCATCCCGCCGGGGGGGGGGCGGCGTTGTGGAGATTAAGCAAGCTTAATGCCCAGAGTTGCAGAGTGTGAACCCATGATTAGGTCAGGCACCAAAGCGAGAATTATCGAGTCCATGGACATTTGAGCTCAAGACCCTGCCGCGTCGGGAATTGAACCCTGGTCCCGGGTGTGACCTCTGCTTCAGGGTCTGCCTGCTCTAACCAGTGAGCCACACTTCTCTCTTTATAGAGCTCTTTATAGCAGTGTATATTATTAGACCACCCTTTGGATGGATGGATTTAGCGTTTCTTATCGCTGGGAGATGGTATGTGTTGTAGCCTTGAATGTGATGTTCTTGTTCTAGCCAGGTCTCCTGTAGGGCTATTATGTCAAATGTTTGGAGGTAGGAAAATAGCTGAACGTCGTCTCTTTTGTTTCCTAAGCAGTTTATATTCCAAGAACATGCTCTTAGATGTTGCTGTATTGCTGTATTTTGTTGGGTATTTTGTCAGGTTTTTGGGGCCCTTGTGTTAATTGTCCGTGCTATCCAATTCCAGTCGATGTGTTCCATTAGGCCTTGCTCTTGCCTGTTGGACTGTGGGGTCATCCTGGACACTGAGAGGCTTCTGGCCCCCTTTAAGACACTTTCAGTTTTTGCCAGAGGATGCTTACTTGTTGGATCTTGGGCTTGTCTCTCTTTGTGTGCCTGGCGTAGTGGTTCCGGGTACCCAGTTTTTTCCATTCTTTTTAAGCGTATCCCCCAGGATAGAAAATGTGACTCAGATTCCATAATTCTCTTCACTGTTTCATTCCCTTCCCATGTTGTTTTTGTGACCTCAAGATTTGACAGGTGGTTACTGTGGATAAATTCCACTGCCACTAGGTCTTTGGTGCTGATATCAGTCAGACTGCTGATAGTTGATAGTAGGAGTAAGATATTACGTCAATTGAGGATATCTCCTCCCCCTCTTGAGTTATAATCTGGAATGAACAGTATTATGCTGCTGTCAGCTTCCGCCTGACCGGTCTCCCATATTTCGTCGTCTTTTGTGCCCATTTCCCTTTGAGGGATTTCGTATCTTTTGACAGGTTTTGGGTCCTCCCCCTGCCTTTCCCAGTTTGTCATGTTGGCCGTAGCTCTGAAATCTTGTTTAAAGGGGGGGGGGGGGGGGCCTTGCTTCTGTCTGCCGATGGTCCTGCCCTTGAAGTTGAATGGGTGGGCTTTTCACTTTGTGTTGGCTTTTCTATCTTCCTGGCCGGTGATCTTTTTATGGTCGTAGGCAGACTTTCTGTTTCTTCTGCTGCTGCTTCTTCTGGTGCTTCTGCTGCTACTTCTACTGGGGTGGTGATTGCCTTGTGGAAGAATGTTTTCATGTTGGCCTTCTTTTTTCTTCCTTTCCTTTTTTGTTTTCGTTATCTTTTTTTTTACTGCCTTGAATTCTTCCTTGCTTGCCTTCCGATGGAGTCATTAAGGGGAGTTATCGCTGTGTCAGGTTCTATCCCTTGCGTATGTCCGGGTTGTGTGTTTCTTTGTGCCGGGGCTTCACTTCTTTGTTTGGCAAGAGGCTGCCTTAAGGATTTCCCTAAGGCCTCCGCATAGGTGTCATTAATCGATTTATTGACTTCTGGGCCAGGCGGGCTATTAGGCTTGAGTTTTTCTCTTTGGCTATTTGGAGAAGTTAATGGGTTCTGTACATTTGCAGTAACTAGGTGTTCTCTGTGGTATGTGAGATGTTGATTTTAACCCTCTTTCCCAGTTCCTGGGTTACTTGGGGTTGTTTTTTCCGTTTTCTGTTTTAGAACCGCCAGGATACCTCCCAGGAGTTGAGGGATGGTGGTGAGTTTGTCCACTATAGTGTAGCTTGCACAACTCGGCTGCTCTATTTTTGTTTCCGCTTGCACCCTCTTGATCATGCCGTTCATGTCTGACAGCTTGTTGTCGATTTTGGCTACATGTATGGCCAAGAAATTTAAAAGGGATAGTTGAATGTCCATTTTTTCCGAGTGGTACTGCATGGCCTTTATGGATAATTGAAGTGTGTTTAGCAAAGATGACCTTAGTACATCAGCGCTTTTTGGGAGATCGTCTGTTGATGAATTCTTCTCGGATTCTTGCTTGCTCTCTGGTGCGCTGCCTTCGGACTGTATGGCAGCCGGTGAGTACGATGCTACCAGCCTCTCCCACTCTTCTGTTGTTAGCTGGGAGTACTCTTCGATTTTAGAGGATGCAGTTTGGGTAAGAGCCTGTTTTTGTCGATTATTCTGTTTTTTTCTGTAAGATCGATTCTTTCTGTTAGCTCTCTTTCCTGTGTATTTTCTGACTTGCTTGCCCACCCCGTGTGGATTGGGACAGGAATTACAGTTTTAACTATATCTTTGATAGCTTCAGTTTCCTCACCTTCCGGCTTTGATTCTTTGGTATGTGTTGTAGCCTTGAATGTGATGTTCTTGTTCTAGCCAGGTCTCCTGTAGGGCTATTATGTCAAATGTTTGGAGGTAGGAAAATAGCTGAACGTCGTCTCTTTTGTTTCCTAAGCAGTTTATATTCCAAGAACATGCTCTTAGATGTTGCTGTATTGCTGTATTTTGTTGGGTATTTTGTCAGGTCTTTGGGGCCCTTGTGTTAATTGTCCGTGCTATCCAATTCCAGTCGATGTGTTCCATTAGGCCTTGCTCTTGCCTGTTGGACTGTGGGGTCATCCTGGACACTGAGAGGCTTCTGGCCCCCTTTAAGACACTTTCAGTTTTTGCCAGAGGATGCTTACTTGTTGGATCTTGGGCTTGTCTCTCTTTGTGTGCCTGGCGTAGTGGTTCCGGGTACCCAGTTTTTTCCATTCTTTTTAAGCGTATCCCCCAGGATAGAAAATGTGACTCAGATTCCATAATTCTCTTCACTGTTTCATTCCCTTCCCATGTTGTTTTTGTGACCTCAAGATTTGACAGGTGGTTACTGTGGATAAATTCCACTGCCACTAGGTCTTTGGTGCTGATATCAGTCAGACTGCTGATAGTTGATAGTAGGAGTAAGATATTACGTCAATTGAGGATATCTCCTCCCCCTCTTGAGTTATAATCTGGAATGAACAGTATTATGCTGCTGTCAGCTTCCGCCTGACCGGTCTCCCATATTTCGTCGTCTTTTGTGCCCATTTCCCTTTGAGGGATTTCGTATCTTTTGACAGGTTTTGGGTCCTCCCCCTGCCTTTCCCAGTTTGTCATGTTGGCCGTAGCTCTGAAATCTTGTTTCAAGGGGGGGGGGGGGGGCCTTGCTTCTGTCTGCCGATGGTCCTGCCCTTGAAGTTGAATGGGTGGGCTTTTCACTTTGTGTTGGCTTTTCTATCTTCCTGGCTGGTGATCTTTTTATGGTCGTAGGCAGACTTTCTGTTTCTTCTGCTGCTGCTTCTTCTGGTGCTTCTGCTGCTACTTCTACTGGGGTGGTGATTGCCTTGTGGAAGAATGTTTTCATGTTGGCCTTCTTTTTTCTTCCTTTCCTTTTTTGTTTTCGTTGTCTTTTTTTTTACTGCCTTGAATTCTTCCTTGCTTGCCTTCCGATGGAGTCATTAAGGGGAGTTATCGCTGTGTCAGGTTCTATCCCTTGCGTATGTCCGGGTTGTGTGTTTCTTTGTGCCGGGGCTTCACTTCTTTGTTTGGCAAGAGGCTGCCTTAAGGATTTCCCTAAGGCCTCCGCATAGGTGTCATTAATCGATTTATTGACTTCTGGGCCAGGCGGGCTATTAGGCTTGAGTTTTTCTCTTTGGCTATTTGGAGAAGTTAATGGGTTCTGTACATTTGCAGTAACTAGGTGTTCTCTGTGGTATGTGAGATGTTGATTTTAACCCACTTTCCCAGTTCCTGGGTTACTTGGGGTTGTTTTTTCCGTTTTCTGTTTTAGAACCGCCAGGATACCTCCCAGGGGTTGAGGGATGGTGGTGAGTTTGTCCACTATAGTGTAGCTTGCACAACTCGGCTGCTCTATTTTTGTTTACGCTTGCACCCTCTTGATCATGCCGTTCATGTCTGACAGCTTGTTGTCGATTTTGGCTACATGTATGGCCAAGAAATTTAAAAGGGATAGTTGAATGTCCATTTTTTCCGAGTGGTACTGCATGGCCTTTATGGATAATTGAAGTGTGTTTAGCAAAGATGACCTTAGTACATCAGCGCTTTTTGGGAGATCGTCTGTTGATGAATTCTTCTCGGATTCTTGCTTGCTCTCTGGTGTGCTGCCTTCGGACTGTATGGCAGCCGGTGAGTACGATGCTACCAGCCTCTCCCACTCTTCTGTTGTTAGCTGGGAGTACTCTTCGATTTTAGAGGATGCAGTTTGGGTAAGAGCCTGTTTTTGTCGATTATTCTGTTTTTTTCTGTAAGATCGATTCTTTCTGTTAGCTCTCTTTCCTGTGTATTTTCTGACTTGCTTGCCCACCCCGTGTGGATTGGGACAGGAATTACAGTTTTAACCATATCTTTGATAGCTTCAGTTTCCTCACCTTCCGGCTTTGATTCTGTCTCTCTGTCCCACCCCAAGTGGGTATAATCTTGGCCTAGCTGACTCCCCAGGTTGACGTCCTGATCCCGATGTAAAGCCTGTGCAGTCCTCATGGTGCTAATGCTGGTCCCTAAGTTTGGTTCTGTTTTATTTATTTTTTCAGTCTCCTTAGGGGGCTCCGGTTCTGTCTGGGTTAGGGTTTTCAGCTCAATGGTTCCTGGTGGATCTATTTTGCTCACAATGTTAAGTTTGTCACAGGTGTTCTCTTCCCCTGTTGCAGTGGCTTGGGGCTGCTAGGTTACTATGCCTGGTACTGTGGCCCAGTAGTCCGCCCGGGGGCTCGTGGCGAGACTCGATTGCGGGAAAGGAATGAGGGCTTCCTCCCATGCCCCGGCTCCTCTCACCCTTCTGCACCCCTCTGCAGCGCACCTGCTCCGGCTCGGCTCAGCTCACTCAGCTTGCGTTACACAACAGCGCCCTCACGTGTCTGGTCCGTCTCTATGGAATCTCTGGTTGATAACATCACCAACACTGCTATAAATGGGTACCCCTAATCTGCAAATGAGAGAGAGCAGGGAAAAGATCACAACACCGGAGCCTGGACCTCTCTCTTAAACACAATTCAGCTAGCCGCGCAAGCCCTACATTACCAATCAGACAAAATGGATCTTCAACTTAACCTCCTAAATACACTGGCAGTTTTCACTGCAGGGATTGACGACAAGCTAGGCAATTTGAACAACATGATACAAAGAGCCCAATCGGAAACCTACTTAAGCTGCAACTGCAATCAGGCAGTAGATAAACTAGCCACACTGCCTTCAATGTTAACCGACCTAATAGGGGACATAAAGTCGCTGCACAGAGGTAAAGCTCCCAAAGAGAAGGATATCACTAACTCTGCAGATGGCAACAGCAGCAGCAACCCACCTGACACAAACTCAAACGGCCAAGAATTCTCCGCAAAGGAGGAATCCATCCAGAAGAGATTGGAGTCCCCAAAAAAACTTAACGCAAAACAACGACGACAACAAAAAAGAAAAGGACGCAAGCAAAATCTGCCGACAATTACAACAAAACTCTTCCCTATATTCTCTAGTACTACCGCAAAACGCATGGTCAACCCCTCAGAAGGGGAAACTCCAGTAGCTACCAGCCTAACCCAACCACAAAACACAACCAGCAACCAGCTGCATCAGGCAGGCCAAGGGCCCCAAGTCCAACTGGCCGCCAATTCCCTCGGACATTTAGACACCCATATAACACCAGCGACAAGTACTAGCCAGCATACACCGTCCATTGTGCTCCTCGCAAAGCAGGAGCCGGATACTGAACGCCAAGCGACAGCCCTGACAACGACAACCAGGAAAGCCTCTTATCAAACGGCCACCCCCGCCAAGCATGCCAATCAGGCCCATCTAACTTTAGCAGTAATAAAAAAATCCATCCCACTTATCACCAAGGAGGGGGCAAGTGAAATACCTACAGGCCATACGTCAAGCCAATCGCAAGACGCACATTCAGGGCCATACCTATGACAACTGCGATTATTCACTCTGCTCAGAGCCAATCTGAGCACTCAAAGTCAATCTGGCCATGAGAGACACAAACAACATTCTTGCAACCAACGACAACTGAAGCACCAACCTGTAGCTCCAACACGCTAGGTGACGGTAGAAACTCAGCAATGCACAAAGCCCCGTCCGACCTTGGTGTAGCAGCCCACGTCCATGCTCCACATGCAAAACGGAAGGTAGATGGTAGTAAAACACATCTAACTGGGATCTTCGTCTTCCACCCGGAATACACATCGAAAGGGCAGCAGGACGTGCTGAACAGAGGTAACATTCTCAAACTGCTGAAATGGGTCCCCACCCTGGGGGGCCTAAACTCCAATGACCTACTTTCGGTAGAATTCCTGCCCCCCCGAACGCAAATAGCCACCGGTGACCAGGACGACTTGGTCCTCTAGCGACATTGTTGACCTAATTGCATCAGAAGCAGCTCAATTCAAGAACTGGGGCATCAAGCTTATTCCACTACAAAGACCAGCCTACCCCTCGTCACTTCGCAGAAGAAACATCTCTGAACCAGCGACGCAACAGGCCAACACCTGCAGTGTACTAAGGGGTGCGTTGGGAAGATCACCGACAAAAAGGGAGTACAATACTCGGCAGCTACCAATGGATAGGCCGCCAATGACAACCGGCTTGGAGCCAGCGTTTTCAATAAGCAGTCCCAACTCAGCCCCAAGGAATTATCAGCCTTGCACACTTACCACTGCCAATCCCCAGCGAGACTGCGCGCCGAATAAGTACCCACGCAGCACGGGGGAATGGGTAGAAGAAAGTACAAGGAAGGCTTCTCATTCAAACCACCCACTATTAAGAGGAACATTGTCCCGAACGATTTTCACATGCCCCGAAGATGTATGACACTTCCAACAAACGGGAGAAGGCATCAGAGGAAGGGTGCCAGCTTTTGGCATCTGCTCCTGGAATATAAATGGCCTAGCCACAAAAATGGATGACTCGGACTTCATAAAGTATATCTCCCAATTTGATATTGTAATGTTGCAGGAAACCTGGCTCTCAAGCACAAAACATATCCCGGGTTTCTCCTGCTTTTCAACTGCGGCGGCCAGAACCAACAAATTTGGACATCAGTCAGGAGGCTTGGCAACATATGTATCCACCACATCAATAGCCTCGGCGGTCCAACTGGTTTCATTAACATCCTCAACCTTATCCGTAAAGATCAAGCTTCACCTGGGCACCAAAGAGGAAGAAGTCTGCTTTGTCAATGCATATGTTCATCCCAAAAACAAAGCCAAAGACTCAAAGAACATCTTTAACCAACTTGCGGAGCACGTGACCCAACTGGAGAACCCACTTCTCTTTTTTTCGGGGGACTTCAACCAAAACCTACTTGGCTCGTCAACAGAAGATGAAGCTCTGGCTCTTAATAAAATTTACAGCATACCAGCACAAAGTTCCCGTTCAGAGCAGAGAAAGTGTCATAACAACGGTCTTCTCCAAGACTTAGAACATCAAAACCTTCGGGCGCTAAATGGCAGATTTCAGACTGACTCCCCTCCAGTAGCTTCTTTCTACTCTCATAGAACCAGTTCCATCCTGGACTACACTTTTGCAAGTCTGCCACTTTTCCCATACATCCGGGAATTCAGAATGGGGGATCAGGGGGAAAGCGACCACCTCCCTCAGGAAAGCCAGCTGACAGCAAAGACGCCAACGGCAATCAGGCCAAACAACACATTGGGGGAGATTTACACAATCAACCAAAGGAAAATCAAACGCTCGCTGGCCACCACAACCACCCTGGCTGAAACTGCCCTACAACTGTACAACACACACACACCAGATGCAGTTTGGTTTATTTCCCACTGGGAGCAATACACAGATTCACTGGTCAACAAACTGGCAAGAAAGACCGCTCCAAAAGGCAACCATAACACAGAGCACAGTAGAACTAACCTAAAGAAAGGACAACGGCCACTATTACACTCCCAAAAAAGAGCTGTAAATCTATCCCTACAGAGGCTAAGAGCAGCTCCCCACAACAAACAATTACGAGTTACATTGAAAAAACAAAGGTCTGACTACAAACAGACTAAATGGGAAATAAAGAAAGACGCAGATAACGAAGGTTGGCCAAAACTTTTATACGACTCCAAAAGCAACAACAGCGCCCGCTTCTGGCAAACAGCAAACAAGATCTTACGCCCAGACCATAAGTACCTCGGTTCACACATTGGGGAAAATGAGTGGACCAACTACCTCGGCAGTCATTTCAACGACCCCATGGGACCGACAGGCGCACAAAGAATCACTAATGCAGAGCAAGCACCCAAAACGACCATGGCAACGCCGAGAACTTCGGGAGACCAATTCCAACTCAGTGTTACCCCGGTACCTTCTGCGGCCCAGCAAATTGCACTAATAAAAAAACAGATTTGTAAGGGCAGGAAAGAAGGCGCTCTAGGCCCTAATGGCATCCCGCCAGCCCTGTTCAAGGAGAAAGACACAGAATGGGCCACCATACTACAACCTTTATTCACAGAAGTCAGACTCCTAAACAGAATCCCAGACTCCTGGAGAGGGTCGATGATTGTCCCTATATAGAAAAAGGGAGACAAAATGGTCCCGCATAACTATTGTCTAATCGCCCTACTGGACAATGAGGCCAAATACTTTGCGGGTATAATCTTAGAGGAGATTGTGACATGGGCGGATTCAAAGCAGATAATACCATGGAACCAGACGGGCTTCCGGAAAAAAAACGGAACAACCACCAACATCCTGGCTATCTCGCTGATAATTGACAGAGCTAAATAAAAAAAAATGCTGCTGCACTTGTGCTACATCGATTTCAGCGCAGCCTTTGATAACATTGAGAGAGGCATGCTGTGGCGGGAACTCGCACAATGGGGCATACCTCAACCGCTTCTAAATATGCTGAAGTTACTTCACTATGACACTTGGGTGCAGGTGAAGCTGGGAAGCGGGACCCATCTGTCTTCTAAAGTGAGCACGACTGAAGGGCTAAAACAAGGGTGTGTGCTGGCCCCAACTTTGTTTAACCTCTTTATGGCAGACCTATCAGGCCGACTTGACATATGCTACTCCCACTCTCCGAGGCTGGGAAGAAAAACCCTAAGTAATCTATTATACGCGGATGACCTGGTACTACTTAGCCACACACACATTGGCCTCCAGAAACTGATGATTGAAATGCACAGCTACGCAATAGAAAATAACCTAACAATCAATCTAAGCAAAACGCGTACGATGTCGATCAATACCAAGAACAAACACCAGAAGCCCTGGACTCTGGGCGGCCAAAAAATAGAGTCTTCACGCGGATATAAATACTTGGGGCTCATCTTCGACACCGACGGCTCATTCATTCGGCAGATGGAGGAAATCAAAAGAAGAGGGGCCTTGATCGCCATCACACTGAAAAATCTTGCAAACCAACTAGCAGGGCCAACCCTGACACCATACTTAAAAGTCATTCAGGCCAAACTGCTCCCCTCAATTTCCTATGGCAGCGAGGCACTACGAGGTAGAGACTCCAGGAACCTAGACACCATCCAGGTAAAAGCATACTGTTCTCACTTCCGTCTTATACCTCGCCCGCCCAAATAAGGCTGGAAATCGGCCTAACAAAACAAGACCTTGCAATACAAGGAGCCTACATTATCTGCTGCTACAAACTCCGCTGTGCCTCCAATTACACCTTAAACGCGATGCTGTGGCAAGACATACATAGCAGGGACGTATCTCAAGCACGCTCCTACCTGAAGGCAGCATTGGGGGCTGTCAAGGCTTCCTCACTCTGGGCCATGCAATTGGGGCACAACCCGTTTAAAAAAGCGGTCTAGAAAAACGTAAAAACTCTTTCCCTAATAGAGGACAAGGCCGCCTTTTCTAAAAGAAACCATGCGTGGATGACACTGAACACGTACAAATCCCTGAAACCACAACTTTACTTCAGCCAGGGCTACCCAAAAATCACTAAACTGAAGTTTTTGAAATACAGACTGGGGATCTTGCCTACCAGAGAGCATCAAACACCATGGCTAAGGAGCAATGGCCATGAAGTCTGTCCGCTCTGCAATCTAGCTACGGGTGACATACTTCACATGACCTGTCTTTGCGAAGAACTCCGACAAGCCCGCCGACAGCTACTAAGGGACCAGTTCAAGCAGCTAGGGACCAGCACGCGCAGGCAGGCTGTGCTTGCATGCTTGAACCCTGCGAACACAAAATTGAACTGCAGATATGTTAAGTATCTCACCACGATAGAGCAAAGATTACCCAATCTACAACCTGCGGCAAGCACTGGTTCCGGCACCTAATGGACAAACTTTGGGCCTAGGGAAAACTGAAAGACAGATTCTTTCGGTCCCTTACCGCACGGACTTTGATAACGACAATTATACAGACTTTTTTTATCACATTTTAAAAAACTTGCTTAAATGTAACGATTGTACTGGTTTTAATTAACTATACATAATAAAAATGTATCTTATCTTATCTTTATGTCTCTATGGAATCTGCATTAATTAACCACCACAAGGATCGTGGCTGTTGCCTGAGTAGGTCTCATACCCCCCTCAAATAACCCCATTTCCCACACACCTCGTCAAGCTCAGAATTTCTGGTGCTTTAAAATAGAAACAAACATTATTAAAAGGCCGAAGGCCTAGCAACAGTGTTTGTTTAGTAGCACATTCACATCACTGAAAAACACTCACATTTTAGTCAATCAGATGAAGGCACCAGTGCTCGCACTCCCTCTAGAGGCCAGCATAACTTATATTTTCATACAAAATGTATGAAAGAGAAAAGCCAGTGCGCCTCTGACTGGTGAGGAAGGGGACCTGTATTTTAATCTATAAAAAATCCCAAGCAAGAGAATTATAGTTGATGGTAGGCAACCTGTTTCTGCTCCAGCACTGGCTCTTTCATAGATTCACACCTGAATGAGAATAGCTAGCAGTATACCTTACATAAGGAGCATAAGGAAGTCTCACTGTATCAAAAGAGGTTTATAGATCTACTTGCTTCCACTGAAGAATGAACTGCTGCATCAACGTCCAGGCAGTAATGCCTGGTGATCGTGTGCCTGAAATTCCATGTTGCACCATGGCAGATATTGTGTACAGGCGCATCCGTATAGAGGGCTGCTGTGGATGACTTTCTTCTGGGTGGGATGTGCCATGATTCTTTTTCATAGTGATTGATTTGTTTTTTGAGGCAAAGAGAATTCATGCACGCAGTCATTGTAATAATCCTTGCATAGAGAGGGGATGACCTCTCAGAGAATATCCAAAAGCCACAAAGATCTATTCAGTGCTTCTAATGTCCTTAGTGCACTATAGATAAAGCATACGTCACCTACGTACAGCCAGAAAATGTAAGGGTCTTTCTGTATTCCTGGTAGGATTTGGAAAAAAAGAACAAACGGCTCATTAAATTGGGAATCCGTAGGATCACTTGGTCTTTGGAGAACAGAAGGAATGGATTTATGATCATCACGGTGTGTACTTTGCCTACTCTTCTTGAAATTGTCAAAGTGACAGGCAATGCTTTTTCAAAGACACGAACTTTAAATGAATTGGCTCAAATGCAGGAGCCATGATTTGTCTCAAGAATGTGTAAGTGCATGGAATGAACCTTTAATAAATTCCTTGATTATTCACTGTGAGAAGAATGGATGTTTTTGCAACGAGTCTGTGCATTTTAACCACCAAATACACCTTTACCAAAACATGCTTGAGGGAGGATTTGGAAAGATATACTAACACTAGATGTAGGCAGTTACTCGTACACCATCAACAGCATTGTTTCCACTTAGCTGCATCACAGTCTTATGGAACACACGAATGGCAAAACTTTAAGTAATCAGGAGTCAGGTTGTGATGCTCAAGGATTGTAGCTCGTAGTAAAGAATGTTGGTATACTTTGAAGGTGAACTGTGAAGTTTGGTGTACCACCACTGCCTCAGCTATGCAGGAACAATCAGTGTCAATTTAAAAGACTCTCTCTTTGCTTTGGTGATGACGCTGCTTCAGTGAAATGGCAGAAAGCTCTACCCAAGGAATGTGTACCAATAGATCAAAAAACGTCACCCTGAGGTCCTTTATGGCAATGCCTGATTGCAAAAAGAAAGCTTTCCATATTTTCTTGAGTTGCCAAAAAAATACCACTGAGGCTGACCTCATCTGCAAAAGAACAGCTAAACTTGTGGTCACGAAGTTCCCCCTTGTGCGATTGTAAGAGGGTTCCACTGGGCGTATCTAACTGATTGTTGTTAGGACCGAGCAAATGCTTTACTGTCAGGTTGATGTTGTTGAACACTGCCCAATAACACAGTTTATTCTAATGGAATGTGAGACCTTGTTATACCTTGTTTGATGATGTAATTCATCAATGTTGTGTCCATCGGAATCAGCACTGATATGATTTGCAGAATCCAAGAATGATGTCTGTGATGCATATCCATGAAAACACAGAGAGAGGTAAACAACCCGGGCCTAACCTCCATACACGAGCAAGAACACATAAAACATGCAGAGGTTTGAATAAAAGTTTTTTTTGTGCATATAAATACCAAAAGGACATATAGGAATGTGAGAAAACACCTCACCAACAACTTATCATGGCAAGCTTCAACCATGCCGGTTCCCCACACTTGATGAATTGTAAAAGTATGAAAACAAGTTACTTACCTGTAACTACAGTTATCCAGTATTGGTATCTTTCATAGATTCACATGCCTGAATCATTCCCCGTCGTCGAGGCGGGAGTCCCACGGTAAATTATATATATATAGCAGTGCCTAAAAACCATTAGTAGTAGGCTAGAAAAGGATATAGGCCCAACTAGGCCCAAAACTTAGCAGCCTATCTACCTCATTATGTAAAAAGAACTGAAAATGTAGCCTCAGCCAATCAGCTAACCTCACCCTCTAGAACCTTCCCAGCCCAGGCAGTTCTCCTCAGATTTTCCCAGCACAAGTGAGAAGTAGTATCCTATATAAGAACTGCCCAGTCGGGGAGGAGGGTGGGTGCATGTGAATCTATGAAAGATACCAATACTGGATAACTGTAGTTACAGGTAAGTAACTTGTTTTCTTATCCAGTATTGGGGTATCTTTCATAGATTCACATGCCTGAATCAGAATAGCAAGCAGTAACAACCATAACTGTCGGTAGAGGAAGGTGGGAGACAATCCAAACCATATATCCCCACACAACCTGGAAGGTACTAGAGCAATGACATACCTCAATACATATGCAAAATCATGACAATACCTTCATACAATATGTATCTATATATAGAACGTTAAAACAGTATATTATTAAACATTTAGCAATAGAGAAAAATAAAACCATAACAGTCTGACCTCAGTGAAGAAGATGCTGCAACACTGCTTCTCCCACTGACGTATCTCCATGTAGTACCGGCTGCAGGCAATAGTGCTTCGTAAAAGTATGCACACTTTTCCATGTAGCAGCACGGCAGATGTTTTCCAGGGACACCCCTGCAAATAGGGCTGTAGACGCTGACATCATCCTGGTGGAATGCGCCTTAACCGTTCTTGTCAGGGGCTTGTTCGCTTTCTCATGACAGAAGACGATGACAGAGGAAAGCCATCTGGCTATAGTTGCCTTCGTCACTGCCTGACCACGTGTAGCCTGTCCATAAGCCACAAACAGTTGGGTAGATTTGCGTAAATCTTTTGTCTTTTGCAAATAGAATTTGAGGCATCTTTGGACATCCAAGGAATGCAGCATCCTTTCAGCTGGAGTCTTGGGGTCTGGAAAGAAAGTTTTTAGTTTCACCGGTTGGTTGATGTGAAACTGAGTCGGAACTTTGGGAATAAATTTAGGATGAGTTCTAAGTGTCACATAATCTTTTGAAAAATGTAGGAAAGGTTCTGATATAGTGAACGCCTGTATCTCACTTACTCTCCGGGTTGAAGTGAGAGCTAACAGAATAGCCACTTTCCAAGTCAAGAATTTAAGTTCCGATTTATGAATTGGTTCAAAAGGTCTTTTCAGCAATTGAGATAACACAATATTGAGATCCCACTCAGGAGGAGGAGGCCGCACTGGAGGGAAAACTCGAAACAATCCTTTAAGGAACTGTTTAATCAAGGAAGAAGAGCACAAGGATGGTTTGTTGTAACTCTTCCTGAATCTGGATATGGCAGCAAGGTGAACTTTGATAGAAGAAAAAGCGAGACCTGATCTGGCTAGAGACAGCAGATAAGGCAGAATTTTCTCTGGAGGAGCCTGTAGTGGATGGACGTCATGCTCTCCGCACCATAAACAGAATCTCTTCCATTTGAAGCGATAGGTTCTGATGGTAGACTGTGCACGAGCCTGAGACAGAACAGCTCTACAGTCTGGAGAAATCTCCAGGTCCTTAAACTCTAAGAAATCAGGAGCCAGGCGTGCAAGTGTAGCGACTGAGGATCTGGATGAAGTATTTGTCCTTCCTCTCTTGTTAGCATTGCAAACGTCGGTTTGAGGCGCAGTGGAGGTTGATGGGAGAGCATCAGAAGCTCCTGGAACCAATACTGCCTCGGCCAGCGAGGAGCAATTAGGATTAGAGAGCAACGCTCTCTCTTCATTTTCTGTAGAACTTTTGGGATGAGAGGAATCGGTGGGAAGGCATATGCAAAGATTCCGGTCCACCTCATCAACAGGGCATTTCCCCTCGATCCTTGCTGGTGGAACCTGCTGGCAAAGTAAATGCATTTGCTGTTCTGTTGCGTGGCAAACAGGTCCAACGTTGGTGTGCCCCAGAGCTGGAAAATTGTTTCCACTTGGCGTTGTTCGAGTTCCCACTCGTGACATCCTGTGAACGATCTGCTGAGATCGTCGGCCAGAGAATTCTGAATTCCCTGAACATGCTCCGCTCTGAGGGAAATCTTGTGGTGGAGTAACCATTCCCACATTTCCTGCGCTTGAAGAGACAGGGCCAGAGATTTTGTGCCCCCTTGCTTGTTTACGTAAAACATGCTGGTGGTGTTGTCCGTGCGCACCAGTACTGCAGAGCCTGCAATTCTTGGCAGGAAGGCTCGCAAGGACAGGAAAATTGCCCTCAACTCGAGGCAGTTGATGTGTTTGTGCTTGTACTGATGGGACCACCGTCCCTGCACTTGAAGGTCCTGGAGATGACCTCCCCAACCTTCCATGGAGGCATCTGTCGTTAGAGTAAATTCCGGTAGGGTCTGAAGAAAAGTGAGACCCGGAGACAAATTGTTCTTTGTCGCCCACCATAGAAGAGCTTGTTTCATCTTGGGCGTGACCTTGATACGGTCCTCGAAAGATCCATCTACCTGCCGCCACTGTCGATGCAATTCCTCCTGGAGAGGCCTCATTCTGAGTCGAGCCAGTGGAACTAGATGGAGTGCGGAGGAACACATCCCTAGCAGGGAAACAAACTGTCGGACCGAAAGAGACTTTTTTGACCGTATTTGACTTGCCAGCTTTGTGATTTTGTCTCGACGAATTTGGGTTAAGAAGGCCTTGCACTGAGAAGTGTCTAGTATTGCTCCCAGGAACGTCAGAATTTGTTTGGGTTGAAGTTGAGATTTTTTGACGTTGAGGGTTAAACCCAGATTCGAGAACATTGACAGAGCACTCTTGACCGATTGTCTTGTTGAAGTCCTTGTCGGGCTCTTTATTAACCAATCGTCGAGGTACGGGAACACTTGGATTCCCTGTGACCTCAACGCAGCTGCAACTGGGACTAGAGTCTTGGTAAAAATTCTTGGTGCAGACTTCAGGCCGAAAGGGAGCACCTTGAATTGAAAATGGACACCAGCCACTGTGAATCTCAGATACTTGCGGTGCTTTGGATGAATTGGAATGTGAAAGTAGGCGTCTTCCATATCCAGGGAAGCCATGAAATCTCCCTCCATGAGGCAATTGAGGACATCCGTGAGTGTCACCATGCGGAAACTCTGCTTTTTCAGATATTTGTTTAAGTTTCGTAGATCCAAAATTGGACGCCACTCTCCTGAAACCTTTTCCACAAGGAAGAAGCGAGAATAAAACCCCTGATTTTTCTGGGATGTTGGGACTTTCTCTATCGCATTTTTGTGCAGCATTTTCATGGCTTCCATGTATAACAAATGAAGACGAGGAGGGGAGGGACCCCTGGGCGGTAATGTTGGGGGTTTCTGCAAGAACTCCAGAGTGTGTCCGTGTTTGACTATGTCCAGAACCCACTGATCTGAAGTTATTTTCCGCCACTGTTGATAAAAGGCGGAGATCTTGGCGCCCACGGGGAGGGAAGGAAGGGAGGATGGTGTCCGGCAAAACTCACTGGCGTTTATTTGAATCACGTCCCTGGTAGTTAGAACGTCGTTTCCCTCCTTGACGAGAGAAACCCGCTGACGATGACTGCCGATAGGACTGCTGGTAGTACGGCTTATTTTGAGGTTGATACTGGCGGTTTTGTTGATTTTGATAATGTCCTCTTGATGAAAAACCACGGCCTCTTGCCCCTCTGAAAAAACCTCGCTTATACTGTAGTGCACCAAGCGATTTGGCCGTATCAGTATCCGTTTTTATCGCAAGCAATGCGTCATCTATGTGCTTGCCAAACAATAACTCGCCATTATAGGCCATATCAAGGATTTTGGTCTGGACCTCAGGTCTGAAGGAAGTCGCCTTGAGCCATCCTTGCCGTCTGAGCACTGCCGCTCCGGCCAATTGTCTAAAGGCTGTATTAGATACATCGAGGGCGCAATCGATAATCTCAGAAGCTGCCCGCTCGCCTTCCAAGACAACCTTCCTGACCTCTTCAACACGGTCATCGGGAACCAAATTGATGAACTCTGACAGATCTGACCACATTTGTCTGTCGTACCGTGCTAAAATTGCCAAAGAGTTAGCAATCTTGACAGTAGCAGCGGCACTAGCTGAGAATTTCTTCCCAATTGCATCCAATCTCCTGCCCTCTTTGTCTGGAGGCGTAGAAAGTGGTGCAACCGGATTCTTGGATCGCTGTTGAGCCGCTTGTGTAATCACTGAGTCAGGACGCGGATGACCAATCAAACATGAAGGAGTATCCGGTGGTGCTCGGTACTTCTTGTCGACTCTTGGAAGAACCGCCGGAATGGAAGCTGGCGTCTTCATAATATCAATCCCTTCTTTCCAGATATAGTCGATGATAGGGATAGATCTGGACACCCTTCTATACCCTTCCTTAAAATCATGAAGAAAGCAGTCGGTTTGTTCAACCGAAACTGTGATTGCGAATCGAGCAGCCGCCCGGTGCATGATGTTGTGAAAACCTCCTATGTCTTCTGGCGGAGAATCTGAAGGTTGTGGCAGATTAGGAGAGGGCATAGGAATGAAGTAATCATTCCATGGTTCCGTAGGCGTGGAATCCGGAAGTTCCCCATCCTCTCTTTCATCCTCATCTGGAGAGGAGATGTCAACATCCTGACCTCCAGTTTCGGGGTCAACATCCTGCCTTGGAGAGTGTGAAGGATGTGGCGGTGGAGTTACTGGCATGTCCTCTGGCACAGGATTAGGAGTAGGCAGAGTTGGTGGAAACCTCTGACGATAATCGGCCAGCATGGCCTGTAAATCCTTCACCAGAACAGACGGAAGATGAGTCGTGTCTTCTGTGTGTTGTTGCTCCTGATGATAAGGAGTAGCTAAATTTTCCTGATAGTAATGAACCTCATCATCATCCTCATCCTCTTGATATTTTATGTGCAACTGGGAAGGGTGATGGGCCACACCAAAAGGATCATCATCATCATCATCCTCTTCATTATCCGAATCTGCCTCCACGTAGTTTTCCAAGATATGCGAAGGCAAGAGGGGAGACAAATGAGAGTAACTCTGTCTCTGAAATGACTTCATCTGAAAATGGGTATACTGCACCCTAACCGGAGATGTAGGCAATAAATGCGTGGATGGCACATTCAAAGATGCCAGCGCTGCTGCCGATGGCAAAAGTGAGACAGAAGTGTTAGTTGCCGATAGTGTCGTCGACGGAATCGTCATAGGCATTGGAACCATGGATGAAGACTTCTTGGAAGGCGTCCTAGTAGACGGATCCGTCGGCGGACTCCTCGTCGTCGAACTAGTCGTCGACGGAGCTGAAATCTTCGTGGACGTGTTTGTCGTCGACGGGCCTGTCGTCGACGGAGTCTTCGTCGACGAGCCTGTCGTCGACGAGCCCTTCGTCGACGGGTCCTTCGTCGACGGGCCCTCCGTCGACGGGATCTTCGTCGACGGGATCTTCGTCGACGGGATCTTCGTCGACGGGATCTTCGTCGACGGGGTCTTCGTCGACGGGATAGTGGAAGTCTTCGTCGACGGGAGAGTCGTCGACGAGAGCGTCGACGGAAGCGATGATGAACGCTTCGAAGATGGTGATTTGGTCGTCGACGGCAGACTCGTCGACGACGCGCTTTTCTTTGACGATCTTGTCTCAGAAGAAGAAGCCATGACGGACATCACAGGAGAAGTAATTGCTGAGGTGGTAACAGTACTTGAAGAAGTAGAAGACGTAGAATAGGTGGTAACAGTGAGAGAAGACACTAAGGTGACAGCTTTAGTGCGGACTGTACTCACAGTTGAAGACTCTGTTGACGCAGCACTCCTTGTGGATCCAGAGGGTTTATGAGAGAACTTAGCTTTTTTCAATCTCTCAGGGGAACACCTCTCTTTGGAACTGGCTCTCTTACTTGAAGTAGAGGCTCTGTCCTCGTCATCTTTGACAGACGACTTCAGCCACAAAAGAACTCTCGCCTCTCTATCCCTTTTGGTCTTAGGAGGGAAGGTTCGACATATCCTGCAATCCTTCACAACATGTGAAGGATGCAAACAATAAATACAGTCCGAGTGCTCGTCGTCCACGTGAACTCTCTTCTTGAAACATGAAGCACAGGCCTTGAATAAAGCCTTCTTTTCAGACATTTTGAAAGAAATTGAAGAAAAAACCGAGTAGGCACTAGGGAGACTCCCTTACACACGAAGTGCGGTGAAAATCTGAGGAGAACTGCCTGGGCTGGGAAGGTTCTAGAGGGTGAGGTTAGCTGATTGGCTGAGGCTACATTTTCAGTTCTTTTTACATAATGAGGTAGATAGGCTGCTAAGTTTTGGGCCTAGTTGGGCCTATATCCTTTTCTAGCCTACTACTAATGGTTTTTAGGCACTGCTATATATATATAATTTACCGTGGGACTCCCGCCTCGACGACGGGGAATGATTCAGGCATGTGAATCTATGAAAGATACCCCAATACTGGATAACTGGAATTGAACCCAAGTTACATCCTTTATTATTGGGTACCCCATATATGATTAAAACAGGTTTTTGAATTAAGCTCAATGAGCAACCAGCCCAGACAAGTGGGAACTATTAATTTCCAGGTGCATTTATCGTATCACCTCATTAAGCTTAATATAAATTGCGATTTCTTCCTACACAATTATATCTACAGGTGCCTGGCTAAAAGTCAAAGAAAGGTATAAGAGCATTAGTCATCGTTTCTTGTGTGTGTCACAAAAGCATAGATTGGCAGGGTTTATAGGAGTCCTGATGAAGGCCGGAGACCCATATGGGCTGTTTTAAAGGCTGAAACATGTTGGTATAAGCTATTGACTAGATGAGCCATTCATCCTCATCTGATATCCGGCACACACCGTTTTTATTCATATCTGAGGTAGCCAATATAAAAGCATATACATTGGGCTACCCTTCAGATAGTTTTATTATTAATATCAATCCCCCCCCAATAATCCAGCTGGCACTTATAGAAGAACTCCCAGCAATGGTCGAGTCCACTGAGGTGGTATTTACCCACTAAGGTGTGGTTAACTGCTTAAGGTCCTTTTGGTGTTTACATCCCCCAAAAAACCCTGTATTAAAAAACTCTGCATCTTTTGTGTGTTCATGATGTCTATGATGCTTGTACGGAAAGTGCCATAGCCCGGCAGTCTGAACATGCATGACCTTAAGTCATGGAAACCTCGAGGCACCAATGGGAAATGAGGAAGGAGAAGCGACAGCATCTCACATTAAAAATCCTCTTCCTGTTTTTTTCCTTTCGTTTTTTGTGAAAAACAAACATGTGTAACACATGCACACAGCTGTATACACTGTATACATAATGGCGAAACAGAATTGAGAAACCAGTTCCAAACATGAGGGCATGTTTATTGACAGCACAATACATGTTGATGAAAGCAAATCTTGGCAAACGTTATTTAAACATAAATCAGTCTTTAATCCGATCATGTTACATGATAACCTAGATGTATATCATGAACTAGTCACCAGGACTTGAAGAAACTATATACATCTGTCAATAAATCGCATTTTGTGACGAATAAACTCAACCTATGCTACAGGAATTAGATGAAGAATTTGGGGGCGGATGCAAATGTGGTTGTGAGACAAGCGGACAAGTGGGGTAACGTGGTCTTATGGCCACATCAACTCTACATGTCAGAGGCAGAAACTCAATTATCGGATCAGGCCTGCTATAGAAAGAGTAATTTTCATATAGTTCGAACATCATGGAATGAACACTATTCTAAATTGCTTGCTTGGAAGAGTGGAAGACTGGTGAGTGATGCAGAATACCAGTTTCTTAAGAAAGATCACCCAGTGATCCCCACCTTCTATTTAATTTCAAAAGTGCACAAATCCGTTGCTAGGCCTCCAGGAAGACCAATAATTTCAGCCATTGGTAGCACCCTGAAGAATAATTCAAAATATATTGACTATTTCCTGCAGGAATGGGTTCAAGGTTTGTGCTCTTTCGTCGAAGACACTTCGGATTTTCTAAGAAAAATTAAAAAAATAGGCTGGTGTCCGGATATGTTGTTAATGACAGTAGATGTGACTTCCTTGTATACCTCGATAAGACACAATGATGGAATAAAAGCAGTTGAGCATTTTTTGAATTTGAGACCCATGAACTGTGCGCCCCATAACAAAATGTTGTTGGCCATGGTAAGAGGATGCCTTGAACATCATTATTTTTTGTTCAACAATCAGCTATACCAGCAAGTGAGAGGGGTGGCGATGGGGGCCTGCTTCTCCCCCAGTTACTCTTGTCTTCACATGGGACAGTGGGAGGAGCAGGTCCTGAGGGGAGAGCACGGACAAACAATGGAGGGTCATGGGATCATTTATTTAAGATATATAGATGATCTATATTTTATATGGAAGGGCTCAGAGACGAGTGCGAACCAATTTGTGGGTAAATTGAATACAAATTGTTTCAATTTGAATTTTACATCCACAGTAAGTTCACGGTCAGTTTGCTTTTTGGATGTAGAAGTTTACGTGCAAGGTAACACACTGGCAACCCGCTAATACAGGAAGTCCACATCAGGAAATACGGTACTGCACGTGTCGAGTCACCATCGCCGCATTTGATACACAGCATCCCGTTTGGAGTGATGCTGCGTATCAGAGGCATTTGCAGCTCGGACGCGGAGTGCCAGATTGCCCAACAGGCTAGCAAAAGACGTTTCTTAGCAAGAGGCTGTGCCCCTGGTGTTGTGGATAATGCTATGAACAAGACTAAAGAATAAGTTACTTACCTTCGGTAATGCTTTTTCCGGTAGATACAGTATCTGCCTGTGGAATCCTCACCTTGTGAATATCCCCCTGCGTCAGCAGTTTTCGGAAATTCTGTTTGTAGCTTCGCGCCGACGTGGACTGACGTCACAGAGGCATGGCATCGCGCGCAACTCCGCTGACGTCACCAACACCATATTAGGCCCACACCGGCGTGATGACATCAGTTCAGCCCTTTTTTCCGTGCCTTCGAGGCTCACGGACGGACCAATGACAGTAGAGATATACACAGTATAAACAATGCACAAATATCAAGGTAACACACACAGTGTGAAACAAATGCAATCAAACATTTGAAATAAACAATTCCTTGACAACAAAGTAAATACATTATAGTTACTCAGGTATAGAAGAGTGAACAACAGGGAGGCGGTGGGTCAGTGAGGAATCCACAGGCAGATACTGTATCTACCGGAAAAAGCGTTACCAAAGGTAAGCAACTTGTTCTTCTGATAGATACATCTGCCAGTGGATTCCTCACCCTGTGAATAGAGTCCCACAGTAGTACCCACTCCTGGAGGAGGGTGTCCACTCTCCTATACCAGAAAATCCTGGAGGACAGCACGCGCAAAGTGGCCCTCCCTCTTCACTTCGGCATCTAAGCAGTAATGCTTCGCGAAAGTATGGAGGGAGGCCCAAGTCGCAGCTTTACAAATGTTCTCAACTGGAACACCCCTAGACAAAGCAGATGTTGATGACTTTGCTCTAGTAGAGTGAGCTCTTATACCCTCTGGAGGGTCCTTACCCGCAAGGGCGTATCAAATCTTAATGCAGAGGATGATCCACCTCGAGAGCATGCGCTTGTGCACCGCCTTCCCCTTCTTGCAGCCAGCAAAGCCTACGAACAGCTGGTCATCCAACATGAACTCCCGTGTCCTGTCCAGGAAAAAGCTCACCGCCCTCTTAGGGTCCAAGCGGTGAAGTCTCTCCTCCTCCTTGGAAGGGTGAGGGGGAGGATAAAAGGTAGGGAGGGTAACGGACTGCCCCAGATGGAAAGGAGTAACCACTTTAGGCAGAAAAGCAGCCCTGGTCCTTAGAACCATTCTTACTGCATGAATGGATAAAAACGGGGGCCTAGAACTAAGAGCTTGAAACTCACTTACCCTCCTTGCCGAGCTAATTGCAACCAGAAAAACAGTCTTGAAAGACAAAAGTCTCAAGGGACATGTGTGTAAAGGCTCAAAAGGTGAACCCATTAAAAACGTAAGAACAAGGTTCAAGTCCCATTGAGGTACAATAAATGGTGTCGGAGGAAATTTATTAGTAAGGCCCCTAATGAAACGCAAAACAATAGGAGATTTAAACAAAGAGGGCTGGTCTGGCAAACCAAGGAAAGCCGACAAGGCCAACAAATAACCTTTGATAGTTGCAACTGCAAAACCCTGCTGGGCCAAAGAAAGTGCGAATTGAAGTATATTGGACAAACGAGCCCTTAAAGGGTCAACTGACTTCTCCCCGCACCAAGCAACAAACTTAGACCATCTATAAGAATAAATGGACTTGGTAGAGTCACGCCTGCCCGACAAGATGACATCTACCACATCGTGTGGAAGAGAAAAGGAAATCAGATTGCCCCGTTCAATCTCCAGGCATGAAGGTGTAAGGTCTGGAGGTGGGTGTGTAGAACCTGCCCCTCCATCTGGGAGAGGAGATCTGCCCTGTGAGGGAGACGGAGCGGAGGGCACGAGGAGAGGTGGAGAAGATCTGTATACCACACCCTTCTTGGCCAATCCGGGGTGATCAATATGACTTGGGCCCGGTCTTTGCGAATCTTCCTCAGAACCCGAGGAATCAAGGGTATGGGAGGAAACGCGTAAAGGAGTTGCGAGTCCCAACTCAACTGAAACGCGTTTCCCAAAGCTCCCTGCATCGGAAACTGGAGGCTGAAGAATGACGGGCAGTGAGCACTCTCGTGAGTGGCGAACAGGTCCACCCGAGGAGTTCCCCACATCCGAAAGAAGTGACGAACTACCGGGAGAAGCCTCCACTCATGCGTTGGTAGATTTTAACACCATACTGGCTGAAGAGAAGACGTTCTTGGCCGCCTGGTCTTGCTTTCTGGATTACTTTTCCCCAGGAACCTGTGGAAAAGCCTCTACAGACTTCTTTGAGCAGGCAGCCTGCACAACCATACTCTCAGGCAGAGGGTGTGTTGACAAAAAGTCTGGGTCATTAGGTGCAACTCTATACCTCCTCGCCACAGACCTTGAAACAGCTGGAGCTGTCAAAGACTTCTGCCAGACTTCATTGATGGGTTCAACCAAAGCATCATTAAACGGCAGCATTGGCTCAATAACTGAAGAAGGTGAGCGAAGGACCTCTGTTAGAAGATTAGATTTATAATCCGTAGTGGGCAGAGTGATATTCAATAAGCTTGCTGCCTTTTTAATAACAACGTGATATGGCATCACATCTTTGGAAGGCACATCTGACACAGAAGCCAAATCTCACTCAGAAGACAGTTCAAGCCCACTGGCCTCTCTCAGGTCATCAAAAGGATCATCAGAATCCTGTAACTCCCCTTCTTCAACATCAGCAAACAGATACCTTTCTTCCTCCAGAAGTTTCTGGGCTTCACGCCTTGACCTTTCCTTAGTAAACGAAGCCGACGGATCCGGAACCGACTCCGCCGGGGCCGGAGCCTGCATCGAACCCGAAGTCGGGCGAAGTCGAGGTCAAACAGAATCCTGCCTCGGAGTCGTGCGCACCGGTGTCGATGTTATCGGCGTCGACTGGTGCGGCGTCGACGGCTTCGGCGTCGAAGTCTTCACCGGCGACGGAAAATGCCATTGCGGTGTAAGAGCCGGCATAAAAGGCATGAAGGGCGCAGGAGCATAAGCCTGGGGAACGCCCAAGTTAAATGCCATAGGACCCTTGGGACCAACAGGTGCACCAGAGGGGTACATCGCCCTGGAGTAACCTCCGAACATTGCATTCAGGAACTGGGATGGATCCTGACCAGGAGCCGGGAAGGCTGGATAAGGTCCACCTGGTTGCTCTCGAGGAGGCGGAGTCGTCACAACGTCGACCTCCTTCTCGACCTGCGACACTGGGGTCGACGAACCCGCTAGCACTTGCACCTCATCATCACTAACCTCCTCCACCTCACCTTCATCCTCCCGACCAGAAGGATTAGACGGATTCGGAGAAGGATTCTCTTGCTGCTTAGGTGACCCTGGCGAATTCGGACACGAAGCCTCACCATCTGTGTCCTGAGCTTCCGACGCCGAAACCTCCACTTCCTTTCGAAGAAGCCTCACTTGCGACTTCGGTCGCGAACTGGAGTCCTTTATGAGTGATGACGTGACTCATGACCCCTCTTCTTATGCTTCTTCCTAGAAGACTTTGAAGCATGAGCAGATGACGACTCCGATCTTGACCTTGATCGAGACCTTGACCTCGAACGTCGAGACCGAGACTTTGAAGTCTTCTTTTCTTTCTTATTCTTAAGCTTTGCAAGGAGGAGCTTCGTCTCTCTCTCCCGAAGGGCCTTCGGAGTCATTTTCTTGCACGATTGGCAATCCTCGACGTCATGGTCAGAGCTTAGACACCAGACGCAGCACTCATGCGGGTCAGTTATGGACATAGTCTTGCCACATTCCCCGCAAGCCTTAAAACCAGTCTTCTTCGAAGACATCTCAACAGAAGACGAAGATACAGTGAAAATAATCACAAAGTAACAAAGTTACTACAAAGCTACTGTACGATCCCAGAAAACCGTTAGCGTCGACAATGCGGAAAAAAGGGAACTGATGTCATCACGCCGGCGTGGGCCTAATATGGTGTCGGTGATGTCAGCGGAGTCGCGTGCGATGCCGTGCCTCTGTGACGTCGGTCCACGTCGGCGCAAAGCTACAAAAATAATTTCCGAATGCTGCTGACGCAGGGGGATATTCACAAGGTGAGGAATCCACTGGCAGATGTATCTATCAGAATGTCTAACTAGAAGTGAGGCTCTATTTCCCAAAATGCAGAGGGAGGATTTGGTCACCAGTTCTCCTAATATTCAAACCAGAATGATCCTCACATACAGCAGACAACACCAACAATTGCAGAAGATCTTTACCCGCAATTGGAATCTGGTGCAAGGGGACCCTGTTACTGGTGGGCTGGTTTCTAACAAACCGGCCCTCACCTTCAGAAATGCTCAATCAATGGGGAACAGTCTGGTTAAAAACAATCCGGAGATAGTTACCCAAGGAACATGGATGTCACCGATAAAATGTTTTAGAAAATGTCCGAGTTGCAAGGCATGCAAATTCGGCAGCAATAGAACCCAATACACCAGTCCATTCCATGCTGAACCCATTCCAATTACCAAAAGATTGACTTGCAGAACAGACGTCGCTATCTATTTGCTGGAGTGTCCTTGTGGGCTCAGGTACATCGGCAGTACAAAACTTCCAGCCCACAAACGGATACCTCAACACGTTAGAGCAATTACGGGCTACAAGCGTACCCAGTGGCTAGACATTTCGAGCAGTCGCACAATAGCAATCCCAACTTGGTACAATATTATTTATTAGATACAGTTGACCCCATGAAACGGGGTGGGGGGTAATCGAGAAGCCAAACTCTGTCTCCCTGAGACACGTTACATAATAGAACTTGATACCATCTATCCTTTGGGGTTGAATTGTAGCGAAGATTTCCACACCTGTCTGTAACCGATCTTAAAATGTTATCAGGTAATGCTGCTAATTTTGAAAAATCTAGGTTCTTTGATCTATGTATTCTCTTGTTTATTTATTGATGGATTTTGATCAGGTTCTCATTATCAGTAGGGGTTTATATTGAAAAGGAATGTTTTGACTGACAATATTTGAATAGGATTTGACCGCATGAGTTTGTATATATTCACTACATAGGTTTTGGGTGTTCACTCTCTAGGGGAGGTGCATAGTATCGGTATTAGATAGCCAAGGCTATAGTTTTAGAGATGCTTTGTGACAAGATTATCTAGTTCTTGCAATTTTACACAATTTAGATATGAGTATATTATGCACATATATTTTATATACGGGAATTTGACAGTTTAATGGATCTGAATTAGTACTGAAGAGATGAATGCCCACTGGGGCTATATTTAGTCTGTGTAATAAAGATGCAGGTAAACATTACAGTTAATGAATGCCCACTTGGGCTAGATACAGTCTTTTCAATAAGGATGTAAGCAAGAGAGACATGATTGCATATAAGGTTTTATTTGTTTATATGATGAAAGCTATGAAATAGAGTAGTATATATTTTTATATTTCTATTTAATTGCAATTGTGCTTTTATCATCGATTTAGTGGGTGATTTTTTAACATAAAGTCTTCAACTTTTTGTTATTTGCACAAATGTATTTTGCTGCTATGAATACGGTTTACATATTTTGTTTACATTACATTTGCGAAATTTGCACATCTAGTTTTTACTAGGCTGCTGTTAATGCCTTGCTGCTAGTAGGAATATGGCTGTTATGTACATCCAAAACATCCTGTACTGTTTCTTGCTTATTTTGCACAGTTCTAATTGCACTTGGCACGTTATAGTAACTCTTCACTATCTATGATGGACTGGGTCACATGTCATTTCCTGTATTTGCACTTTAAGTAGCCTCCCCTCCATGGCAATGGGTCATGTGATCAAGACTGAGTGGGGGTCGAAACGCGTTATGGGGGACAGGCTGGTCGATTATATGAGAGAATAAAAACTTGATTGGCACGGATTTCTGGGTCCACTTCTCGTTCTTGCCTTGCTAACGGTAGTTCAAAAGCGGCGATTTTGGATATATATATATATATATATATATATATATATATATATATATATATATATATATATATATATATATATATATATATATAATTAACCATTCTTGATGAAGCAGCAGTCATGAATTCTCCAGGACTGTTGAGTAAAAAAAAAGAAAATTAGATACATACCTCAAAAAGATTGGTAATATCTAACCCTAGACAGAAAAACATGTGCAGAAACATTGTAGGAAAGCAAGAAGAATACCTTCTTATTACAAAAAGAGCTCCTACTATGTAGCGCATGACTGAAAACAGCCTTAATAGTTTGAGACACTACCTCTCAGCAGGGGCGTAACAAACGCCCCCGCAGCCCCCGCAGTGCGGGGGGGGGGACTCACTCTCTACAGTTAATGAAGGGGGCCCCCAGGGGGCCCGCCCCCTCAGCTCTTCTGAGGGCTGTGAGAGAGGCCCTCTGTGTCTGAAGCAGGTGCAGCCTGCTCGGAGCCCCTCGCCCCCTCCCTCTGACTAAAGAGAAACAAAGTATCAACATTGTTTCTCTTCAGTCAGAGCCGGAGGCAAGCCTGGGACAAGGACGGGGCCCCAGAGACAGCAGTCCACTGCTCCTCTGAGGCAGCACAGACCCCGGCCCCCCACTCCCTCCTCTCATAAGCAAAGCCCACCCCACACAGGGGCGTAGCTAGAGCTTGTGGCGCCCGGGGCTATCCTTCAGATTGCCGCCCCCCTGGGAGGGTGCTCGGGAAAAAGGACGGCGAGCACCTGAAAGAGGTCCGAGAGACACGTAGTATCGCCGCTAATAGTTACCTCGATCATGCAAGTTACATGCACATACATGACACGGTCCAGGTCTAGACAGCCCCGTCCCCAAAATAGTGCCGCCTGGAGGGGACCAACCCCACCTAGCTACGCTCACACTCACTCCTCTCTCCATCCATCCTTATCTCCATCCAGCTATTCATCTCACACGTTAACACGTCAAAACAATATGGAAAGAATCCTTTTTCTTCCTCAAGACCCTACTGAATAAAAACCTTACATAAATTTCCAGGATTAAGATCTCCACATATTACCCAGCATAGTGACAGAAATAGAAGAATCCAGTGGACTGTATGTAGGCCTTGCTCTGTTACTCAAGTGCAAAACCCAGCGTGTACAAAAGGCAGCAGTAAGGCTTCTTCTACATTTTACAGCCACAGAGCTTAGTAACGTATGTCACACCTCCAATGGCCCCCATTTTCTCAGAGGATTTTCTTCGAAGGGCTTGGCATGGTCCACAAAATCACCTACTGAGCTTACATGAGACATGAATGTCCCTGACCAAAACCTAGAGTCAGTATCTAGACACCTCCCCTTTCCACAAGAGGGGAAATGACACCCTTCTCACTCCAAGCAGCTAATATACCATGAGACATGTTTCCTACATTAATTTACAACTTTTTAGAATACCTAAGATTTAGGAACGATCTAAAATAAGGCACTTTCCCACATCTACTAAACAATACGCAAATACTAGTGCAATGCCATCTCACCCTTTATGGCTGCGTCTAAGTTCCCACTCCTGTCCACCTAGGGACTTTAGATTCCATCAACGAGCCTACAATCACCTACTACCCCTATGCATCATATATCAAAGTCCAACAACAAATCATGATTGAATCACCATATCCATCTATCTTATTTTACTTATTTTGCTATCTTTAATTTCTCTCCTATATTGTCTTATGAGGCTGAGCTCGTGCTTTTGCTTATATTATGCTCCTGTAGAACCCCTATATCATTACCGGTTGCAAAGTATGCTGCTTACTTACTTATTTCCAAAATTCATTTTAATTTAGCTGCTTGTGTATACTTTTGTAATAAAATGTTCCAAAAACCACAGAAAAAATAATGAGCACTACTAGGTGCATAGACTGTACAGTTAGTGAATAATTTGCTGCCTAACTCAATAAGGCTCCAGTTGAGTGCAAATGGTACCTCTTCACCACCCAGCAGGAGCATATGTGGACCACAGAGCTGTGCGTGAGCAAACAAAATAAATGAGGTAGCAAACAGTACATTACAGGAGGAAAAAGTGACAAGTGTGCAGGTTAGGTTACAAGAGAAAACAAAGTACATTTTGAGGTATAATACTGCAATATATGCTACAGTGGCGTAACGAAACTTGAGGGGGCCCCCCTGCAACGCACATGGAGGGCCCCAACAGGATATGCATATGTGAGGCCCCAACTGCAACTACAAACAAATGGCTGACCGAAAAACAAAACACATATTGCCAGGCAAAGTGTGGCCTGCCTGACGGCAAAATCAATCTGGATATTAACCTCAGGACGACTCGGGTCTCTCTCCCTCTGTTACGTGAGGAAATGTCAGTCCCTAAAACTGAGTCTAAATGCCCACCACCTGCAGCTGCAACCACTGACATTAATAAAGCAACAAAACTTGCCTCAATTACTTCAAAAGTGAGCGTCCGTTCGTTCCCCAAGGAAACCTCAAAGTACACGCAGACAACAGTGTCTCCTCTCTGTGTGTGTGCTACAGAGCCGATGGGGCCCTGGAACACGAGGGCTGCTGCGGGACCTAAAAAATGATGTTTAAATGACCCCAGGATGCATCCCACCCCACCCTCTGAGGCTCCTCTCTCCAGAACTCACCTTATGCCTGCCATTCAGCTCCAGTGGCGCGAATGGGCGGCAGGAAACAGGACAAGGCAAAATTAAATTATTGCCGGTGGCCACGCCATCTCTCTAGTCATTTCCGATATGCCTCACGCGCGCACTTTTAATTCTCCAGTCCTGAAATGCGCTTCACAATGGTTACCAGCCCCATGCCCCCACCCTAAAAGAGAGAAGACCCACGGAGCACTATTTAATTTGTAAAAGAGGCCACAGCGAGGTGTAATGATGGGGAACCTAACACAAGTTATGTAAGCACTTCACATCCCAGACGGATGTGAAGTGCTTACTGGCTGGCCGGGCGCCCCCGCAACGCAGGCTCTGCGTGGGCCTGTGTTACGACCCTGATATGCTAGACACGCAGGTATAAGAACAAACGTTACGTCAATTCGGCAAGTGGGTTGCTGGATAAAAATTCAAATGGAATTAATTTTCGCTTTACCTTCATTTGTCCGTCGGTGTCGGTATCTCTCTCGACTCTCGAGTCGACTCGAGGTGGCACAGATGGCAGGCCAGGCCCAGTGCATGCAAGCACCAACAGTCAACTCGAGAGAGCGCACTGCGCACGCACTAGTCTGCGCCACTGCTACAGCGCGGGCGGGGGCTGGCCAAACAGATACCCAGGGCCGTCATTGGAAGCGCTTTCGCGCTCTACAGGATTGACGGCCCTGGCTGGGACATACCGCCTGCGCTGTGTGTTTGTCTGCAAGCAAGTATGCTTGCACTTCACTGCCGCCTCCAAAATGGTGCCGCCTGGGGCGGACCGCCCCCCCCGCCCCCCCCTAGCTACGCGGCTGACCCCACAAGAGAAGAGACAGGGACACGGAGGGGGTGGGGGCCCCACCTCACAAGAGAAGAGAAGAGACAAGGACAAGGATTGGGTGGGGGCCCGGCCCACCCCACAAGAGAAGAGACTGGGACAAGATGGGGTGGGTGCCCCATCCCACAAGAGAAGAGACAGGGACAGGCCCCACCCGAGAAGAGACAGGGACAAGGATGGGCTGGGGGCCCCAGAGACAGCACTCTCCACTTCCCCTCTGAGGCAGCTCAGAGCCCGGCCCCAACGCTCTCCTCTCCATAAGCAAAGCCCACCCCACATGAGAAGAGAAGAGACAGGGACAAGGATGGGGTGGGGGCCTTAGAGAGCAAGAGCAGGAGACAGCACAGAGCAGTGCTCGGGACCCTGACAAGGGTGGGAGTGGGGGCCCCCAGAGAGAGCATTCTCCAGGGCAAAGCTCACATGAGAAGGGACGAGGCAGCAAAATGGTGCCCTCTGGTAAGCCCTCTTGTTAGAACACACCATGGGCATCGGCAGGAGGGGAGGAGGGGGGCCGAGAAGGGTGCAAGGCAGAGGGGGAAAAGGGTGCAAGGCAGAGGGGGAGAAGGATGCAAGGTAGAGAAGGGTGCAAGGCGGAGGGGAGAAGGGTGTAAGGCAGAGGGGAGAAGGGTGCAAGGCAGAGGTAAGAAGGGTGCAAGGTGGAGGGGAGAAGGGTGCAAGGCAGAGGGGTGAAGTGTGCAAGGCACAGAAGAGAAGAGTGCAAGGCAAAGAGGAGAAGAGTGCAAGGAAGAGAGGAGAAGAGTGCAAGGTAGAGAAGGGTGCAAGGCGGAGGGGGAGAAGGGTGCAGGGTAGAGGGGAGAAGGGTGCAAGGCAGAGAAGAGAAGGGTGCAAGACGAAGGGGAGAAGGGTGCAAGGCGGAGGGGAGAAGGGTGCAAGGCAGAGGGGAGAAGGGTGCAAGGCAGAGGGGAGAAGGGTGCAAGGCAAAGGGGAGAAGGGTGCAAGACAGAGGGGAGAAGGGTGCAAGGCAGAGAGGAGAAGGGTGCAAGGCGGAGGGGGAGAAGGGTGCAAGGCAGAGAGGAAAAGGATGCAAGGTAGAGAAGGGTGCAAGGCGGAGGGGGAGAAGGGTGCAAGGCAGAGAGGAAAAGGATGCAAGGTAGAGAAGGGTGCAAGGCGGAGGGGGAGAAGGGTGCAAGGTGGAGGGGGAGAAGGGTGCAAGGCAGAGGGGAGAAGGGTGCAAGGCAGAGGGAGAATGGTGCAAGGTAGAAAAGGGTTCAAGGTGGAGGTGGACTAGGGTACAAGGGGAGGGGGAGAAGGATACAAGGGGGGGCAGGAAAGGTGCAAGAGGGAGGGCAAGAAGGGTGCAAGGCAGAGGAGAGAAGGGTGCAAGGGGGATGGTAATGAAGTAAAAAATGTGCCCCCCCAGGAAACATTTCTGCGGACACCCATGGAACGCACACTACTTTGTGAGGGAGAGCGGGAGAGAGTGGAGAGAGAGAGAGTGGAGAGAAACAGTGGAGAGAAACAGTGGAGAGAGAGAGTGGCTAGAGAGAGAGAGAGAGAGAGTGGAGAAAGACAGTGGACAGAGAGTAGACAGTGGAGAGAGAGTGGAGATAGACAGTGGAGAGAAAGAGAGTGGAGAGAGCATGGAGAGACACTGGAGAGAGTGGAGAAAGAGAGAGTGGAGAGAGAGAGTGGAGAGAGAGAGAGAGAGTGGAGAGAGAGAGAGAGAGAGAGAGAGTGGTGAGAGAGAGTGTGGAGAGAGAGAGAGTGGAGAGAAAGATAGAGTGGAGAGAAAGATAGAGTGGAGAGAGAGAGTGGAGAGAGAGTGGAGAGAGAGACAGTAGAGAGAGACAGTGGAGAGAGACAGTGGAGAGAGCGAGTGGAGGGAGCGAGTGGAGAGAGCGAGTGGAGAGAGCGAGTGGAGAGAGCGAGTGGAGAGAGCGAGTGGAGAGAGAGAGAGGGGAGAGAGAGAGTGGAGAGAGATAGAGTGGAGAGTGGAGAGAGAGTGGAGAGAGAGAGAGTGTCGAGAGAGAGAGAGAGAGTGGAGAGAGAGAGTGGAGAGAGAGAGAGAGTGGAGAGAGAGAGAGAGAGTGGAGAGAGAGTGGAGAGTAGAGAGAGACAGTGGAGAGAGAGAGACAGTGGAGAGAGAGACAGTGGAGAGAGAGACAGTGGAGGGAGAGACAGTGGAGGGAGACAGCAGAGAGAGAGTGGGTGGAGAGAGAGTGAGTGGAGAGAGAGTGAGTGGAGAGAGAGTGAGTGGAGAGAGTGAGTGGAGAGAGTGAGTGGAGAGAGAGAGTGGAGAGGGAGAGTGGAGAGAGAGTGGAGAGAGAGTGGAGAGAAAGTAGAGAGAGAGAAGGGGGTGAGGGTGGAGAAAGAGGGAGTAGAGGGAGACAGTGGAAGGAGACAGTGGAGGGAGACAGTGGAGGGAGACAGTGGAGAGAGAGATAGTGAGAGAGTGGAGAGAGAAAGTGGAGAGAGAGACAGAGGAGAGACCGTGGAGAGAGAGACAGTAGAGATAGAGTGGACAGAGTTGAGAGAGAGAATGGAGAGAGAGTAGAGACTGACTGACTGAGAAACTGACTGAGAGAGAGAGTGACTGACTGACAGAGAGAGAGAGACTGATTGAGAGTGAGACTGACTGACTGACAGAGACTGACTAAGGTAGAGAGAAACTGACTGAGAAAGAGAGACTGAGAGAGAGAGGCAGAGACTGACTGACAGAGAGATAGACTGATTGACTGTGAGAGAGACTGACTGACAGAGAGACTGACAGAGAGAGACTGACTTGGAGAGAGACTGACTGAGAGAGAGACTGACTGAGAGAGAGACTGACTGAGTGAGAGAGTCTGACTGACAGAGACTGACTGACAGAGCGAGAGAGAGACTGACTGACTGGGGTAAAGAGAGAATGACTGACTGAGAGAGACTGACTGACTGGGAGAGAGAGAGACTGACTGGGAGAGAGAGAGTCTGGCTGACTGAGAGAGAGATTGACTGACAGAGAGGGAGACTGACTGACAAAGACTGACAGAGAGAGAAAGAGACTGACTGACTGGGGTAAAGAGAGAATGACTGACCGAGAGAGACTGACTGACTGGGAGAGAGAGAGACTGACTGGGAGAGAGAGAGACTGGCTGACTGAGAGAGAGATTGACTGACAGAGAGGGAGACTGACTGACAAAGACTGACAGAGAAAGAGAGACTTACTAACAGAGAGAGAGAGAGACTGACTGACAGAGAGAGAGACTGACTGACAGAGAGAGAGAGACTGACTAAGAGAGAGAAACTGACAGACTGAGAGAGACTGATTGAGAGAGACTGACTGAGAGAGAGAGACTGACTGACAGAGAGAGAGACTGAGACTGACAGAGAGAGAGAGACTGACTGACAGAGAGAGAGACTGACTAAGAGAGACTGACTGAGAGAGACTGACTGAGAGAGAATGACTGAGAGAGACTGACTGAGAGAGACTGACAGAGAGAGACTGACAGAGAGAGACTGACTGACAGACAGATAGAGAGCGAGAGACTGACTGACTGACTGAGAGAGACTGACTGAGAGAGACTGAATGACAGAGAGTGATAGACTGACTGACAGAGAGAGAGACTGACTGACAGAGAGGGACTGACTGACAGCCTGACAGAGAGAGACAGAGAGAGAGAGAGAGAGAGAGAGAGACTGACTGACTGAGAGTGACTGACTAAGAGAGACTGAATGACAGAGAGAGATAGACTGACTGACTGAAAGAGAGATACTGACTGACAGAGAGAGAGAGACTGTGATGGAATTGGGGTCAAAGTGTGTATGAAGCTATGCAATGCCTCTTAAGATTGCTATTGTCTAATAAAAATAAAAATGTATTATCAAAATGTGCTCTTTGTAGTTATATCTGCTTTTGAAATACTGCATTGTCGCTTTGTCCAATGTTTTAAAACGGAAACGGGAAGGAGCAGTGAATGCACTTTTGTCAAAACTAAACGATGAGTGGGCCCGATGTTGTATATCATGACAGGAGTCTGCATCAGGAAACCCACCTAAAATTGGGCAAACTTCCCCGGCCTACTGATGGCAGGGACCCTGTAATGAATGGACCACCACCTATGACAGCCTGCTGGCAGACTAAGCACAACCTTTAACTCCACCATCCAGTGTTACTATTAACGGCTGCATTGGTGACAGTGGCGTAACAATCGCCCGCATCCCCTGCAGTATGGCGGGTCGCTGGCCTGAGAGCTCTTGACAGGCATGGAGGATGGGAGGGGGCCCCCCTCCATGTAGTTTGCAGGGGGGCCCCCTCATGTTTCGTTACGCCACTGATCGGGCCCAAGTTCTCTGCGAACAACGGGGAGCCACGACAAATACTGCAAGAGTATAGGAATAGAGCATCAAAAAAGAGCAAAACAAATTTGAAAACAACAATAAATCATAGAATGAGAAACAACACAATGTTGAAAGAGTACTCAAGTCATGTAGGGACTGAAGTGGGCGCACAGAACACTAGCCCAATCAAAAGTCCCATCAAAAGTCCCATCAAAGCGAAGAGCGTGTCCCCCTCCCCACTTAGAGGTAACGAATAGCATGACGAAGGACATTTTGCAACCACAGGATGGAATTGTATTAAAGACAGACTGTAACCACAGGATGAAATTGTAAAGGACCACAAGTCTGGAACCACAAGACTCACGGCAATTGACCAGAAGGGAACAACCACATAGAACGTTCACCCCCCCCACGGTGACCTATGACCTATAGCATAGTTAAAAAGAATCTCAACCCAATCGACTGTAGCATAGACAAGAAGATCCCAAAGAAATGGGAAGAAACAGACGAGTGCGGAGGGAGGGTAGACAAACATGAGAATCTCCACGCTGGAGGAACCCAGGTGGAGCAGCATTGAAAAGCACAGAACCTAGCCACCCAAAAACGAGAATAGGTGGAGGGCCAATGGCACACAACAGAATGACACACCCTGCCCCAGAGATAGGTGATGAGAGCACCCCTCAGGAAGACCAAGGCCACCTGTAAGGAGGCGAGGTGGTAGAACCCACCTGGAAATGCCCTCGCAGAAAAGGGAGGATGGTTGGATGTTAAGGAATCTGCGGCTAGACTATGTCTCTACCAGATACATCGTTACCGAAGGTAAGTAACTTGTTCATCTGATAGAGACATCTAGCCACAGATTCCTTAACTTAGAATAGATACCAAAGCCATACCCCATTGGAGGAAGGTCTGCAACCAAGTTCCAAGAGAACTAATCCGTCAGTAACAGTGACTGAGCACAGTGGGAACAGCAGTTCCAGCGCGGCAGACATCCGACCTATGAAGCCCTAGAAGGGAGCATGAACAAGGAGAGGCAAAGGCACCACTATCCATCAAAGAACTCCCTCATCCAAACAGCGACGAAAGAACAAGTTACTTACCTTTGGTAACACTTTTTCCAGTGGACACAGTATCTGCCTGTGGATTCCTCACCTTTTGAATATTCCCTGCGCCAGCATTCCGCAGAAACTTTTTCCTAGCTCTCCATGCTGACGAGGTTGTCGCAATGCCATGGCTCCGCTCATGACTCCGTATGATGTCACTGGAGCCATAAGAGAGCCTCGTCGGCATGATGATGTCATTTCCACCCATTTTTTCGTGCCTCTGAGATGAACGGGTGGACCGACACCAGATTCAAAGTATAGACAGTACACAATATTCATACAAATACACACAGTGTAAAATTAATAAGGAAAGCCAATAATAAAAGCATTTTTTTATAAACCCACTCAGAAGCATATAGAAGAAACAGTACAAAACAAACACATTAAATAATGCCACTTTTAAGGTATACAAGGGTGGACATCGGGGAGGAGGGTGGGTCAGTGAGGAATCTACTGGCAGATAATGTATCCACCAGAAAAAGCGTTACAGAAGGTAAGTAACTTCTGATGGATTCATCTGCTTGTGAATTTCTCACCTTTTAAATAGAATCCCACAGCAGTCCCACTCCTGAAGGAGGGTGTCCGCCCTTCTATACCAAACAATCCTGCAGGACAAAGCGCGCAAAGTAACCGTCCCTCCTCACTTCGGAATCCAAGCAATAATGCTTTGCGAAAGTGTGGAGGGAGGACCAAGTTGCAGCCTTACAAATGTCAAATACAGGAACACCTCTGGCCAAAGCAGAAGTGGATGACTTGGCTCTGGTGGAATGAGCTCTAATACCGTCAGGAGGCTCCTTACCAGCCAGGGCATAGCAGATCTTGATGCACAAGATAATCCATCTGAATAGAGTGTGCTTGTGCACAGCCTTGCACTTCATGCGTCCAATGCAGCCCACAAAGAGCTGATCATCCAATCGCAAGCCTTTTAGTTCTTTCCAAATAAAAGCTAACCGCTCTTTTAGGATCCAGGCGGTGAAGTCTCTCCTCCTATTTAGAAGGGTGAGGGGGAGATAGAATGCAGGAAGGGTAATGGACTGCCCTAGATGAAAGGGAGTAACCACCTTTGGCAGAAAAGCAGCTCTGGTCCTGAGGACCTTCCTTTCAGGCTGAATGGTCAAAAACGGGGGGTTTGAACTGAGAGCCTGAAGCTCACTTACCCAGCTGGCTACGGTAATAGCCACAAGAAAGACTGTTTAAAAAGACAGGAGTCTCAAAGGTCAACTATGTAAGGGTTCAAACGGGGAACCCATCAAAAAACAAGATTTAAATCCCATTGAGGCATAACAAAGGGGGAAGGTGGAAACCTGTTGATGAGACCCTTAATAAATGTTAAAACGATAGGAGATTTCAATAAAGACGGCTGATCCAGCAAGCAAAAAAACACTGATAAAGCCGACAAATAGCCCTTAACAGTGGCCACAGCACAACCCTGCTGAGCCAAGAAAAGTGAAAACTGAAGAACATCTGACAAGTGGGCCTGCTTACGAGTTTTCAGTGGGATGGGTAGTAGAGTGTTGGAGCTCCTGAGGTTCCTGGACTGGCCAGCCCTTTTAAGTTTGGTGGCCAAGTATTCCGGTTTGCCTGTGTTCAGGGCTTAATGCATGAGGCAGGCTGTTCTAAAGCTGGCTCGCAATTCAATTCGGAGCCATTTAAGTTGCCTGAGTGCGGGAGAGATGTGGTCGAATTTCTTAGTCCCTGTGACCATTCTTAATGCAGCATTGAAGGTTGTTTCTAGGGGAGCTAGGTGCGATTGTGCTGTCCCGGTCAGGGCTGCAATCCCATAGTCAATTCTGGAGAGCACCAGTGCTTGAGTGGCTTGTTGAAGATCCTTCGGAGGGAGGAAGGGTTTTATTTGGTGCAGTAGTTTCAGGCTTTGGCGGATTTTGTAATGCGTTTTTTAATTTTCAGTTTCGGGTCTAGGGTGATACCTAGATATTTTACCAAATTCGCAGGGGTGAGGGTACCATTGAGGGCCTCAATGGCTTTGAGCCATTTTTCAATTTGGGGGGTTTCGTCTCTGTTGGAGATGAGGAGTACTTCCGTTTTCTCTTGATTGAGTTTTAGGTGATTGATTGTGAGCCAGTGTTGAAACTCTTTGAGCGTGTCATTGAGTCTCTGGATGTCAAAAATGGAGGTGGTTTCCAGATATAGCTGTGTAACATCCGCATATAAGTGGAAAGGGATGTTAGAATTCTCGAGTAGTGAGGTAAGGGGTTCGATGTAAATGTTGAAAAGCTGAAGGGAGAGCCTTGACCCTTGTGGGACAACTATTGATGGGGTGAAGGTCGGATTTGAAGTTTTAAATTTGTATTCTTTGTGAGCAGTTGTGAAGAAAGGAAGATAACCTGTGGAGGACCGTCTCTTCAAGACCAGCCCTTTCTTGTAGGACCTTGAGGAGCAGATTATGATCAACTGTATTGAATGCTTCCGATAAGTCTAGGAGGATGAGAAGGCAACATTTGTCCGAGTCAAGTGATTTGTGTAGATCGTCTATGACATTGAGGATTGCGGTTTCGATGCTGCAGCCTTTTCTGAAGCCCAATTGATGGGGATCTAGAAGATTGATGTTATCCAGGTGTTGGGTCAGCTTAGGGAATACACATCTTTCCAGGATTTTGGACAGTAGAGGTAAGTTCGATACAGGTCTAAAGTTGTTCATAGAAACCCACGGTCAATTGCCAGACTCAGAAAGGAATATCTCTCCGCTCGAAAGCAGAGAAAAGCCGAATTAAAGCAGACCCTGTGGGATGAGCTACATAAAAGCGCCCTACAGAAAAACAGTGAGGCATTTTGGCGAGTAGTAAAATCCCCCTTTCTAGCTGACGATAACCTCCCAAAAATAGAAGTAGCCATAGAAGAAGGAGCCTGGATTTCTCACTTCTCAAAAATTTTTAAGAAACTGAGAGTGAAGAAATAACTCAACCAGTTGTTGACTACCCTATTCAAATAGAATTTGATATTTCTGAAGTCCTTACGGCCATAAATTCAAGTAAAAATGGAAAAGCTCCGGGCCCTGACGGAGTCCCGGTGGACATTTTCAAATACAATACAGACCTATGGGCCCCTATATTGACCAGGGTGTGTACGGCAGCTGCAAAAAAAGGGCTCCTGGAATCCTGGACCAAGTCTGTCATGGTCCCGATCTTCAAAAAAGGAGACCGCCAGGACCCTACCTGCTACCGTCCAATCTCACTGTTGGATTCAGTAGGTAAGGTAGCCGGCAGGGTCATACTCGAGCATCTCCAACAATGGGCGGAGGATAGGGGGGTACTGTCTGACCTACAATTTGGCTTTCGGGAGGGGTTTGGTACAGTGGAGCAGGCTTTAAATCTGTCAATAATTGTAGGAAGATATATCCATGCAAAAAAAGATAAACTCTACATGGTGTATGTGGACCTCTCCGCAGCCTTTGACTGCGTGTCCCATACCAAGCTATGGCTAGTCCTATCACAAATGGGTGTGGACCCCCCACTTTTAGACTTCTTAAGGGAGCTATACTCCAAGGCCTCAGCAAGAGTATGTTATGGTGTCAGGGGCGAGTTGACCGCGTCTTTTGGAGTAGAGCGTGGAGTAAGGCAGGGTTGTGTCTTGGTCCCCTTCCTATTCTCCTTATGCACAAACAGCTTGGAGATGGAACTTTTGAAGGGGGCTCAAGACCTCCCACAAGTAAAGTCACGCCCTATTCCCGCTCTGCTCTATGCACACGACGCTATCATCTTGGCCCGTACCCCACGCGAGCTGCAAAAAGCGTTAACTAGGTATGCGGATTTCATGGGCAGCCTTGACCTCAACATTAACATCAACATATCCCTTAACAACCAAAACCTTGAACTGACGGCCCAGTACCCCTACTTAGGGATCACAATAGATGATAAACTAAATTGGAAAGCGGCAGTTGAGGCTAGAAAACACTCCCTTAAGTGGGCAATAGCTGCATTGATGTCCTTTTCACAAAAACTAGGCAAACGATCGCCTGTGGAAATGCTGAACATTTATAATGCAAAATGCCGAGCAGTAGCTTTGTATGGGGCTGGGGTCTGGGGGCATGTCGATGTCAGCGCTCTGCAGGTGGCAGAAAACTCCTTTCTAAGATTTCTTCTGGTTGCACCGAGGCGAATTTCTATATACGCATCCCATATTGAACTAGGCATACCCCACATTGAGGACCTAGCTAAAATCCAACCTCTCTTATTATGGAGGCGCATCTGGACCTCAGATAAAAACATGTTAACTAGAGGAATTATGGTGGACTCAATGGCACTAGATCATTCGGGAGACATAAAATGACTTGCTTACATTAGAAATTTTCTTACAGATTTAGGCCTAGAGGATTATTATATAACACCGGAAAAGATCATTGAGATATCCAAGAAGGAGTTAAAAGAAATGGCCCTGAGCCACTTAGATGGAATAAGACTCACAAGTGAAATAGGGAAACCCTCTGTCCACCACGCAATTATGGTCCATCTTGTCCCCACAATTCAGCCTTACCTAACGCTTGAAATTGGCATTTTTGATCGCTTTCTACTAATCAGATTTAGATTAAATCTTTTCCATCGGTTAGTAGCCTTCCCCATGAGAAACACCTGGGAACAAACGTTAGGCCACTCTCCTTGCGATGATACATCTGTACAGACCAGCATACATACAGTATTGTTTTGTAAATACTACCATGCTCATCGCAAAATTTGGCTGGTACCACTGCTGAAATCATGGGACTTAAGACAGTGTCGCCCTGCTATACTGCGCCTTCAACTTTTGGACTCTGAAATTACCTGTTATCATATGGTTAACTTTTTAAAATGCATTTTTAAACATAGGAATAATCTGTGAGAAAAATTGCTCAAATCACAATGAACTGAATTTAATGAAAAAAGATTTGATCTTTCTCCAAGCAACGTTTCTCAAACTTGTATTGAAAAATGTTTTTATCGTAAATATTGTTGTATTCTTGACTTTTATGGTATAATGTGTACAAGAACGCTTTTATGGATTTCTATCATGAAATGCCGAATAAAGAAATTTATATATATATATATATAAAGTTGTTCATATCCTCAGTGTCTAGTCCTGGTTTTTTCAATAGTGGTGTGATTTGGCCTACTTTGAGGCAGTGTGGAATGATTCCAGAGCTCAGTGAGCTGTTAATGCTTAGGCACCATAGCGGGCTAGGATGAGCTTCAGGTGCTTGGCCAGGTAACTGATCTTGGGCGTGGGATGAGGGTTTGGCAATGGTGAGTAAAATGACTATCTCTGCTTCCTGAATGGGAGTGAAGGAGGACCAGTGTTGTTGGGGGTTCACGGAAGCGCTGTCCTTAGTTTCAGATGCCTTGATCTCGATGGAGGGGGAGAGATTTGGGCCAAGAGAAAGATCGATCTTGGAGATTTTGTCGTTGAAAAAGAAGGCAAAGTTGTCACATCGTTCTTTGGATGCTAATATTGCAGACGACGCAGGCTTGGATGTTTGATTCCTAATGATATTGAAGAGTTCTTTAGGAGTAAATAGACTTAGTGGAGTGTCACCTGGACGATAAAATAACATCCATCACATCTGGAGGGAGAGGGAAGGAACTCTGGTTGCCCCATTCAATCTCCAGGCAAGAAGGTGGAAGCTCTGGAGGTGGGGGTGTAAAACCTGCCCCTGCGACTAAGAGAGGACTTGGGCCCGATCAGTGGCGTAACGAAACATGAGGGGGCCCCCCTGCAAACTACATGGAGGGGGGCCCCCTCCCATCCTCCATGCCTGTCAAGAGCTCTCAGGCCAGCGACCCGCCATACTGCAGGGGATGCGGGCGATTGTTACGCCACTGTCACCAATGCAGCCGTTAATAGTAAACCTGGATGGTGGAGTTAAAGGTTGTGCTTAGTCTGCCAGCAGGCTGTCATAGGTGGTGGTCCATTCATTACAGGGTCCCTGCCATCAGTAGGCCGGGGAAGTTTGCTCAATTTTAGGTGGGTTTCCTGATGCAGACTCCTGTCATGATATACAACATCGGGCCCACTCATCGTTTAGTTTTGACAAAAGTGCATTCACTGCTCCTTCCCTTTTTTCGTTTTAAAACATTGGACAAAGCGACAATGCAGTATTTCAAAAGCAGATATAATTACAAAGAGCACATTTTGATAATACATTTTTATTTTTATTAGACAATAGCAATCTTAAGAGGCATTGCATAGCTTCATACACACTTTGACCCCAATTCCATCACAGTCTCTCTCTCTCTGTCAGTCAGTATCTCTCTTTCAGTCAGTCAGTCTATCTCTCTCTGTCATTCAGTCTCTCTTAGTCAGTCACTCTCAGTCAGTCAGTCTCTCTCTCTCTCTCTCTCTCTCTCTGTCTCTCTCTGTCAGTCTGTCAGTCAGTCCCTCTCTGTCAGTCAGTCTCTCTCTCTGTCAGTCAGTCTATCACTCTCTGTCATTCAGTCTCTCTCAGTCAGTCTCTCTCAGTCAGTCAGTCAGTCTCTCGCTCTCTATCTGTCTGTCAGTCAGTCTCTCTCTGTCAGTCTCTCTCTGTCAGTCTCTCTCAGTCAGTCTCTCTCAGTCATTCTCTCTCAGTCAGTCTCTCTCAGTCAGTCTCTCTTAGTCAGTCTCTCTCTCTGTCAGTCAGTCTCTCTCTGTCAGTCTCAGTCTCTCTCTCTGTCAGTCAGTATCTCTCTCTCAGTCAGTCTCTCTCAATCAGTCTCTCTCAGTCTGTCAGTTTCTCTCTCTTAGTCAGCCTCTCTCTCTCTGTCAGTCAGTCTCTCTTTCTGTCAGTCAGTCTCTCCCTCTCTCTGTTAGTAAGTCTCTCTTTCTCTGTCAGTCTCTCAGTCTCTTTCTCTCTCTGTCAGTCTTTGTCAGTCAGTCTCCCTCTCTGTCACTCAATCTCTCTCTCAGTCAGCCAGTCTCTCTCTCTCCCAGTCAGTCTCTCTCTCTCCCAGTCAGTCAGTCTCTCTCAGTCAGTCATTCTCTCTTTACCCCAGTCAGTCAGTCTCTCTCTCGCTCTGTCAGTCTCTCTCTCAGTCAGTCTCTCTCCAAGTCAGTCTCTCTCTGTCAGTCTCTCTGTCAGTCAGTCTCTCTCACAGTCAATCAGTCTATCTCTCTGTCAGTCAGTCTCTGCCTCTCTCTCTCAGTCTCTCTTTCTCAGTCAGTTTCTCTCTACCTTAGTCAGTCTCTGTCAGTCAGTCAGTCTCACTCTCAATCAGTCTCTCTCTCTCTGTCAGTCAGTCACTCTCTCTCTCAGTCAGTTTCTCAGTCAGTCAGTCTCTACTCTCTCTCCATTCTCTCTCTCAACTCTGTCCACTCTATCTCTACTGTCTCTCTCTCCACGGTTTCTCCTCTGTCTCTCTCTCCACTTTCTCTCTCCACTCTCTCACTATCTCTCTCTCCACTGTCTCCCTCCACTGTCTCCCTCCACTGTCTCCTTCCACTGTCTCCCTCTACTCCCTCTTTCTCCACCCTCTCCCCCTTCTCTCTCTCTACTTTCTCTCCACTCTCTCTCCACTCTCTCTCCACTCTCTCTCTCCACTCTCTCTCTCCACTCACTCTCTCCACTCACTCTCTCCACTCACTCTCTCCACTCACTCTCTCTCCACTCACTCTCTCTCCACTCACTCTCTCTCCACCCACTCTCTCTCTGCTGTCTCCCTCCACTGTCTCTCCCTCCACTGTCTCTCTCTCCACTGTCTCTCTCTCCACTGTCTCTCTCTCTCCACTGTCTCTCTCTACTCTCCACTCTCTCTCCACTCTCTCTCTCTCTCTCTCTCTCTCTCCACTCTCTCTCTCCACTCTCTCTCTCTCTCTCTCTCTCTCCACTCTCTCTCTCTCCACTCTCACTCTCTCTCTCTCCACTCTCCACTCTATCTCTCTCCACTCTCTCTCTCCCCTCTCTCTCTCTCTCCACTCGCTCTCTCCACTCGCTCTCTCCACTCGCTCTCTCCACTCGCTCCCTCCACTCGCTCTCTCCACTCTCTCTCTCCACTGTCTCTCTCCACTGTCTCTCTCTCCACTGTCTCTCCACTCTCTCTCTCTCCACTCTATCTTTCTCTCCACTCTATCTTTCTCTCCACTCTCTCTCTCTCCACTCTCTCTCTCTCTCTCTCTCCACTCTCTCTCTCTCCACTCTCTCTCTCCACTCTCTCTTTCTCCACTCTCTCCAGTGTCTCTCCATGCTCTCTCCACTCTCTCTCCACTCTCTTTCTCTCCACTGTCTATCTCCACTCTCTCTCCACTGTCTACTCTCTGTCCACTGTCTTTCTCCACTCTCTCTCTCTCTCTCTAGCCACTCTCTCTCTCCACTGTTTCTCTCCACTGTTTCTCTCCACTCTCTCTCTCTCCACTCTCTCCCACTCTCCCTCACAAAGTAGTGTGCGTTCCATGGGTGTCCGCAGAAATGTTTCCAGGGGGGGCACATTTTTAACTTCATCACCATCCCCCTTGCACCCTTCTCTCCTCTGCCTTGCACCCTTCTTGCCCTCCCTCTTGCACCTTTCCCCCCTCCCCCTTGTATCCTTCTCCCCCTCCCCTTGTACCCTAGTCCACCTCCACCATGAACCCTTTTCTACCTTGCACCATTCTCCCTTTGCCTTGCACCCTTCTCCCCTCTGCCTTGCACCCTTCTCCCCCTCCACCTTGCACCCTTCTCCCCCTCCGCCTTGCACCCTTCTCTACCTTGCATCCTTTTCCTCTCTGCCTTGCACCCTTCTCCCCCTCCGCCTTGCACCCTTCTCTACCTTGCATCTTTTTCTTCTCTGCCTTGCACCCTTCTCCCCCTCCGCCTTGCACCCTTCTCCTCTCTGCCTTGCACCCTTCTCCCCTCTGTCTTGCACCCTTCTCCCCTTTGCCTTGCACCCTTCTCCCCTCTGCCTTGCACCCTTCTCCCCTCTGCCTTGCACCCTTCTCCCCTCCGCCTTGCACCCTTCTCCCCTCCGCCTTGCACCCTTCTCTTCTCTGCCTTGCACCCTTCTCCCCTCTACCCTGCACCCTTCTCCCCCTCCGCCTTGCACCCTTCTCTACCTTGCACTCTTCTCCTCTCTTCCTTGCACCCTTCTCCTCTTTGCCTTGCACTCTTCTCTTCTGTGCCTTGCACACTTCACCCCTCTGCCTTGCACCCTTCTCCCCTCCACCTTGCACCCTTCTGCCCTCTGCCTTGCACCCTTCTCCCCTCTGCCTTACACCCTTCTCCCCTCCGCCTTGCACCCTTCTCTACCTTGCATCCTTCTCCCCCTCTGCCTTGCACCCTTTTCCCCCTCTGCCTTGCACCCTTCTCGGCCCCCCTCCTCCCCTCCTGCGGATGCCCATGGTGTGTTCTAACAAGAGGGCTTACCAGAGGGCACCATTTTGCTGCCTCGTCCCTTCTCATGTGAGCTTTGCCCTGGAGAATGCTCTCTCTGGGGGCCCCCACTCCCACCCTTGTCAGGGTCCCGAGCACTGCTCTGTGCTGTCTCCTGCTCTTGCTCTCTAAGGCCCCCACCCCATCCTTGTCCCTGTCTCTTCTCTTCTCATGTGGGGTGGGCTTTGCTTATGGAGAGGAGAGCGTTGGGGCCGGGCTCTGAGCTGCCTCAGAGGGGAAGTGGAGAGTGCTGTCTCTGGGACCCCCAGCCCATCCTTGTCCCTGTCTCTTCTCGGGTGGGGCCTGTCCCTGTCTCTTCTCTTGTGGGATGGGGCACTCACCCCATCTTGTCCCTGTCTCTTCTCTTGTGGGGTGGGCCGGGCCCCCACCCAATCCTTGTCCTTGTCTCTTCTCTTCTCTTGTGGGGTGGGGCCCCCACCCCCTCCGTGTCCCTGTCTCTTCTCTTGTGGGGTGGGCTTTGCTTATGAGAGGAGGGAGTGGGGGGCCGGGCTCTGTGCTGCCTCAGAGGAGCAGTGGACTGCTGTCTCTGGGGCCCCGTCCTTGTCCCGGGCCTGCCTCCGGCTCTGACTGAAGAGAAACAATGTTGATACTTTGTTTCTCTTCAGTCAAAGGGAGGGGGCGAGGGGCTCCGAGCAGGCTGCACCTGCTTCAGACACAGAGGGAGAGAGGCTTGCTTCAGCGCAGGCCTCTCTCACAGCCCTCAGAAGAGCTGAGGGGGCGGGCCCCCTGGGGGCCCCCTTCATTAACTGTAGAGAGTGAGGCCCCCCCGCACTGCGGGGGCTGCGGGGCATTTGTTACGCCCCTGGGCCCGATCTTGGCGAATCTTCCCAAGAACCTGAGGAATCAAGGGTATGGGAGGAAACGCGTAAAGGAGTTTTGAGTCCCAACTCAACTGAAACGTGTCCCCCAAAGCTCCCTGCATCGGATACTGGAGACTGCAGAATGACGGGCAGTGAGCATTCTCGTGAGTGGCAAATAGGTCCAACCAAGGAGACCCCCACATCTTGAAGATGTGATGATTCACCTCCGGATGAAGCTGCCACTCGTGATCGGCCGAGTAATGCCGACTGAGACTGTCCACACGAACATTCACCACACCGGCTAGATGATTTGGAAACACACAAATCTGATGGTTCTGAGCCCAGGACCAGAGTCGCAGAGCCTCTCGACAGAGACTAAACGACCCTACACCTTCCTGTTTGTTGATGTACCACATCGCTGTAGTGTTGTCCGCCAGGACCTAAATCGACTTACCGCGGAGGGAAGGAAGGACAGCCTTTAGTGCTAAATGTATTGCCTGCAATTCCAGAAGGTTGATATGAAGCAACCTTTCCTCTGGAGACCAAATACCTTTGACCACCAGATCCCCGGATGAGCACCCCACCCTAGAGTGGAGGCATCCGTGATCATTGTGGCCACTGGCAGAGGAGGCTGAAAGGGCTTTCCTTGAGACAGATTGCCCTGCACACTCGATCAAGTCAGCTCCGCTGCAGTGTCTATGGAGATTCTGACTCCCTGAGATCTCAGTTGTGTTGATACCACTGCCTGCTGTGGCACCACTGGAGTGCCTCATGTGCCAGCGTGTATGACTGACCAACAGTATGCAGGAAGCGAACAGACCGAGCAGGCTAAGGACCTTTAGGACCAGAACAACCACTCCATCGTAAAACAAAGGAATAATTTCCTGAATGTTGAGAATCCTTTGTGGAGGTGGAAAAGCTCGACACACAGTAGTATCCTGCACCGCTCCTATGAACAGGTTGCGCTGGGAGGACACCAGGTGAGATTTGGGCACATTTATCGCAAAGCCCAAGTTGTTCAACAGCTGTGCTGTCACGTGCAGATGATGAACCACCATGTCTGGCGACTCCACCTTGAGCAGCCAGTCGTGCAGATAAGGGAAAACTGGATTCCCGACCTCCTGAGATGAGCTGCCACCACTGCCATCACCTTTGTGAAGACTTGAGGTGCAGAAGTAAGACCAAACAGGAGTACTGCAATCCTACTGTGAAACAGAGATACTTCCTGTGCAACTTCAGGATAGGGATGTGAAAATACGCATCCTGCAAATCGATCAACACCATCCAGTCATCTTGCTGCAGCGCCAGAAGAACCTGAGCAAGGGTCAGCATCTTGAATTTCTCCTGTTTCAGGTAATATATCAAGACTCTGAGGTCCAGAATCGGGTGTAAGCTGCCATCCTTTTTGGGAATCAGGAAATACTGGGAGTAGAATTCCTGACTCCTCTCCTGCTCCAGGACCACCTCTATAGCACCTTTTTGCAATAAGGCAAGGACCTCTTTCTGGAAAAGAAGAAAATGATCTTCTGAACAAAAACCTTGGCAAGGAGGGTAAGGAGGAGGGAATTCCCGAAAGGGAAGGGCGTACCCATTTTCTACTAGATTTAAAACCCAAAGGTCCAAAGTGACCGATTTCAAATCCTGTATAAAGTGGGACAGCCGACCACCCACAGGACCCACATGATCCAGGATGGGGGTTCTAGGGCTGCTCTCCTGTGTTACCAGGGAAGATGGGGAAGTAGAGGAGGAGGAGAGTAGACGAGCCGATATACGTTGGCAACCCCTATTTCTCCCTCTGTAGGATTTGTAAAGAGGGTTTTGCTGCTGTTGTTGCTGAGGCTGTCGTAGGCTACGAAAGGAAGACCTTACAAACCCTCAATACTTTCTATATCCAAACCCCCTTAACTGAGTTTGCAACCCTAAGGACTTTGGTGTGGCCTTGCTATCTTTAAATCTCTGAAGAGCAGAATCAGAGAGCAGAATCAGCCTACTCTCCGAAAATTCGATCCATCAAACGGCAGATCGAGAAGGGTAGCTTGCACATCTGGAGAAAACCCAGAGGATTTAAGCCAGGCATGTCTCCGGGTAACGATGTAGGAGCTCATAACCCTGGCCAGCGATTCAGCTGTGTCAAGGCCACATTGTATAACCTGATGAGCTGCAGCCTGTGCATCTGACAAAACCTCCATAAAATTACCACGCTCCAGGAATTCTTTTAACAGAATACATCAGAGCAAGTCTGTATATTCCCAGCAAACAGGTAGCATTGGTTGACTTTAACACCAATGCTAGAAGAAGAAAATACCTTCTTGGCTGATTGCTTCAATTTTTTAGAGTCCTTGTCGGCGGGAGCTTATGGAAATGTACCTGTAGACTGTTTGGAACAGGACGCCTGTACGACCAAACTTTTAGGGGACCGATGAGATGAAAGAAAGGCAGGGTCTCCTGGAGCTGCCTTATATCTCCTTGTCACAGATTTCGAAACAGCAGGAGCAGAGAGAGGGTTACCCCAAACTTCCAGTTAAAGCCTTATTAAACAGCAACAGTGGCTCAACTACTGAAGATTTATTTATTTTTTATATTTGTTGAGCGCGAACGAATGCCCGTAGGCGTATCGGCGCTAAGACTTCATACTGGATTCCCCACTGCTGGTTCAGGGCCGAGTTACTGGCTAAACAGCTAGGTCTTCAGCCTTTTACAGAAAAGCAAGAGGGAGTGACTTGTCCTAATCGACAGTGGCAGTGTGTTCCACAATTTAGGTGCTGTAACCATGAACCGCCGATCTCCCCAGGAGACAGTTTTAGTGCGTGGCACCACTAGTTCGTACATGGATGATGATCGAAGTTGTCTCGGGGGGCAATAGAGTGTGAGTTGATCTTTGAGAAATTGAGGTCCCTGCTTGTGTAGCGTTTTATATACGATACAGAGGGATTTGAATTTTATCCTGTTTCTGATCGTAAGCCAATGGAAGTTCCGAATTGTTTCTGCTGTAGATTTGTATTTTGAGGTTCTGGAGAGCACTCTTGCTGCAGCATTTTGTATGGTCTGCATTTTATTAACCACACGGATCTGGGCATTAGCAAACATGCCGTTGCAGTAATCCAGTGAAGATAACACCAGTGAACTTATTAAAGTTTTTCCAGCGCTATCTGGTAGGAAAGGAATTATTTTCCTTACCAGTCTCAGCTTATGAAATGCTGCTGCCGCTATTTGGTTGGTATGGGCAGTGAAGTTTAGGTTTTGATCGAAAACTACTCCCAGATTCCTGACCCTAGGCACTGGTTTAGGTGGGGCTCCAAAAGATGAGGGCCACCAAGCGGGAGACCAAACTGGAGAAAGCTGTCTGAAGACAACGACCTCCGTTTTCTCAGAATTAGGCTTGAGGCAATTGGACGCCATCCAGTCTGCAATTGCCAGCATGCCTCCCTGGAAGCGTTCGGCTACCCTTTCTCCATCGTTGTTAATAGCCAGCACTATTTGGGTATCATCTGCGTAGAAGGTAAGGTCCATCCCATGCCTTTTGATGACTTTAGCTAGGTCCGACACATAGATATTAAACAGTGTCGGACTCAGGGATGAGCTTTGAGGAACCCCACATGGCAGCAACAAGTTAGCTGACCGAAATGGTCCCAGGGTGACAGCCTGTGTTCTTCTTGATAAAAAAGAGGTGAGCAGGTTCCTTGCCGCTTGTTGGATGCCCATTTTTTCGACACGATTGATCAGGGTTAAGTGATCGACCGTGTCGAAGGCCGCAGATAAGTCCAGTAGGACTAGTGCTGCTGTCCCTCCCTGATCTCGGATGACTCGGATATGATCAGCAGCTTTAAATAAGGCAGTTTGTGTGCCATGAAATTTCCGAAACCTTAATTGGGTACTGTCCAGCTGTTGATGTTCCTCGATGAATTCCGACAACTGTTGGTTCATTGCTTTCTCAGCCACCTTTACCAAGAATGGCAGACTGGCAATTGGGCGGTAGTTTTTTAGATCACCCTTATCCAGATGTGTTTTTTTTAGAAGTGGTTTTAAGAGGGTATTTTTTTATATATCTGAATAGGTCCCTGATCTGAACATAATGTTACAGACTTGAGTAATAACTGTTATCAGGGAGTCCATAACTGGGGCGAGTCTTTTGACTGGGCAGGGGTCCACGGCTGATCCTGTTTTTATAGATGTGATGATGTCCATTGTTTCAGACTCCGTAAGATCTTTGAAATGGGTGAATGAAAAATCTAGCGGTGTGATACATCTGGAGTGTGTAGTACCATCGGCCTTAGCAAAAAAATCTAGATATATGTCATTGACTTTGGTGAAGAAGAAGTTTGCCAACGCATAACAAAAGGATTGAGAAGGGGGGGGGGAGTTAGGTCGGGGACATTTCCTGCAAGTTGCTTAGTTATGTCATAGAGTTGCTTGTTAGAATTCTTGGCTTTCTCGATTTGGTCGCTAAAATATTTCCTCTTAGCCTCTAAGATAAATTTTTTGGGAGAATGCAAAACCTCTGTGAGGTTTGGCTTGACTCTGCTGTAGGCAATTGCAAGTCCAAAAGCTCCGCAGCTTTTCTAAAAACAGTAAGTTCAAGTTCAAGTTCATTATGATATTGGAACTCTTACGAGATCCACATAAAAGACATAAAATACATACAATAAAATCTTTAAAATAAAATATCGACAGGTACATAGAATAAGAATACACAACAATTAGGGCATCTGGATTACCAAATTAATACAAATCCAGGAAACATTTGAAAAATGTGTACAGTTTGAAACAAAACATTTCATTAGGAGGATTAATCATAGCTGCACTAAAAGAAGGAGCAGAAAAAATGTTCAATTGAAGGCAGATGGGTCTTAGCCAAATTTGCCTATAAGACATCAGGGCTGGACAAACAAAAAATGACATGAGACAAATCTTGATCATACATATGACAAAAATCACAGACCGCTGAAGAGCCCTGCCATCTGGATAAGAGTGATTTCAAAGGAAGTAAATCCTGTCTTACTAAAAACAGTAGGCGTCTAACGCCGTGAGGAATGTTCCATTGAACGTATGGTTGAGCTTTCCTCAACAGACAGGAATTGATAACTGGGGTAATGCCCTTTTTCGAAATCCGAACTTCTCTATCCAATCTAAACCCTAGTTCCCACGAGGAGAACTTCAAAAGGGTTTTTAACTGATAAGGTGACAAAGAGAATAAAACATCTTTATCCAGTTGTAATTGACCCACAGCATATCTAAATTTTTTTACGATTAATGAATAGTCATTAAAATTTCCCAACAACTCATTTTTTATAAGATGTCTTAAGGTACTGGGCTCACTCCTTGCAAGGCTGACAACCCAGCGCACGATTCCCGCCAGACCTTGGACCCAGCTACTACGTAAGCCGAATTCCTGTCTAAAGACAGCAGTTGAACTAGCTGTGTTGACAGATACTAGGCTACGTAAAATGTTTCCTTCCGAGGAATTTAAGAAGCTCCAATGTTTTATATCAATTAACTCTATTCCATAGAGTAGGGAGGCAGGAACTTTTGCTCGAAATACATCTAATAATATCGAAAAATGCCTTCTACCTGTAACCTTATACAAGGATACCAAACTCTTTCCCTGAACAATAGCTTTCCGGGAATTGTTGGCTATATGAGCTTTTTCACTTAAATTACTCATAACAATTTTACCAAGGAAGGAATAAGATTTCACTGTTTCCAATTTTTGACCCCCTACTACCCAAGGAAAGTTCGGAAATTTAGGTTTCTTCCTACCCGACATGCACATCACTTTGCTTTTTGCAATATTTATCAACAAAAAATGGTTTCCTGCATATTCATATAAAGCCTGCAGGCGATTATTCAGACCTTTAGGAGTTAGGTCAAGAATCAAAATATCATCAGCATACATGAGGCATACAATTGGAGAGCCCCCCAGAATCGGGGCAATACCTGAACATGCTGAGAGAGCCAGAGGTAAATCAACTGTATAAAGAGAAAATAGTAGAGGAGCCAATAGGCAACCCTGTTTTAACCCGTTGGATGTGGGAATTATTCTAGATAAACCTCTTTCACCGCCTAGCAGCACTCTGCACCAGGTGTCCGAATAGAGGGCGCGAACTAATTTGATAAGAAAGGAAGGCATCCCTAAATCGATTAACTTTCTCCACAGCAATGTTCTGTCCACTTTATCGAAAGCTGTGGAGAAATCGATGAACGCGCCATAAACATGCCCTCCACGGACTTTCACATATTTTTCCGTTATAACCTGAAGTGCAGTCAAGTTATCTAACGTTCCATGTTTTTGCCTAAAACCAGTTTGTTCAAAAGGCAGGATTTTGGCCTTAGTTACCCAATCGTTGATTAAGGTGAGAATACATTTTTCAAAGACCTTGACGATGGCATCAAGCAAAGCAATTTGACGGTAATTTTGTGGTAGGTCTCTTGCCCCTTTTTTATATAAATAACAGTATGATAGGGAGCCACCGCCTGAGGTGGCGAGGCCCTTAAAGCAGAAAGCTCCCCTTCTGGAGAGGTGTTCAGGCCACTAGCCTCCTGAAGCCCCTCAAATTCGTCAGCAGACTCCATTGTGCCTTCTTCAGCCTCTTTCCTTTGAAACAGTTCTTCCTCCATTAGTCTCTGTGCCTCTGCTCCCGAACACAACTTTGGTTGTGGTGCCACACGCAGCGCCGACAGCTCTGGAGCCGGGGTCGATGGAGGATCCAAAGCCAGATCCAGTGCCTACGAAGCCGAGAGGATGGACATCCAGATGGCGCCGGGGACTGCACACACGGCATCGAAAACCTTGGAGCCGGTAACTGCCAAGACGCCGCCGTCGGCATAAATGGCACAAAGGTTGCCTGGGCACATATATATATATCGCCAGTAGGTAGTTATGGTTAGGATTTTTTTCAATGTTAAATCTCAAAATTCTATTTGGAATAACTTTGGCGCCGGTTGACGAATCTGCCGTAAAATGTCCTCGAAATGGCCTCGCGGCGCCCCGGTCCTTCCCTGAAAGTTTGGGGAGGATTCGTCAAGCGGGGGCCGAGATAAAAGGGGCGTCCCAAAACACGTTTTCCCCATGTTAATTTCCATAGGGCGGTCGATTTCACTTTTAGCCCGAACAGCTGAATGGATTTACACCAAACTTGGCAAAATTGTAGGGACTGGTAGCCCGATGTGCCTTTGCTATGTCTCAAGATATGTGCTCCAGTGGATTTTGAGTAATTTAGGTTAAAAAAATATATATATCTAGAGCTGCGCCCCGGTACGCGCACCGGGGAGCGCACCGGGCGTGCCACGCGACTTGCGCGCAGAAAACTGATTGGCTCTCGGGTGTCTGTAAACATTCTAAACAGTCTGGAGCGGCCGCCATCTTGTGTCTCGGTAAAATCGAGACACAAGAGGTGGCAAAAACAAAGGGGGGAATTGACCATAAAGGGGCAGGGTAGACCCCCCCTGACCCCCTAGGTTTGATGTGGGGGCCATTAAAGGGCCCCGCGGGGTCTCCCAAATTTTTTATTTTTTTTCCGATTTTTGCGGGGGGAGCGCCCGGTACGCGCACCGGGGAGCGCACCGGGGAGCGTACTATGGGGAAAAAAAAATCACTTTAAAAAATTGTATGTTTATTAATTGTTTTTTTTGTTGTTTTTTTTTATTTTATTTAAGTACCTACATGTAGGTACCAATGCAGAGACTTAAATTTAATGTACACCATCTCCTCTGTAGATATCTTGCATGTTGTTATCGAAGTTATTGTGGTATATGGAATCCATAACATAGTCTGTCAGGAAAGCAGAAACAGATCTTTTAAGCACTCCCTGAGAAGTCCTAGGGGATCATGGGTAGTCTATCCTGATCCCTTATGATGAAAAAGAGGTGTAAAATACACATAGGAGATAATATAGTGGGAGAAAGGTAGTAACTATGAGTAAACTTACTATGTAACAGAAAAAAAGTTGCACAGTATACTAAGTCTCATTTTATAATATAATTATTTTGGTAATACTTCATGAATTACATATAAAAATGAATATTGTCTCAAACAATTTAAAATTATTAAATATAAATTTATTCCTCTGATTCTTTTTCATAATTTAATAAAACTTGTAACATAATATTGTCCGGTATTTCCTCATAATTATAAGTACGTGATTCCATTTGTTCCAAACATTCTATAAACTGTTGGTCCAAAGAGTCATCCATGAAATCAACTTTATCTTTTTGCTCTTCTGGATTTTCCACCTTTACTTCGATAGTAACATTTGCTTGTTTTTCTCCTTCCATTTTCTTTCTGAAAATTGCATAAAAATTAACTATATTAGTAGAGTTAGGGTATTGTTGGGTTTAAGTTTAGACCGGTACTTTTGAGTTTTTAACAGTGACGTAATTTGTGGGCAGTGTATGGTTTCAGGCAGGAAGTAGAACTATTAAAAAGTGCATGTGATGAAGCCTAAGTAAGAAAACAAGTTACTTACCTGTAACTACAGTTATCCAGTATTGGTATCTTTCATAGATTCACATGCCTGAATCATTCCCCGTCGTCGAGGCGGGAGTCCCACGGTAAATTATATATATATAGCAGTGCCTAAAAACCATTAGTAGTAGGCTAGAAAAGGATATAGGCCCAACTAGGCCCAAAACTTAGCAGCCTATCTACCTCATTATGTAAAAAGAACTGAAAATGTAGCCTCAGCCAATCAGCTAACCTCACCCTCTAGAACCTTCCCAGCCCAGGCAGTTCTCCTCAGATTTTCCCAGCACAAGTGAGAAGTAGTATCCATAATAAGAACTGCCCAGCCGGGGAGGAGGGTGGGTGCATGTGAATCTATGAAAGATACCAATACTGGATAACTGTAGTTACAGGTAAGTAACTTGTTTTCTTATCCAGTATTGGGGTTTCTTTCATAGATTCACATGCCTGAATCAGAATAGCAAGCAGTAATAACCATAACTGTCGGTAGAGGAAGTTGGGAGACAATCCAAACCATATATCCCCACACAACCTGGAAGGTACTAGAGCAAGAACATATTTCAGTACATATGCATAATCATGACAATACCTTTATATAATATATATCTATATATAGAGCATTAAAACAGTATTTTAGCACAAATGTAGCAATAGAAACAAGAAAAACCATAAAAGGCTGACCTCAGTGAAGAAGATGCTGCAACACTGCTTCTCCCACTGACGTATCTTCATGTAGCACCGGCTGCAGGCAATAGTGCTTGGTAAAAGTATGCACACTTTTCCATGTAGCAGCACAGCAGATGTTTTCCAGGGTCACCCCTGCAAATAGGGCTGTAGACGCTGACATCATCCTGGTGGAATGCGCCTTAACCGTTCTTGTCAGGGGCTTGTTCGCTTTCTCATGTCAGAAGACAATAACAGAGGAAAGCCATCTGGCTATAGTTGCCTCCGTCACTGCCTGACCACGTGTAGCTTGGCCATAAGCTACAAACAGTTGGGTAGATTTGCGCAAATCTTTTGTCTTTTGTAAATAGAATTTGAGGCATCTTTGGACATCCAAGGAATGCAGCATCCTTTCAGCTGGAGTCTTGGGGTCTGGAAAGAAAGTTTTGAGTTTCACCGGTTGATTGATGTGAAACTGGGTCGGAACTTTGGGAATAAACTTAGGATGAGTTCTAAGTGTCACACAATCTTTTGAAAAATGTAGGAAAGGTTCCGATATAGTGAACGCTTGTATCTCACTTACTCTCTGGGCTGAAGTGAGGGCCAACAAAATAGCCACTTTCCAAGTCAAGAATTTAAGTTCTGATTTATGAATTGGTTCAAAAGGCCTTTTCAGCAATTGAGATAACACAATATTGAGATCCCACTCAGGAGGAGGAGGCCGCACTGGAGGGAAAACTCGAAATAATCCTTTAAGGAACTGTTTAATTAAAGAGGAAGAGCACAAAGATGGTTTGTTGTAACTCTTTCTGAATCTGGATATGGCAGCAAGGTGAACTTTGATAGAAGAAAAAGCGAGACCTGATCTGGCTAGAGACAGCAGATAAGGCAGAATCTTCTCTGGAGGAGCCTGTAGTGGATGGACGTCACGCTCTCCGCACCATAAACAGAATCTCTTCCATTTGAAGCGATAGGTTCTGATGGTAGACTGTGCATGAGCCTGAGATAAAACAGCTCTACAGTTTGGAGAAATCTCCAGGTCCTTAAACTCTAGGAAGTCTGGAGCCAGGCGTGCAAGTGCAGCGACTGAGGATCTGGATGAAGTATTTGTCCTTCCTCCCTTGTCAGCATTGAAAGTGTCGGCTTGAGGCGCAGTGGAGGTTGATGGGAGAGTATCAGAAGCTCCTGGAACCAATACTGTCTCGGCCAGCGAGGAGCAATTAGGATTAGAGAGCAACACTCTCTCTTCATTTTCTGTAGAACCTTTGGGATGAGAGGAATCGGTGGGAAGGCATACGCAAAGATTCCGGTCCACCTCATCAACAGGGCATTTCCTCTCGATCCTTGCTGGTGGAACCTGCTGGCAAAGTATATGCATTTGCTGTTCTGTTGCGTGGCAAACAGGTCCAGTGTTGGTGTGCCCCAGAGCTGGAAAATTGTTTCCACTTGGCGTTGTTCGAGTTCCCACTCGTGACATCCTGTGAACGATCTGCTGAGATCGTCGGCCAGAGAATTCTGAATTCCCTGAACATGCTCCGCTCTGAGGGAAATTTTGTGATGGAGTAACCATTCCCACATTTCCTGCGCTTGAAGAGACAGGGCTAGAGATTTTGTGCCCCCTTGCTTGTTTACGTAAAACATGCTGGTGGTGTTGTCCGTGCGCACCAGCACTGCAGAGCCTGCAATTCTTGGCAGGAAGGCTCGCAAGGACAGAAAAATGGCCCTCAACTCGAGGCAGTTGATGTGTTTGTGCTTGTACTGATGGGACCACCGTCCCTGCACTTGAAGGTCTTGGAGATGGCCTCCCCAACCCTCCATGGAGGCATCTGTCGTCAGAGTAAATTCCGGTAGGGTCTGAAGAAAAGTGAGCCCCGGAGACAAATTGTTCTTTGCCGCCCACCATAGAAGAGCTTGTTTCATCTTGGGCGTGACCTTGATTCGGTCCTCGAAAGATCCGTCTATCTGCCGCCACTGTCGATGCAATTCCTCTTGGAGAGGCCTCATTCTGAGTCGAGCCAGTGGAACTAGATGGAGTGCAGAGGAACACATCCCTAGCAGGGAAACAAACTGTCGGACCGAAAGAGACTTTTTTGACCGTATTTGACTTGCCAGCTTTGTGATCTTGTCCTGACGAATTTGGGTCAAGAAGGCCTTGCACTGAGAAGTGTCCAGTACTGCTCCTAGGAACGTCAGAATTTGTTTGGGTTGCAGTTGAGATTTTTTGACGTTGAGGGTCAGGCCCAGAACATTGATAGAGCACTTTTGACCGATTGCCTTGTTGAAGTTTTTGTTGGACTCTTTATTAACCAATCGTCGAGGTACGGGAATACTTGGATTCCCTGTGACCTCAACACAGCTGCAACCGGAACTAGAGTCTTGGTAAAGATTCTCGGTGCAGATTTCAGCCCGAAAGGGAGCACCTTGAATTGAAAATGGACACCAGCCACTGTGAATCTCAGAAACTTGCGGTGGTTTGGATGAATGGGAATGTGGAAGTAAGCGTCTTCCATATCCAGGGAAGCCATGAAATCGCCTTCCATGAGGCAATTGAGGACATCCGTGAGCGTCACCATGCGGAAACTCTGCTTTTTCAGATATTTGTTTAAGTTTCGTAGATCCAAAATTGGACGCCACTCTCCTGAAACCTTTTCCACAAGGAAGAAGCGAGAGTAAAACCCCTGATTTTTCTGGGATGTTGGAACTTTTTCTATCGCATTTTTGTGTAGCATCTTCATGGCTTCCATGTATAACAAATGAAGACGAGGAGGGGAGGGACCCCTGGGCGGTGACGTTGGAGGTTTCTGCAAGAACTCCAGAGTGTGTCCGTGTTTGACTATGTCCAGAACCCACTGATCTGAAGTTATCTTCCGCCACTGTTGATAAAAGGCGGAGATCTTGGCGCCCACGGGGAGGGAAGGAAGGGAGGATGGTGTCCGGCAAAACTCACTGGCGTTTATTTGAATCGCGTCCCTGGTAGTTAGAACGTCGTTTCCCTCCTTGACGAGAGAAACCCGCTGACGATGACTGCCGATAGGACTGTTGGTAGTACGGCTTATTCTGAGGTTGATACTGGCGGTTTTGCTGATTTTGATAATGTCCTCTGGAAGAAAAACCACGGCCTCTTGCTCCTCTGAAAAAACCTCGCTTATACTGTAGTGTACCAAGCGATTTGGCCGTATCAGTATCCGTTTTGATCGCAAGCAATGCTTCATCTATGTGCTTGCCAAACAATAACTCGCCATCATAGGCCATGTCAAGTATTTTGGTCTGGACTTCAGGTCTGAAAGAAGTCGCCTTGAGCCATCCTTGCCATCTGAGAACTGCCGCTCCGGCCAATTGTCTAAAGGCTGTATTAGAGACATCGAGGGCGCAATCGATAATCTCAGAAGCTGCCCGCTCGCCTTCCATGACAACCTTCCTGACCTCTTCAACACGGTCATCTGACCACATTTGTCTGTCATAACGTGCTAAAATTGCCAAAGAATTAGCAATCTTAACAGTAGCAGCGGCATTAGCTGAGAACTTCTTCCCAATCGCATCCAATCTCCTGCCCTCTTTGTCTGGAGGTGTTGAAATTGGTGCAGCCGGATTCTTGGATCGTTGTGGAGCCGCTTGTAAAATCACTGAGTCAGGACGTGGATGACCAATCAAACATGAAGGAGTATCCGGTGGTGCTCGGTACTTCTTGTCGACTCTTGGAAGAACCGCCGGGATGGAAGCTGGCGTCTTCATTATATTAATCCCTTCTTTCCAAATATATTCAATGATAGGGATAGATCTGGATACCCTTCTATACCCTTCTTTGAAATCATGAAGAAAACAGTCAGTCTGCTCAACCGAAACTGTAATTGCAAATCGAGCAGCTGCCCGCTGCATGATGTTATGAAAACCTCCTATGTCTTCTGGCGGAGAATCTGAAGGTTTTGGCAAATTAGGAGAGGGCATAGGAATGATGTAATCATTCCATGGTTCCGTAGGCGTGGAATCCGGAGGTTCCCCATCCTCTCTTTCATCCTCATCTGGAGAGGAGACGTCAACATCATGACCTCCAGTCCCGGGGTCAACATCCTGCCTTGGAGAGTGCGAAGGATGTGGCGGGGAATTGATCGGCATGTCTACTGGCACAGGATTTGGAGTAGGCAGAGTTGGTGGAAACCTCTGACGATAATCAGCCAGCATGGCCTGTAAATCATGAATTAGAAAAGACGGAAGATGAGTCGTGTCTTCTGCGTGTTGTTGCTCCTGATGATAAGGAGTAGCTAAATTTTCCTGATAGTAATGAACCTCATCATCATCTTCATCCTCTTGATATTTTATGTGTAACTGGGAAGGGTGATGGGCCACTCCAAAAGGCTCGTCATCATCCCCTTCATCATCAGAATCTGCCTCCACGTAGTTTTCCAAAATATGCAAAGGCAAGAGGGGAGACAAATGAGAGTAACTCTGTCTCTGAAATGATTTCATCTGGAAATGGGTATACTGTACCCTTACCGGAGATGTGGGCAATAAATGCGTAGACGGCACATTCAAAGATGCCAGCGCTGCTGTCGACGGTAGAAGTGAAACAGATGTGTGAGTTGCCGGTACTGTCGTCGACGGTATCGTCATTGGTGTTGTAATCATCGACGAGGACTTTTTTGAAGGCGTTCTAGTACACGGATCTGTCGACGGACTCTTCGTCGTCGAGCTTGTCGTCGATGGAGCTGAAACCTTCGTCGACGGGCTCGTCGTCGACGGGCTTGTCGTCGACAGGGTCTTCGTCGACAGGCTCTTCGTCGACGGGGTCTTCGTCGACGGGGTCTTCGTCGACGGGATCTCCGTCGACGGGATCTTCGTCGACTGGATAGTGGAAACCTTCGTCGACGGGGGAGCCGTCGACAAGAGCGTCGACGGAAGCGATGACGAATGCTTCGTAGATGGTGATTTGGTCGTCGACGGAAGACTCGTCGACGACGAGCTTTTCTTCGATGATTTTTCTCAGAAGAAGAAACCATGACGGACATCACAGGAGAAGTAATTGCTGAGGTGGTAACAGTACTTGAAGAAGTAGAGGACGTAGAATAGGTGGTGACAGTGAGAGAGGACACCAAAGAGACAGCTTTAGTGCGGACTGTACTCACAGTAGAAGACTCTGTTGACGCAGCACTCTTTGTGGACTCAGAGGGTTCATGAGAGAATTTAGGTTTTTTCAATCTCTCAGGAGAACACCTCTCTTTGGAACTGGCTCTCTTACTTGAGGTAGAGGCTCTGTCCTCGTCATCTGTGGCAGACGACTTCAGCCACAAAAGAACTCTTGCCTCTCTATCCCTGATGGTCTTAGGAGGGAAGGTTCGACATATCCTGCAATCCTTCACAACATGTGAAGGATGCAAACAATAAATACAATCAGAGTGCTGGTCGTCCACATGTACCCTCTTCTTGAAGCAGGAACCACAAGCCTTGAATAGAGCCTTCTTTTCAGACATCTTGAGAGAATAGAAGAAATTTTGAAGAAAAACTGAGTAGGCACTCAGGGAGACTCCCTTACACACGAAGTGCGGTGAAAATCTGAGGAGAACTGCCTGGGCTGGGAAGGTTCTAGAGGGTGAGGTTAGCTGATTGGCTGAGGCTACATTTTCAGTTCTTTTTACATAATGAGGTAGATAGGCTGCTAAGTTTTGGGCCTAGTTGGGCCTATATCCTTTTCTAGCCTACTACTAATGGTTTTTAGGCACTGCTATATATATATAATTTACAGTGGGACTCCCGCCTCGACGACGGGGAATGATTCAGGCATGTGAATCTATGAAAGATACCCCAATACTGGATAAATTCATAATTATACCAGAGAAGCCTAACTCAATCCATAACTATTACAGAGAAGTCTATCTCAATCTATAACTATTACAGAGGGATAGTATATAACTAACAGAATATTTTTTCTCAAATTAACTTAAAGTGCACAACATACTTCACTTTCCAAAATAACAACTTACCTTTGAGAAATCAGTTGAAGTTGTCAGTGTTATTTCTTTTCAAATGTACTTCAGGAAGCAGTGTTCAAAATGGCTGTGTTTCCCTCTCTTCTTTTATATATATTCTTGTACATAACCAATCAAATGTCAGGAAATAATCGTAGAAAATGAAAGAAACTTTTTAATTGGTTGTAAATTCTAACATTTCATATGTGTTTTTGTCATGTAATTTACCTCAGGATATTTAGACAGGCCTGTAGCCTAAATGTCTCAATGGAATTCCACCAAATTTGGGCAAATGGTAGGGACTGCTATGTAGTAGGGCCTATTCTATATTTGATGAAAGTGTCTCCAGTGGTTTTTCTGAAAATTACTTTCCCACCTTTTTTTATGGAGCGATTACCGGTGCGCGCTCCGGTACGCGCACCGGCAGCGTAACGGGAGTCCTCCATTTTGTGTTTCGGTGCAATCGAGACACAAGATGGAGGGCAAACAATGTTCGGTATGGCTAGAAGGGGGCACGGTAGAGACTTCTTGACCCTCTAGGTTTTCTGAGGGGGGCTTAGGAGGCTCATAAAGGTAAAAAAAAAAATTTCTTTAATTTTCCGCGGGGGAATTTGAAAACTAAATTGGATTCATTAGAGAAAAGTATTTCTAAAACAGCTGGTTTTGAAAAGACTCTGAATGTGTGTTTAAATTCTCGTATCATTTTGAGAAGGAATTTAAATGTTGAAAGAGGTCTGGTAAATGGAGCAATGGGTTATGTTGTTGATTTTGTGAATTATAGAAATAGAGATGGAATTGAATTTTTAAAAATAAAATTTGATGGTATTCAGCAAGTACAACAAATCAGTCGTTGTTCTGCTAGATTTTTACTTGTAAAAGACTTATATGTTCGCCGAAAACAGTTTCCTGTTTGTTTGGCATATGCAGTAACAATTCATAAATCTCAAGGTTTAAGTGTAGATAATGCTTTAGTGAACATTGGAAGATCTACGTTTAAAGAGGGTATGGCATATGTGGCATTATCTTGAGTCAGAACTTTATCAGGATTGTACTTGATTGAGTGTGATGAGACAAAAATTTGTTCAGATCTAGATTGGGTTAAAGAATACAATAGATTAAGAAGAGAATATGCTCCACATTTGCCTCAATATCCTCTGTTTGAAAAACGTATGGTAGGCCGAAAAAGAAGAAATGAGAGTAATTGCAGTGAGGTAGTAGCAAAAAGACAAAAAGTAGAGAAAACTGTAATTGAAAACAGGAAGAAAAAGAATTGTGAAGAAAATGTTGTTGGATTTCAGTTTGAAAATAGTTCTGGTGTCAACTGCTATGCTAATGTAGTGGTTAATGTTGTTTTTTTTTCTTAAAACTTTACAAGAACAGATTGTTGAAAATCGGGATCAAAGATTGTGTGGTTTATTGAATTCTGTGTTTGAGAAATGTAGCAGTGATACAGCAAAAATAGAAAGTGTAACAGAAATTCGAAATATTTTAGATATGTGTTCTGGTCAAGATAAATTTTCACAAAACATTTAGCAGGATTGTCAGGAATTTTTAATGTATATGTTTGGTGTTTTGGAAGATGAAGGTGTAGATGTAGATAATCTTTTCAGCCTTTCTTATCAATGGCAGCATGACTGCCACAATTGTAGTTCATCAAGTACTACTAGAATAGACACTGAAAGATTTATATATTTGCCTTTACCTGTCTGTAAATCAGTGTCATTTAAAAATCTAGTTAAAGCAGCAGATCATAATATGGTGTGTACCCAATGTAACTGTACAATGCTGTCCACATTATTTATACAAAGTTATGGGCAGTATATCATTTTAGTTTTCCAACGATGTAGACCTGATGGAACTAAATTGACAACTTCTATCAAAAATGTTGTGGCTTCTCAGTTATCAATTTCAGGAAAAACCTTTACAACTGAAGCTATTATTTATCATGACCGTTCTTCGACAACCTCAGGACATTATACATGCTACTTAAAATGTGAAAAAGGATGGAGTTACTGCAATGATTCTCATTTAACTTATAAACAACGTTTGCCTTATGACTCTACAAATTCTTATCTAGTGTTTTTAAAACCAAAGTTTTAGTAAAGGGAATTGGCCTTTGAAGACGGGAATAGATACTAAAAGTTAGTTAGTTAGTTAGTTAATCTAATGTTTTAAATTATTTATCTCATGTAGATACTTTAAGTGTATCTCAAAGTAAAAAATACTGATGTATCTGACACAAATTGGCCGTGAGGAAAGTGTAAGGTATGATGTTCTTAGATCTTTTTTCATAGGAAGTCGATTAAATGGAAGTTATAGAGCACAGCAGACTTTTTTTCCACCAAAAGGACCTTCACTATCTTCTATTTGGCCTCACGGAAAAGTAAGTGAATCAAAGATTAGTGTACATATATGAGATGTATGTTTGAATGGGTTTTTAAACACAATCTTTTAGATTGTGGTTTTTTTCCCGCTGTTATATGATGAAGACTTTGAACTCACTAATTTAAGTGAAATTCAATATATTCTGAGAACAGCAAAAATAAATAATGTAACATATTGTAGAAGTTATTGTGTAGTTTGCATTGTGTAATTTATATTGTGTTCACATTGTCTCACACTCATTTTCCTTTTTTACCCTTATTTACCTCTCTTTACTAATTTACACTCTCTTTTTTCATCGCTGTTCCTTTACTGCACTTCATTCACAACTTTTCAATCTAATTTGAACTGTCTGCATTTCCTCTCTTCCTTCCACCACTTTTTATCTTTTTCACATTCTCTCAGTACCACTGCTTTAGTTTTCTTACCCTCTCTTTCTTTTTCTCCTTTTTTTCTTTCGCACTCATTGTACTGTAGTTCACTTAGTTCTTCCCTTTGTTTTTCTGTGTACTTACTCTCTCACTCCTGTTTTATCTATCGTTCTATATTAACCTCATTCCCTTCAACCCTTCACTCTGTGACTCCCCTTCATTCACTCTCAGTCATCTTCTATTCCTCTTTTTTATTAATAGTTCCTAATTCAGACTCCTCTCCTTTTCACTCATTTTCCTTTTACTTTCTTATCTTTCCTGATTTTGTTTTGGTATCTTACATTCTTTTAGTATCTTACTTACCTTTAGTAAATTGTTCTCTTTCTATTTCTTTTTCCTTCTTTTTTCTCTTTCTACATTACTTTATTTCTGTTTTTGTATCCTTCACTATTGCTTCATTTCTTAGTAAACTTTTTTAGATTTTTAAACCTCTTGAACTGTTTCTTCTATTTTAATATATATTTTTTACTAATTATAACGTGTTTTTTCTTTTGTCTTTCACAGATACAAGTTTTCATTAATTATATGGTAAGTGTGTTTACAAAATGTAGTTTGTTATCACCTTTTGTCTTATTTTCACTACTTTTCTCTGACCCTACCTCACCCCTGTTTCCTTACTTTGCTTCCCTCACTTATTCTTATCCTCCATGTTTACTTCCTACCACATTCAACTTCTTTCAGTACCTCTGCTTATCCACACTCCTTCACTTACCTTTTTTACTGGTTCACTTAGTCCCTTTGTGACACTCCTTCCTTTACTCTCTCTCTTCTTTCCCTCTGTCACTCCCCATGTCTTACCCTTATTCACTTATATCCACCCTCTTTCACTCCTCTTTACTTACACTCACTGCTATTTTCTTTCTCTCCGTCACCACTGTTCCTTTTCTCTGGTTCCGTCACTATCTGTCATTCCCCATACTTAACTCTCCTTCCTTTTACTTTCATCATCCATTCACATTCTCCCAGAACCTCTGCTTTAGTCTTCTTCCTCTTTCTTCTCTTCTTTTGCTCCCTTATTCATTTTCCTTTTCTCAGTTACTTCCTCTTACAATTTTTCTCTGTCTTACTATCTATTACACAGTCCCTCCCTGTTCCTCCCTCTAGCTCTCTTTCTCTTAACACCACTCTCTCTGTCCCCATTCCTCATGGTCACTCCTTCATTATTTTTTTTTATTTTTTTTTTGTTGGTGCGCTGACGGGACGCGCACCGGTACGCGCACCAGGGCGTTCACCGGTACGCGCACCGGGAGCGCTCCAGAGTCAAATATAAAAAAAAGTAAAATACTATTTTAAAACAAAAATATTATCTTAATATACATTATAGTGTTCATTTTTAGAAAAACATACCTTTCTCAGCTATAGACATTTGTGAAAAAATAAGCTTAGAAATTCACTAAAAAGTACATAGGTATGAAGCCCTATAAAAAGTTAAAAATTAGCAGTTAAAAAACCTATGAAATTCACTGAAAAAACCATAGGTTTCACACCAGTTATAGTTAGCTGGGAATTTTACTGACATAAAACCATTGAAATTCCCATTTTATAGTTAGTTGGACTCACTATAACTTGCGCGTGTAATGCACTGCTGATGACATCACATATTACATCACTCATGACATGGTCAGTTACATCACTCATGACATCACTGATGACACCATCCTTGTGACACAGTGACTGATATCCTTTCACTGTAAAGTAACCCTTGAAACACATATTCAAAAATAGAAACTAACATTTTCAAAAAAGTGGATATACCCATACCAGTTACAACAACCAATTCAGTAATTTCACCATCTATGTACACATTCACACATTCACCAACAGTTTTATATAGTCACTCATACATATACTCACTCATCATATGTAGTGATACACCTATTCATCCTGTTACACACCGACAGTCATCAAAAAGTTACTCACACATATACTCACATATGCAAATAAACTAATAAACATCCATTTATTTGCATATACAGATATACACACACTACCACCTTACTTCTAAGGAAACTTACACATATGTACTCTTTTAAACAATCACTTATAAAAACACACACTTATTTAAACAGGAACTCTTACAATCTCTCACTTTCACATATACTGACTTATATACATCAATACTCACATATACTAGATTAAAATATATCTTGTTACTGATAAACACACTAGTGAGATAGGCATTCAATCACTAACACACACATATACACACTCATCCACTCATACAGTCCTGCACATATGCTGTTTTAAAAAAACATACAAACAGTGAGTCAGTCATTGATGCATCTATGTGCTAAATAACACCCCCACCAAACCATACAGACACTCATACTGATACTAAAAAAAACATCTAATAACCCATATACACACACATGTAGCTACTCAGCAACCCATACAGCCACTTATACACAAAGTGAAACACTGATACATATATTTAAATTTTTAAACATTATTCGCTAATATATGTATTCACTGAGATACACTTAATAAGCCAGTTAACCAATCAATTTAAAAAAAAAATCCATTTAGACACTTATTTAAACATTTATTCTTCAATCAACTTTTACATATACATATATAAAACATATTTATTTTTCAGAAACACACACATTCACTGGATGGTGTCATCAGTGATGTCATGAGTGATGTAACTGACCATGTCATGAGTGATGTAATATGTGATGTCATCAGCAGTGCATTACACGCGCAAGTTATAGTGAGTCCAACTAACTATAACGTGGGAATTTCAATGGTTTTATGTCAGTAAAATTTCCAGCTAACTATAACTGGTGTGAAACCTATGGTTTTTTCAGTGAATTTCTTAGGTTTTTTAAATGATAATTCCTAACTATAACTGGTGTGAAACCTCTGGTTTTTTCAGTGAATATATATATATATATATATATATATATATATATATATATATATATATATATATATATGAAGGAAAATTGAAAAAGAAGGGGAAACCCGATGAGCAAGCCCTAGATAAAGGGAAGTCGCAGAATAAGTACCAACGGCACCGGTGTGAAGCACAGCTGGACACAACAATATCAAAAACACCAAAAAGCAACAACATCCCCCCTGAGGGGGACGGAACCGTGACCCCCTGTGAGAGAAATGGGGACAGTGATCACCACAATCACAAGGAAGGAGTGCAAAATACACAGAAAGAGGTCTGTCAGAAAAAGGGTAGAAACAGTCCCGTACAGACACTGTATAATGACAGCGAGTATCCTGAAGAATACTTGCACCGTAACCTACACAAAAGAAAGCAACAGTGCCTTTAGTTATGATTGGCAATTCACAACCAGCAAAATACCTGGAGCGGAACACAGAGCCGTGGAAATAGAGTGACAGCCCTGAACCATAGGCCATAGTGAATCAGAAAAGATCCGCAGAGGCCAGGAGCGGAAGGACCTGAACCACTGCACGTAAGAAGCGAAGTGACCAAAGTTCCTGCCAGGGAAGTGCACAAAGAAATAGATTACAAGGTAACGTGCAGCAGAAATGTAGCTAGTGGAAACTCCACTGCCTAAAGGCAAATGCCCTACAGGGCCTGAGCTATGAGAGAAAACTTAAACACTTCCTCACACTAAAAAGTGAGAGTAAAACGCAGCCAAGACATGGCCAGAAGGTACACCGCTGGCACCTTGCGACAGCAAACATACCCTGCATGTCTCCACAGAGACCGGAAAGAACTACGGACCAACCGTAGACTACAACACAAAACTGCAACAGAAACTAACCACAAGAGAACTGCACCAACCCCCTGGTCTCACTAGAGGGGATGTCCTACAACAGCAGGAAGAGCGAAGATAACAGATAAATAGCTGAATAAGACTGTGCAGGAGCCGTTGAAACTTCCCGTGTCAGGAAGAGCAGGTACACAATAGCCAACAAGTACCCCACATAGGGTTTAGCACATCCCTATAAAAGCAAGGGACACCTCTTTGAGCCGAGCTCTTAGATAGAGGTCTAAAAAGAAATGCAGAAACAGCTGGCCAGCTGCAACAAGATAAAGGTAAGACGGCGAAAAGCCGCACAGACCATCTGGGTAAGAACAAAGGACATTTCTTGAGACAAGCTTATAGGCAGAAGTAAAAAATAACAATATAAACAGCTGACCCAGCTGCATAAAATGAAGGAAAAACCTGTCTAAACAGCCATACAGTCTGTCTGGGGAGAAATCTCTTGTACCCAGAGACGTAAATCAGGAAAACAAAATGACAACATCGTCACACGAAAATACAAATCTACCATAGGGGACTAAAAACCAGGCAGTCATGGAAATCGGGAGAGGAAACTCCAGACCGCCGAGTCGGCATGCTCATCAAACAGGGATCCTGTCAAAGGGAAAATCCCTTAGTCGCTCCCAAATATTCTCGGGGAAACTGCCATTGCGTAGCCACGCATGGCGACACAAGGCAACTGAGCTGGCCATAGCTTAACTCACGGAGTCAATGGTGTTCATTGTCGATCAGATGGAAAACTGCGCCATGTTGCGGTCATCAAGAACAAGCTGGAGCAGGTCAGCATGAGGACCCTCCAGTAAGAAAGGAAGGAGTAGTTAGAGGGAGTTCCAAAGGGCCGAAGTAGCCCGAGCAAACACGCTGGTCGTGTTTAGGGACCAAAGGCCAGAGCTGGTGGAGGCAAAATCATTGCGGCCACACAACTCTAACCACCTACACTCCGAGTGGGGGGAAACAACGGTGGAGGAGTGGAAGGAAACATGGCCTGGACTACCAGTCCTTGAGCCTAGGATGAAGGGACAAACAGGCATCGTCATCTGGATCCGGGCCGTGGCGATGCGCAACAGCACGGGTCACAGGGTTACCCGATGAGGGTCTGACCAAAGTCCCCAGAAGGACATCGTACAAGGACCTGTCCAAAGGCAGCAGAGGCTCCACATGCACCGTGCCCTGGTGAAGGAGATCTAACAAAGGATCCAAAGGCAGGGAGATAGGGGGCAGCTGCATTCATAAGATATGTGCAGCCCTATGAACTGCCCTCGCAAAGTCTACGCTAGCCTCCGTGGCCATGCGACAGGAAGACAGCAAGTCATCCATTGGGGACAGCTGTAGACCAATCTGTTCACTCAACAACAAAGGCCCTGCAGTGAAATGAGCTGGCCAGTGCAGCCTGAGCCCCTGCTCCGTGGAGCATGGAATAAAACCCTGTGGGCGGTGAACCCACTGGATTCACATCCTCCAGTAAAGGAAAAGCTAGGGACGTAACCGGTGTCGCCCCACATCGGGACGTATCGGATCGCCGCCGCCGAGCTCTGCAGAGGACTCGTCCACCCAGCGTCAGACCGGCATCGACTCGAACTCCAGTGAGACAAGAGCCTGCGGGGAGGAACGAAGTCGACTTGGAGTCGAACTCTGCGCTGCCGCCACATCCAGCAACGACACAGGGAGCCCCGCAGGACCGTGCAAATGTCATGATCCTCCTGCCTATGTCTAGAGATCCTGTACAGTTTTAAAGCATAATGCCATTTAATATCACACAAGTCACTAAATCCATAAACATTATTTACTTTGTTTACAGTCATGTACATTCATAGTACATAGCTGTTTTTATCCCATCTTAAAAACCCACTCCTATCCCGTGCACCAGCACCTCTTGAGATTATTTGTGTAAGTGACTTGTGTTTCATCATGCTTTTCATGTAAAATGTACCGATTGACACTTCTGGGTAAGTTATTGAGTTTTATCAGTGATATTTCGTTTTATTTAGGCAATTTTATGGACCAAATAGTGGCATCTCAAGTTTCTTTTACACTGCAATTCAGGTGAGCATCTGTTACCTTTGCCGATTCTGCCGGCTGAAAGCCATCTGAAAACCAAGGGCGGTTAAACGTGCGTGCGCACGTTTCTCCTGGGTGCGGTCGGTATTTAAACCGCACCCAGGCTTCTGGAACTCGCTTTGCCTCTGACTTCCAAGAGAGCAACAACGCGAGTTCCAGTCATCAGATTTCAGCCCTCCAGCTTTCGCACATCACCGGAGAGGAAACCATCGCTTGGAGCACGAGACCTTCAACCTGCAATAAAGAAGGAGACATTTTAAAGCTAAGTGAAATATTTTGAAAGAAGATAGCAGGGCGCCCCTCGCAAGAAAGAGACATTGACTACTGTGAAGTAGAACTTTGAGAGGAATTAGGACTTGGGCTATGTTTACAATGTTTGGTGTCTTTTAGGAACCATTGAATTAATGTAAAGATCGAATCTTTTTGGGAAAGATATTTGACACAATCTAATTCACAAGGAGTTATTGTGATTTAGGTTAGCACTGTTGTTTCTGTATTTAGTCTATTCCTTTCTTAGGTTTAAGATAAAGAAAGAAATCTGAACCCACCTATAACTTTATGAAGATAATTTCCAAGTAAGTTTAGGTAGCAGGGTGAAGGGGTCAAGAGAAAAGAGAACATTTGGAAAAAGAACAATTTTTAATAAAGGTTTATTTATTTTCAGACTTTCAATCACCGTTACTCCAACTCATCTAACGAGACAACTTAAAGACTCCATTCCCGACAAGACAAGAAATACTGGACGGTGGATAGAACCAAACTGATCGCAGGTAGGAGTCAGTTAGATTTTTTTTCTCACTTAGTAGGGAAGAGGGTAGAGTAGTTTAAGTAGGAATTCAGAAGACTAGAGTTATTTAGTAAACACCATACCCTTGTTGATTTGCAGGTCGACAGCAAGACTTTCAACTCTCCAGTCAACGTCCAGTACCGGCCCTCCTCCGGAAGTTCTAGTTAATACTTAGCTGTGAATTCTAGTCAGCAAGTTTTAGTTAGATTTTTGGGAAGTTGGTCCCTTGCGTCTCTGCGAAATTCCCTACGTTGTCAACAAGAATTCTTGTCCACTAAAGGTAAGAGACAACGTATTGAGGTCTTGACAGCAAAGACGCGTCAGGAGTCTAGACGTCAGACTGGTACGCCCATCCGGGCCATGTCCCGATGTCACAGCGACCCCTGAATTGGAGTCAAGGCACTCGGTCTGCACTGAGGGTGAACCCACCTGGGAACTCCCGATCTGAATCCCTCCCCCACTGTGGATCCCGAAGGCACTGCAGGGAGAGGGGGTGACCCAAAGAAGGCCTGTAGAGCCCTGGAATAGGCCTCCATCTGGGTCCGAGTCGCCCCAGCACCAGGAAATTGATAGGCTGGGGTCGACTCCTGAGGGCTCGCGTATGGTGAAGACCGGGAGCTGCGGCCCTGGACGGCACGCTTGTGCGAGGTCTATGACCTCTGTGACTTCTTCCGGTGCTTACCTGAGGCAGGCAAACAACGTCCACAGGAACGACTCTGGGATCTGTCTCGAGCAGAGACCTCAGCTTGGGAGGAAGAACTGCACCGTTTGGATCCTTCTACCAGTGACAGGAGCCGGCGCCGTGAGGACTCTGACCGGGAAATCAGGGCAGACAACAGTTTCATCCAACATTCCTGCAGGGACTTCGGCTTCAGCTAAAGCAGGCATCGCACTTGGTGGGTCATGGAGCTCGCCCAAGCACCAGATAAGATCTTATGTGGATCCGTCACCGCCATCTGCCACAAACAGGATGCACGCAATTTGAAGCCCGCAGGCATCAACACACTATTCCAGCTGCGAAAAGCATTGTGAAGGCCTGACCAAAATCAGCATTGTGAAGGCCTGACCAAAAACAGGCCAGATAAACCGCTAAACTCTGGATCTGCGTTGGGACGGGGAAAAGAAAGAAACTGATGTCAGCACACTGGGGGGGGGGGGGGGCTTATATGGCTCCATTGACGTCACTTCCATGGACGGCTATGAGCCCACCTAATGGCTCCTAAAAGGCATATAATGTAGTACAAGAAGGACCAATCCACTAGCAAACAAGTAGACTGCATAAGTAGTACACATACAAGCTATACAATAGCCAACTAATACTCCACATAGAGTAAGGCGTATACTATAAATGTACGAACTCTTGAGACTAAGTTTCTCCTCAAAGTAAAATAAAAGAACAAGACAGCTATGCAGCTGCAAAGACCATCCAGAGATCAGAAACTGGAGGTAAACACTCTCTCAATACGAAAGAAGTAGTGCTTAATACTGCAACACCACAAGCACAACAACAGCCTAGGCAGAAAATAAACCTTTACCCAACTGAACCCATTGACCGCGGCGCGAATTCCGCTACGGTGCGGGCGATTGATTTGGTGGGGGGTGTTCGGACGCCCCCCGGCCGTCCTCCGCACACGCCCACATCACGTGGGATGGCCGGGGGCTATCCGCAGCACCGAACAGGTTAAAGATCCATGACTGTGGCTGTATGAAAAGGGAAGTAAAGACCAGAAAAGGCAATACTACCAGCGCTCAGCTCCTGCAACAAAGCATGCTTGCAAAGGCCAGCAGAACAAGCCATAACACCAGCAAAAGAATAGGTGGTGAAAAAACCATACAGACTGAGTTAACTCAGATGCAAAGAAGGAAAGTCCAGAGAAAAAAGGGGGACCCTCAACCACACAAACTGAAAACGGAAGGAGGAAACAGGCTAAGTGCCTGACTCTCCCCGACTAGCTCCACACCTACGTAGGGCTGCATCCGCATGGGGTCCAAAAAGATAATTCCCATCAAATGGCATGGCATCAAATGGCATGTCAATCAAGACCGACTGGACAGCTTCTGAAAATCCAGACGTCCGGAGCCATGCATATTGTTGCAATGCCACAGCAGATGCCATGGCCCGTCCAATGGAGTCAGTGGAATTCATTCCCTATTTGATAAGCAGTTTGGCTGCTTGACGGCCATCTGAAAACATCTGCAACTCGCCCCTGTTAGCCTCAGGGAACAAGGATACAAACTGACTCAAAGAATCCCACAGGGTATGGAGAAAGAGTCTGAGGATGCAGACCATATTAGTGGAATGTAGAGCTGCACTTGTTTTGTGGAAAAAATTAGTTTTCCGCAAAAATTCTGTTCTTTATGAAGAGGGGAATGAGGGAGTTCACCATCTCAGGGGACGCAGTAATGGATTGGATCACAAAGTTTTGGTGGGTCAGTTGCCGAACAAGGCAAGTAGAGTCACCCAGGGAAGGATGGTATGTGTGGGCAATGATGCTCTCCACTGGCACACCTGACTCAGGCTTTGTCCATGCCCCTAAAAAAATGTCAGTAAGGGCCTCACAGAGGGTCTATTGTCTTCTCCACAGTAGGCAGAATAATATGCAAGATATCAACCACTCTCCTCAAGACCTCTGCCAAAGCAGAACTGGCTTCTGTGGCAAGGCTCGGAGGTGACAAAAGGTAGGAAACAGGGGACAAATATAGCACGCTTGATTCAACCAGCTCCACACTCCAGCTATCCAACTCAGAAGGGGCACTGGCTGCTCCAAGGGGGTCATCTCCTCACAACCTTCTGCTAATAGGATTTGTGGACCCTCCACAGAAATGACCGGCGCCGCACATGGCTTCATACACTCCATTAAATACCATTGAGGTGATGTTGAATGGCGTTGAGGAGATGAGGTGCTAATGTCCACCTGGGAAGGAGGAGAGACTTCAGCCGGTGTCTGCATTGGTATCTGGAGACCCGGCAAAGCCGGCTCCACAGTGCACACCGACTCCAGATCGGAGTCTAACGGTGCCACTATTACAGGCACCAAAATCGCCCAGTCAGAGTTGAGCTCCATTGGTGGCCCTTAAAGACCGTGCACTGGCACCTCAGCCGAGGCTGGAACAGCTGCCTAGGGTGAACCAGCCTGTGACGATGTAGTTACGGCACCTACGACCTCCTTGGGGCCCACAGATGCTCCAGAGGGAGACAAGGGCCCAAAGGCCAGATGGAGAACTTAATAGCACTCTTGCATCTAGTTCCAGGTTGCTCCGGCTCCAGGGAAAGCCAGGAGGCTCAAGAGCGATGCCGGAGCGGAAGTCTCAGCACGAGGCAGAGAAACACCCACATCACGAGTCGAAGACGCCATAGAGGATTGGGCCTTCGGGAACATTGCCGTTGACCACGGGGTGAAGAGTGGCGCTCCCGGGAATGACCTCTGTCCCGGGAGGAAGATTGACGACGTGAGCCAGAAGGAGTCGACAACAGCTTCATGCGCCGCTTCTGCAGTGCCTTTGGCTTCAACCGCTGACAGACGTCACACTCATCAGCGTCATGGTGCTCGCCTAGGCATCACATACAGATAGAATGCGGGTCCGTACCAGACATCTTACAAGCGCAGGACCCACAAGACAAACCCAGAAGGACAAGACCACACTATTTTTCGATGAAAAAAGATCATCACAGTAGGGTGTAAAACATCCTGAGATCTGCTTATCCAGATCCGCGTTGTAGTGTAGAAACAAAGAAACTGATGTTGGTGCACCTGAGGTAACTCCATTGATGTCCTATCTGGAAACGTCATCATGGAGCAGTACGATGCCGTCCCCCAGCATGCAGAGATACTGCAAAAAAGTTTCCGGAACCGGACTGGCACCTGGGAAGAATTAAAAAGTTAAGGAATCTATAGCTAAATGTCTCTATCAGATAGTATATTTTTTTTTTTAAGAAGTTTCCGGATCTCGCACATTGGCAAGACTTTTGAGTGATAATGATTTTGTTGGTGATTCTCTGAAGGAGAACCGTATTTTCACTTTGATCTTTGGCTTTTTCTCTGAAAACCCCCCAATTATATGTGTGTGTGCGTGTATGTGTACTGTGTGTGAATGTGTGTCTGCATGTGTACGTGTGTTAGATAAAAAGTTACTTACCTGCAGTGGTAGTTTGCCAGTATTGTTTTCTTTCATAGAGTCCCATGATTGAATGATCCCAGTCATTGAACTGGGAGTCCCATTGCAACATTACAATTGTACTCCAACGTTAACCACAGCCTACAGGCTGGACCCATGACTCTTGAGTAGACTAGTCACATCTTTTAAAAAAAACAATTACAGACAATTACAATGAAAACCACTTCCCAAGAGATCATCATCCTTCAGATTTCAAAGCACTCATCTGGATGACAAATGATGTAAGGTGAACATCTCGCTGGGAGGAGGGTGTTTTGCATGTAACTCTATGAAAGACACCAATACTGGAGAAGTAATGGTTTTTTACCTGCAACCCCAGTTCTCACTCGGGGGAATCTCCATTAAAGTCATAAGCACTAACAGTCCAGCCCACATGTGGGGATCCCGGAGCACTTTTCATAATATGTCTTCTTAACTGTAGATGTTCACCTTTCTTCAGGAAGCCTGGAGATACACATAAGACATAAATATTTTGCAGCCTACAAGCAAGGCTATAATAACCTATTTCTTCAGCTTGCATGTAAAAAGGGGTAATGAATACATATGTGCATATAAATCTGAAACCAATCAAATGGAAAAAAGTTATTTGACTACTTAAATCTCTTTACAAACCCTTTTGAAGAAGAGAAAGATGGAGAATAAAAGGAGAGTGTAGCTCTGTAGGCTGCCATTATGTAAATGTGTAAAACAGCGTATGTGCCTTTAAGGGCCCAGAGACCACCAGTATCCCATCATGCCCAGCAGGTGCCAGTTGCCTCAGTTCCTTTTGCAGAGATGTGCCAGTGTTAGAGAGGTCTAATACTCATGTCTGTCATCTCCACCGGGGAGGAGGGAGGGTTGCTTATGACTTCAACTGAGCTTCCCGAGAAAAAAATGGAATTTCAGGTAAGAAACCATTCCTTCTCCCTCAAGGGATCTCCATTGATAGTCATAAGCACTGAATAGAGTAGGAAGCCCATCCCCACCAAAGTGGAAAAGACAGAGAAATGAGCAATCAACCAGATTAAGCAAATACATTTCTCTGGGAAGCCTTTCATACTTGAATATCTGTTCTAGCATCTGAATACAAACATTAGTGTTTGGTGAAAGTGTAAACAGATCTCTGTGTAATCATTTCAAAGATCTCAGGAATTGAGAAAAAAAAGAGGTTTGTGAAGGCCATTTTCTGTAGGCAGTAATTGCTGCAAATTAACTTTTATGGTAGAGAATTGTAAGCCACACTTGGACAGATAAATATGGAAGAATAGCATCTTCTTGGCAGTTCGGTGGATTCACGTTCTTGTCAGTACACCAACTACAAAATCTCTTTCATTTAAATGAGAACGTGTTGAATGCCATTTAGCTCTTTGAAAATATTCATGCATTCTTGTGGAAAGTTCTAATGCCCATATTGAACTAGCTCAGGGGCTATGCTGCCAAACTCAAAGAGGAGAGGTTGGAGTGAACCATCTGTCCTCAGAATTTTGTGATAAGATCCGATCTACAGAGCAGCTTCAGATGTGGACGCTCCGACATGTGGAGAAGGTCTAGAAATCACAATTGCCCGGGCCACTCTGGACCAATCAAGAAGGAAGGGTGTATAGAAATTTGCCAGACAAGTCAATCCATATGGCATTTCCCAGTGGCCCTGGTTGGAAGCACTTCAAGGTGAAGCCTGAGTATTTTTTGTTTTCTGCATAGTCAAATAAGTCTATGTGGGAAACACCCTACATTCGGAAAATGTTTTGCACAATGTCGTCATGAAGGACCCATTGGGGTTTTCCTGAAGGACTCTGATTAGGGAGTCTGCCTGAACATTTTGAACACCTGGGAGATGAGTTAAGTTATCCGCAGGTCTCTAGCTATGAGACAATTCCAAATGTTCTGGGCTTCGTGAGACAATGGTCTGGACCTTGTTTCCCCTTACTTGTTGAGGTAGTACATGATTGTTGTGTTGTCTGTCTTCAAAAGCAGGAATTGTGTCTTGAAGGAGGGGAGAAAAGCTGTCAACACTGAGTGAACTGCTTGAGTAGATTGATGTGATAAGTCATCTCTCTCGAAGACCATGTACCCAAGTCCTGAAGATGATCCATGTGTACTCCCCATCCTAACAGAGAGGCACTTGTCACTACAGTCTGAGAGAGAACAAATTGGTAAAATGGCATCCCTTTAAGCAGATTTGTCAGAGAGCACCACCATTTCAGAGACTGCTTTGCTCTGGTAACTTTTTTTCTGGTAGATACAGTATCTGCCTGTGGATTCCTCACCTTCTGAATATCCCCTGCGCAGCAGCCAATCGGAAACTTTTGTTGCTCTCCATGCTGGCGAGGTCATCGCCACTTCATAGAGGGTACGAATCTGCTCACGACCCCGCTGACGTCCCTGGATCCATAATAGGGCCTCGTCGGCGTGATGACGTCAGTTCCGCCCTTTTTTCCGTGCCCTTCGAGGCACACGGACGGACCGACATAAACAGTAATAGTGTACATAGTACACAGCATTCAAAACAGCACACACAGTATGAAATCAATGCAATATGTAAGAACATATAAATACATCCATTAAAAATTTTTCAAATATACACTTAGCAGGTATAGAAGAGTGGACAACGGGGAGGCGGGTGGGTCAGTGAGGAATACACAGGCAGATACTGTATCTACCAGAAAAAGCTTTACCGAAGGTAAGTAACTTGTTCTTCTGATAGATACATCTGCCAGTGGATTATTCACCTTGTGAATAGAGTCCCACTGCAGTCCTCTCTCCGGAGGAGGGTGTTCACTCTGCTATACCAAGAAATCCTGGAGGACAGAGCGCGCAAAGTGGCCGTCCCTCCTCACCTCGGTATCCAAGCAGTAATGCTTCGCAAAAGTGTGGATGGAGGCCCAAGTCGCGGCTCTACAAATATCCTCTACAGGCACACCTCTAGCCAAAGCAGATGTTGAAGACTTTGCTCTAGTAGAATGAGCCCTTATACTCTCCGAAGGTTCCTTACCAGCCAGGGCGTAGCAGACCTTTATACACAGGAGAATCCACCTTAACAGCGCGCGCTTGTGCACCGCTTTTCCTTTTTTACAGCCAGCAAATCCGATAAAAAGCTGGTCGTTCACACGATAGCCTTTAGTCCTATCGAGGTAGAAACTCACCGCCCTCTTACGGTCTAGGCGGTGAAGCCGCTTCTCCTCCTTGGAATGGTGAGGGGGAGGATAAAAGGTTGGAAGGGTAATGGACTGCCCCAGATGGAAGGGAGTTACCACCTTAGGCAGAAAAGCAGCCCTGGTCCTGAGTACCATTCTCTCAGCATGAATGGTCAGGAATGGGGGTTTCGAACTAAGAGCTTGAAGCTCACTTACCCTCCTTGCCGAGGTAATTAACAGAAGTCTCATATTACAATTGTGTAAGGGTTCAAAGGGAGAACCCATCAAATAAGTTAACACAAGATTCAAGTCCCATTGAGGCACAATAAAAGGAGTTGGAGGGAATTTGTTGGTAAGACTTTTTATAAAACGTAACACAATAGGAGCTAGATGTATCAAGATACACTTTTGCGATTCTCAAATAGCGATTTTTAAGGAATCGCTATTTGAGAATTGCAAAATGGTATGTATGTAGAAATTCGCTATTTTTTAGCGATTTCCTAAAATTTCTTAATTGCAATTAGCAAATTGCTAATCGTAATTAAGGGATAATTTCCCATTCATTTCTATGGGCCAGGAGGCCCATAGGAATGAATGTGAAATTATTCTCAATTTGCGATTCGCAATTTGCTAATCGCAAATTGAGAATAATTTCAAGGGTGCAAGGGTGTCCAAAGGACACCCTGTTGCACCCCTGAAATAAGCATGGGTGCACATGTGGTGCACATACATGCCCTAAAGGCATATATGTGCATCACATGGCACTTCGAAAAATGCAAAAAATTGGCATTTTTTCAAGAAATTCGCAAATTACCACCAACTTGAAGTTGGTGGTAATTTGCGATTCCTTAGGGACAATTAGTAATTTTTTTTGCATCATACGCTGCATTTAAGGATTCGCAAATTTTCCGATTCCTTACATGCAATCGCAAAATAAGGAATCTCAAACTTGCGATTCGTTCTTTTGCACTAAAATTTGCTACATACATACAATTTTGCTTTAATGAGTTCGCAAACGCCGAAATTCTGCGAATTTCGGCGTTTGCGAACCCATTTGAGCTTCATACATCTAGCCTCAGGTGACTTAAATAAAGAAGGCTGGTCCGGCAAACAAAGGAATGCCGACAAGGCCGATAAATAACCTTTAACAGTCCCCACAGCAAAACCCTGCTGGGCCAAAGAAAGAGCAAATTGAAGTATGTTGGACAAACGAGCCCTCAAGGGGTCAATAGACTTCTCTCCACACCAGGAAACAAATTTGGACCACCTATAGGAATAGATCGACTTAGTGGAAAGACGTCTAGCTGAGAAGAATTACATCCACCACATCAGGCGGGAGAGAAAAAGAATTCAGGTTACACGTTCAATCTCCAGGCATGAAGGTGTAAGGACTGGAGGTGGGGGTATAGAACCTGCCCCTCTATCTGAGAGAGGATATCTGCCATGAGAGGGAGACGGAGCGGAGGGCACGAAGAGAGGTGGAGAAGATCTGTGTACCACACCCTTCTTGGCTAATCCGGGGCGACCAATATCACTTGGGCCCGGTCTTGGCGAATCTTCCTCAGAACCAGAGGAATCAAGGGTATGGGAGGAAACGCGTAAAGGAGTTGCGAACTCCAACTCAACTGAAACGCGTCCCCCAAGGCTCCCTGCATCGGATACTGGAGGCTGAAGAATGACAGGCAGTGGGCGTTCTCGTGAGTGGCAAATAGGTCCACCCGAGAAGTTTCCCACGTCCAGAAGACGTGACGAACCACCTCCGGATGAAACATCCACTTGTGGTCGGCTGAGAACTGCCGACTGAGATTGTCTGCACGAATGTTCAGAACTTCGGCCAGATGATTTGCCATCAGACAAATCTGGTGGTCCTGAACTCAGGACCAGAGACGCAGAGTTTCTCTGTGGAGAAGATGCGATCCCACTCCTCCTTGCTTGTTGATATACCATATCGTGGTCGTGTTGTCCGTCAGGACCTGAACCGACAGACCGCGAAGGGAAGGGAGGAAGCCTTGAGTGCCAAACGAATCGCCCATAACTCCGGAAGGTTGATGTGAAGCAACCTTTCCTCTGGAGACCAAAGACTCTTGATGTTCAGGTCCCCCAGATGAGCACCCCACCCTAGAGTGGATGCATCCATTATCACTATGGCAACCGATGGAGACAGATGAAAGGGCTTTCCTTGAAACAGATTGCCCTCTACGCTCCACCAAGACAGATCCGCTGCAGTTTCTCTGGAGATCCTCACAGACTCCCTGAGATCCCCGTTGTGCTGATACCACTGCTTGTGGAGGCACCACTGGAGTGCCCTCATGTGCCAGCGTGCATGGTTGACCAGGAGAATACAGGAAGCAAACAGACCTAGCAAGCGAAGGACCTTCAGGACTGGAACAACCGCTCGATTGTAAAATAAAGGATTAATTTCCTGTATGTCGTGAATCCTTTGAGGAGGAGGGAATGCTCGACAAATAGTTGTGTCCAGTACTGCACCTATGAACAGGTTACGCTGGGAGGGTACCAGGAGAGACTTGGGTACATTTCTCGAAAAAGCCAACCTGTACAACAACTGAGTTGTCTCTTGCAGTTGATGTAGCACCTTCTCTGGAGACTCTGCTTTGATCAGCCAGTCGTCCAGATAGGGGAAAACGGGGATCCCCGACCTTCTGGGATGTGCTGCCATCACTGCCATCACCTTGATAAAGACTCGAGGCGCAGTAGTAATTCCAAATGGAAGGACCACAAACTGGTAGTGCTGCAAACCCACTTGAAGCAGAGATACTTCCTGTGCGACTCCAGGATCGGAATATGAAAATACACATCCTGCAAGTCGAGCGACACCATCCAGTCTTCTTCCAACAGCGCTTGAAGAACCTGCGCAAGGGTGAGCATCTTGAACTTCTCTTGTTTCAGATAAAGGTTCAAGATCCTGAGATCCAGGATTGGACGCAACCTGCCATCCTTCTTGGGAATCAGGAAATACCAGGAGTAGCATCCCTGTCGCTTTCCTGCATCGGAACCACCTCTATCGCGCCTTTCTTTAACAAGGTCAGAACTTTCTCCTGTAGGAGACGGAGATGTTCTTCTGAGCAAGCCACTTGGCAATGAGGGTAATTCGGAAGAAATTCCCGAAAGGGGAGAGCATACCCATTTGCCACAAGATTGAGAACCCATTGGTCTTTAGTGACCGATTCCCAATCCCGCAGAAAATGGGTAAGCCGACCCCCCACAGGACCAATATGATTGATAATGGAGAATCTAGGGCTGCTTTGCTGCTGTGATAGAGGGTGAGGTATAAGAAGAGGAGGAGGAGGGTTGTTGACCTCGTGGACGACCTCTGCTTCTTCCCCTATAGGACTTATACAGCGTATTTGGTTGCTGCTGCTGCTGCTGACGAGGCTGCCCTTGCGAACGAATGGACGACTTCCCAAATCCTCTTTACCTTCTAAAGGATCCTCTAGATTGAGTCAGCAAGCCAAGTGATCTTGCTGTGGCCTTGTAATATTCGAATCTCTCAAGAGCGGCATCCGCCTTCTTACCGAAAAGTCCTGTCCCATCGAATGGCAAGTCAAACAGAGTAGCCTGCAGATCAGAAGAAAAGTCTGAAGACTTTAACCAAGCCCCCCTTCTTGTAGTTACTGCAGAGCCCATAATCCTTGCCACTGAGTCAGCCGTATCTAGGCCGCTCTGGATGACCTGACGTGCAGCAGCCTGGGTATCGTCCAAAACCTCCTAAAAGTTCTTCCTATTTTCATCAGACAGTTTCGGAAGCAACTGTTTAGAAGAATCCATCAAGGCATGGATATACTTTCCCATCAAACAAGTTGCATTTGTAGATTTTAGTGCCATGCTTGCTGATGAGAATACCTTTTTGGCAGACTGGTCAATGCGCTTTGACTCCCTGTCAGCCGGAACCTGAGGAAAAGCCCCTGAAGACTTCTTTGAGCAAGCCGCCTGAACTACAAGGCTTTCAGGCAAAGGGTGTGCCGATAAAAACTCTGGATCCTCGGGTGCCACCCTATATCTCCGTGCCACAGTCCTGGAGACCGCAGGTGCAGACAAAGGCTTCTTCCAAACCTCCAACAATGGCTCCAGAATTGCCTCATTAAATGGTAACAGAGGTTCAGACACAGATGAGGGAGAATGCAAGACTTCAGTCAGAAGATTGGACTTAAATTCCGTGGAAGGAAGATTAATGTCCAATAACTCCGCAGCCTTTCTCACCACCGTATGAAAGGCAAAAGGACTCATGGGACCAGCAGGTGCACCAGAGGGGTACATAGCCCTCGCAAAGACGCCATACATTGCGTTAAGGTAATGTGATGGGTCCTGACCTGGAGCCGGGAATGGAGGATAATTACCCGGCGTCGCCTCCAAAGCCGGTGTTCCTGGAGTCGGGCCAGCCGGCGCCGATAAAGGAACCTCCTTAGGCTGCTCCTGATCTTCATGCTCTGGCTCAACCTCACCAAGATCTGGAGAGTGAATTGAATCAGAGGGAGCCGACGTCGGAGATCGAAAGACCTTGACTTCGGAAGTCACTACCTTCACCGGTGAAGCCGGATCCGAATGCAAAGGATCGACATCATCTCTGTGATGCCGAGGAGAAGATGAGTTCGGCACCGGTTCTTTATCAGAGTGGCGTCTCGAAGAGTGCTTCTTCTTCTTATGTCTTTTTGACTTCGAATGGCCCGAAGCCGACTTCGAACCCGACCTGGATTCGGAACGAGACCTCGACCTCGATCTCGATCTTGATTTTCTTTTACTCTCCTTCTTTTCCTTCATCTTCATTTTTGCTATAAACAACTTCACCTCCCTTTCCTTCAATGTCTTCGGGTTCATCTTCCTGAAGCACGCACATTCTTCGACGTCGTGATCGGAAGACAAGCACCATACACAGTCCTGATGCGGGTCAGTGATGGACATTTGCTTCCCGCACTCCCTGCAGGGCTTGAAACCGGACTTTCTGCCCGACATCTTAGAAAGGAAACAAGAAGAACAGACGAGAACACTAGAAATAACAATGTAACTACGGAGAGTCCCAAAAAACCGTTGGCGTCGACGGCGCGGAAAAAAAGTAACTGACGTCATCACGCCGACGAGGCCCTATTATGGATCCAGTGACGTCAGCGGGGTCGCGAGCGGAGTCGTACCCTCTGTGACGTCGTCCATGACCTCGCCGGCGTGGAGAGCTACAAACGTTTCCGATTGGCTGCTGCGCAGGGGATATTCACAAGGTGAGGAATCCACTGGCAGATGTATCTATCAGAACTTGTCCTCACAATTGCCTGAGTACTGGTCCCATTGATCCTCAAGACAATCTTGTAGAGGTCTCCTGTGGAGACGGGTGTTGGTAGTCAGAAAAATACACAAAGACAGCAGAGAACAAATTACATTTCTAGAGGAGGTGAGAGACTTCCATGTGAGAGTAACACTTCAGATGGATTGATAACAGTCTATCCTCTGAAAGATACACTCTTGCTTGTTTTGTGTCAATGATGGCCTCTAAGTAATCTAGGGAATGTACTGAAGTAGAGGTTGATTTACTGTGATTGACATGCAGTCCTAATCAGTGGAGAAGATTGCTTGTCAACTGTAATTCGGTTGGGCATCTTGAGGTGTTGATGCCTTGATGAGCCAGTCGTCTAGATATGGGTAGACAAATATTCTAAGGTGTCCAGATACTCCTGCCATTCACTTTGAGAAAAATTCTTGGGGCATGTTGGATGCCAAATGGAAGCGTTTTGTACTGGTAATGATTGTGACCTACAACAAACCCTAGAATTTGCTGTGCTTCTTGGCTACTAGAACGTGAAAGTATACATCCTGGAGGTCTATCTAACTCAGCCAGTCTCCCTGGTGTATTTGGGGATAGATCTTATGCAGTGGAAGCTATGAAAACATTTCTCTTCGAATCCATTTGTTGGCTAGTTTTAAATTGAAAATGGTCTAAATCTGTCCTTTGGGCCTTTCTTTTTCACCAGAAAATAGTGGGAATTTATCCCTGTGCCTTGTTATTTGGGAAGAACAGTCTCCACAGCATGCTTCTGCATAAGGATGTTCACTTCTGAAGATGTGAAGATGCTTATTAGATGTTTTTTTGGGGATATTTGGCAGAGGACTGGTAAACCTGATGCAATACCCATTCAATACAATATTGTCATTTGTGATAGAAAGCCACTTTGTCAGGAAATGAGAAATACTTCACCCTATTAGAGTGCGCAACAAAAGCGGAGTACGTATAGATTCATTTTTTAGAGCCTGCTGTAGGCTTTCCCCGTTTATTGTCCTGTTGGCTAGCTTTTCCTTTGAGGTGGTGACTTTGTGGTTGTTGTTTGATAAGGCTTGTAGGTGTGCTTTCTTTGCTCTTTTTGTTTCTCGAGACCTACTGCCTTCAGGGTCTCCATCATGGACTTCATCCAAGCTATTTCATCATTGGTTTGTCTGCTGAATAAGGTGCATCCTAAGAAAGGAAGATTAATAATCCTTTGGTGGGATTCATGTTTAAGGGCTGTAAGACGAAGCAAGAGTGCCTTCTTAGGGCCACACCATGACAGTATTCGTGGGATGCCTATAATGACAAATCAGCATCACTAATTATTTGGATGGAGAACAACATGACCTCATTAACCAACTTGAGGAAGTCCTCTCGTTGATCTCTAGGGCGGTCTTCTGCAAATATTTGTAAAGACTCCCACAATGATCTGCCATATCTTTCCGGGAGGGCCGATGCACTTGCTGCTTTCATGATGGTGGCAGCTGTACCACAAACGTGGTGCCCCACTGAATCTAACTTCTTACTCTCTTTGTCTGGTGGTACTGTAGACGGACGAGTGGTGGAATGTTGTTTCTTTGCTGCAAGGATGAACACAGAATCAGGGGGAGGGTCTGAGCAGAGAAACAGTGGGTTGAATACTTCTTGTGTAGCCTAGATAGATCAGATTTGACTGAAGCCGATGGGAGGAACAGCTAAATGGCTGGTTCCAATCGGCCCAGGACCGATGGTAGGAGGCTGTCTGGATGCAGATCGGCGGTGAAGCATCCCGAAAATTAATTATGTAGATGGTGTGGGAGCCAGCATTAGGATGTTCAATTTTGCTGTGCCTCTCACCAGTACCTCCTGAAAACTGTTTTTGTCATCCACTGGAGAGACCCTTGGCTGGAAGAAGATGATGATTAATAGGTCAAATGAAGTCTTGACCATGTTCTAGACCAGGACGCATGATGGGAATGTGTGCATCTAGAGGATAGTCGTGATGAAGAACACCACAACCCGTGACAATGCTTGGAATGTGGCAAACAATGAATAAATCAGGAATGCGATAGTCACGGTATGAAGACACAGGCCTTGGAGTACAGACACAACAGTTTGTGGTTATGGAAGAGATGCCTTCGATGGAGGTGGAAGAGGGGCCGGAGGAGGTGGATGAGGCAGAGTTTGAGGAGGAGGGTTAGGTGAAACGTGCCACCTAGATAGGTGACAAGGAACTATATATTCTGGAGTAATCAGTCAGGAGATGATGGGAGACATCTACATTGTCTTCACTTTTCCTGCAAGCCTAGATTGTCTTGACATCAACGTTTATTTTCAACTGTGTCTTGACGTCGACATACTCCTCGAAGTTGTACTTCTCATGCGCCTCAGAGTCGTAGTCTCCTTCGACCTTCTATGTCTCGATGTAGAACATCATCAACTCTTCGTTGCGAACCAAGCCCTCAATGGCAAACATGTGGGAATTGTACATTGTCTTTATGTCAATGCTCTCGACGTAGACCTAGAACAACATTGTTTTTGAAGTGGGCTTTTCATTTTGGATCTCCCATGCCTTAAGTCCTCAGAGGAAGGTGGAAGAGTACTCTTCACTCTCTGGATATCCCACCTTCTAATTGTGCCTGCTGCCTGCATCTCTCTTCTCTACCTTGGAGGCGAATCGTCTCCCTTTTCATTAGGGTGTGCTTAGAAAACTTCCTGCAGTGTGGACATCTGTCAGAAACACTACTCTCCAGAAAGGAGATGATGCAGCCAATATGTCCTACTTGGCCTACTCTCTTCCACAGGCAGGACACTTGTCAAATAAAGATGGCATTATTTGGCCAATGGGAAACATTTCTGTCAGAAAAAGACAGAAAAACACTGGGACTAATAAAATCTGTTGCGTGAAACAGTTGTCAATAATTTCCTAGGGAGATTTTAGATGAAAAAAAGCCAAAAAGGCCAAGCTCAGTGGTCCAACAACCTGTAACCAGGAACCGGAAAAAAGAACTAAAGCAACTGCCATCTGCTAGGCATGATGGGATACTAGTGGACTCTGGGCCTTTAACCACGCAGACGCTGTATTTCACATTTACATAATGGCAGTCTAGTGGGGTACACTGTCCTCTTTTCCTTTCTAATTTTAAAAAGGGTATGTAAAAGAGATTTAAGTAGTCAAATAACCTTTTTCCATTTAATTGGCCTTAAATTCATATGTACATATGTATTCATTATACTTTGTTTAAATGCAATCTGCAGGAATTTGCCATTATAGCCTTGCTTATAGGCTGCACAATATTCATGTCTTCAATGTTTCTCCAGGCCTTCCTGAAAGGCGTTCACTATACTTAAGAAGGCATATTATGAAAAGTACTATTCAGTGCTTATGACTAGCAATAGAGATCCTCCAAGAGAGAACTACCATTACAGGAAATATTTTTTTTTCTCCTGCATTGGATCTTACACAGATTAACATGCCTAAAGCATACTGAATGAATGAATGAAAAAGACTTACAGAGCGCACTACTGCCTGGAAGCATCTTGCACTAGAAGCCTGAGCAAGGATTCAGTCAGCTGAGATGAGAAAATCAGAGAGTTAACAGGAAGGCCTTTATGAGTTTCCTAAAAGCAGTGTGGTTTTCAGTAAACTTATAACTAGATGCATTGAGTTCTAGTGTTTTGCTAGAAAGTAGGAAAAGGCTTTACCTCCTCACCAGCTGCATCTGAACTTAAGAGCCATCCCCTCTTTCTTATTGTAAGATCTCAGATGACGAACAGGGGTATACCACTGAAATCTCATTGCAAAAAATCTGGGATCAGAATTGTTCAGCATTTTGTGGCCAAACACAGTGCTCTGAAAATGGCCCTTTTTCAAAACTAGTAGTCAGTGAAACTCAAGTTGTTCTTTGGTATCAACTGGTGCCTTGGCGCATTAAGAATGAGGCATGCCACTTGAAGTCTACATTGCAGTGCCTGGCTAACCCTCAAATACAAAGCAATGTAATAATCAAGTAGAGAGGTAACTAAAGCCTGAACAAATATCCTGCATGATGCAATGGAGATGAATGAAAATATTTTCTTTAATACCCGGAGAATATCAATACAGCTGCCCATACTTTTGTTAACAAGAGTAGACAAACAACTCCCAAATTCTTTGGAGAATCAACTGGCACTGAAAGGGCACGTAACTCCTCTGGCCACCAAGCATTCACTCAAAAAGTTGTGCTCCAGCAAACAACTAAACATGTCTTTCTGCAGTTCAGCTTAAGGCAGTTGGATTTCACCCAACTGCAAAATGCCCAATCTGGAAAAATGGCATGAACTGAGTGAATGTCACCAGAGATAGAGATCTAATAAGGCTGACCAGTGGAGACACATAGAGATAAAAGAGGGTAGGGCTCAAGGAGGAAGAGCCTTGAGGATCATCACATTGCAGCAAAAAGAAATGAACTATAAAGGGGTGACTAGCAAACGTGTGAGTTCTGTTTGACAGAGAAGAATGTGGAAGGCCTTGCTGTTGATTCCAAGTTGAGCCAGACAGGTCACTAGTACGGAGTGGGACATAATGTCAAATGCTGCTGAGACGTCCAACAGGGCAGTAGAGCCCCCTGATGTAATGGTCGGCACCCGCAAGTGGCGGCACCATACTCTGGCCACCTCTGAAACATGATATGGACGTAACCAAGACATTGTTTTGATCAATTGCTCCATAACTCCTGATTCAGGGCTCTCTCTAAGATTTTAGCAGGTAGAGGCAGCAGGGATGTGGCCTGTAGTTTTTAAGTCCCTTACGGTCTAATGCAGACCTTTTTAGGAGCAGAATCACAGTGGCCTTCTTCCAGACCTCAGGAAAACTCACACGTCTACAATGGTGTTGAACAAAGCAGAAAGAAAAGTGTACTAATGTCTTATGAAAGCTGAAAGATTTGGGGAGGGCTAGTGTCCGTAGGTGCACTGGATTTAAATGTATGAAGTAAATCCAGTTCAGTGAGAGTAGAGATTTTCCCAAGCGCATTGGCATGGCAAGTTTTAGAACCTTACCTAAGATAATAATGGGAGTCAGGCGAATTCTCACCCTGGAACTCCATATAAATGTTTCCATTTTTTTCTGCAAGAAATGACCAATTGATTGAACAAATTCTGTAATATATTAGTTGTAGAGTGAAGAGGGGAATTGAGCAGGTTTGTTACCACTGCAAAAAATTATTTTACAGGTGTTCTGAGCAACTTCAATTTGATGTGTGAAGTACTGAGACTTTTCCTTGAAAATGACCAATTTACAATCTAGTATTGCTTATAATAGGCAATTGTATCATTAGGTACATAGGCCTTTCTTCATATTTGTTCTAAACGTCTACATTTCTCTTAGGGATTTTTAAGATTATCCAGAAACCATGGGGAAAGATGCGTCCTCCTTCTTTGATTAACCTTATAAAATGGGGCTAACAAATCTAAAGACGATTTGATCCATTTTGAGAACTCAGATGCTGCCAGATGCACATTAGAAGGACAAGGAAGCAAATCAGCTGTGTGAGCACCTGTAAAGTTGGTCTGATTCATTTTGCGCCATGAATGAATATATCTCATGCAGCAAAGTAGAGTGAATTTCATAACCAAGGCAGGTACTATGATCCAAAAAACCACAGCAAGGTGATCAGACAAAAAAGCACGGAGGGTAGGTCCCATCTGTAAAGCATGGCTGTTGGAAAAATAATATCCAACGTTTGCGTTCCTATATGCTTATCGCCTTTAATCTACTGTGTAAAACCAAAAGCAGACATTGCTCTCGGTAGACAAAACCTGTTGCACACTAAATTAAGAAAGTACAGAACAAAGAGATGTCTCGATGGACATATAAAAGTTCAAGTTTCCATCGTTAAAGAAAAGGGGACCACCAGTATTTCGGCTCCTCTTTTATTGCTTATGCATAGCCAGCCGACACGTGTTTCGTCGCAAAGAAAATACAATACTTCCGCGACTCCTCAGGGCTGGGGAGGATACAAATTAAAGATGGAGTGCATGGTAACGTTACGGTGAACACTGCGGTTTCTTTAGTGACTGCATTTGGTGAAAGTGCAGGGTGTAAGTGGATTCTGTGACAATAAACAGCAAAATTGTAGTGGATGCACACAACACCGACCCTCCTTCCAGTGTGGATGTAGAAGGTGTAGACGCAGGTAGGAAAGTGGTTCGGCTGTGGGTACGTATGTGACATGGTATATTATTGTATCTACACAATTAAAACATCCTATCAAAGTGACGTAAGAAAGAGGGGGGAGGGGAAGGAAACAAGTGAAGGTATAGGATGCGAACGTGTAAGGTTGAAAAGTCCCTGTTCTAATGAAGCATAAATGTCAAGGGTTCCTGACATGTGTGTATACAGAACAGTTCCTTCTTTGTGACAAGAAGTGTGCATCCTACCTGTAGCTAACGGGTGCTGAACCACAGGTCTATAGCGTTAACAGAAAGAAGGAAACAAAAGGGGAAAGAAAGTAAAACTACGTGGTAATAGAGAGAGGAGTAGACATCGCAGACTCGAGTGGAGATTGTGTCTGCACTACGGTATTTGCGGGGTAAATGTAAAAAAAAAAAAAAAAGGGGGGACATCACCGCTGTGCCGGTGATAATTCCGACTCGGCCCCGCTCGAGACCAGGTTAAGTGCTTTCAAATCGTCGTCGTACGTGGTTCAGTTTTAATAATGTCCAGAGAGCATAGGGAGATGCTAGAAGGGACAGAAGAACAAGTTACTTACCTTCGGTAACGCTTTTTCTGGTAGATACAATATCTGCCTGTGGATTCCTCACCTTGTGAATATCCCCCTTGCGCCAGCAACGTTAGGAAAATTCTTCGTAGCACGCCGGCGTGGACGACGTCATAGGAGCACGGCATCGCGCGCGACTCCGTCTGACGTCACCGACTCCATATAAGGCCCACGTCGGCGTGATGACGTCAGTTCCGCCCTTTTTTCCGTGCTTTCGAGGCACCCGGACGGACCAACGAGTACATATATATATATATATATACACAATGTACACAGTACATGCAAATCAAAAGCAATTAAAGTGCAAAACGATACAAAATCAGATAAAACCATAATTACATTTGCACATAAACCCAGGTATAGCAGAGTGGACAACGGGGAGGCGGGTGGGTCAGTGAGGAATCCACAGGCAGATATTGTATCTACCAGAAAAAGCGTTACCGAAGGTAAGTAACTTGTTCTTCTGATAGATACATCTGCCGTGTGGATTCCTCACCTTGTGAATAGAGTCCCACAGCAGTCTCCACTCCCGGAGGAGGGTGTCCACTCTGCTACACCAGGAAATCTTGGAGAACAGAGCGCGCAAAGTGGCCGTCCCTCCTCACCTCAGCATCCAAGCAGTAGTGCTTCGCAAAAGTGTGGAGAAAGGCCCAAGTCGCGGCCCTGCAAATGTCCTCAACAGGAACACCTCTAGACAATGCAGAAGTAGCAGACTGCGCTCTAGTTGAATGAGCTCTAATACCCTCAGGAGGGTCCTTACCCGCCAGAGAGTAGCAAATCTTGATGCAGAGAATAATCCACCAGGAAAGTGTGCGCTTGTGCACCGATCTGCCCTTCTTGCAGCCAGCAAAACCCACGAAGAGCTGATCGTCTATTCGATAGTCTTTAGTCCTATCAAGATAGAAACTAACCGTTCTCTTCGGGTCCAGGCGATGAAGCCTCTCCTCCTCCTTGGAAGGGTGTGGGGGAGGATAAAAGGTAGGAAGGGTAATGGATTGACCTAGGTGGAAGGGAGTAACCACCTTAGGCAGAAAAGCAGCCCTGGTCCTAAGAACCATTATTTCAGCATGGATGGACAAAAACGGGGGCTTGGAACTAAGAGATTGAAGCTCACTTACCCTCCTTGCCGAGGTAATTGCAACTAAGAAGACCGTCTTAAAAGAAAGAAGCCTCATTGGACACTTGTGTAAGGGTTCAAAAGGCGAACCCATCAGATAGGTTAACACAAGATTCAAGTCCCAATGAGGCACAATGAAAGGAGAAGGAGGGAACCTATTAGTGAGTCCCTTTAAAAACCTCAATACCACAGGAGCTTAAAAAGAGAGGGCTGATCCGGCAAACAGAGAAATGCCGATAAGGCCGAAAGGTAACCTTTGACAGTGGCAACAGCAAACCCTTGCCGTGCCAGAGAAAGAGCAAACAACAAGATATCAGATAAATGAGCCTTTAACGGGTCAACACCAAGATACAAACTTAGACCACCTATACGAATAAATGGACTTGGTGGAGTCACGCCTGGCAGAAAGTATGACATCCACCACATCGTGAGGGAGAGAAAGAATTCAGATTGCCCCGTTCAATCTCCAGGCATGAAGGTGTAATGTCTGGAGGTGGGGGTGTAGAACCTGCGTCTCCATCTGAGAGAGGAGGTCTGCCCTGAGAGAGAGACGGAGCGGCGGGTGAGAGGAGAGGTGGAGAAGATCTGTGTACCACACCCTTCTTGGCCAATCCGGGGCGACCAATATGACTTGGGCCCGGTCTTGGCGAATCTTCCTCAGAACCCGAGGAATCAAGGGTATGGGAGGAAACGCGTAAAGGAGCTGACCTCCCCAGCTCAACTGAAACGCGTCCCCCAATGCTCCTTGCATCGGATACTGGAGACTGCAGAATGACGGGCAGTGAGCATTCTCGCAAGTGGCGAACAGATCCACCCGAGGAGTCCCCCACATCTGAAAGATGTTGCGGACAACCTCCGGGTGAAGCCTCCACTCGTGGTCGGCAGAGAACTGCCGACTGAGAATGTCCGCACGTACGTTCAGGACTCCGGCCAGATGATTTGCCATCAGACAAATCTGGTGGTCCTGAACCCAGGACCAGAGACGCAGAGCCTCTTTGCAAAGACACCACGACCCTACTCCTCCCTGCTTGTTGATGTACCACATCGCGGTCGTGTTGTCCATCAGGACCTGGACCGACCGACCGCGAAGGGAAGGGAGGAATGCCTTGAGCACCAGACGTACGGCCCGCAATTCTAGAAGGTTGATGTGAAGCAACCTTTCCTCCGGAGACCAAAGACCCTTGACCTCCAGATCCCCCAGATGTGCACCCCACCCTAGAGTGGATGCATCCGTTATCACCGTGGCCACCGATGGTGGAAGCTGAAAAGGCTTTCCTTGAGACAGATTGCCTTCCACGCCCCACCAAGACAGATCCGCCGCAGTTTCTCTGGAGATCTTCACTGACTCCCCGAGATCTCCATTGTGTTGATACCACTGCCTGCGGAGGCACCACTGGAGTGCCCTCATGTGCCAGCGTGCATGGTTGACCAGGAGAATGCAAGAAGCCATCAGACCGAGCAGGCGAAGGACCTTCAGGACCGGAACAACCGCTCCATTGTGAAATAAAGGAATCATTTCCTGAATGTCGCGAATCCTTTGCGGAGGAGGGAATGCACGACATACAGTAGTGTCCAGTACCGCACCTATGAACAGGTTGCGCTGGGAGGGCACCAGGTGAGATTTGGGCACGTTTATCGAAAAACCCAACCTGAACAACAGCTGCGATGTCTCTTGCAGGTGATGAAGCACCTTCTCGGGAGACTCCGCTTTGATCAGCCAGTCTTCCAGATACGGGAATACAGGTATACCCGACCTCCTGAGATGTGCCGCCACCACTGCCATCACCTTGGGGAAAACTCGAGGCGCAGTAGTAAGACCAAATGGAAGGACCGCAAACTGGTAGTGTTGCGATCCCACCGTAAATCGGAGATACTTCCTGTGCGACTTCAGGATTGGGATGTGAAAATACGCATCCTGCAAGTCGATTGACACCATCCAGTCTTCTTCCAACAGCGCTTGAAGAACCTGCGCAAGAGTGAGCATTTTGAATTTCTCCTGCTTGAGATAGAGATTCAAAATCCTGAGGTCCAGGATTGGACGTAACCTGCCATCCTTCTTGGGGATCAGGAAATACCGGGAGTAGCACCCCTGACCCCTTTCCTGCTCTGGAACCACCTCTATCGCACCTTTTTTGAACAAAGCCAGGACTTCTTCCTGCAGGCGAACAAGGTGGTCCTCCGAACAAAAACCCTGGCAAGGAGGGTAATTGGGAGGGAACTCCTGGAAAGGAAGAGCATACCCATTCTCTACAAGATTGAGAACCCAAAGATCTGATGTAACCAATTCCCAATCCCGTAGAAAATGAGTAAGCCGACCCCCCACCGGAGCCACATGATCCAGAATGGCGGATCTAGGGCTGCTTTGCTGCAGAGGGAGGGGGTTGGTTATTAGAGGAAGAGGTGGAGGAGGAGGAGGCCTGGCGTCCACGACCACGGCCCCTTTGCTTTCCTCTGTAGGTTTTATACAGAGGATTCTGACGCTGCTGCTGCTGCTGCTGTCCTTGGTTGTAGGGACGAAAATTGGATCTGCCAAAACCCCTGAACTTCCTAGCCGCAGAGCCCCTTGTCTGAAGGCCCAAAGACTTCGCCGTAGCCCGGCTGTCTTTGAATCTCTCCAGAGCTACGTCAGTCTTCTTGCCAAAGAGGCCTGTCCCATCAAATGGCAAGTCCAACAATGTAGACTGAACATCAGAAGAAAAATCGGAGGACTTAAGCCATGCGGCCCTTCTTGTTGCAACAGTAGAGCCCATGATCCTGGCAACAGAGTCCACCGTGTCCATACCACTCTGTATAACCATACGAGCTGCAGCCTGAGTATCAGCAACCACCTCGTTAAAATTCTTCCTATCGTCCTCTGGAAGCTTAGAAGAAAGTTGTTTAACAGAGTCCATCAACGCATGAACGTATCTCCCAAAAAGGCAAGTAGCATTGGTGGACTTCAAGGCCATGCTACCCGAGGAGAAAATCTTTTTAGCAGACTGGTCCAATTTCTTAGAGTCCTTGTCTGCCGGCACCTGAGGGAAAGAGCCCGCAGCCCTGCTGGAACAGGCGGCCTGCACTACCAGACTCTCCGGTGCAGGATGCGAGGAAAGAAATTCAGGGTCATCAGGAGCCACCCTGTAACGCCTTGCCACTGACCTGGAAACCGCAGGAGCAGACAAAGGTCTCTTCCAGACCTCCTTAATTGGTTCAGTCAATGCCTCTGTAAAAGGAAGTGTAGGCTCCACAACTGAAGAAGGCGAATGCAAAACTTCCGTAAGGATGTTGGGCTTGTATTCAACTGTGGGCAAAGTCAAGCCTAGCAAATCTGCAGCCTTCCTAATAACAACATGATAGTGTGCTAAGTCCTTAGATGGAGTATCTGAAACGGATGGCAAACCCCACTCAGGAGAAAGTTCCAGGCCACTTGCGTTTTGAAGGTCCTCAAAACAATCCTCCTGATCTTGCAACTCTCCTTCCTCAACCTCGGAGTCCACGTACTCCTTCTCCTCTAAGAGGCGTTGTGCCCTGCGCCTCGACCATTCCATGCGGACCGAAGTCGATGGATCCGGCAACGACTCCGACGGCGCCGGAGCCGACGTCGAGCGAGGAGCCTGAGGACGGGAAGCACCACGATCCGAATCACCATGAAGCCGATCCGGAGTCGGCGAAGCCGCATGCGAAGTCGACGACCTCGGCGGCGCCGAACCGAGCCAAGGAGTACAAGGCGTCGGCATAAACGGCATAAAGGGGGCCGGGGCATAAGCCTGGGGCACACCCAAATTGAAAGACAAAGGACCCATGGGACCAACAGGTGCACCAGTGGGGTACATTGCCCTCGAGTAAACTCCAAACATGGCGTTTAAAAACTGCGAGGGATCCTGACCTGGACCTGGAAAGGGTGGGTACGAACCCAACGGCCGCTCCGAAGGAGGCTGATCCGGCAAAGGCGCACCCTGGCCCTCTTGTTCTTCAGGCTCCACAACCGGAGTCGGTGCTCGAGGAACCTCTTCTTCATGCACCGATGAATGGTGCGACTCCAGATCCTGTTCCAGCTCCTGAACTGGAGAACCAACGTGAGATCGAGCCGGAGAAGGAGACACGAAGTCCTTGTGATGTTTACGTGACTTCTTCCTCGAATCCGAAGACTCCTTGCCAGAGTGGTGTCTGGAGTGATGTTTACTCCTCTTATGCTTCTTTCACGAGGAGCTCGAAGCATGGCCCGAGGCCGACTTGGATCCGGACCTCGACCTCCCTCTGGACCTCGACCTCTCTCTGGACCTTGATCTCTCTCTCGACCTCGACCTCGCCTTCACCCTCGAAGCCAACCTCGACTTCGACCGCGACAGCTGTCTCGACTTCGAGCGCCTGGACACCGACCTCGAAGACCTTCCGGCTTCTCTTTCTTTCACCTTTGCTAGCAGAAGCTTCGCCTCCCGCTCTCGCAAGGCTTTGGGGTTCATCTTGTCACAGGAATGACAGTTCTTAACATCGTGACCCGAACCAAGACACCACAGACAGTCGGAATGCGGATCGGTGATCGACATCATCCGGGAACAGGAACCAAATTGTTTGAAACCTGTCTTCCTCGACGACATCCTCGGCGAAGAAGTGAATTCCAACAGAGAAACTGTGACAGCTAAACAGAGAAAAGATACAAAAGTATCGCAGAAGATCCCAGAAACCGTTAGCGTCGACGACGCGGAAAAAAGGGAACTGACGTCATCACGCCGACGTGGACCTTATATGGAGTCGGTGACGTCAAACGGAGTCGCGCGCGATGCCGTGCTCCTATGACGTCATCCACGCCGGCGTGCTACGAAGAATTTTCCGAACGTTGCTGGCGCAAGGGGGATATTCACAAGGTGAGGAATCCACACGGCAGATGTATCTATCAGAATAAGGGGTTCAAAATCAGGGGACTGTGTCCAATTCAAGGATTACATGTCTGTAGTGCCCAAATCCTCGCAATTTTGAAAAGGGGTTATACTAGCATCTTACCTACAAACTGGGATAATAATGCAGTGGGATAACTTCTGTAATAGATTGTTCGGAATGGTATATGCGTCCACTTGGTGAATCATGGGGAGTGTGGAGACTCCTCAATAATAGAAACCCTGGAGCAGTAGTAGGTAGACCCAGGAACATATTGCAAAGAAAATAGGAAAGAAAAAAGCAAGAGCGTAAGTTTATAGGCTCTCGCTGGTCACGATGGTACATTTGTGTTTGTATCAGATCGGTAGATCGATCATGATCTATTTGGTCTCTCTACTGGGTGTCAATCGATTTATGCGTTTGCTACGCCCTACGTTATTCTTTTAATCTAAATATTAGAATAGCAATGGGAGTGAAATTCGATCATCTCTTACCCGTGGTGCGGGGAAAAGCCGGCAGGATGAGTGCTCCTGTGAGAATTTCCGGGAGCGGACACGTGATGTCGACCCAGAAATGATTAAATAGCCAGAAAAAGGTCCCAAATTGAAGTGACTAGAGCGTCACTTCTACCGGAAGTAGAGTGCGAATTCCCTCATCCTCGTATCTCCTAGTGACGGTGTAAAATAGAAGCGAGCCATGAAATTGAAAGAAGGGGAACTGTACTTAGAAAGAGAGACGAATGCATGCACAAGTCTTATTGGCTATAAGTCGTGCGTTGCGCACATCGCATGCAGGGAGAAAACAAACGATCAAGCAACAAATCTACAGTTGTGCAATCATATAGTTGTCTTATCGATTCAATTTGTGAATATGCATAAGTCTACATTTTCATTCTGTAGTCATCTTTAGAAACATACTTTTCCTTTTAGGGTCACTTGGTGCAGGTTAACACAATTCAGCGTAACACATCTTGTAAACAACATTTCAAAAGCCACAATTATTGATCGTATTATGTGCCGATTGTGGATGCATAACCATTATATATGAAATTATAAGTGTTGAGATAGGTTTACATTTTAAGGGTCACCCTTACGAGACCACTCTATATAGTTAATATGACATAACCTCATGTAAGACTCATTGAGGGTACATATGAAGTGGAGGAAGGTTTGGTTACGATTTCAGAGTACATTTGTTATTTATATGGTCAAAATACAGAGAATGACAAATGCTAATGTGTGTGCTCGAAACAGAGATAATTGACCCCACGATTTATGTTATTGAGGGAGAAATGACAGGAGAACGTGTTCAGTTAGTCCCCCAGGAAATATTGCATCTCCTGGTCAAAATTCAAACCATGATCCACCGTCCGGAGGCGGAGAATCCACATTGCTTCCAGGCGTCTCAGTTTCAATTCTCTGTTTCCGCCCCGTATTCCCGGTGGTACTGTTTCAATCCTAAAAAAGGAAATCCGTTTATCCATACTTTGGTCATAGCATGCAGCCGCATGCAGAGCTACCGGATACCTGGGATCTTGTTTATGGATAGCTCTAATGTGTTCAGCTATTCTTTCTTTGAGAGCGCGGATGGTGCTGCCCACATAAAATTTCTTACATACACACTCGATGATGTATACTACAAAGCGTGTGGTACAATTGATGTTGGTCCTGATAACATATTTTTCTCCTTTTGTGTTGTAAAATTCGTTTGTTTTGTGTTTAGCCCACCGACACATAGAACAGAACCCACATTTGAAAAAGCCTGTGTTTCGTACTGTTAGCCAGGTGTCAGTTGTAATACCTCGGGGAATTGTGGGACTAAGTCTGTTTCTTAGAGTCCTGCCCCTTCTGAAAGTTATCTGTGGATATTCTCCTATGTAGTCTTGGATACTTTTGTTTGCTCAGAATATTCCAGTGTTTAGTGAAGCTCCTACAAAGTGATCGGTGTTGGCTATTAAAGTCAGATATCATTCGGATTGTTGTGGAATCGGTTTTTGTGTCTGTATGTTTCATCCTGAGTGCGTCTACTCTTTTGATTTTCTTAACCCGAGCAGTTGCTCTGTTAAGTAAGTCATCTGGGTAGCCTCTTTTTTTGAAACGTACCTGTATTTCCCTCAAATTTTCGTTAAAGTCTTTGTCATCACTACAGTTTCTACGTGCTCTTAAGAATTCGCCAAATGGAATAGTACTGATCTCGTGGGGTGGATGGGCACTGCTAGCGTGTAGAATCGCATTGCATGCAGTACTTTTTCTAAAAAGTTTGCTGTTTAACTTGTTGTTGGAAATATAGATTTCCAGGTCCAGGAATTCAACTCTGTCTAAGCTGGCTTCAATGGTGAAACTCATGTCCCATGTGTTGTGGTTCAAATGTTTGTGAAAATCCATCAAATGTTCATGTGTACCGGACCAGATTAATAGACAATCATCTTTGTATCTTCCCCAAAATACTATAGAGTCTATAAACGTCACACCTTTTGTGCCCCAAATCAGGTCTTTTTCAAGTGCACCCATAAACAAATTTGTGAAAGAAGGGGAAAATTTAGAACCCATGGCGACACCTTTTATTTGTCTATACCATGAGTTGTTGAACATGAACACATTGTTCCTCAAGATGAGTTCCATCAAAGATACCAGAATATTTGTATGTTGCCACATTGTGGCCGGTCGATTTTGTAAAGTCTTAGTTACTACTTCCAATCCTAGATCTGGTTTAATGCTAGTGTACAGTGCTACCACATCCATGGTTGCTAGAATGTTACCTGGTTGCCACTCTAGGTCAGAGAGTATACTCAATATATGTTTCGTGTCTTGAATAAATGATGGTAGGTTGCATACCAGGGGCCCTAAGAATAGGTCTACATACTCCGCCAATCTCTCTGTTGGTCCCCCTATACCCGATATAATGGGTCTACCAGGGGGAAAAGGGAGGTGTTTGTGTACCTTGGGCAAGGTATAAAGCCAAGGGTATGAGGGTTTGAATATTTTCAAATAAAGATATTCATCTTCATTGATTAAGCCTTCCTCTTTCCAAGTTAGAAGGAATCTATTGATGAGAGTAGTGAGAGATGCTATGGGGTTGTGGTCGAGGCACTCATAACATGTAGTATCTTGTAGTTGACCTAGTATTTAATCTTGGTAATCTTTCTAGTTCATAATGACAACATTACCCCCCTTATCCGCTTCTCTAATAATAATGTCTTGATCTTCGATAAGGGTATTTAGGGCGGCCCATTCTCCTGTTGTTAAATTGTCCTTATATCTAAAGGTACATAGGTTTTTCTTATTGTCCAATTTTTCTATATCCTCCAGTACACGTTTGTGGAAGTTGTCTATAGAGTTACCCCCTGGTAAGGTAGGGATCCATTTGGATTTAGACTTTAGCCCACTTACGATGCTGTAGTCGGACTCAATGTTGAGTTCTTCTAGTAATTTTTCCATGTCATATGGAGTTTGTTCTTGATCAGTTTAAGAGAGTAAGAGCTGTGTGGTTTGAATATCGTTAATTGTTAAGACACCAGGTTCAAACTGAGTCGGGATGTTAGTAGAAGTTTTATTAGACATATTTTGGTTGAAAAAATGCTTTTTCAGTTTTAAATTACGCACAAACTTGAACAAATCAATCTTCAATCTACAGATGTCAGTGTTAGCGAAAGGGTTGAAATTCAGACCTTTACTTAGAAGGGAGATTATGTTGGGGGTCAAAGTCTTGGATGATAGATTAATAACCTGTACCTCCCCCTCTTCTGTGTCAGTTATTTCTGGTTGTTCCCAGATCCGTTTGAACCTGGTGTCTTAACAATTAACAATATTCAAACCACACAGCTCTTACTCTCCTTAACTGATCAAGAACAAACTCCATACGTCTGTCACCTGATAAATGAAACCAGGGGTCAGTTGAGCAGAGGGGACCAGATGGTCAATCACCATGGTGATGCTAGCCCCTGTGTCTCTGTATGCCTCAACTCTCTGACCATTGATAAGGGGCTCTTGTCTATACTTCCCCAAAATGTGGGAACCAGTAGTGAAGTTGGCAAACCCCATGCCAGTCTCACAGACAAGAGTTGTGTTAGGGGACCTGGCTAGGCCAGGGTCCACCTGGTTTCCCAAAGTAATGCCCACCACATTCTTGAGGGCGCTCCCACCACCTGGGGGATTACCACTAGTGGTAACAGGAGGTCTGGGAGAAGTACCTGGGGGTATATTCTCCTTATTGTTGTTGGCCTTGGGGCAACTGCTGTCACTTTTATAATGGCCTACCTGTTTGCAGGTATGACAATAAGGTTTCTTATGTGTTGGGAGAAGTATGGGACCCACCCTTTTCAGAGGATTTTTGGGGCCCTGTGGTTTGATCAGAAGATTTATTCCCACCCTTCTCTTGAGGCTTGGTTGATTCCTTCTTTTGGTCACCACCCTGGTTCTTAGGCCTGACCCTGGTTCTGACCCATTTGTCTGCCCTCTTACCCAATTCGTGTGGCGAGGTCAGATCAGAGTCTACCAGGTGCTGGTGTAATAACTGGTTCTGACAATTACTTAAGATTTGCTCTCTCATAATTAGATTATAGAATCCTTTGAAATCAGTAACCTTACTTCCCAGTAGCCAGCCTTCAAAAGCCTTAGTGGCACAATCAACAAAGTCAGTCCAATCCTGAGAATGAGTTTTCTGGGTGTCTCTGAACATCAACCTGTACTGTTCAGTTGTTGAGCTAAACCCATCAACCAGTGTATTCTTCAGGACTTGCTAATTGTTAGCATCCTCAACTCTAGTAGTGAGGAGCTTATCTCTACATTTGCCTTCAAAGGAGAGCCACAAGATAGCAGCCCACTGACTCTGCGGGACACACTGTACAGTGCAGGCCCTCTCCAAAGCAGTCATCCATTTGTGGATGTCATCCCCTTGTTTAAAGGGGGGCACTATCTTACTCAGGTGCCTAGTGTCTAAACTCCTGTCCTTTTCTCTAGGTAAAATGCTGCCACCAGTGGGATCTACCCCACTCAATTTCTGCTCTCTAGCAAAGGCAAGTCTCTCTTTGGCCAGGGCAAGTTCTTCCCTTTCAATCCTCAGATTGACTTCCCTCATCTTAGCTTCATGCTCTCTCCTCTGAGGTGCTGCATATCTGGACATGACCTGTGGAGGGTCAACTGACACAAGGGGAGACTCAGAGTTTCCTCCTTTGTCTGACATGCTTTTCTAGTGTGGTGTAAGTGATGCACCTACCTACACTATTTGTTTGCCTACTGATCCCTTGCTAAGAGTTGTAGTCAAGGTGTGCTAAGACTTGTTGAACTACAACAGCTGGTTCAGTAGAACTCAGAGTATTCTAAGCTAAGTTCTATGTACCTGGGTACTTATGTGATCTTTCACAATGATATTCTTAGGATACGTGTGGTAAAACAACAGCAAGCTCAAATCCCAACCGCTGCTCACCAATGTGAGAAGTTGGCCTGATATATAATGTTCACTATTCTAGTGAGCACTTTGTATCAGTCCAAAAAACCCTTATTGATGATTGGTTGTAAGTCAACCGTAGACCAGCTATCCTAGTAGCATGGACAAGAGCAGTCTTTAGGCTAAACTCTAGAGGGCGTGTTAAGCCAGCTGTTATACCATCACATATACCCCTTGAACACCAAGTGAAAGGACACCACACAAGTTGTTATGAAAATAAAAGGATATTTATTTAGAACACAACAACCCTGGACTCTTTATGAGGACAGGGTGCTAAGCACAATACAAAGCTCTTAAGAAAATACGCAAAGTTGCACAATTTACACAAATGCCCGAGGGGCACGAAAAACCATATACTCTAAAAGTGGAATGCGAAATTACTAGCAGGTAAGTACTACTCTAATAGACTTTAGGATCGCTAGGACTTGACTACTGAACCTTCAGATTACTAGCAGAAGGCCTAGGGGGATCGGGTGCAGAGTGTGCACTCTCACGCGGGATGCGGGACAAAGTCTATGGTTGCTAGAAATTACAAAGTTAGTGTTATCGGGCGAATCCGACTAGGTAGAGCTGAAACGAAAAAGGATCTGGACCCTTGGATAGTAAGGCTATGCTGGAGCACCGAAATGCTGAGGTTACCTAGCCCAGGGGCTGCGGATGCATAGGTCTGGAAAGACGTCGGAAATCCTCGTTGCAGTCTATGGAGCCTGAAAGAAGAAGTTGCTGGCAGGCGACCAGTGTTGAAGTTCGAAGTGATCCAAGCCTGGATCGAAGATGGAAGACACCTGTAAGCAGAGGGGACCAAGTTCTGAATCACTAGCCAGTGATTAGATGGGCACCAGGATGGCACCGGATGGAGTCACCTCGACCAGGTGAGTGGGCGACGCTGGGCTCTGCAGTCTCACGGACCAGGAGGCGTTGTCGGCGACCAGGATGGAGGTGCGAGCTGTCCCACGAAGGCCTCTGCTGTCGACGTCGCTGGACCCAGGATTGGGGCAACAAGTCTTGGCAAATGCAAGCCCACGCGGTGGACTTAAAATGGCATCTGGAGTGGACCAGGAAGGTCCGGGGTGCTACTCTGTTGGAGGGGAGCAAGGGCCAGTCTGGAGCAACCAGACCAGCGGTATTGTCGTCGTTGGGCGTCGTCAAGCGGGCCACAAGCCAGCAGGCAAGTAGCCGGACAATGCGGTGAGCAGCAAAGAGCAGAAGGGCCCCACGCAGATCTGGTGGATGCTGGGGGGCTGGACTTCGGTGCTGGAGCTGCTCAGGGTCAGGACTTCTCGAACCCCAAAGCACTCACTCGAGGATCCCTCGGCGGTCATGCTGGATAAGCGTCGTGCAGTTCTGAAGATGGCCGGTCCCTCGAGGTCTCGTCGCACCCACGGATCTCAGCTGAGCTGACGATGTGGGTAGAGGTCAGAGGTTCCACACGTTGTTCATTGTAAATTGTTCATATTTATTTTTTTCATAAACATGTTTAGTATGGTGACCGGCGTTACGAGCGGATGATCACTGACGCTTAACCTCCTTTTTAACCAGGTTAGTGGACCGCATGAACCACTATAGTATGATGGCTTTCTATTAATTTAAACTAAGACTTACGAAACGCGCCCTTTGCTTTTTCAGCATATCGGCACAACCTGAATAATCCTCAGCATACGTAAGCCATAAAGAAAGCATGGTTTTGTGTTTGTTTTTAACACGGGCAGACAACAGTTCTTTAAGGTGATCCTACAATTGATACACACCACCCCCTCCCCTCACACTCCCTAGTGTTTCCCCAACACCACGTACCCATGACGTTTTATTCCTATCACTACTTACACCTTTTCCCTCTAACTTTGTTACAGTACCTTTTCCCTGATGAAGGGGCAGTATATAGCCCCGAAATGCATTGGATTGACGCTAACCATAAAGCCAATATGTTGAAAATGGAATAACTTACCATACTAAACATGTTTATGAAAAAAATAAATATGAACAATTTACAATGAACAAAGTGTGGAACCTCTGTGAATCATAGAGGAATTACAGTGTGCACCCAAGGATGGGACCAGTGACCCACTGATCCTACAGTCCATGGTTATATTTCAACGTCGTGGGACACCAGACGTCACTTGAGTAGCACCTAAACTTAATTAAAACGCCTAAAATTTCACCAACTTGCTGTGCATCTACCCAAATAACTTGATAGAGGTCAGAGGTGCCAGGGAAGCCGGGTCTCGTCGTGCTGGTCGATCGGATTCCGGAGGAAGGACATGCAGCAAACCGCAGTGTTCTTAGATGGTGCCTGCGGGTGCAGGGTGACTACTCCTTAGCCACAAGGGAGAAATCTTGAGAAGAAGTCGAGAGTTCCTTTCGTAGAAAGTAGTTTCAGGATTCAAAGATGATCTAATTTGGAAGGGGGCCTGCTCCTATCTTTATACTAGGAAAAGGGGCTGGCACGCGACTAGGTCCTGCCCATGGGTGGGACCAGGAAGGGGGGTGGTTACACCCCTCTCCCATGCCGGACTTTCCCCAGGTCATGGGCTGGTGTGCCCCTGGAACTGGTTCTAGCCGGCAGATGCGTAGTGAGCACCGGGGTGCCACTTGCAGTCACCTCCCTCTAAAGCTCTGCCTACCCAGGATACACAAAACCCTGTCTGGGATGGTGCTAGCACCGCCCCTGACAGGAAACCCTTTGTCCAAGCCTCCCTCGCTGGAAGGACTCCCAGCAGCAGGAGGTCAGACTTGTGTCTGTGGTGGCAGCATCCATTTTGTGATGCTGAGGCTTGAGTTAACTTTAACCGGGGTTCACAGTTACATACATGTCGTGTCCCTCTAGAAGGTTGGAATGCTAACCCCGTCGCCAGAATTGTATGACACCTTACTCGACATGTTTTGATAAAGCGATACCAGAGTTAGCATATAACCGCGAGGATTATAATGCACTTAAGAGTATATGGTATGCGTTATCATGGAACAGCTATTAGGACTTGGTTCCACAAGCTGCAAACGGGCTCAGCTCATGCCAGAGCACAATCTCACTTGATTCCAAGCACTCTGCCTTCAGGATTGTTAAGGCCTGCCATAGGAGTGACGGATAGGAATCTATGTGTCCATTTTAGGGTTAGATATAGGTATACTATATCTAAAGCAAAGGGTGATTACACCACCTTGCCCCAGCTGTTGTGCAGCCAGTTGTGTCAGATTTAGATGGCCAGCCAGGGGTGGCATAATACATGCTGCAGCCCCTGGTAGGCCCTGGGTACACCTATGCCCTGAGTTACAGGGTCTGATAAGGTGGCCCAGTACCAATTGGATATGTACCTAGGGTACATGGCATCCATTTTACAGAGAGAGCAGTAAGCCTGGGGTCCTGATTGGCAGGGTCCCAGGCCAACTATGCCAAAAACCAGCTAAAACACAGGGCAAAAAGTTGGGGGCAACCATAGTCAGGATCTACCTTCCTACACCCTCTATACATTCATTAACACTCTCTGGCTCCTCATCTCCGTGTCCTCTGATATCATGGGAGGGAATTGTCTTTGTTGTGTGTTTGTAGTGTCTTTGCAAAAAATGATAAAAGAAACCTCATATTATTGCTGCTGGTTTATATGTTGCTTCCGTACTGGCATTGCAATGCACATTTCAGCGGGTTATTTCAGCTTTGAATCGCAGCCGGCCCTGCTGGGTTGTAGGCGACATGCTGTGTCAAAATGTTTTACTGCCTGACCATCTATCTGTCACCGCTATCCCCCAGTTGGTAGCTGCCGGTCTGCCGTAGCAGGTTGTAGGCGTGAAGCTGTGTATTACCCTTCTTTTGCCATCAATAAAGGTTTTAAAAAAAAAAAACCTCTTTATGAGATCAGAGGGCTAAGCACATGACAAGACTCTTAAGAAAAATACTTTAAGTTGCACAAATTACAATGGTGCCCTTAGGGCACGACAAACCATATAGTAAGTAAATGGTATAAGGAAATCGATAGAAGGAATGGAGCCGTCCAGAGGCTGTAGGTTCACTGGGACTACACTACCCTAACCTTGGGTAAGGGGCAGGAGGCCCACGGGACGCGTGTGCAGGGTGTGAACTCACACGCGAGATGCTTAACAAAGTCAATGGACACTACAAATTTCGAAAAGGTAAGTATTAGACAGTTCCGACTAGTTAGTACTAAAACGACGGGATACCTGTACACTAGGAGAGTCCATCTACCCTTGAGTACCGAAATGCTCTTGTTACCTCACCCACGGGCTGCGGGTGCATAGGTGTGAAAGTGTGTTGGGTTTCCGCGTTTAAGTCAATGGAGCCTTGAAGAAAAGATGCTGCAGGCGACCAGGAGGAAGATGTCCGGGGCGATCCAAGGGTGGATCGAGGAAGATGAAGACCTGAAAGCAGAGGGGACAATGTTCACAGTCACTAGCCAGTGACTGGAGTGGAACCAGGAAGGAACCAGATGCTGTTGTCGCGATCAGGTGAAGAGTGGACGCTTGACTCTGCAGCCACGTGGACCAGGAGGTGTCTTCAATGACCAGGATGGAGGCACGAGCTGTCCCACGCAGGCTCTCGCTGTCGGCGGAGTTGGTTCCGGATTCGGCTCAACAGGCCTTGGTAAAGGCGACCCACGTGGTGAGTGGAAAAGGCATCTGGTACAGACCAGGAGGGTCCGGGGTGCTTCTTCCTTGCAGGGAGGCAAGGACCAGTCTGGAGCAACCAGACCAGCGGTGTAGATGTCGTGGATCGTCTTCTAGGAGGCCATTAGCCAGCCGGCAAGTGACCAGACAGCTTCTCAATCCCCAAAGCACTTTCTCGAGGATGCCTCTGAAGTCGTGCTTGAAGCGAAGTGCAGTTTCTTCAAGATGGCCGGTCCCACGTGTCTCGTCGCACCCACGGGTCTCAGCTGTGCTGCAGATGTAGGTAGAGGTCGGAGAGGTCTGGAAGTCCGGATCTCGTCGGGCTCTGAAGTCTGGTTCCGGCAGGAAGGACGACAAAGTGAACCGCTAGGATGCTTGATGGTGCCTGCTTGTGCAGGGTGGTCACTCCTTGGCCACAAGGGAGATTTCTACAGTCTTCTGTGGAGCAGAACATCGAAGTCAATAGTTTCTTCTTTGTAGTTACAAATCAGGATTAATCTAATCTGGAATGGGACCAGCTCCTACCTTTATTCTCCTAAAGGGGGCTGTACTGCGACTAGGTCCCTCCTATGGGTGGGACCAGGGAAGGGGGGTGGTTACACCCCCTATCCTTTGTCAGGTTTCGCACCAGAGCTATGGCTGGAGTGCCCCAGTAACTGGTTTGAACCGGGGTATGCACAGGGACACCTTGTGTGCCCCATGCATGTCTCATTCCTTTCAGCCTGTCCTACCTAATACACAAAATCCTGTCTGGGGTGGTGCTAGCACCTCCCAAGACAGGAAACCCTTTGTCCAGGCCTCCCTCGCTGGAAGGACTCCCAGCAGCTGGAGGTCAGACTTGTGTCTGTGGTGGCAGCATCCATTTTGTGATGCTGAGGCTCGAGTTAACTTTAACCGGGGTTCACAGTAACATACATGTCGTGTCCCTCTAAAAGGGTGGCATGCTACCCCCATCGCCAGAATTGGCGAGGGGGTAGTATTCCATTTAGTATGACACCTTACTCGACAAGTTTTGATAATGAAATGCCAAAGTTAGCAATAACCGCGAGGATTATAATGCACTTAAGAGTATATGGTATAGCGTTATCATGGAAACAGCTAAAGGACTTGGTTCCGAAAGCTGCAGACAGGCTCAGCTCATGCTAGAGCACCATCTCACATAATTCCAAGCACTCTGCCCCCAGGATTGTTAAGGCCTGCCATAGGAGTGACTTACAGGAGTATATGTGTCCATTTTAGGCTTAGATATAGGTATACTATATCTAAAGCAAAGGGTGATTACACCACCTTGCCCCAGCTGTGTTACCAACCAGTTTTGTCTGTTTAGATGGGCAGTCAGGGGTGCCACAATACATGCTGCAGCCCCTGGTAGGCCTTGGGTGCACTTATGCCCTGGGTACCTATGGTATACTGTACAAGGACTTACAAGAGTGACCCAATACCAATTGGTAAACGCACCTAAAGTACATGGATGTCAATTTAGAGAGAGAAAAGCTAGGCTGTGGGTCTGATTAGCAGGCCCACAGCCAGGGAAAGTCGTAAACCAGTGAAGCAAAAAAGCAAAAATCTGGGGTGACCATAGGATTGCAGACCATACTCTCCTACACCGACGAGAATGCGGTCTGGGAGTTAGAGGCCTGTATGACCAAACTCTCGGGAGTGGGGTTGGTGGACAGGAAGCAAGGGTCGCCCGGAGCCGGGCGGTGGAGTCTGGCCTCGTTCCTATCTACAGGGGGACCTGTAGCGGGCCTGGACCAAGTGCCCACAAGAACGTCAGACAAGGCCTCATTAAACGGCAACAGAGGCTCCGAAGAGCTTGCTTGCAGTTTAAGGACCTCAGTGAGGAGGTGAGTTCTCATGGCCGCGACGGGGAGTTCAAGGGATAAGGCCTTGACCGCTCGAGTCAACACCACACTATAGGCAGCCCCCTCCTCCGTAGCCACGGTAGGAGGGGAGACAAAACCAGTGTCTGGCGAAGTGTCCAAACCACTGGCATCCCCTAGCTCACCTGCCCAGTCCTGAAAAGACTGACACTCATGTGCCAGAGGGTCCTCAGACCCCTCCCAAGCCGCCTCGCCACCCATTTCCTGGTACTCAGGGTCAAATGCTGGGGCCGGATCATAGAAGAAAAATTCTTCTCTCGACGTCGAATGCGGCATTGAGCGGCGCCGCTCCGGCATCAAGCGGCGCCGCTCCGGCGTCGGAACCGGGTCAATGGGGGACCAGGGACGACGTTGTCCGGGGCGACACCCTAGGGGCCGACGTTGCCGGGGTCGTAAGGTCGACCAGCAGAGACACGGTCCGGAACCGGATCCAGTGGGGCCCTACAGCGTTGGGACCGAAGTCGCCAACGGTGCCGGGGCCCTAGCACCCGATGGCGCCAGGGCTGAAGCGCCCGGACCGCTTAGGCTCCGAGTCGGGACCGCGAGGCCCGAAGGCACCGCGGAACCCGACGGAGGAGGGAGCGACCTCATGGCCGTGAGGAAGGCATCGATCTCCTCCGACCGCGCGTCCTGCCCAGGGATGGAGCAGGCTGCGACGCCTGCGGCTCCGGTGGAACTGCGCGGGCGGTGGCTCCCGAACCCCCGGCTGCGTCGCACGAGCGTTGGGGGGAGTCAGAAGAGCGATGTCGCCTCTTCGACTTCTTGTGATGTCACCTGATGCTATGTTATCTGTGACCCATTACCTATATTCTGTGCTAGATATATCTTACTGTGTAACTAGAATCACATTTGTAATCGACTACGTGTTTTGTGCATTATTATTTGGAAAATGACAAAAAAAAAAGTAACTTGATCTTCTGATGGATACATCTGCCAGTGGATTTCTCCGCTTGTAAATAGAGTCCCACAGCAGTCCCCACTCCCGGAGGAGGGAGTCCACTCTCCTATACCAGAAAATCCTGGAGGACAGAACGCCCCAAGTGGCCGTCCCTCCTCACTTCGGAATCCAAGCAGTAATGCTTCGCAAAAGTGTGGAGGGAAGGCCAAGTTGCTGCTCTACAAATGTCCTCTCCAGGTACACCCCTAGACAAAGCAGTTGTAGCAGAACTTGCTCTAGTGGAATGAGCTCTTAAACCTTCAGGAGGTTCCTTACCCGCCAGAGAGTAGCAAATCTTGATACACAAGACAATCCATCTCGACCGTGTGCGCTTGTGCACCGCCTTAGCTCTTCTGGCACCAACAAAACCAATGAAGAGCTGGTCATCCACACTGAACTCTCTAGTTCTGTCCAGGTAGAAGCTCACCGCCCTCTTAGGGTCCTGAGGCGATGAAGTCTCTCCTCCTCCTTGGAAGGGTGAGGGGAAGGATAAAAGGTAGGAAGGGTAATGGACTGCCCCAGATGGAAAGGAGTTACCACCTTAGGCAGAAAAGAAGCCACGGTCCTGAGTACCATTCGTTCAGCATGAATGGTCAAGAATGGGGGCTTTAAACTAAGAGCTTGAAGCTCACTTAGCCTCCTTGCCGAGGTAATCGCAATTAGGAATACCGTTTTTAAAAGACAACAGTCTCAAGGGACACCTGTGCAAAGGTTCAAAAGGTGAACCCATTAAAAAAGTAAGCACAAGGTTCAAGTCCCATTGAGGAACAATAAAGGGAGTGGGAGGAAATGTATTCATGAGACCCTTTAAAAATCTCAAGACCACAGGAGATTTAAATGAGGATGGCTGATCTGGCAGACAGAGAAAAGCCGACAAAGCCGAAAGATAACCCTTGACCGTAGCCACAGCAAAAACCTGCTGCGCCAAAAAGAGTGCAAATTAAAGAATATCAGACAATTTAGCCTTCAAAGGGTCAATGGACTTCTCTCCACACCAAGAAACAAACTTAGACCATCTATAAGAATAAATAGATTTGGTGGAATCACGCCTGGCTGATAAAATGACATCCACCACATCATGTGGGAGAGAAAAGGAATTCAGGTTGCCCTGTTCAATCTCCAGGCATGAAGGTGTAAGGTCTGGAGGTGGGGGTGTAGAACCTGCCCCTCCATCTAAGAGAGGAGATCTTCCCTGAGAGGGAGACGGAGCGGCGGGACGAGGAGAGGTGGAGAAGATCTGTGTACCACACCCTTCTTGGTCAATCTGGGGCGATCAATATGACTTGGGCCGGTCTTGGCGAATCCTCCTCAGAACCCGAGGAATCAAGGGTATGGGAGGAAACGCGTAAAGGAGTTGTGAGTCCCAACTCAACTGAAACGCGTCCCCCGCATTGGATACTGGAGACTGCAGAATGGCAGGCAGTGAGAGTTCTCGTGAGTGGCAAACAGGTCCCTACTGAGGAGTCCCTCACATCCGAAAGACGTACTACCTCTGGATGAAGCCTCCACTCGAGGTCGGCTGAGAACTGCCAACTGAGACTGTCTGCACGTATGTTCAGAACTCCGGCCAGATGATTTGCCATCAGACAAATCTGAGGTCTTGAACCCAGGACCAGAGACGCAGAGCCTCACTGCAGAGGAAATGCAACCCCACTCCTCCCTGCTTGTTGACATACCAGTCGTGTTGTCCGTCAGGACTTGCACTGACTGACCGCGAAGGGAAGGGAGGAAGGCCTTGAGAGCCAAACGTATCACCCGTAACTCTAGAAGGTTGATGTGAAGCAACCTTTCCTCTAGAGACCAAAGACTCTTGACCTCCAGATCCCCAGATGAACACCTCGCCCTAGAGTGGATGCATCCGTTATCACTGTGGCCACCGATGGAGGCAGTTGAAAGGGCTTTCCTTGAGACAGATTGCCTTCCACGCTCCACCAAGACAGATCCGCCGCAGCTTCTCTGGAGATCCTGACTGACTCTCTGATATGTCCGTTGTGCTGATACCACTACCTGCGGAGGTACCACTGGAGCGCCCTCATATGCCAGCGTGCAGGGTTGACCAACAGAATGCAAGAAGCCATCAGACCGAGCAGACGAAGGACCTTCAGGACTGGAACGACCGCTCCATTGTGAAATAAAGGAATCATTTCCTGTTGGTCGTGAATTGGTTGTGGAGGAGGAAATTGTGAGAAGTTGGCCTGATATGCAGTGCTCACTATTCTAGTGATCACTATGTATCAGTCCAAACGACCCTTATTGATGATTGGTTGTAAGTCAACCTTATAGACCAGCTATCCTAGTAGCATGGACAAGAGCAGTCTTTAGGCTAAACTCTAGAGGGCGTGTTAAGCCAGTTGTTATACCATCACATATACCCCTTGAACACCAAGTGAAAGGACACCACACAAGTTGTTATGAAAATAAAAGGATATTTATTTATAACAAGTCTACCCTGATCTCTTTATGAGTCGGGGAGCTAAGCACACAACAAAACTCTTAAGAAAATACTTCAAGTTGCACAATTTACACAAATGCCTGAGGGGCTCGAAAAACCATATACTACAAAAGTGGAATGCGAAATACTAGCAGGTAAGTAACTCGATCCAGAGGCTTTAGGATCGCTAGGACTACACTACAGAACCTTCAGGTTAGGAGCAGGAGGCCTAGGGAGATCGGGTGCAGAGTGTGCACTCTCACGCGGGATGCGGGACAAAGTCTATGGATGCTAGATTTCGTAAAGTTACAGTTATCGGACGAATCCGACTAGTTAGGCTGAAAACGAAAAAGGATCTAGACACTTGGATAGTGAACCTACGTTGGAGCACCGAAATGCTCAGGTTACCTAGCCCAGGGGCTGCGGCTGCATAGGGTTCAAAAGACGTCGGGAATCCTCGTTACAGTCTATGGAGCCTGAAAGAAGAAGTTGCTGGCAGTCGACCAGTGATGAAGTTCGATGTGATCCAAGCCTGGATCGAAGATGGAGACGACCTGAAAGCAGAGGGGACTCAGTTCTTAATCACTAGCCAGTGATCAGGTGGGCACCAGGATGGCACCGGATGAAGTCACCTCGACCAGGTGAGTGGGCGACGCTGGGCTCTGCAGTCTCTCGGACCAGGAGGCGTTGTCAGCAACCAGGATGGAGGTGCGAGCTGTCCCACGAAGGTATCTGCTGTCGGCGATGCTGGACCCAGGATTGGGGCAACAACTCTTGGCAAATGCAAGCCCACGCGGTGGACTCAAAATGGCGTCTGGAGTGGACCAGGAGGGTCCGGGGTGCTCCTCTGTTGGAGTGGAGCAAGGGCCAGTCTGGAGCAACCAGACCAGTTATGGAAGTGTCGTGGTTTGTCGTCAGGAGGGCTACAAGCCAGCAGGCAAGTGGCCGGGCAACGCGGTGAGCAGCAAAGAGCAGAAGGGCCCCACGTAGATCTCGTGGATGCTGGGGGGCTGGACTTCGGTGCTGGAGCTGCTCAGGGTTAGGGCTTCTTAAACCCCAAAGCACTCACTCGAGAATCCCTCGGCGGTCGTGCTGGATAAGCGTCGTGCAGGTCTTGAAGATGGCCGGTCCCTCGGGTCTCGTCACACCCATGAATCTCAGCTGGGCTGATGATGCAGGTAGAGGTCAGAGATGGCAGGGAATCCAGGTCTCGTTGAGCTGGGCAGTCTTGATCCAGAGGATGGACTTGCAGTAAACCGCATGCGCTTAGATGGTGCCCGCTGGTGCAGGGTGGCTACTCCTTAGCCAAAAGGGAGAGTCTTCAGAAAGGTTCAAGAGTTCTTTCGTGGAAAGTCGTCAAGATTCAGAATTATCCAATTTGGGAAGGGGGCCCGCTCCTACCTTTATACTAAAGAAAGGGGCTGGCACGCGACTAGGTCCTGCCCATGGGTGGGACCAGGAAGGGGGGTGGTTACACCCCTCTCCCCTGTCCGGACTTTCCCCAGCTCAGGGGCTGGTGTGCCCCTGGAACTGGTTCAAGCCGGCATATGCACAGTGAGCACCGGGGTGCCACTTGCAGTCACCTTCCTCTCAGCCCTACCTACCTGGGATACACAAAACCCTGTCTGGGAGGGTGCTAGCACCGCCCCTGACAGGAAACCCTTTGTCCAAGCTCTCCTCGCTGGAAGGACTCCCAGCAGCAGGAGGTCAGACTTGTGTCTGTGGTGGTAGCATCCATTTTGTGATGCTGAGGCTCGAGTTAACTTTAACCGGGGTTCACAGTTACATACATGTCGTGTCCCTCTAGAAGGGTGGAATGCTAACCCCGTCGCCAGAATTGGCGAGGGGTTAGTATTCCAATTCGTATGACACCTTACTCGACATGTTTTGATAAAGCGATACCAAAGTTGGCAAATAACCGCGAGGATTATAAGGCACTTAAGAGTATATGGTACGCGTTATCATGGAACAGCTATTAGGACTTGGTTCCGCAAGCTGCAAATGGGCTCAGCTCATGCCAGAGGACCATCTCACATAATTCCAAGCACTCTGCCTTCAGGATTGATAAGGCCTGCTATAGGAGTGACTGATAGGAATACATGTGTCCATTTTAGGGTTAGATATAGGAATACTATATCTAAAGCAAAGGGTGTTTACACCACCTTGCCCCAGCTGTCGTGCAGCCAGTTGTGTCAGATTTAGATGGCCAGCCAGGGGTGGCATAATACATGCTGCAGCCCCTGGTAGCCCTTGGGTACACCTATGCCCTGTGTACAGGGACTGATAAGGTGGCCCAGTACCAATTGGTAAATGCACCTAAGGTACACGTGTCAATTTATAGAGAGAACAGCTAGGCTGTGGGTCTGATTAGCAGGCCCACAGCCAGGGAAAGTCGGAAACCAGTGAAGCAAAAAGCAAAAATCTGGGGTGATCATAGGAATTCAGACCATACTCTCCTACATGACCCCCCCAAACTTTGGGACAATAAACTAACCTTGACCAGGTGAGTCTTCTTGCTCTAAGTGGAAATACCTGGAGAGCCCATCTGCATTGCCATGATCAGTGCCAGGTCTATGCTCCACTGTAAAATCCATCCCCTGTAGGTAAATGGACCACCTAAGTAGTTTGGGGGTTTCACCCTTCATCTGATTTAGCCACAAGAGGGGCTTATGGTCAGTCTGAATCTTGAAATGAGTGCCAAACAGGTATGGCCTCAGTTTCTTCAGGGCCCAAACCACAGCAAAGGCCTCCCTCTCAATAGCTGACCAATTTTTCTCTCTGGGGGTCGGCCTTCTGCTAATAAAAGCAATGGGCTGGTCATGACCATCAAAATTCAGCTGAGATAGAACAGCTCCCACACCCAACTCAGAAGCATCTGTTTGGACAATGAATGGTTTGGAGTAGTCTGGACTCTTTAGGATAGGTGCTGTGCACATGGCCTGCTTTATGTCATCTAATGCTTTTTGACAGCCTGCTGTCCACTGAACTTTCTTTGGCATCTTTTTACTTGTCAGGTCATTAAGTGGAGTCACAATTGATCCATAATTTCTGACAAATTTCCTGTAATAACCAGTCAGGCCCAAGAAAGCTTGAACCTGAATCTGGGTGGTTGAAGGAGCCCAGTCCTTGATGGACTGTATCTTGCTCTCCAGTGGCTGAACCTGGCCTCCACCTACAAGGTGGCCCAGGTATACAACCTGTGTCTGCCCTATCTGGCACTTTGTGGCCTTGATTGTGAGACCTGCTGCTTGCAGTGCCTCTAACACTTTCCTCAGGTGGACCAGGTGATCCTCCCAGGTGGAGCTAAAGACAGCTATATCATCAAGATATGCTGCACAGAAGTCATCCAACCCAGTTAGAACTTGATTCACCAGCCTTTGGAAGGTGGCAGGTGCATTTTTCAAACCAAAGGGCATTACCACAAATTGATAATGCCCACCAGGGGTAGAAAATGCTGTCTTGGGCTTGGCTTCCTCAGCTAACCTGATTTGCCAATACCCAGCTGTCAGGTCAAATGTGCTTAAGTAGTTGGCAGAAGCCAATCTATCTATAAGTTCATCTTCCCTTGGTATTGGGTGGGCATCAGTCTTAGTGACTGCATTGAGGCCTCTGTAGTCTACGCAAAACCTCATCTCTTTCTTACCACCCTGGGTGTGAGGCTTTGGCACTAGAACTACTGGACTAGTCCAAGGGCTATCTGAGGGCTCAATGACTCCCAGCTCCAACATTTTCTGCACTTCTGTTTTAATGCAGTCTCTGACACGATCAGGCTGACTGTAGATTTTACTCTTAACTGGCAGACTGTCCCCAGTGTCAACCTCATGGGTACACCAATTGGTTTGACTGGGTGTCAGAGAGAACATATGTCTAAAGGATTGAAGAACTTGTTTGCAATCCCTTTGCTGATGTTCAGAGAGGCTGCCACAAAAGACAACACCATCTACTGACCCATCATCAGGGTTCTGAGTGAGCAGGTCTGGGAGAGGGTCACTCTCCTCCTCCTGTCTCTCATCTGTGGCCATGAGCAAGCTCATGTCCTTCCTGTCGACATATGCCTTGAGCCTATTCACATGGAGCACCCTGAGGGGGCTCCTGGGAGTTCCAAGGTCCACCAGGTAGGTGACCTCTCCCTTTTGCTCAATGATTGTGTGGGGCCCAGACCATTTGTCTTTGAGTGCTGCTGGGGCCACTGGCTCCAACACCCACACCTTCTGTCCAGGCTTGTACACAGTCAGGACAGCCTTTTGGTCATGCCAAGCTTTTTGGAGTTCTTGGCTTGCCTCAAGGTTTTTAGATGCCTTTTCCATATACTCAGCCATCCTGGAGCGGAGACCAAGTACATAGTCCACAATGTTGGTTGCAGGCTTTTTGAGAGGTCTCTCCCATCCTTCCTTCACCAAACAAAGGGGTCCTCTTACAGGATGCCCATACAGAAGCTCAAAATGGCTGTAGCCAACCCCCTTCTGTGGGACCTCTCTGTAAGCAAACAAAAGGCAGGGTATCAGGACATCCCATCTACACCTGAGCTTTTCAGGTAGTCCATGAATCATCCCTTTTAGGGTCCTGTTGAACCTTTCAACAAGCCCATTGCACTGTGGATGATAGGGTGTGGTGAACTTGTAGTTGACACCACATTCCTTCCACATTGCAGTCAGATATTGTAACGTCCTGATTGTCTCAGGATCGCGAACAGACACGAAATGAGGACGCAACCACTTGTGTAAGTTTTTTGTAGTTTAATGAAGGCAAAAATGATACAATAAGGAAATGAAAGTTATAGTTACTGGAATCCTCCAGTCTATCCCCGTTACCAGCCCACAGCACGGATGGTCCTAATCGTCCTCTGCAATTACGCCGGTCCCGGCGTATTCCAACAGAGGGCAGATAAGCAATGGCCGAAAATGCCAATCGGTATGCTGTGAGGGGTACGCAGAGGGATGGGGAGATTAGAGGAGACAGGGAAACACCCAGCCGGGGTCTCTACCTGAAGGGAGCAGCCGCTCGACCTCTTCCTCGTAATGCCCCGGGATCGAGAGCAGCCGCTCAATCGATCCGGTAGACTTCCTAAACTGTAACGCGGAAAACACCTCCTGGTGTGCGTTACAGATGGTAGTCTTTGTATCTCGGGTCGGGCTGGGAGCACGGCTCCAACCAGCACAAGGACCAAGACACCTAGACTCAGCCGAGTCAAGGCAACGCTCAATGGTAGTCCGGTAGAGCTTCCGGGTCAGGAACAGGGTAAGCTTGGCAAGACACGGCCCAGGGAGTAACGACTCGACCTACCTCCGTTCTTGCCTGACGGGATTACCTCTTCGGAACGCTGCTCTTCACGAAGCAGGTACGTCGGTGTAAACACAATATCAGACAGTGTTCTTCCTTTGGGTTCCTCCTTTTATAGGGCGTGTTTAGTGGAATTATGTAACGGGTCACTTGTTTACATAACATCTACCCGCTAAGCATCCTGGGATTTGTAGTCCGTATCTTCCAGGTGCCGGATTTCCCCTTCCCGACGGGAATTCTTGACAGTACATCCTCCCTCTCTCAGCGGCTCCCCACGGGACCAGCGCTGGAAGGGAACCGTCGATGAAACAACGAGACCAAGCGCGGGGCATGGACTCCTTCAGCCAGCTCCCATGATTGTTCCTCCGGGCCATAGCCTTTCCATGCCACCAGGTACCACAGCTTGCCCCTACGCCATTTGGACGCCAGAATGCCCGATACTTCATATTCCACCTCTGATTCCACACATATCGGCCTAGGCGTCTCAGACTGCTTGGAGGTTGCTGGTTTGATTAATGAGACGTGAAAGACAGGGTGTATCCGCAATGACTGGGGCAAACACACCTTCACATTCACTGGACCGATACATTTGGAAATCCGATAGGGGCCCATGAACTTGGGATGGAACACACTGTTCTTTCGAAATCGCATGTTCCTTGTGGATATCCAGACGTAGTCACCAGTACGGTACAGTGGCCCAGGCCTTCTTTTCCTATCGGCCGTGGCCTTGTACCTTTTCTTGGCCTCAGTTAGGACAGCTTTTGAGCGCATCAAAGCGTCCTTAATGCGTGCTATCCTGTCCGCTGTGGCGGGAATCCTGTTTTCTTTGAGGGGATGGAGAAATGGCAAGAACCTGAGATGCTGGCCATAGTTGCTGTAGAACGGTGATGACTGGGTGGAGCTGTGAGTGGCATTGGTGTATGCTATCTCCGCTACCCATAGCAAGTCAACCCATTCCTCCTTACCCTGGTCCACAAAACATCGCAGATACTGCTTGAGCGTTTGATTCAGGCGCTCGGTCTGTCCATCCGTTTGAGGATGGTAGCTGGTGGACAGGGCGGTTTTGACGTGCAGCGCCGTACACCATGTTTTCCAAAACTGTGCCGTGAATTGCGATCCCCGGTCGGACACTATCACCCCTGGCAATCCATGTAGTCGTACCACATTCTTCAGGAGTAGTGACGCCAATTCGCCGGCTGTAGGGACTCTTTTGCAGGGGATGAAGTGTCCCATCTTCGTCAGATAGTCCACAACCACCAGGATTGCTGTCATCCCTTGGTTTACTGGTAGCCCCACAACGAAGTCCAGTGAGATGTTATCCCATGGCCTATCCGGGGTTGGAAGTGGACGGAGGAGTCCCTTGGGTCTGCCGTGGTCGGTTTTCATGGTAGCACACGTAGAACACGCCTGTCCCCACCTCCTGACATCCACTCTCATAGTGGGCCACCAAAAATGCCTTCCCATGCAAGCCATCGTTTTTTCGAAACCCAAATGTCCTGCACATGGAGAGTCATGGCACCAGACGAATGCTTGTTTCCGTAATCTCGGCGTGGGTATCAGCAGACACCTGCCTTTTAGGGGTATCCCATCCTTCACCTGTCATTCTTTGTGGCTGAGGAGCCACCTTCGCCAAGCGAATGATCGGATCCCTCTCTGAATTCCCCTCAGGAAAGTATCCGGCTGGATAACTCCTAATACCATCTGAGGGGGAATGATCGAATGTTCAGAAACAGGCATCGGCTCTTTAACCGCTGATTGGCGCGACAGGGCGTCTGCCTCCCGGTTTTCAGTCCCAGGCCGATACGTGATGTGGAAGTTGAATCCAGCAAAGAATATCATCCACCTCAACTGCCTGGGAGAAAGGTGTCTTGCGGCAGTCATGAACTGCAGGTTCCGATGGTCCGTATACACCGTAACCACATGCCTTGCACCCATCAAGCAATGTCTCCATTCGGTGAAGGCGTCCTTAATAGCGAGAAGCTCTTTCTCCGCTATGTGGTAGTTGCGTTCGGCGTCGTTGAGCTTACGTGACATGTACGCCACTGAAATGTACGCCAACGAAAAAGTGTCCTTATTCCGTTGGGATAGGATGGCCCCCAGCGCCACATCCGACGCGTCTGCCTCCACCACGTAGGGGAGATCCGGATCAGGGTGAGCCAACACCGGTGCCCTACCAAAGGCGTTCTTCAGGGCCTCAAAGGCTGCGTTCGCTTCTGGGGACCAGACAAACTCCTTGGACTTCCTCAGCAGCTGCGTGATCGGGGCCACCAACCCTGAAAAGCCATCTATAAATCGCCTGTAAAAGTTGGCGAAGCCAATGAAACTTTGGACGTCCTTTACACCTTGAGGCACCGGCCACTCCTTCACCGCCTTGATTTTGCGTTCTGCCATCTCCTGTCCGTCCAGACTCAGCATGACCCCGAGGAATTCCACAGATGTGACGTGGAAATCACACTTGCTGAGTTTGCAAAACAGCATATTCTCCCGCAGCTTTTGGAGTACAGTAGAGACGTGGTGAATGTGCTCCTCCTCATTGGATGAATAGATGAGGATGTCGTCGATATAGACGACCACGTATACATCCAATACCTCCCGAAACACCTCATTCAGAAAGTACTGAAAGGCTGCAGGGGCGTTGCACAGTTCGAACGGCATGACGAGGTACTCGAAAAGGCCGAACCTGGTCTTAAAGGCGGTCTTCCATTCATCCCCATCTCTCATGCGCACGAGATGGTATGCCCCCTTCAGATCCAACTTAGTGTAGATACGAGATTTTTTGACCTGCTCCAAAAGAACACTGATGAGTGGCAAAGGGTACCGGTTTTTTTATGGTGATGGCGTTTAATGCCCTAAAGTCCACGCAGGCTCTCAGTTCACCGTTGGTCTTAGGGATAAAAAAGAGGGGCGAGGCGGCCGGGGACTTGGATGGACGGATGAATCCTAGCTTGAGGAGTTTATATAGGTACCCCCTGAGATGCACGTTTTCAGGTTCCGTCAGGGCGTACAGTCTGCCACTGGGAACGCTCGCTCCGGGCACCAGGTCGATCTGACAGTCGAACAGTCTATGCGGCGGGAGTACCTCGGCCTTGACTTCATCGAAGACGTCCTCGAAGCTGCGATAGTGCTGAGGGAGTGCCACATCTTTCTCAGCAGCTGTAGCCACCGTCTGTCTCCCGTTTTCTTCTACGTCAGGGGATTCGGGTCGCATTCCACAGTGCAGGATGCAATATCGGGACGTCATTTCTATGCGATGTGTCGGCCAATTCACCGAGGGGTTGTGCTTCTGTAGCCACAGTAATCCCAATATAACACCATATTGGGGGGCTCTGATGATGTTAAAGTCAATTTGTTCCAAATGGTGCCTTCCATATTTCATCGGAACGACCCCCGTGTTTTGCCCAATGGGCCCCGTCACCAATCGCCTTCCGTCTACAGCATAGACGTCTTCGGGCACGTCCTTGGGAAGTAGCACTAGCCCTAGCCGGCATGCTTCGTTGTAGTCCATAAACATGCCTGTGGCCCCTGAATCTACCATGGCCACAACGGGTATCCACTGGTCGTGCACTCCCACGTGCACCGTGAGAAATAGATGTCGCTGTCCTTTCGTGACAGAGTTGGATAGTGAAGGGATGGATGCGTGACTCCGAGATGCCCCTTCGTTGGTCTGGGAGTCCTCTAGTTTTCCGCCGGTACATCCACCACGGCCGTGACGGACCGGTTGGTTCTGTAACGTGAGGTCTTTGGCTTGGCAGGGCATTCACATATGTAGTTGCCTTTTTTGCCACAATATAGGCACAATCCTTGTTTACGGCGTGACTCTTTCTCCGTGGCTGTGAGACTGGCTCATATCGCGCTTATGTCCATGGCTTCTCCCTTGGATGCAGAGGAGGGTTCGGGGCTTCCTACTGTCACATAAGAAGGAAGGGCTCTTCCCTTTCTCCCATGATCCCCTTTTCTCTCATTCAGCCTATGTTCCAACCGTAAGACTAGGTTGATAAGCCCTTCGCACGTCTTGGGTTGGGGGTCAATATGAGCCACGGCGTCTTTGAGCTCATCGCACAGCCCTTGATGAAAGAGCGCTGTTTGTTTAGCAAGAGGCCACTTGGTTTCAGCAACCAACCTACGGAATGCGTTGAGATACTGGACGAGGTCATTGGATCCCTGTCTTAACTCGAGCATTTCCCGGTCCGCCGTGTACGAGTCTGCCCTTCGGTCAAATACCTTCAGGAATTCTTCGCGGAAAGCCCCCCAGTCACATAAGATAGGGTCGTCTCGGCTCACCAGAGGCACGGCCCACTGTGCCGCATTTCCAGCCAAATAGGAAATAAGGAAAGCCACCCGGGCCTGACTTGTGGGGAACGCCTTGGGTTTGCACGACAGATGTAGCGCCACTTGTGTGAGGAATACCTGTACCGTGTTGGGGTCCCCACTGTATCTCTCTGGTGTGGCCAAGGGTATGGCAACCGGCATCTCCACGACTACCGCAGGGTTTTGGTTCGTGAGGGAAGTGCTGGGTGCGAGCGGGTCCAACTGTATGGCATCCAATCTGGCCTTCACAGCGGCAGTCTCTTGCCTGGAGCCTAGGCTGCCAATTCAATGTGCACCGCAGCTAAAGCAGCAAGTACGTCATCAAGTGTTGCCATGTCTGTATATCGACCAGGAGACAGTTAATGTTATAAGGTCAGATATTTTGTAACGTCCTGATTGTCTCAGGATCGCGAACAGACACGAAATGAGGACGCAACCACTTGTGTACGTTTTTTGTAGTTTAATGAAGGCAAAAATGATACAATAAGGAAATGAAAGTTATAGTTACTGGAATCCTCCAGTCTATCCCCGTTACCAGCCCACAGCACGGATGGTCCTAATCGTCCTCTGCAATTACGCCGGTCCCGGCGTATTCCAACAGAGGGCAGATAAGCAATGGCCGAAAATGCCAATCGGTATGCTGTGAGGGGTACGCAGAGGGATGGGGAGATTAGAGGAGACAGGGAAACACCCAGCCGGGGTCTCTACCTGAAGGGAGCAGCCGCTCGTCCTCTTCCTCGTAATGCCCCGGGATCGAGAGCAGCCGCTCGATCGATCCGGTAGACTTCCTAAACTGTAACGCGGAAAACACCTCCTGGTGTGCGTTACAGATGGTAGTCTTTGTATCTCGGGTCGGGCTGGGAGCACGGCTCCAACCAGCACAAGGACCAAGACACCTAGACTCAGCCGAGTCAAGGCAATGCTCAATGGTAGTCCGGTAGAGCTTCCGGGTCAGGAACAGGGTAAGCTTGGCAAGACACGGCCCAGGGAGTAACGACTCGACCTACCTCCGTTCTTGCCTGACGGGATTACCTCTTCGGAACGCTGCTCTTCACGAAGCAGGTACGTCGGTGTAAACACAATATCCGACAGTGTTCTTCCTTTGGGTTCCTCCTTTTATAGGGCGTGTTTACTGGAATTATGTAACGGGTCACTTGTTTACATAACATCTACCCGCTAAGCATCCTGGGATTTGTAGTCGTATCTTCCAGGTGCCGGATTTCTCCTTCCCGATGGGAATTCTTGACAGATATCCTGACATGAAGGTTGCACCTCTCTCAGAGACAACCTCCTTAGGGAAGCCCACTCTGGAGAACACTCCAACTAGGGCTCTTGCCACACCAGGTGCTGTAGTGGTCCTAAGGGGAATAGCTTCAGGATACCTGGTGGCATGGTCCACCACCACCAGTATAAAAGTGTGCCCTGATGCTGTCTGGGGTTCCATTGGACCACCAATGTCAATCCCCACTCTTTCAAAGGGTACCCCCACCACAGGTAGTGGTATAAGGGTGGCCTTTGTTGTGCCACCTGACTTACCACTGGCTTGGCAAGTGACACAGGAGCGACAAGACTCCCTGGTATCTTCATTCATGTGAGGCCAGTGAAAGTGTGAGACAAGTCTGTCCCAAGTCTTATTCTGGCCTAAGTGTCCTGCAAGGGGAATCTCATGGGCCAAGGTAAGAAGGAAACCTCTCTGTGACAAGGGGATGACCAGCCTCCTGGTTGCACCAGGTTTGAGGTCTCTTGCTTCAGAGTACAGGAGTCCATCATCCCAGTATACCCTGTGGGCACCTGTGGCGTTCCCTGTAGCCTCAGCAGTAGCCTGCTGTCTGAGGGGTTCAAGTGAAGGACAGTCTAACTGTGCCTTCCCCAGGTCTTCCCTGGAGGGTCCCCCTGAACCCAGAAACTCAACCTGATCAGGTTCAAGTTATTTAGGCTCAGTTTCCCTCAGTTCTTTGAGGTCAGCCTCCTCTGAGACTTGATCCACAACCTGGGGCAAGGGGGAAGGCAATGCCTTAACCCTACTGCTCTTCTTCTTGGAAGGTGTCTGGTCCATTGTTCCAGGATCCAGCACCTGTTCAGTGGGGCATCTTCTGGCCTGTGACCTAGTCACAGCAAGGACATGTGCTGGCAAGCCTAACATTTCCATGTGAGACCTCTGCTCCACTTCTGACCATAGTGATGTTTCCAAATCATTGCCCAACAAACATTCAACTGGGAGGTCTGAACTAACCACAACTTTCTTTTGGCCACTTATCCCTCCCCAGGAGGAATCAACAATTGCCATACTATGGTGGGTAGTGTCATTGCTGGCATTGGTCAATAGGTAGTCTGTACCTAGTACGATCTGTCCAGGGTCCACCAAGTTAGGTGTCACCATTGTGACACTGCCACAAGTGTCCCTGTAGGCCTGGGCCATTTTTCCATTTATAAAAGGTGTCTGCCTGTATTTGCCCAAAGTATTGGGACTTGCATCAGGGGATATATCCACATCCCCTGTACAGACAAGGACAGACTGAGTGAGTGTGCCAACTAGGTTGTCATACCCCTCAGATCCCAAGGTTAACCCAACTAATCCCTTGGCAGGTGCACTACCACTACTGACTGTACTAGGGGGTGCAGGTGCCTTAGGGGCTGTAGTGGTAGGAGTTTGCCCGCCTTTCTTGGTGCACCCACTAAACCAGTGAGTTTTACTTTTACAGTATTGGCACCACCTTTTTGACTGGCCTTCTTGAGTCTTCTTTTTCTGCTGTGAAGCCTGACCCCCCCCCCCCTCTTTGGTTTGTTGGGGACCTGTCGAAGACTTCTGGTCATTTTGTTCATTCTTGTTACTACCCTTTTGGTCTGCTTTCATCTGGCCACCCTGGTTCTGAGCCTGGTTCTGCTTGACCCTTGTTCTGACCCATCTGTCTGCCTTCTTTCCCAATTCTTGGGGAGAGGTCAGATCCGAGTCAACAAGGTGCTGATGCAACAACTGGTTCTGACAATTATTTAAAATCTGTTCTCTCATGATATGATTGTACAACCCTGTATAATCAGTAACCTTACTGTCCAGCAACCAGCCTTCCAAAGCCTTAGTGGCACAATCCACAAAGTCAGACCAATCCTGACACTGAATTTTCTGGGTGTCTCTGAACAGCAACCTGTACTGCTCAGTTATTAAGCCAAACCCATCAATCAGTGTATTTTTCAGGACTTGGTAATTGTTAGCATCCTCAGCTCTAGTAGTGAGGAGCTTATCTCTACATTTGCCTTCAAAGGAGAGCCACAAGATAGCTGCCCACTGACTCTGGGGGACGCACTAGACAGTGCAGGCCCTCTCCAAAGCAGTCATCCATTTGTGGATGTCATCCCCTTGTTTAAAGGGGGGCACTATCTTACTCAGGTGTCTAATGTCTAAACTCCTGTCCTTTTCTCTAGGTAAAATGCTGCCACCAGTGGGGTCTGCCCCACTCAATTTCTGCTCTCTAGCAAAGGCAAGTCTCTCGTTGGCCAGGGCAAGTTCTTCCCTTTCAATCCTCAGATTGACTTCCCTCATCTTGGCCTCATGCTCTCTCCTCTGAGGGGATGTCATCCCTCTGTGAGAAGAGGTCTGAGAGCCATTGGTTCGAATGGATCTGTTAGAGCCTCTGGATAGAGACCTAACTCGTCCACTCCCAATGTTAAGCCTGCCTGAGAGTGGGCCTGGGGGTCCCCCAAGTCCATTTTCATGCCTGCTTAAGTTGGTCCTGGTGAGTCTACTGACTTCTACCTGACCCTTGTCTGATCATCCCCTGACAACTCCTGATCCTCTTTCTCACCTTCACTAACTGCTTCATTGAGGTTGAGGTCAGGGTCCCCAAGGGTTCCCTCTAAGGGGGGCACGCTCCCATCTGGATTAGAAGGGCCTGTGTTAGAAGCCCTCCTGGCATCATAAGTCTCTAAGAGACCAATCAGGAATGGAATGGTAGGGTTAGACCCCTGTTTTAGCTTCCTGGAGGTACACACTTGTCTCATCTCCTGGAAGCTAAGAGCTGCATATCTTGATATGACCTGTGGAGGGTCAACTGACACAAGGGGGGCCTCTGAGTTCCCTCCTTTGTCTGACATGCTTTTCTAGTGAGTTGTAAGTGGTGCACTTACCTACACTATTTGTTTGCCTACTGATCCCTTGCTAAGAGTTGTAGTCAGTGTGTGCTAAGCTCTGTTAAACTACAACAGCTGGTTCAGTAGAACTCAGAGTATTCTAAGCTAAGTTATATGTACCATGGTACTTATGTAATCTTTCAAATGATATTCTTAGGATATGTGTGGTAAAACAACAGCAAGCTCAAATCCCAACCGCTGCTCACCGATGTGAGAAGTTGGCCTGATATGCAGTGCTCACTATTCTAGTGATCACTATGTATCAGTCCAAACGACCCTTATTGATGATTGGTTGTAAGTCAACCTTATAGACCAGCTATCCTAGTAGCATGGACATGAGCAGTCTTTAGTCTAAACTCTAGAGGGCGTGTTAAGCCAGCTGTTATACCATCACATATACCCCTTGAACACCAAGTGAAAGGACACCACACAAGTTGTTATGAAAATAAAAGGATATTTATTTATAACAAGTCTACCCTGATCTCTTTATGAGTCAGGGAGCTAAGCACACAACAAAACTCTTAAGAAAATACTTCAAGTTGGACAATTTACACAAATGCCCGAGGGGCACTAAAAACCATATACTACAAAAGTGGAATGCGAAATACTAGCAGGTAAGTAACTCGATCCAGAGGCTTTAGGATCGCTAGGACTACACTACAGAACCTTCAGGTTAGGAGCAGGAGGCCTAGGGAGATCGGGTGCAGAGTGTGCACTCTCACGCGGGATGCAGGACAAAGTCTATGGATGCTAGATTTCGTAAAGTTACAGTTATCGGACGAATCCGACTAGTTAGGCTGAAAACAAAAAAGGATCTGGACACTTGGATAGTGAACCTACATTGGAGCACCAAAATGCTCAGGTTACCTAGCCCAGGGGCTGCGGCTGCATAGGGTTCAAAAGACGTCGGGAATCCTCGTTACAGTCTATGGAGCCTGAAAGAAGAAGTTGCTGGCAGGCGACCAGTGATGAAGTTCGATGTGATCCAAGCCTGGATCGAAGATGGAGACGACCTGAAAGCAGAGGGGACTCAGTTCTTAATCACTAGCCAGTGATCAGGTGGGCACCAGGATGGCACCGGATGAAGTCACCTCAACCAGGTGAGTGGGCGACGCTGGGCTCTGCAGTCTCTCGGACCAGGAGGCGTTGTCGGCGACCAGGATGGAGGTGCGAGCTGTCCCACGAAGGTATCTGCTGTCGGTGATGCTGGACCCAGGATTGGGGCAACAACTCTTGGCAAATGTAAGCCCACGCGGTGGACTCAAAATGGCGTCTGGAGTGGACCAGGAGGGTCCGGGGTGCTCCTCTGTTGGAGGGGAGCAAGGGCCAGTCTGGAGCAACCAGATCAGCGATAGAAGTGTCGTGGTTCATCGTCAGGAGGGCTACAAGCCAGCAGGCAAGTGGCCGGACAACGCGGTGAGCAGCAAAGAGCAGAAGGGCCCCACGCAGATCTCGTGGATGCTGGGGGGCTTGACTTCGGTGCTGGAGCTGCTCAGGGTTAGGGCTTCTCAAACCCCAAAGCACTCACTCGAGGATCCCTCGGCGGTCGTGCTGGATAAGCGTCGTGCAGGTCTTGAAGATGGCCGGTCCCTCGGGTCCCGTCACACCCACGAATCTCAGCTGGGCTGATGATGCAGGTAGAGGTCAGAGATGGCAGGGAATCCGGGTCTCGTCGAGCTGGGCAGTTTTGATCCGGAGGATGGACTTGCAGCGAACCGCATGCGCTTAGATGGTGCCCGCTGGTGCAGGGTGGCTACTCCTTAGCCACAAGGGAGAGTCTTCAGAAAGGTTCAAGAGTTCTTTCATGGAAAGTCGTCAAGATTCAGAATTATCCAATTTGGGAAGGGGGCCCGCGCCTACCTTTATACTAAAGAAAGGGGCTGGCATGCGACTAGGTCCTGCCCATGGGTGGGACCAGGAAGGGGGGTGGTTACACCCCTCTCCCCTGTCCGGACTTTCCCCAGCTCAGGGGCTGGTGTGCCCCTGGAACTGGTTCAAGCCGGCATATGCACAGTGAGCACCGGGGTGCTACTTGCAGTCACCTTCCTCTCAGCCCTGCCTACCTGGGATACACAAAACCCTGTCTGAGAGGGTGCTAGCACCGCCCCTGACAGGAAACCCTTTGTCCAAGCTCTCCTCGCTGGAAGGACTCCCAGCAGCAGGAGGTCAGACTTGTGTCTGTGGTGGCAGCATCCATTTTGTGATGCTGAGGCTCGAGTTAACTTTAACCGGGGTTCACAGTTTCACACATTTCATGTCCCTCTAGAAGGGTGGAATGCTAACCCCGTCACCAGAATTGGCGACGGGTTAGTATTCCAATTCGTATGACACCTTACTCGACATGTTTTGATAAAGCGATACCAAAGTTGGCAAATAACCGCGAGGATTATAAGGCACTTAAGAGTATATGGTACGCGTTAACATGGAACAGCTATTAGGACTTGGTTCCGCAAGCTGCAAATGGGCTCAGCTCATGCCAGAGCACCATCTCACATAATTCCAAGCACTCTGCCTTCAGGATTGATAAGGCCTGCCATAGGAGTGACTGATAGGAATACATGTGTCCATTTTAGGGTTAGATATAGGAATACTATATCTAAAGCAAAGGGTGTTTACACCACCTTGCCCCAGCTGTCGTGCAGCCAGTTGTGTAGGATTTAGATGGCCAGCCAGGGGCGGCATAATACATGCTGCAGCCCCTGGTAGGCCCTGGGTACACCTATGCCCTGTGTACAGGGACTGATAAGGTGGCCCAGTACCAATTGGTAAATGCACCTAAGGTACACGTGTCAATTTAGAGAGAGAACAGCTAGGCTGTGGGTCTGATTAGCTGGCCCACAGCCAGGGAAAGTCGTAAACCAGTGAAGCAAAAAGCAAAAATCTGGGGTGATCATAGGATTGCAGACCCTACTCTCCTACAGAAATGCCCGACATCCAGTTGTATCCAGTACTGCACCTATGAACAAGTTGCGCTGGGAGGGCACCAAGTGAGATTTGGGTACATTTGTTGAAAAACCCAACCTGTACAACAACTGAGTTGTAACCTGCAGATGATGGTGCACCTTCTCTGGAGATTCTGCTTTGATCAGCTAATTGTCCAAATAAGGGAATACAGATATCCCTGACTTTCTGAGATGTGCCGCCACCACAGCCATCACCTTGGTGAAGACTCGAGGCGCAGTAGTAAGACCAAACGGAAGGACCGCAAACTGGTAATGCTGCGAACCCACCGTGAAACGGAGATACTTCCTGTGCGACTTCAGAATGGGGATGTGGAAATAAGCATCCTGTAAGTCGATCGACACCATCCAGTCTTCTTCCAGCAGCGCTTGAAGAACCTGTGCAAGGGTGAGCATCTTGAACTTCTCCTGCTTCAGATAAAGTTTCAAGATCCTGAGATCCAGGATTGGACGAAGTCTGCCATCCTTCTTGGGGATCAGGAAATACTGTGAGTGCCATCCCTGAACACTTTCCTGCTCCGGAACCACCTCTATCGCACCTTTTCTTAACAGTACCAGGACTTCCTCCTGCAGGAGCAGCAGGTGGTCCTCCGTGCAAAACCCTTGGCAAGGAGGGTAATTTGGGGAAAAAACCCAAAAGGGAAGAGCATATCCATTCTCTACGAGATTGAGACCCCAAAGGTCCGATGTCACTGATTCCCAATCCCGTAGAAAATAGGTACGCCGGCACCCCACAGGACCCGCATGATCTGGAATGGCGGATCTAGGGCTGCTTTGCTGTTGTAGGAGGGGGGTGGGTAGAGGAAGAGGAGGAGGAGGATGCCTGACGTCCCGAGGACGAGCTCTTTGCCTGCCCCTGTAGGATTTATACAACAGATTTTGCTGTAGCTGCTGCTGCTGTTGCGACTGCTTGTAGGGACGAAAAGAAGATCTTCCAAAGCCTCAAAACCTTTTGCTCACAGATCCTTTAGTATGCAACCCCAAAGACCTGGCTGTTGGCCTGCTGTCTTTGAACCTCTCCAATGCAGCATCAGCCTTTTTACCAAAAAGGCCTGAGCCATCAAAGGGCAAATCCATTAAAGCAGCCTGAACATCTGTAGAGAACTCGGAAGTCTTCAACCAAGCAGCTCTTCTGGTGGCAATCGAAGATCCCATGACCCTAGCCACAGAATCCGCTGTGTCCATACCGCTCTGGATGACCTGCCGAGCAGCAGCCTGAGTGTCAGCAAGCACCTCATTAAAAAATATTCTGTCTTCTTCAGGACGTTTAGGGGTCAATTGCTTAACAGTATCCATTAAGGCATGGATATAACGACCCAGGAGGCAAGTGGCATTCGTAGATTTGAGGGCCATACTTGCTGATGAAAAAACTTTCTTCGCAGATTGGTCCTGTTTTTTGAAACCTTATCACCAGGTACCTGGGGAAAAGCACCTGCAGATCTTTTAGAGCAGGCCACCTGAACCACTAAGCTCTCTGGCAAAAGATGAGAGGACAAAAAGTCTGGGTCCCCAGGAGCCACTCTATAACGCCTTGCAACGGCCTTAGAAACCGCAGGAGCCGTAAGAGGCCTACTCCACACCTCCAGGATAGGCTTAGTTAAAGCATCAGTAAAAGGAGGCATAGGCTCCACCACAGATGAGGGAGAATGTAGGACTTCAGTCAAAATGTTTGATTTATACTCCGCAGTTGGCAGAGTCAAATTCAGCAGATCCGCTGCCTTTTTGATAACCACATGGTAGGGGGCCACATCTTTAGGAGGGGCATCCGACACCAAGGCCAAATCCCAATCAGGGGATAGTTCCAGTCCACTTGCCTCCCTTATATCATCAAAATAGTCCTCCGACTCTTGAAGCTCACATTCTTCAAACTCAGCTTCCCTATATCTCTGCTCCTCCAAAAGGCGCTAGGCTTCACGCCTCGACCTCTCCTTCCGGAGCGACATCATCGGATCCAGAATCGACCCTGAAGGAGCCGGGGCCGGCGTCGAACTCCGAGTCGGAAGACCATGCCAAAGAGCTCGAGGTTGGTCCGGGGCCGATGACGCAGGAAATGGCGTCGATGACTTCGGCGGCGGCGAGAGATACCATGGCGGTGTCGGCGCCGGCATAAACGGCAAGAACGGCGCCGGAGCATAAGCTTGGGAAACTCCCATATTGTATGCCAACGGACCTATGGGACCAGCCGGTGCTCCAGATGGGTACATGGCTCTCTCATAAACACCATACATGGCATTTAAGAACTGCGAAGGGTCTTGTCCTGGACCCGGAAAAGGAGGATACGAACCAACCGGCTGCTCTCGAGGAGGCAGCACCGGAGTCGACTCCTCTTGTTCCCTGGACTGGTGAGCTGGAGTCGTCGAACCCTGAGGAATGTGAACCTCTTCCTCCTCCTGAACTGGAGACCGAGACGGAGCCGGAGAGGGATTAGACGCCTGAGCCGGTGAATGCTCCGGCGACTCCATGGGCAAGGCCTCACCTTCTGGATCCAGCGCCGGAGAAGGAGATACCATATCCTTTCGATGCCGTCTAATAGGCGACTTCTCTCTCGAATCCGACTCCTTTCCTGAATGGTGCGCTGACCCATGCTTGCTCTTCTTATGTTTCTTCTTCGTTGATCTGGAAGCATGTCCCGATGACGACTTCGAAGCCGACCTCGACCTGGACCTCAACCTCGACCACCTCGATCGCGACCTCGAATTCTTCTTGGCCTCTTTACCTTTTAATTTGGCAACCAGGAGCTTCGCCTCACGTTCAGGAAGAGCCTTTGGATTCATCTTCCTACAGGAATGACAACCTTGGACGTCGTGATCCGAACTCAGGTACTATATGCGGTCATCATTCGGGTCAGTGATTGACATCATCTTCCCGCATTCGCCGCACGGCTTGAAACCAGTTTTTTTAGTCAAATCACAACAGGAGTCGGAAACACTGGAAAAGACACAGAAAATCACAATAGTAACAAAGTTACTATCAACGCTACAGAGGATCCCTCGAAAACCATTAGCGTCGACGACGCGGAAAAAAGGGAACTGATGTCATCATGCCGACATGGGCCTATTGTGGAGTCGGTGACGTTAGCAGAGCCGCGCGCTATGCCGTGCTTCTATGACGTCGTCCACGTCGGCGCAAAGCTACAAAAGAATTTCCGAATGTTGCTGACGCTGGGGGATATTCACAAGGTGAGGAATCCACTGGCAGATGTATCCATCAGAAACATATATATTGTCAAGGTACATATATGTGGAGTTATATATATATATAGAAAAACTTTGCTTACGTGTAGAAACTTACCTTCACAATATTTTTGCCTCGATGTTCCTGAAACATTATTTTGTCCCACAATATTTTTCTTTCAAATATTCTGTCTAAAAACCCCGGGGAGCCTATTCTTCAGACCATGTCTTTGATAACGTGCCTTTGATAAAAGGGAGGGGGCAGAGTGGCCCTCCTCCCTGAGCCTGTGCTGACCCCGGAGATCCCATCCCCCAAGGACAGCGCACATACTGTGTACCGGGAGCCCACCCCAGGGAAACATGTGTTTGCTCCCACCTGATGGAAGCATTTTTAAACTCTCACCAAACAGTAGCAAACACAAAGTCAGCTCCCAGTGAGCTGGAGCTTTAAAAATACTCCTGCCGGCTTGAGCAAACTTGACATCTGTTTCCCTGTCCACACTGATATGGACAGGGAAACAGATCAAGATATTGCATGGCTTAAGGGAGCAGCATAAATAGCTGCTCCACACGGGTGGGAGCAATGCTGACTACTGCAGCATGCAGACAGCCTGCTGGGGTCATTGGGGGCCTGGGGCTCCCCGCAGTCCCCATTATGTGTCTGGTAGTTTCCCTAGGTTGACACTAGGGCACCCGCCTATTATAAGGACAGGCCCCGGGGATGGGGTGCTCGGCCAAAATAGACTCAGGCAGGGGGGCCCTGCAACACCACTCCCCTTAAAAAAAACACAGCTTTGGGGGATGGGTCCCCAGGGCCTTTTGAGGCCTCCCCTTAATTAACAGATTGGGCTCCGGGGATGGGGTCCCCAGACTGTAAATGCCTTGAAGAGGGAGCTGCGCGCTCCTATCCCTTATTAAATTTATTGAAGCCAGGGAATGGTGTACCCAAGGCTGAAAATGGCCTGGGTCATTTGCCCCCCTCCCCATACTTGACATACTTGGCCCGGGGAAATTATGTTCCCGGGGTCATGATAGGGTCAGGAAGGGGAGTATGCACCCACTGCCCTTTGAATTCGATATAGTCCTGGGGGATGAGGTCCCCAGGGTCTTATGAGACTGAAGGAGGTGGGCCATGAGGTCCCCCTTCAAATATATATTACAGCCTTGGGGGATGTGGTCCAAGGGCCTAATAAGGCTCAGTGAGGGGGCCATACTGCCTCCATTCCTTTTAAAATAAATAGGGCCCTGGGGCATGGGATTCACACCTTCTAATGAGGCTAAGGGAGCGTGGCCACACAACCCTATCCCCCTTTAAAGCAATACAGCCTTGAGGAATGGGGTCCTGAGGGCCTAATGAAGCTCGTGGATAAGTGGCACTTGGCCCTCCTCCTCTTAAAAAAAATGTGGCCCTGGGGGATGGGGTCTCCGGGGCCTGAAAGGCCCAGAGAGGGAACCGTGCAGCCTCCCTCATCGTTTAAACCAAAAATAGTCCCTGGAAAGGGTCTCAGAGGCCTATGAAGGCTCAAGGAGTGGGAGCACGGCCCCCCTCCCCTTTTTTTATAGTCATTTGGCCCCAGCATATGGGATGCCTGTGGCCTAATAAGGCTCAGTGTGGAGGGCTGCCTGGCCCTTCCACCTTTTTATAATATTTGGCCTCACCTGCACTCTCACCTTCCCTTAGAGTTTGGCCCTGGGGCATTGGGTCATTGGGGCCCAAGAAAGGTTCGGGTGGGGGGTGCACATGGCTTCCCTCGTATTTGATATTGAATTTAGCCCCAGGGGATGGGGCCCTAGGAGGGCAAAATAAGGGTCTGGAAGGGGGTTACACACCTAGTCCATTTAATATATATGTAATTTAAAATATAGTCTAATGGTCAAGTCGGATCGTAAAATAGTATTTTGAAACTACCTCTTTTAGAAAGTTGGCACTTTCATGCCTAAAAGCCTCTGGCTGCCTTTTCAAAGTTATTTCCCAACTGTCACCTGGTATCCTGCTGGCATCCCTGAAATGGCTTCCTGGAAAGGAAGCAAAACAGCCTGATGACCTCCTCCTGCCCAACAACTGCACAAGCTTCAAAGGGGCATGACCTGTCATTGGGGAGATGTAACTCTTGCCTAGGCCTGCCCCTTCTATTCAGTAATTAAACAACAAGGGGTGGTGATGGACAGAGTTTCTGAATTAAGCAGAATACTCTCACCCAGTCAAGAGATCAGGGCTAGATCCAACACCGTTTTTTAGCTCACTGCACCATCCCAGCTCAGAACCTGGCTATATGCAAATTAGTCTGTTCCTGTCCCAGTGCATGATGGGAACAGGGCAACCCAAACTACAAAGCCAATTCTTTCACTGGGAAGGAAACAAGCTTCCGGGGACCGGTTTCTGGCATTACAGCCGTCTTCGGCCCGGCTTGCTTGAATCCTGATGGTGCAATGAGCAAGGGACTCACATCTGAGTATACCCTTCCACGCTTATGGTGGACAAAATAATTAAACAACAAGGGGTGGTGATGGACAGAGTTTCTGAATTAAGCAGAATACTCTCACCCAGTCAAGAGATCAGGGCTAGATCCAACACCATTTTTTAGCTCACTGCACCATCCCAGCTCAGAACCTGGCTATATGCAAATTAGTCTGTTCCTGTCCCAGTGCATGATGGGAACAGGGCAACCCAAACTACAAAGCCAATTCTTTCACTGGGAAGGAAACAAGCTTCCGGGGACCGGTTTCTGGCATTACAGCCGTCTTCGGCCCGGCTTGCTTGAATCCTGATGGTGCAATGAGCAAGGGACTCACATCTGAGTATACCCTTCCACGCTTATGGTGGACAAAATAAGTAAACAACAAGGGGTGGTGATGGACAGAGTTTCTGAATTAAGCAGAATACTCTCACCCAGTCAAGAGATCAGGGCTAGATCCAACACACATCTCTTGACTGGGTGAGAGTTTTCTGCTTAATTCAGAGACTCTGTCCCTCACCACCCCTTGTTGTAAATACTTCCATTCAGTAGCCAGAGTGGTACCAATCACAGTGGGGCAAACTCTTCCAGAACTCATTTCCCTAAGACACACTTCAGGGATGAACCCATAGCTCTGCATTAGGGCAGAATGCTTCTCTCTTTTTTGTTTAAGGTAGAGAGGAGCATTGTGGGAAAGCTCACAATAAAACAGTGTGGAAGTGCACCAATAGTGGGTAGGGGCACCCTTGGGAACTGTTACCTCATTTCTTAGGGAGTGGCCAGGAGTTTCCCACACCCACAGGCTGATAATGAACATAAAAGTGGCACCCTCAGTACCTTTTTCAGAACACCTCTGGGCCTGTGCAAGACAGAAGAAGGGCTGAACCTGCTGTTGAACCTCTGGGGAGTAAGTCCAAAGGCTGAAGTTGCTCCCCACTTGGACCCAGGACAGAATAGTGGACTCCAAGGCCTTCAGTTCAGGACCAGGAACACAAAAGCTGAAAAAATCCCAAATCTCTGCTTGCCCTTTCTCTAGTTCCAACTGGGTTTGCCCTCGACCCTGCTGGTGTTAGAGTGTACACTTTCCCCTTTAAAATTGCAAGACTAGACACTTAAAAAACGTTTTCTGAACTTTTTGCAAATAGAACCTGAGGCTACAACCAGATGGCTGCTGACTAGCAGCGGCTGACATCAAACTGCCAGTCAGGCTCAATTTGCTGGTTTGTCCTTCTGAAAGGATCCTGACTTCCAGAAAAAAGTCCTTAAGTACAAACATAGAGTCCTTCACCGGGACCAATGACAAGTAGCACGCTGATAAAAACAACACCTTCCTAGACCCCGACTTTGGACTTTGGGTGCTAGGAGTTTTCCCACCTTCGACATCCCCAGCCTTGAACTTCCTGCCAGAGCCAAGGCTCCGAGGGGGATATTCACAATGACTTATCGCCGATTTATCTCCACCTTAACACATCAAAAGTGGAGATAGATTTAACACCCCATTCACAAGCTGGTGCAAACTGCAGACATGGCCAGTATTCCCGCGATAACTGCCCCAAAATGTATCTCCACGGTGGACACAGCCAACTAACCCCAATGAGATGCAGAGTAGGCTTTCCCATGCAAAAACACATGAAAAAACCACAACACCACTTTCACAACGAACTGCCGAGTCTGCGCTGCCAACCAAAAACAGGTGATAAGCTGCGGTAGCAGCAGGGAATTAACACCTGCCTTTGCTGGTGTTAAGCAGGACGACTACCTGCAGCATGAAAGGGAGCCCAGCCAAGAGCCACACCTGCAGACCCACAGATGCCATGGAGACAATGATCATGCAACCCGGATACCCATACGGGCCACAACACCCACCGCAAGCACCCCAGGCCCGCCACCACCCCAGCCCCATTACCGCTGCCCCCCCCAGGAGCACCACAGAGGCACTGCCAATGGGAACGCAGCACAACTACATCCAACATGACACACAACATGCCAACCGACTAGACACAACTCCATTGGGAATCCGGCCTTGCCATGCCCAAAACCCAGCCACGGCATGGCGCCACAGACACACAATAGCACGATTTGAGGAGAGGCATGGAGCAGGCATGTGTGAGAGTGGCAAGTGACTAAGGAATGTGAACCTATCCAATGCCAGGTGTGGCGTCAAGGTGCCAGACAGACCACAGAGTGCACACCACAGAAATGGCCTTTTGGAGATCAACTGCTGGTGCATGGAGTGCAGTGGCCAGGGAACGCTACCATGTCCCCACAGGCTGTGGGGCAGAACATGGAAATGTCACATGTTACGTCCCCCCCTGCATGCCCGTGAATAGTGGGTTGGACCTGTGTAAGCCAGGCCTGCGTAGGGGTGTGAACAATAGCCCATAGCACTGGTCGTGGTTCTCACTCGGAATGGACAATGCGTCTGCCAGAGCGGCACCTCTCAGCCCACCACAAGACCTGCGCCGAGCGCAGCGGGGCCTGCATCCCTGTGCACCTGCTGTACCCCGGGCTGCTGGTCCCCAAACCCGTCATGCCTGCCCAGTGCACCAACGAGGCTCCGCTCACCTGCCTACACCGGCGTGTGTCAAAGAGGGCCCACCACATGCCGGTGCAAGCTCCAAGCACCAGTCCCTTGACCTCTGCAGCCTCCGCAGACCATTGCTGCCCCCCGATGCTGGCCCACATTACTCCTTTCTCATTGACATACTCTACCGGCGTCCTCTTCGGCCCAGTAGGTCCAACATATGAAACTGTGTCCTGGGTCCTGAATGGCAGTGACCCTAGTTCCGTGGCAGCAGCCACAGCACCAGACTCCCTTCGATCAGTGAGGCATAATTCCATATTGCAGGCCTGAGACACATGGTGCCACTAACCCTGTTCAACACAAGCCTGTGACATGTGGTACCACTAACCCTGTTCAACGCAAGCCTGCGACACGTGGTGCCACTAACCCTGTTCAACGCAAGCCTGTGACATGTGGTGCCACTAACCCTGTTCAACGCAAGCCGGCGACACGTGTTGCCACTAACCCTGTTCAACGCAAGCCTGCGACACGTGGTGCCACTAACCCTGTTCAACGCAAGCCTGAGACATGTAGTACCACTAACCCTGTTCAACGCAAGCCGGCGACACGTGGATGAGTGCCCAGGCCACCCTGCCGGCCAGTAGGTCCCACATGTGGAACTGTGTCCTGAGTCCTGAATGGCAATGACCACAAGTCCGTGGCAGTGGCCACAGCACCAGACTCCCTTCTATCAGTGAGGCATAATTCCTTATCATAGGCCTGCAACACGTGCTGCCACTAACCCTGTTCAACGAAGGCCTACCCTGCAGACCAGTAGGTCCCACATCCAGCCCATAGTCATGAATCATGAATGGCAGAGTCCATACCAGTGAATGCACGGAGAGGAGTAAGAGGAAGATGCGGTTCAGTCTGGACGAAAACCAGATCAGAGTAACAGAGGTGTTCGAACACTATCAACAACTGACCTAGTGCCATCAACCCTGTTCACCCCAAATCAGGGTCCCGTGGCAGGACATTGTGAATCCGGGGCCACTAACTCTGTGCAGCTCAAGTCATGGGGCCTTTATGGTTGAATGGTTGTGTCCTTTACGATGTACACTGTTGTCGATTTCTGGCTGCACCAGGCAGCCCTTGCCGGTTGGGGTGCACACACATCCAACACAGGTGTCACTCGGTATGTGTGCCTGCTAATAAGTGTGGCCGTGCGCATGTGCCCATAGCCATTTACACCATCTGAGCAAGTGTGTCCGTGTGGTCATTGTGTCAGTATGATGGGCAAGGGCCCTGCAACATCTCAATGTGCTGTCTTCGGCGGACGTTACCATGTCACCTCAGCGTTGGCAGTGACCTTGGAATGTAGCTTTGCACGCACCCCCTGCATGCATAGGCGGCATGTGCTGGTCAGGCGTACGTCAGGTCAGCGCAGGGGTGTGTTGATTCGGCAGGGGGAGCAGGGCATGGATCGGACCTGGCCTTGGGCAGGAAGCGCGGGAAGTGTGTCGCTGTTTTGGGGTGTAATCGAGATCAGGGCCACAGCAGTCGAAGTTGCAGGGTGGACCCGCACGTGCAGGGACTGAAGAACCGGGTATTTAAACCTAGCGGCGCCAGGGAAAACGCCCTTAGTCTTCCGGATTCACCTGTCTTAGAGTACAGAGACACGGGATACTTCTTGTTGACTTCAAAGATCAAATTTATTGGCTGCAACCAGTAACAGAGGTCCTAGAAGTACAACAGCATGTAGGTTCTCAGGAGACTGCTCAATCTTACAAAGCCAGCCTTTCCTTTTTATACAAAATATCATGCTTCAGGCAAACATTCCTTATTTTACAGTTGATCATTCACATATTTTCGCTACAAAGAAAAAGCAGAGTCATGATGACAAGCCCATATTTCAGTTGGTCCAGCCCACAATCAATTACCCGGCAAGGTCCAGTATTTCCATCAGATATCGACAGACCCCAATAAAAACGGGCACCTCCTCATCGTAAAGCGAGTCATAAAGAAAGAAACAGAGACAGGTGTGTGTAAGATTAGGCATAGTTTGTGTGCGATGAAAGGTTTACGATATGTGCACCTGGATGCTAATCTCATTCGGCCACTGGGAAAGGAACTGGCCGAACAAGTTTTGCTTCATGCAATGGAGTCAACTCGCCCAGGTCACAGGGGAGTCAGCAAAAGGTGTACGTGTCCTTAGAGACTTGCATGGCCACAGTCACCCTGCAGTCATCAGTCTAATGTGAGGGCAACCCACAAAATGGCTGCCGTACACAAAATGGAACCCAAGGGTTCGAGACGAAATCGTCAAATGCATAGTGAATCCATCAGTGTAGCGTGACGAAAACACTCGTGCATACCGCACTCGTCATTTGCGGTTCGCTGATACCAAAATCGTCAAGATACGATAACCTTTATCAAACGGGTTCAGGATCCACGGAACCTCAGACCCTCCTTTTGCCCTTACATTAGGCAATAACCTAAACTCACTTCAATCTGAATCCAGGTCTATATTCATAAGATCATCAAGATGTTGCTGTAACATCATCCTAGTACTTAGTAACTCTCTCTGGACAGGTCTCCTCGAACACTAAGTAGCACAAAGGCCAAATATAGCAGGAGCACACTGTACACAGAGACAGAACAAGAAAAGGATAGCCAATACCATCCCAATGACCATCAGAATCTTCCACCCCCACGTGGATAACAGTTCCCAGAACCATCCCATCAACGACAAATCTCCTTCAGCCAGATGTACAGACTCGGAGATCTTATGTAACTTGGAAATGGCCTGGAAAACTGTCGGAGCGTTGTGTGGAATGAAAACGCAGCAGCTTGATTGGATCACTTTACAAACCCCTCCCCTATCTGCAAGTATGACGTCAAGAGCAACTCGATTCTGAAGTGTCATAAGTCTATCCAACTGGAGCTCAGCAGTCAAGTTACTAAGGGCACCGGCAGTTTCGACTATGGTGTACTCAACCACTGTCGTCAATTGGCGAAGGTTTCTGCTGTTTACCATCGGTCCCCAGAACGGCAGAAAACCCTTAAAGAAATCTCCCAACTCTTGCCCTGCGGTATCTTCCTTACTGAAGACACCTCTAGCAACTCTCATCTATGGTAATCTGCCGCAGCTGTAAAAATGGGAGGCAACAGAAAAGAAACAAAATATGAGCCAGAGAAGTCAGGGGGCAACCATGTATACGCCTTGTCATAACAGATGAAATATGTACCCTTAGCTGCTAGAAACGACGGGGAAGTCCGAGATGCAAAGACATACGTCTTAGTGCAAACACTTCTCCCTAACTGAGCTCTCGGATTCTTGCCATTCCCTTGCAGACATAGGTGACCCTGATGGGGTACTATCCAAATCGGAGAGGATCTCTTAGCTCGCTGGTTAACACTCAGACTAACTCCATATCCAGTAACGTTCCATCTATCGTAAGCTTGCAACTCATCTCTGGGAATCGTTCTATAGGAATCAATGTTTCTGCTCATGTTTGTGATCCCTACTACCAATGCTTTGTTGCTCGAATTACTTCTCGTGGAACGTGGGGGATACGGTTCAATGGCATATATGAACATCGTCTGAAATGCCCATAAAGAACCATTGTAACTAAATGGCAAGAACAGGTAAGGAATACCTTTATCGGTGGTATGGAGCATAAGACCACACACTCAACAATTAGTCGTGTTCACTACTAGCTGGTGTTGGTGCAGAAGCTGAAGAAATGAATTATTAGCGAATTCCATTCTCCTAATGGATTCATGTTCAGGCAGAGGGTGAAAAGAATGCGAAGAAACAGTAGGAGGAGGTGTAGGTTGCATAGTAGGCATAAACGTTACTTGGAAAGAGAATATCACATAGCCAATTAAAAACATCATTAAACTCAGTAGCGAAAATACACACAATATTAAAAATCTTTTCCGAATGATCAATTTTCGTATCTGGCTTTTAAAATTCACAATTTCTGCAGGTCTCTCCATCTTGAAAAACTCCATCCTCTCTAAGTAGCTGCCCGTGGCGGTAGGTTGATTCTGCTAAGGAATGCTTCTGTTAGTCCAGGGCAACTCCCTTAGACCAACCAGAACCGTCAACCTAACGTTTTCAGCTGCACTCCAAAGTCTTAAGCAACCGCAACCCTAGCAGCTGAACCAGATGGCAGTTCAAAAAACAAAAATAAGCAAGTTTCTCAGATGGGAGAGCTACACATTCAAAAATAAAAAGAACTTTTATTCGTCCATAGATCTCGGTCTCAAATTATAGCGGTTTCTTCCAGGCGATTCTTGATCTTTGAACAAAGGCTCAGGTTCAATAGTGTTCAATCTAGTTGACGGCAGCACAGCTTCTTGCAAAATGTTATCACCTTCCTTCTCAGTGTTCGTGTCAGTCAAACGAGCATCGCTGAATGGCAGAAAACGAGGCACGATCTCAGTCTCAGAATCAGCAAGTCCCTCCTGGACCCACCGGTCGTGCGGCAAGGGCAACGGAACCAGTTTACAATGGGCGCCGTGAACCCAGTTTTTCTTGCCGTGCACTCGCACTGCGGAACGGGTTGCTAACAAGACTAGGTAGGGTCCCATCCAGCGAGGCTGCTCGTTCTTGGTTCGCTGGAAATTCTTCACCAGCACCCAGCTTCCAGGTTCAATAGCGTGTCCTGGATCATCAGAAGCTTGTGGCAGAGTGTCACGAACCTGTTGGTGTAAGACACGCAGTTTAGCCGTCAATTTATAAAGGTAATCAAGCAGCACAGGGTGTTCAAGTTCGCTGAACTTTGTTGGTCTTGGCACGCCCCAAATATTCGCCGGGCGGCCAAACACAACCTCATACGGATTCAAACCATTTGCGAATGTACAGTCATTCTTGTGGACAGGAGAGCTAGGGGCAAAGCATCTGGCCATTGTAAACCAGAGCTAGCTTGAATTTTGGCCAACTTCAATTTAAGGGTGCCGTTATAGCATTCTACTAAACCAGCTGATTGGGGGTGATTTGCAGCGTGGAACTTTTGCCGAATTCCTAGTCCCTCACACACTCTCTTCATCACTTGACCCACAAATTCACTCCCATTGTCACTCCAGATAATTCTCGGCAAACCAAACCTCGGGAAAAATTCTTTGATAAGGGCTTTAGCTGTGGACAAGGCAGTATTGTCCTTCAAAGGGTAAGCTTCCACCCATCTAGAAAAAGAGCAAACAAACACTAACACATACTTTAGGTTGTTGCATCTTTCCATATGGATGAAATCTAGCTGCAGAGCCTCGAACGGATACGTTGGAGGAGCAAAATGACCAGCTGGAGTTGGAGTTCCCTTACCAGGATTGTACATCAAACACACCATACAATTCTTGACCAAATTTTCTGCACACTTGGGAATGCTCACATTCTGCCATACTGGAGCCAACAACTTGCAAATCCCTTTCACGCTGATATGTGCCATTCCATGCGCCATTGTAACCACTGGAAGTACATACGCATCGGGTAACAACCATCGCTGATGTTCTGACAATTCAACCCAACAAACATTCAAGTCCAATTTACCCTTGCTTTCTCTCCATTCATTCAACTCTTTCTCTGTAGCTTCAGCTTGGATGGATTTCACACTCTCAATCGTATCTTCACACATACTACTATCTGGAACCCATCTCGCTGAACCCACGACATACATTCGACTCATCACATTTCTCGCAGTTTCTTTCGCAACTTCATCGGCAAACGCGTTACCACGGCCAACATCATCAGTAACTTTCTTATGGGCACTGCATTTCACAATCGCAACTTGCAATGGCAAAGTGAGTGATTCAAGGAGTTCATTCACCAACTGACCATGCTGAATCTTTGTACCATGAGAAGTCAGAAACCCAAGTTCACGCCACAAACGCCCAAAACTATGAGCCACACCGAATGCATACTGACTGTCAGTGTACACAGTCACTAATTTTCCTTTCGCCAACACACATGCTCTCGTTAATGCAATCAACTCTGCCGCTTGCGCTGAATTATGTGGGATACGTGCAGCTTCAACAATCGTATGCAAAGTCGTAACAGCATATGCCGCAGTCGTATCACCATTCGGCAACTTGAAGCACGAACCATCAACCCACAATGTACCATCACACTCAGGAAGAGGAGTATCCCTAAGGTCTATCCTCCCTTTCGTTTCTTCCTCAGTCCTAAGAAAACAGTCATGTTGCTCATCAACATTATCTGTCTCAGCTGAAATCGGCAACAACGTGGCTGGATTTAACGTGTTGCATCTTTTTATATGTACATGACTTGCTAACAAGGTTAACTCATAACCCGACAACCTAGCACTAGTTAAGTGCTGTGTCTTGGTACGATTCAACAAGGTATCCACTGCATGTGGAACCATTACGATTAAGGTATTATCCATAACCAAACCAGCAGACTGTCGAATTGAAACAGCCGCTGCCGCTGTAGCTCTCAAACAACTCGGCAACGCTCTAGCTACCGGATCCAAAGTCGACAAAAAATAAGCACATGGACGTTGCTTATCGACAAACTGCTGAGTCAAAACTGACAATGCACATCCCTCTCTCTCGTGGACATACAATGTGAAAGGCTTACTGTAGTCGGGGGTACCCAACACAGGAGCCGAACACAACGCACCACGCAACTCTGAAAAACTCTTCTGACATTCGTCAGACCAAGGAATAGGATTTGGAGTATCCTTAACAGTAAGAGCTATCAAAGGCTTTGCTAGCAATGAGAAATTAGGAATCCACTGTCTGCAATACGAAGTAATACCTAAAAAGGCACGTACTTCTCTCTGTGTCGTTGGCACACTCATTTTCGCAATAGCTTGGATTCTTTCTGGAGTCAGTTTCCTTCCCTCCTTCGATAAGAGGTGACCTAAGTAGGTTACTTCTTGTCGACAATATTGTAACTTCGAAAGAGAAACCTTATGATGAAAATCAGACAAGTGACGTAACAACGACAAAGTAGCCTCTTTACAAATGTCTTCGTTATCAGCAGCAACTAACAAATCGTCAACATACTGAATAAGAGCAGCACCATCAGGTAAAACAAACAGATCAAGTTGCGTTTTCAAAGCCTGACTATAGATCGATGGACTCTCGCAATAGCCTTGAGTAGCGCGCTTAAACCGGAAACTTCGGCCTCCTAAAGAGAAGCCAAAGATATCCCTACTCTCCTCGGCAATCGGAATGCTAAAGAAAGCATTCTTCAAGTCAATCACAGAAAACCACGTGGCAGTAGCCGGAATCAAAGTCAACAAAGCGGTGATATCTGGCACAACAGGGAATTGGGGGACAACAATCTTATTCACCTCACGAAGATCGATCACAAACCTATATACAGGAGGCTGTGAAGAATCAGTTCTCTTTAGGACAGGCAAAACAGGACTATTGCACACATTACCTCTCGTTTCCTCAATCACACCCTTGTCAATCAGATCATAAATGATCGCCAAAAGTGCTCTTTCACCATCGCTAGAAATGCGGTACTGTGGAATACGTGGCAACCTAGCATTCGTTTTCAGTGTCAAGACATATGGCGGAATCTCCAAAAGACCCACATCATTAGGACCAGTAGCCCAAAGAGAATCAGGGAGAGAAGACAATTCAGGTGGAAGTCGATCTTTAGATACATACATCGGAGAGATCACTCTCTTCCCTAATGTAAGCTGTACTCCTGATGGAGAACAATATAGCGTCGCATACAATCTTTTTAACAAATCCAGTCCCAACAAGTTCTCACCACAACCTGTCGTAAGAATGAGAGGTGCTTCAAATTCACGAGGTCCAACAGAAATGGACAATGGATTAGAAATCGGATTCGTAACCGGGGCGCCAGAAAAACCTACTGAAACATTCTGTAAGCCAGACAAAGGTGCGCCAGGGAGTTTAGAGTGCATAATAGAACTCTTTGCAGCACCAGTATCCAACAGAAAAGGTTCTGACACACCTGATGTAATCACTTCAACATAGGGTCCACTCTGATCTACTGGAACTGAAACAACTCCCTCTCTTTGTCTATGGCTGTCCTAGCAATCATTACCGTCCGTATCCTCACCTTCGGCATAGTAGTCGTCCGCATAGTACTGTGGCGTCCTACCAGACGCACCATTCTGCTGATCAAAGCTATTTATAGAATTCTGTGGAGGCAAAGAACGCGTATTCTGACCACGACCTCTACCTCTAGGAGCTTGCTGAACACCTCAACCTCTTACACCAGAAGCACCATTTGGACGTTGCAGCAGAGCCGGACAATTATTCTTGAAATGACCCTCTTCTTTACAATACGCACACTGATTAGGGCCTACAGGAAAACGCTGTTGAGAAGACTTGAACCTTTGCGAGTTTCTCTGATATTGCTGAGGTTGCTGGTAATCGCGCTGATTATTACGGGCGGATAAGCTTGCTGCAACAGAATCTTAGTCTTCAATTCTTTAGTCATCTTATCCTCTTTCTCTTTCTCATCTTTACGTCTATTCTCATAGTACTGGGCAGTAGCCAAAATCTGCGCTGACGTAGAAACAGCCCAAGCACTCTAAGAGTCTTTCAACTTATTACACAACTCAGGAAGCAAATTATGTACCAATTTGTCAACGAACAATCTCTGGCCACCCTCAGTAGCCATGTCCTGACCACTATGATCTACAAAAGTTTCTTCAAACCGCGTGAAAAAGTCAGACACCGTTTCGTCTTTCTTCTGCTTACACGCAGACAACTTATCCCAATTAACGCGCACTTCAGGCATCAAAGTTTTCATATAATCAATAATCCTATTGGGGAGTTCAGTAATGAGATCTTCAGGCTTAGCACCACCAACTTTCTATCATTCGCAGCACGAAGATTAACCCACGTAGCACCCAATTCTTGCTCATGATCTGCATGTCGAATCTTACTCCAAATAGGCTGTGGGACAACATTTCCAAACAACATATCTATATCCGCCAGATTCATAATGCACAAACTCACAGTCTGGGTGAGCTCTTTATAATATCCTGCTGGATTCTTGCGCGGATCAGGCAAAGACTGCTTAATAGCTAAAACTTCAACACGCTTCCAAGGAACATGGACCCAAACTCGTTGAAAGTGTGCTGCAATATTTCCATCTTGAGGTCTCCACACCGGAGGAACCTCACGCATTGGATATTGACGCGCTTTTCTCCTATCTGACGAGTCAGACTCAAATAATCGCTCAGAAGGAGTGTCACTACGAAACGACAAAATAGTCGCAACTGCTCTTCCCACATCCTGAGGACCCACAATGGTCCCTTACGCAAACTCAGAACGCACATGATACAACTCATCAGGAGCTTTACCTACTTCTGCAGCCCATTGTTCATGGAGGAATCCATAAATCGTCTCAAAAACATACCGTTGCTTTGGTTCTTCCCATTGAAGGAAGACATCCATAACACCCTCTAGATCATACTGAGAAGCATACGTAATCCACTTACGCGCCAAATGATCCAAAACTGTACGTTCATTTGTGTCAGGCAACTGACTACGTGACTGTATAAGCTCACTAACTGGAGACATACTCAAATGTCCCAATAAAGGAGAAAGAAGACCAGACAAAGCAGTAGTCATTTTCTGTCTTGTAGAAGGAGAAGATGAAAGAATAAGGGAAGACGGAACAATAGTAGAAGAATCCAAGGTCGAAACAGAAGGAGTAGTGTAAATAGGCGTAGGAGTAGCAGATGAAGTAGAAGGCAATGTTGGCGGCCCTTGAAAAGGCTGCGCCAAAGGAACAGTAGCCAACGGAAGAGGAGCTGGCTGTGGAGGAATCGCAGGTGGCACAACAACTGGATGTTGCACAGCTAAAGGTGGCGGTGGTGCCGTAGCACTCTGTGCATAAGGGGGTGACGAACTCAATAGATGCGACATTAAAGGATCTTTCTCAGCGTCTTTCTTTTCAACTTGCTGTTGAGGCGGTAAAGCTGGGTAGCACTTGTCTACCGCTAACTTCCTAACCCTAAGCATCTGTTCACTTTCTTGCTCTTCCTCATTATCCCTAAACGCTATAGCAGCTTGCACCATTCACAAACCTCGCTCTCTTTTATTCTTCTTCGCTAATTTAATTTCTTTCTGTTTGGCTTCCTTGCGCCATAGGCGGAAAGAGTCAAACATTGCCGGCCGGGCTTTCTTTTTGAACAATCTAACTTCGAGATTATCTAGAATCTCAGTTTCAAAACTACCATAACGGGGCCACTGTAGGACGCCGTCTTTCCTAGTATATTTTACCCAGATGTAATTATAAGCAATGGGGCCCACTCCATGTTTCACATACAATTCATACGTAGGAGTTCCAATCGGAGGAACCGGACACGAATCCTCCAATCGGGAATCCCTGTTATAACCAAGGCAAAACAAATTTTCAAGTCTGCTAAAACTAGGCATCTTCGCTCACTAGTCTAGCTTCAAACTTCAAAGGATTATCGAATACGATAGCCTCGTGAAAACACGAGTCCCTCGGCTTTGGGGCCTGCAGGTACCAAATCACAGCGATCCCGAAGGATACCAAAAACAAACTAAGGACTGGGAGACGCTCTACTCATACTTAACTGAGGTATCGATGACGTTGCCAGAAGACCCGTCTATCGTCTCGCTTTACAAATCATCAAAAAGGCTCCAAGACAGGGCGACAGTCAGGGCAGCAGTCCTTCGTAGCCGTTGGAAAGCGGGGAACTTCGCAGCAAAGACTTTTGGACCACGACGACATACAGGGGTCGATGAAGTGGCTGGCCTTCCTCCAGAATTTTCACACGAAGCTCCTCACGATCATCAGGCTTGGACCGGTACCGCTGAAGTCGGCCACGAGTTGGGCGCCAACTGAAGAACCGGGTATTTAAACCCAGCGGCGCCAGGGAAAACACCCTTAGTCTTCCGGATTCACCTGTCTTAGAGTACAGAGACACGAGATACTTCTTGTTGACTTCAAAGATCAAATTTATTGGCTGCAACCAGTAACAGAGGTCCTAGAAGTACAACAGCATGTAGGTTCTCAGGAGACTGCTCAATCTTACAAAGCCAGCCTTTCCTTTTTATACAAAATATCATGCTTCAGGCAAACATTCCTTATTTTACAGTTGATCATTCACATATTTTCGCTACAAAGAAAAAGCAGAGTCATGATGACAAGCCCATATTTCAGTTGGTCCAGCCCACAATCAATTACCCGGCAAGGTCCAGTATTTCCATCAGATATCGACAGACCCCCAATAAAAACGGGCACCTCCTTATCGTAAAGCGAGTCATAAAGAAAGAAACAGAGACAGGTGTGTGTAAGATTAGGCATAGTTTGTGTGCGATGAAAGGTTTACAATATGTGCACCTGGATGCTAATCTCATTCGGCCACTGGGAAAGGAACTGGCCGAACAAGTTTGGCTTCAGGCAATGGAGTCAGCTCGCCCAGGTAACAGGGGAGTCAGCAAAAGGTGTACGCGTCCTTAGAGACTTGCATGGCCACAGTCATCCTGCAGTCATCAGTCTAATGTGAGGGCCACCCACAAAATGGCTGCCGTACACAAAATGGAACCCAAGGGTTCGAGACGAAATCGTCAAATGCATAGTGAATCCATCAGTGTAGCGTGACGAAAACACTCGTGCATACCGCACTCGTCATTTGCGGTTCGCTGATACCAAAATCGTCAAGATACGATAACCTTTATCAAACGGGATCAGGATCCACGGAACCTCAGGACATGTAGGAGCGCAAGACCGCTGGGGGTCTTGACACATGCATGCCATGTGTTATGTGTATCAGTCCTGCGGATGCATGAGTCAGGTGCCTGGCCTCATTCACAGCGCGATCACAGCCAGCCATGGGCTGAACATCTGTGTCCGCCCTGTTCAGACTATTGGCCTACACTCACATGGCCGCACACCTTCAACGGCCAGAGTCACGGTGTTCCCAGGGTCGCAGACACCCCACCACACCCATGCCAGGCCTCTGTACATCTCCTAGATGCATGCTGATGGTGAAGGTACTGTAGGGATGAAAGATCCTTTGTCTGAACTATCAGGCGGTAGCACATCTGCAGCACCGACAGGAACTGGCATGTGACCAGCACACTCTGACAGATACAATGGCATTTGCTTGTGGCTCCCACACTTCGTACTGCCTGACATGAGACCAACGTGGACACATCCCACACGCAGAAGTCCTAGGTCATAGTTAGCGTGCGTGAAATGGCCTTCACACGTACTCCCACCCCACCCCAGGCCTGCACCCGTTGCACACAGACACTGCTCATTTCACCGAGCTGTGCCATTTCATCCACAGGACTGGAGCAGGGCAAGCCAGTGCCTGTTCAAGCAGAGCCTCTGACGCAATGGCAGACCATCCCGGACACATTCTTGACTCCAGACTTGTGGACCTGTACCGTGCACGTCTGCTGCATGTACTGTGGGCATTGCCGTTGGCAGTGCTGCGGATCAGTTACCGGCTGAGCTTCCACCTTGCGGACTTCACCTGCGTTCAGCCTGTGTTGCATTGTCGCTCATGCATATTCGAGTGGTCCATGGATTTCTGCCTCTCCAACGCAACGGTAGCTGACCTGCATTTTGACGTGTGTGTGTGCCCCCTGTGGGCCCACGACCATGAGTGTCACCGTGATGCCTGTTTATGGCATGCATGGAAGTTTAATTATGGACGTAGAGGTCTACCGTCAAGAATGCACCCGACTCCTTGCAGACCCCAGACCTACAAAAGACTCAGAGAGGACCCCATGGAGGAGATCACAAGGGAGATTGTAAGCATGGTGGAAGAGGCGAGGAGTAACAATTGGATCACAGAAAAGGAAGCTGGGTTCCTTGTGAACAAACAACCGAAGGCCCCTTATTTCTACTGCCTTCTGAAGATCCACAAAGCAGCAAGACCCCCTCCCGTAGACCTATTGTCTCCGGGATGGGGTCTTTGCTAGAACCTCTCTCGCAATTTTGCGTTTTCTTTCTGAAGCCGATGGTACAGCGTTTACCCACCTACCTGAGGGATAACCTGGACATTTTGAACTTGTTGAAAGACACATCATTCGATCCTGATCACGAGAGGCCCTTTATACGAGCATTCCGCAGTTGGAAACAGTCAGGGTCTGAGAATCATTACTTTTTGAAAGGGATTGGCCATACGAAACCCCACGGGCTTTCATTTTACACTTGGCTGAGATAGCTCTGACCAAAAACTTTTTTGAGTTTGAGGGGGGGGGGGGGTATATCTCCAAACCCATGGCACTTCTATGGGGAGTGTTTTCGCCCCAAGTCTTGCAGGACTTTAAGTAGGGGCCTTTGAAGAATTGACAGTGCTGAATACCAATGGTCCATGGGCGGACAATCTGAGGCTGTGGAGACGTTATATCGATGATGTCTTAGTGATATGGAGGGGCGAGTGAACATCTGTTGACCTTTTTCTAGACTGGCTCAATGCCCAGAATCCGTTCCTCCATTTCACTTCGACCATCACTAAGACCAAACTTCCTTTCCTGGACCTAGTTATTGAACCTAGTGGTGGTACCCTAAAAACAAAGGTTTTTCATAAACCTACTGTCAAGAACGCTCTACTGGCTTTTGAGAGCTTCCATCCGCGCTCCCTAAGGGAGAATCTACCAGTATGACAATTTTTCCGGATCCGCCGCAATTGCTCTGAAGAGAATGATTTCATTGAGGAATCAGAAGCCCTAACAATGAGATTACAACAGAGGGGATACCCAACACGAGTCATCAAAAGGGCCCGCAAAAGAGCACTTAATGCAAACCGTGATGCTCTGCTGTCTAAGAACATGAGACCCCAAACTAAGAAACCGGTGTTTGTATCCACCTTTAACACCGCGTCACACCAAATTAAAAAGTTGGTTCTGAAGAATTGGAAGATACTCAACACAGGGGGCATGAGTGTAGAGACACCACTATTTTCTTTTAGACGCAGTCAGAATCTGAAGGACCTTCTCATACACACCAGACCCAGGGACCTGGGGTTAATAAGTGAGAATACCACTGTGACAGGTTTACCTAAACTGATGGGACACACACGATGCGGTTCATGCAGCGTCTGCCACTTGACTAACAACTCTACTTCTCTTGATCTAGGGCTCCACACTCCCTGGGAACAGGGATCTCACACCAATTGTAATTCCCAGGGTGTGATCTACTTGCTAACCTGCCCTTGTCAAAGAAAGTATGTAGCGATGACAAGCAGGAAGGTGCGCACTAGAACAACGGAACATCGGAGCACAATAAGGGGTGGCAAGACAAATACAAAACTTACAGCTCACTTTTCTGAAACTGGACACAGTATAGAAGACCTTAGATGAACCGTTATAGAGAAGGTAAAACCTGGGAGACACCAAGCAGATGATCAAAGGGTGTTACTCCAACGAGAACAACGATGGGTGTATCGTCAGAGAAGCCACCTAGTGGGACTAAACGATGACATCCCATGGCAGTCACTGGGAAGACACCAAACATGACACTTTGATGTAATACTGACATTGGGGATTTGACCACCCTTACTAGTAATATCTTAAGACACCATCTATACAGTAGGTTTATAGGGAACTTCTGATGCACATTCCCATTCATTTAAGTTTTGATTCTGGAAGGTTCCTACTGGGGTTAGGCTTTACCATCTATATTGTTTTATGTCACTATCATACTAATATCATTATCATAGACATGACCACTGGATGGGACTCTGATTTGGGCTGGATGCGATTAATTATTACAAGGGGACTGTATTAGAGAACAACCTCCCAGCTTGATTTACAAGCCCTTAGGGAGGTATCCTTTTGGGACACCATATTCAGTTAAGCCATATTACTAGTATAATCTGTTGCTGGTACAAATGGTCTGTCATATACCAGGAGCATGAGGATGTATCCCCTATAACCCCCCTCGATGGGACGACTGTTCGGTCCTGGTGAAGCAATGTGAAGTATGCCCAGTAGTCATTCACCCATTTCCTGGAGCCCCTGGGGATCTATACTGATTGGAAATGCCCCTTGAACATCACTTACGCATGAATCTTGAAGGCGGGTCCTGCTACTTGGGTCTTGGGGTATTATGATTACAATTACCGAGTGACGTGTCACCTATTTATTAATTTATCGTATAATACTATCGCTGCATTTTACTCGCTAGCGGTTTAGATCATGGATATTCATTTACCTTTTTATGAGGGATAACGGTGTGTCCCTTGTTGGTTAGTTTTCCGGGTATTTGACATAAACTCCCCGGGTTGGCGAAAGAGACGAGAACTAAATTTTTCGACAGTACCCAAATGCCCAGCGTCTTACGCCTGACGTCCATACGCACGTGACGTCCGGCGGCAGGGGCGGAATAGGAAATGGTTCGTTCTTCGTTAAAGATCCGCCCTGACACCGCGTTCTCCATCTACACGGTGCTCCAAGGTACAGGAACATATGACAGGGCTAGCCCCAGAGAACGGTAAGGAGGTCGGGTGAGGGATGTTTAGAACGGCTCCTCGATGTGACTATTGGGCGATGCCGGTACAGCTGAAGAGTCGCCGTAGGGTGATTGGATTGATATTAAGCATTTCTACATTTTATTATTCCCTCTTAGATTGTGTTCTTAGGGAGACCCTCCTGGCGGACACCAGTTCGAGTTTGTGTATCACATAAACTCAGTAAGTTTGACCTACGAATGTGTCATTAGCCTAAGTAGAGGCTTTTATCTATGTGCTTTTTTACAGAGTGGTTTACACGTGGTGGGGGGGGATGTGTGTGGGTTCACAGGAGTCCAGGGCTTGGCCATGGTAGCGGGAGTGTGTTGCGCATAATATTATGAAATCACTACACAAACGTCATAAGTGATGATGAAGTGATCGAAATTATTCACCCGGAGGGTTTGAAGCTAAGAAACCCGGGCTTTAACACTACAGATATAGTATTGATACTGAAACTTATGTGAGCATATTTCAATCATTTTGAGTAACACCCTATTTAGAGAAGCAGAAATCTAAAGGGGCGAGTAGAGTGGATGGTGGATAGAATGTATGTTTCTATCATCACTCTCTGCTCTTTTCCAGTGAATGTTTTTTTTACGATGGCGCCCTTGGGGCTTAATGACCGAATTGAATTTTTGTGTTATTTATAATTATTGTTTTTGTTCCTACATTTACTGCTGTTATATTGTATTTGTTTTACTTTGCCCACTATTCACTTTCAGAGTTGCATCTTAGGCTTTCACTAGGGTTGTTTCTCTATGTTTACACCTTTTGCCCGCTACATCATGGCGCTCACACATCCATTCACACCCTGATCCTTCGGACATTCTAGTCTTTTGGTAGTCCTTCTTCACTTTCCTTGACACGCTATTTGATCACTTTCCTTTCCCCCGCCGGGTAGCCAACTTCCTCGGAACTCCTCGGAGTCCGAATGCATCTATCACACAAGTAAGTACACGGCCATGTGATTGCTATCTTTGCGCTCACTCGCGGTGAGGTTTCACACTGTTTTTCATTGTTTCACGAGCATGGAGCCACACGCTTGGCTCTCACCCGGTGTATCTGTGCTTTACACGTCATCGTCTCTGGGTGGAGGCGTTTGTATGCACGCATGTACATTGCTTCTCTTTTTGTTTCCCGTATTTACGTTTTCCGCTATTACCCACCTGAATATCTACAGACTTACTCTGGTCTCTTGTCACGCTCGATTTTCGGCATTTTCCAGCCTGTCACTTTATCATCCTGCTGCATGCAGTTATTTCTTTTTGTTACCTCCGTTTTTATTCACTTACTACAGCTAGATATTCTGTTTTCGTTGTAGAGTATTCCCCTGACGATGGGCTCCGCCCGAAATGCATTGGGTTGTGTGATAAAGAACACACCTACAATCATGCACGTTGTCTTGGATTACATAGTCTGATATGCATTATTCTTAAGAAGATTTCAAGAAAAAGATACTCTAATAAATTTGGAAAGAAGACAACACAAGTGTGGTATATACCATTTATTGACCATTGGATTTATGGAATTAGACCTCTTGGTCTCCCTAGAGTTGTGCGCAGGGGCGTTCTCTCCCTAGGCGGGAGAGCTACTTCTCAGTGTCCACTTTCCACACTGGCCGGCCAGACAGTGTTTCCCCAGCTGCACACTACAACGCTTTAAAAACATTATCATTTGAATCACACAAGCTGTGCGAGTTCCTTTACATTCATACATCACTACACAAACGTCATAAGTGATGATGAAGTGATCGAAATTATTCACCCGGAGGGTTTGAAGCTAAGAAACCCGGGCTTTAACACTACAGATATAGTATTGATACTGAAACTTATGTGAGCATATTTCAATCATTTTGAGTAACACCCTATTTAGAGAAGCAGAAATCTAAAGGGGCGAGTAGAGTGGATGGTGGATAGAATGTATGTTTCTATCATCACTCTCTGCTCTTTTCCAGTGAATGTTTTTCCCGCATTATGGGGTCTAATCTCCACTGAACGATCAGAAGATTTGGAGGAGTACGGATCGGAATGACCTACTCTATTCTGGAGGCCCTGTGACCGAATTACAGCAGGGCGATAAGTGGCTCTGATCGCGACAGTCCTGACGAAGACCAGGGTGACCTCCCTAGGCACAACTCAAGCGGTCGAAACATGTTGACTTCAGCTGTGGTAGGAAGGAAGTCTTGAGGAACCTCACTTTCCCAATAAGACATTTTCCCATCCTCTACTTATTTTTAATCCTGATAGGGGTATCAAACTGTGTCTAAAAAAGTAATTATTTCTATTGGCACCCTTAATCAGTTTTAATCACATCTTTACTGCACTTTTTTGTTGCACTATCAGTTAAGCCACAAGGTGTTCACTGCACGTTCTATAACGCATGTGTGTTACTCGTTGTACGTATCGATTTATTTGGTTGTACGTCTTGTAGTGTGGAATTTATTATTTTTTTCCCCTTCCCTAATGCTCCGCCCTGGATGTAGCTACACCAGGGCGTTTGTAGCAGGCCCTATGATGAAGCATGTCACATACCTTGGTATGTGAGTGAGGGCAGTTTTTCCAAATTGGGAAATGTTCCTTTGTTGTGTCTTTGCTGTGTACTCTATATACCCCCTTTGTGGGATCATTAGTTTGTATCTGGGGGCATGGGGTATTGGAGTTTAAACAATATTGACCCTCTCCCCTTATTTGTGTTGATGCATGGAAGTTTGCCATGCAGGCTGGAAATTGGACCAGGGAGATTGCACGAGTCCTCGTGTGCAGTGAGCACATTGAGCCACTACCCAATTGGCCTTTGGTGCACATTGGGTCCAGTGGTTGGAGTCAGCACATCTGTCCGGGTCAGCTGATGGATTACGTTGAGGACATGTCAGATGTGATGGACAACAACCGCTCATTGGAGATGTTGGCCTACGCTGCTGCACTCACGTTCATGGACGATAGACAAGGTACCTGCAGCCACAACTGGATTTGACCCATTGCACTTGTCACAAAGCCTGGTTGCAAGTTGGGAATCTGGTCACATGTCCGAAGACGACAGTGGACATGGCTATATTGGCCTGGATTCATGATCCAGGTGCGGACAACCTAATGCGGGTTGGCACTGACTTGTGTTGTTGATGCACTGCCCTCCCAGGTGAACATGGGTGCTTTCCACCGTTCCTCATTCAGGCATTCTGCTGCATTGGTCTGCATATCGTGGCACTTCTCTTGGCCGTACTGACACGTACTTGTTGATAAAGTTTCTGCACTTTCACTTGTCTCCAACTGTGTTGTGTCTTGATTTGTATGCAAATGTGTGAGTCAAGGATTTTCTGGCTCACTGCCATACATGCATTGTTACCCCATCAGGACTTTGGGTTTGTACTTGTACATTACCATGTCCCTGTTTCACGCTTTGCCAGATGCGGATGGCCGTTTACAGGCCACAGGCGGGTGCACTTGTGTCCTGTGTTCGGTTGTGCACATATTGGTGTTTGTACTACATTGTGTTCGGTGTTCGGTGCTCCGCTTCCTATGTGTATGTGCTGCATTGTGTGTGAGATGTCTCTTCAGCTCTGATTTGGCTCACCCTTCTCACTTTCAGGCAGTATGGTTTTCACTTTTGTGCTTATTCAGTGGTGTGATATTGCCGGGTTGTGTGACTTGTGCTCTTGGTTGGTGTTGTTACTCCAGGGCATGGTTTGTCTGAAGTTGTGCTGTGCTTAATTGTGCATGTGTGTCACTGTGCCCATCTACTCCAGTCCCCCCAGTCCATGCTGGTTCCTCTGCCTGTTGCTGTTGAGTCAGTTGTTTTGGGCATTTTCCGGTCCCGAGTCCTGCCACCATCTCCAGACTGACGTAGTGGACACCATTTCTTCCATGTCATCAATCAATCAATCAAGCATTTGTAAAGCACACAACTTACCGGTGAGAGACTTAAGGCGCTAAGGGGTGGGGGAGATGCTGCTAATGCTCGAAGAGCAAGGTCTTGAGGAGTCTTTTGAAGGTCAGTAGGTCTTGGGTCTGCCGTAGGCGGATGGGAAGGGTGTTCCATGTCTTGGCAGCGAGGTGGTAGAATGATCTTCCACCGGTGTCACTCGTGGGATGCGGGGGACAGAGGGGAGGGCGTGATCTGCAGAGTGGAGATGGAGGGCTGTGGTACTGAAAATCTGGACCCTGCTATAATGTGGTACCGAAGCCCAACACTTGTGTCAGAAAATATCATCGTATCATGACGAATTTGGTATCGACAGACCGGTAATGATTAGGACATTATACCTATGCATTTGCGTCATGATCGAGTGATGCAATCACCTTAGAATCGTACTTTCTGTCTTGAACCCTCGGGTTCCATTTTGTGAGCGGCATCCATCTTGTGGTTGCCCTTACATAGTCAATTGACCAAAGCCGAATTCGATCTGAAAGGACACGTCCACCTTTCCTGACTCCTCTGTGACCTGGGCGAGCTGACTCCAATGCCTCAAGCCAAACCTGTTCGGGCAGTCCTCATCCCAATGGCCGAGCGAGATTAGCATCAAAGCACAACATGCCATAAACCGTTCATCGCATACAAGCCATGACTTATCACACACACACCTGTCCCTGTTTCTTCTTTATGGTCTGTTTTACGAGGAGGAGGTGCCCGATTTTATTGGGGGTTCATCGATATCTGATGAAAGTTCTGGGCCTGGCTGGGTAATCTATCACGCGCTGGACATACGAAAATGTGGGCTTGCCATCATAACTTTGCTTTTTCTTTGTGGTGAAAATATGTATATGGTTGAACCGTAAAACAAAGAATTTTTGCCTGAAGCTGATATTTTTGTATAAAAGGAGAAGGCTGGTTCTGTAAAAACGAACAGTCTCCTGAGAATATACACACCGTGCTGTTGTACTTCTAGGAGGCTTGTTACTTGGTTGCAGCCAATAAAACTCGATCCTTGACATCACCTAGAAGACTCTGTGTTTCTGTGGTCCAAAACAGGAAGAACTCAAGGGGTCTCTGGGTGTTCCCCCTGGCACCGCCGGGTCCCTAAAAACCCGGTACCTCAGTTGGCGCTGTGTCAGTCCAAGCCAGATGTTCGTGAGGAGCTTCATGTGAAAATTCCAGAGGACGGCCAGCCACTTCAGCGACCCCTGTATGTCGACGTGGTTCCGAAGGTCTTTGCTGCGAGGTTCCCCGCGTCCCGACGGCTACGAAGGACTGCTGCCCTGACTATTGCCCTGTTTTGGACCCATTGATTCTTGGTAGGGCGAAACGATAGACGAGTCTTCTAGTGACGTCATCGATCTTCAATACTTCAGTTAAGTATAAGTGGAGCGTCTCCCAGTCCTTAGTTTGATTCTTAGTTTTGGTATCCTTGAGATATGCTTTGATTTGGAACTTGCAAGCGCCAAAACCAAGGGACTCGTGTATTCACGAGACTATCATATTCGATAATCCTTTGAAGTTTGAAGCTAGACTAGTGAGCGAAGATGCCTGGTCTTAGCAGACTTGGAAACTTGTTTTGTCTTGGTTGTAGTAGGGACTCCCGATTAGAGGATTCGTGTCCGGTTCCTCCGATTGGAACTCCAACATATGAGCTCTATGTAAAGCACGGCGTAGGCCCTATCGCATATAATGAAGTCTGGATCCGATACACCAGAAATGATGGTGTCTTAAAATGGTCACAATATGGTAGCTTTGATACAGAAATCATGGATAATCTAGAGGTGAAACTTTTCAAGAAGAAAGCCCGGCCGGCGATGTTTGACTCCTTTCGCCTATGGTGCAAGGAAGCCAAACAGAAAGAAATGAAATTAGCAAAGAAAAATAAACGTGGTATGTCAATGGTACAAGCTGCCGTTGCATTCAGGGATAATGAGGAAGAGCAAGAGAGTGAACAAACACTTAGAAGTAGGAAGTTAGCAGTGGACAAATGCTACCCAGTGTTGCCACGTAAAGGACAAGGATCAAAAGAGACACCTGAGAAGGATCCTTTAATGTCCCATCTACTGAGTTCTCCACCTCCATATGCGCAAAGTGCTACAGCACCGCAACAACCTTTAGTTGTACAACCTCCTATTGTTGGACAACAGGTTCTAATACAAGCACCAGCTCCTCTTCAGCTGGTTTCTACTCCTCCGGTGCAGCCCTCTCAGGGGCCGCCGCCTTTGCTACATACTCCATCTGCTTTTCCTACGACTTCGCCTACTGCTCCAACTGCTTATCCTAATACTCTTTCTACTACTGCCTCGACTTCTACTCTACATCAGCCTGTCTTTTCTGGCGTTTCTGCCTTTCCACCAGCTTCTCCTTCTGTTCGACAGAGAGTGGCAAACACTGTTACTGGTCTTTTCTCACCTTTCTTTGGGTCGCCTAAGACGACCCCTAACACAGAACGTAGACAGTTGCTGTGTCGACTGCCTGACTATCACGAAAGAGAAGTGCTGAATGAGTTAGCACGTAAATTGGTTACTGATACTGTAAAGAATGACGTTCAGTCCGTTATGGAAGTTGTCCGTCAGTGGGAAGCATCTACACAGAGATATGTTTTTGAACAAATGTGTATATTCCTCTCTGAAGATTTGGAGGGAAATGATCGAGAATACAACATGAATGAATTATTCCGTGTGCGATTCAAGTTCGCAGAAGGCATGATTGTGGGTGCCGATGTTGAACAAGCAATAGACATGTTGTTGTCTTATAGAAGTAAGGAAAGCAATTCTAGATCACTATCTGAGCATGACATGCCAGGTAGGAAAAAGGCGCGACAGTATCCCATGAAAGAGGTTCCACCAGTTTGGAGGGAAGGTGATGCAAATGCGAATCCAGCCATTCCGCTGCATTTCCAGCGTGTTTGGGTACATGTCCCTTGGAAAAGATCTGAGGTTTTAGCGCTAAAGCAGACATTGCCTGATCCCCGTAAAAATCCTGCAGGGTATTATAAGGAGTTATCACAAACTGCCAGCTCCTGTATAATGAATCTAGCCGATGTAGACATGTTGTTTGGAAATGTTGTTCCACAGACTTTATGGGGAAAGATTCGTCATGCAGACCATGATCAAGAGTTAGGTGATACGTGGGCCAATATTGCTGCTGCTGATGCTAGACAAGTTGGTGGCTCTAAGCCCGAGCCTTTGGTAGCAGAACTTCCCGGTAGAATTATCACATATATGAAGACTTTAATGCCCGAATTGCGTGTGAATTGGGACAAGTTGTCTGCGTGCAAGCAGAAGAAAGATGAGAATGTGTCTGACTTCTTCACGCGGTTTGAAGAGACTTTCGTCGATCATAGTGGTCAGGATATGGCTACCGAGGGTGGCCAAAGATTGTTTGTTGACAAATTTGTACATAATTTGCTTCCTGAACTGTGTAATAAGTTGAAGGATTCAGAGAGTGCGTGGGCTGTTTCCACGTCAGCGCAGATTTTAGCTACGGCCCAGTACTACGAAAATAGGCGCAAAGATGAGCTAGAGAAGGCAGATAAAAAGACTAAAGAATTGAAAACTAAAGTCCTTCTGCAGCAAGCTTATCCACCCCGTAATAATAGTCAGCGCGACTATCAGCAACCCCAGCAGTATTCGAGAAACTCGCAAAGAAACAAGTCTTCTCAACAGCGTTTACCGTATGGTCCGAATCAGTGTGCGTATTGCAAGGAAGAGGGTCATTTCAAGAATAGTTGTCCGGCTTTGTTACGGCGTTTAAATGGTGTTTCTGGTGCAAGAGGTAGAGGTGTTCACCAGGCTCCTAGAGGTAGGGGTCGTGGAAATTACCTCCAGAATGCTCCTTCTTTCCCGCCTCAGAATTCTATGAATAGTTTTGACCAACAGAATAACGCGTTGTCCAGGACAGCTCAGTACTATGCTGATGACTACTATGCAGAGAACGAGAATGAGGGTAATGATTGCTAGGACAGCCATGAACAAAGAGAGGGAGTTGTTTCAGTTCCAGTAGATCAGAATGGACCTTATGTTGAGGTGATTACATCAGGTGTGTGAGAGCCTTTTCTGCTGGATACTGGTGCTACAAAGAGTTCTATTATGCACTCAAAGCTCCCTGGCGCACCTTTGTCTGGCGAAATGAATGTTTCAGTAGGTTTTTCTGGCGCCCCGGTTAGGAACCCGATCTCTAGTCCTATGTCCCTTTCTGTTGGGCCATGTGAATTAGAAGCACCCCTCATTCTTACAACAGGTTGTGGTGAAAACTTGTTGGGATTGGATCTGTTAAAGAGATTATATGCGACTTTGTACTGTTCTCCTTCGGGAGTGCAACTTACCCTAGGTAAGAAAGTGGTTTCTCCAAAGTATTTGTCAAGGGAAAAACTTCCAACAGAATTATCTTCTCTTCCAGATATACTTTGGGCCACTGGCTCTAATTATGTGGGTCTTTTGGAAATAGCGCCATATGTTGTAACGCTGAAAGCCAATGTTAGGTTGCCACGCATTCCCCAATACAAGATCTCTAGCGAAGGTGAAAAAGCGTTGTTAGCAATCATTTATGATCTGATTGAGAAAGATGTCATTGAAGAGACAACAGGCAACATTTGTAACAGTCCTGTTCTGCCGGTTTTAAAGCGTACTGATCCTTCCCAACAACCCGTGTACAGATTCGTGATTGATCTTAGAGAAGTGAACAAGATTGTTGTGCCACAGTTTCCAGTTGTTCCCGATATCACTGCCCTATTGACTATGGTTCCAGCTTCAGCCGCTTGGTTCACAGTGATTGACATGAAGAATGCTTTCTTCAGCATCCCTATTGCCGAAGAGAGCAGAGATATTTTTGGCTTCAATTTAGGAGGCCGAAGCTTCCGCTTCAAACGCGCTCCTCAGGGCTACTGTGAAAGTCCATCTATATTCAGTCAGGCTCTGAAATCACAACTTGACACGATTGTTCTACCTGATGGTGCGACTCTTATTCAGTAAGTCGATGATTTGCTGGTCGCTGCAGATACTGAGGAGATTTGCAAGCAAGCCTCTTTGTCATTGTTGCGTCATTTATGTGATGTGAAGCACAAAGTCTCTCTTTCAAAACTGCAATTTTGTCGACAAGAAATGACCTACTTAGGTCACATCTTATCGAAGGAGGGAAGGAAGCTGACCCCAGAGAGAATTCAGGCAATTGCAAAATTGAGTGTCCCAAGGACACAGAGAGAAGTGCGTGCTTTCTTGGGCATTACATCATATTGCAGACAATGGATACCGACTTTCTCCTTGGTGGCCAAACCTTTGGTGGCATTAACTTGCAAGGATACACCGAAACCCATTCCATGGTCTGATGATTGTCAGAAAAGTTTTCACGAATTGCGTGATGCATTGTGTTCGGCTCCTGTGTTGGGTACCCCCGACTACAGTAAGCCTTTTACGTTGTATGTCCACGAGAAAGAAGGTTGTGGATTATCAGTCCTGACACAGACTTTTGGGGACAAACAGTGTCCATGCGCATACTTTTCAGCAACTCTAGATCCGGTAGCTAAGGCATTGCCAAGTTGCTTGATGGCCACTGCGGCAGCAGCTGTCTGTATCCGACAGTCTGCTGGGTTAGTAATGAATAATACACTAATAGTTATGGTCCCACATGCAGTAGACATTTTGTTAAACAGAACGAAGACACAGCACTTAACTAGTGCTCGATTGTCAAGTTATGAGCTGACACTGTTAGCGAGTCACATACACATTAAGAGGCGTGACACACTCAACCCAGCCACGTTACTGCCCATTCCAGTAGAGACAGATGAGGTCGAACAACATGATTGCTGCTTTAGGAGAGAAGAAGAGACAAAAGGGAGAGTGGATCTACAGGACACTCCTCTTCCTGAGTGTGACGATGCTTTATGGGTTGATGGTTCATGTTTCAAGTTGCCAAATGGTGATACGACTGCAGCATATGCTGTGACAACATTGCATATTATTGTTGAAGCTGCACGTATCCCACACAATTCTGCGCAAGCAGCAGAGTTGATTGCACTTACAAGAGCATGTGTGTTGGCAAAAGGAAAACGAGTGAATGTGTACACAGACAGCCAGTACGCCTTTGGCGTGGCTCACAGTTTTGGACGATTGTGGCGTGAACGTGGGTTCCTGACATCGCATGGTGCAAACATCCAGCATGGTCAGCTAGTGAACGAGCTTCTCGAGTCACTGACCTTGCCACTACAAGTTGCGATTGTGAAATGCAGTGCACACAAAAAGATTCAAGATGATGTTGGTCATGGTAATGCGTTTGCAGATGAAGTTGCGAAAGACACTGCGAGAAATGTAATGAGTCGAATGTATGTTGCAGGTCCTGCGAGATGGATTGGTGATGTTGGTATGTGTGAAGACACGATTGAGAATGTGAAGTCTATCCAATCCGAAGCCACAGAGAAAGAGGTGAATGAATGGAGAGAAAGCAAGGGTAAATTGGATGCAAATGGTTGTTGGATTGAACTGTCAGAGCATCAGAGATGGCTGCTACCCGATGCGTATGTGCTTGCAGTGGTGACAATGGCTCATGGAATGGCTCACATCAGTGTGAAAGGGATCTGTAAGTTGTTGGCTTCAGTATGGCAGAATAGTGGAATCCTGTACTGCTTGACTATTTGTACGAATTGACGACTAAATTGCGTGTTTTACACCAACAGGTCCACAGCTTTTCCCCGCCAGCGTCTGATGATCCAGGCCACGCAATTGAACCTGGCACCTGGGTCCTGGTGCGCAACTTCCAGCGAACCAAGAATGAGCAGCCTCGCTGGTCCGGACCATTCCAAGTTTTGCTGGCTACCCGCTCTGCAGTACGTGTCCACGGCAAGAAGAACTGGGTGCACGGTGCCCATTGTAAACGGGTCCCACTACCCCTTCCTTATGACCGGTGGGTCCAGGAGGGAATTGCTGACTCTGAGACCGAGACTGTGCCTCGCTTCTTACCATTCAGTGATGCATGTTTGAAATCAACTACTACTGAAAAGGAGAGCGATAACATTCTGCAAGGATCTGTGCCACCGTCAATGCAGTTGGACACTACTGAGCCTGAACTCCTGTTTTTAGACCACACAGCTCCTGGTCGAAACCGTTATAACTTGAGGCCAAGACCTATGACAAAGGACAAATAAAAACATTTTTCTTTTTGATTGTGCAGCTCTCTCATCCAGGAAACTTGCTCATTTTTGATTTTCGAAACGCCATCCGGTTCTGCTGCTAGGGTCGCGGTTGCCACAGTCTTAGGAGTGCAGCTGGAGACTGTTAGGTCGACAGTTCTGGTTGGTCTAAGGGAGTTGTCCTAAACTGACAGAAGCACTCCTTAGCAGAATCAATCTCCCACCGCGGGCAGCAAATTAGAGGATGGAGTTTCCCAAGATGGAGAGACCTGCCAGATCTATGAACTTTAAAACAAGAATATGCATTGTGATGTCAAAGACACGATTTTTGATAACATGCATTTTTATGTTGTGCAGTATAATGATGTTTTTGATTGGCTATGCTTTATTCACCTTTCGAGTTTCATTTGCACACGACACTCAGCCCACACCTCCTCCGACTGTTTCCCCACACTCCTTTCACCCTCTACCTGAACACGAGTCTGCCAGAAGGTTAGAATTTGTAAATAACTCATTCCTTCAGCTCCTACACCAGCACCAGTCTGTAATGAACACAACGAATTGTTGGGTATGTGGACTTATGCCACACACGACAGATAAGGGTATCCCATACTTTGTCCTGCCATTTAGCTACTATGGTTACAGTAGATGGAATATAACTAAGTATGGAATTTCCTTGAGCGAGAGCCAGCGAGCAAAGAAGTCCTCCCCAATCTGGATAGTACCCCATCAGGGTCACCTATGTCTGCAGGGAAATGGCAACAACCCTAGAGGTCAGTTAGGGAAGAGTGTCTGTACTGAAACTTACGTTTTCCTGTCTCAGACCTCCCCTTCGTTCTTAGCAGCTAAGGGTACCTACTTCGTCTGCCATGATAGAGCATATACGTGGTTGCCCCCTGACTTTTCGGGCACATGTTTTATCTCGTTTCTGTTGCCACCCACCTACATGGCCGAGGCAGATTACCATCGGACAAGGACAGTTAGAGGTGTTGTGAGTAAAGACGACACTGCGGAACAGAAGTTTGGAGATTTCGCAAAAGGTTTTCTGCCGTTTTGGGGGCCCATGGTGTGGTAAATAAATTTACCTAAGCATTTTTCCATATAATTATCAATACAAGACAGCTCAGTTAAATGAGAGGCAGAGTCCGTGGTATCTGAGTCATACGGGCTTTAATGGAATTAATCCTCAAGGATGGAGCATCATGTTCCATCACCTCTAAGGTTCAGGAAGGGACAGTCAACGTTTTATTAACATTACACATTATATATAGTAAAACTTTACAATTGAATCCAATACAGCAGGCGTAACAGGTGAAAAGAGAGAGATAAGAACACATGTGCGTAAGAGGAGGCGTGAAAAGAGGCGTACACATGGGCGTGCACTGTACATGTCAGAGAAACGTCACAAGATACGTCACATGTGGGTGGATGGAAAAAGAAAGTTTGCAGAATCAGCAGAAACCCTTCACCTGTATGCGCGCGCAACTAATATGACGTGAAACTGGGGGCTTTGACTTTAGCACTAGTGGAGGAGACTGGTGTCTGGAGTGTCAGGGCAACCTGTACCTATAGCATATCTGGTATCTGTTGTTTGGAGGATGTAGTGTCTGAAGTAAAAGGTCTCTCGGACAGGGGCCGTTCAATACTGAATGCTAGTGCGTGCAAAGGGATCTTCATGTAGAGTGCGGGGGCCACGGGCCTACCATGGCAACAGGAGCAGTAATTTACTTGCATGGAGACAGGAAGGCAGGGCCCTTTGCTCTGCAGCCGGGAATATATTTACCTATTTCACTAGACTGGAATGTGTTTTCGAGGAGGCTGAGCAGATAGCGGTAGGCAAAACATGAATTTGGCAGGCAGTCCAGGCCGAGCCGGGCACCGCTGCGCTGGCAGGAAGTAAGGCAGGGGTCAGGGATGCGTACAGCAGGCAGAGACAGGGGAGATGAGACAGAGAGGCCTCGTTTAAGGGCCTAGTTCGACTGGGCCAGGAAACACGGAGAAAACGTGTGCGAATTTCAGAAGTACACCACATAAAGACGGTGGCACCGTATGCCTAGGAACATAATTAACAGGATTTCTTGATATGGTTGGATAGCTAACATGTTAAGGATAGACGCAAATGTATTTGCGTCTTTCTAGCAGGTACAGAACAAAAGTTACACGACATACATGGAACATGGGTGCATGGATAGGGTGCGAGTGGGGGACACATTAGCTACCTGAAAATTTCTATTACCTCATTCCCTCCTTGGACCCTACTACACCCTTTAGGAAACATCTATATTCATGAGACCATCTATCTGTTCATAAAGCATCATTTGTTCATCTTTCTTTATTCGGGAGCGGGAACGTGTACTTGAATGGGGAATACAAGCTGTGGCGCACAAGCCGCAAATCGCTGGCCCACATTGCAGACAGAGACAACAACTGAAAACTATGGCCAATATTATTCCTAGGAACGATAACACTTTCCATCCCCAGGCGGTTATCACACTCCAGAACCAACCGGACCAAGTCCAGGAGCCTGGATTCTGGTGCATCTGATGAGCTATTTCATGAAGCCGAGTTATGGCCTTATACACGGATGGCGCGTTATTTAGAATAAACACGCAACAACTGGATCCGATGACTCTACAAGCCCCGCCCCTATCCGCCAGGATGACGTCAAGGACAAGGTGATTTTGAAGAACAACAAGTCTCATAGCAGACTGTTCCTCTGTCAGGTTACCTAAAGCAGAAGGAGTTTCGTTCACTACTGCTTCTAATGTTCTGGTCAATCTTCGGATTAGTTTACTATTTGAGACTGTGCCTATAAATGGAAAGAATCCTTTATTGAAATCGATATATTGTTCTAAGGTAGTTTCAGTCTGATCGACAAGTGGGATCTTGATCTCCCTTCTATGTCTGACATGAACGAGATGTGGATTTCTGTGATAATCAGGTGGGGCTAGAAAAACAGGTGGCAATAGGAACGCAATATAGCACGTCCCATCCCAATCCAATGGCAGACGTACATAGGCTGTCTGACCACATATGAAATAAGAATGGCGAGAAGCTGTGAAAGTAGACTTTCCTTTATCAGTGAATGCGACAACAGTATCACAATCACTGTGTCCTAGATGTACGGAACCATTCTTTCTGACGCATAATTCACCTTTATTGGCAAAACTGTAATAAACGGCAAGTCCGAATTAGTCTCAGACTGTACATTCAGGATCATGAGGTTAAGTGTAAAATTACCCAATCCATACACTTCGTTTTCTAGATCGGTCCCTGTCCTCTGGGGAAGACCTTCTTGGTCTGGGAAACATATTTCATTCATGACTGTATTCAAGTTCCCCCATATCCAATTGCCTTGGGAAACTTTGGACATACTATCTAGGGAGGACATTAAAGCAAACCATGCACCACACGAACCATTATGCGTGAACGGATAAGGAAAGAGAGGCAGAGCTCCCTTGTATTTCTGATAGGGAGGGAGTCGGCCACATACCCAGCAATTAGTGGCATTGCTGGTTTGGTGTGAATGATGTAACATACGGATGAATGTATTGTTGCGCATGGCTAAACGATAGGACAATTCATGGGGGGGCAGGTCACTAAAAGTGTGCTCCATAGTGTCATTAGAGGAAGCATGTTCATGTGAATCAAGAGGAAAGAAAACGTGTAACATTAGACTAATGCATATAATCGTAAGACTCAGAAGAAACATCGAGATCAAGGCAATTATGCATCCGCTGTGCAATACTTTACAATGTTTTTTTCTTTTCTCGTTGCGCCTATCTCTCTGACTACTTGGGTCTATTCTATACATGTCAGAAACCTGTCTAACCGCTTCACCCGAGGGGGACTTAAACAATTAAACGCTGTCTGACTTACTAGATCTTAGTTTAGCACGGTACTCCTCTTGGGGAGTTTTCTCTAGCAGGGGGAGTTTAGTATCAGTCTCTGAAAGTGGGCAGTCCTTAATGGGAGAGTCTGTACACAGTCCGTGAACTTTCTTTACATGGCTCGAATGCAGCCATCCCTTCCTCCCCTCTAATTTAACTGCAGTTCTTGTAGATAATAAAACCAATTTGGGCTGCTTCCATCTGGGTTCCAGCGGACTCTTCCGGTCGAAGTTCCTCACGAGAACCAGATCTCCCGGGCGGACTTCATGCGGTTTTACTTGGGTGTTGTCCGGAAAGGCAGCCGCGACCTGTGAACGACAAGATTGTAGTGCAGACAACAAGGAAGCCAGGTAATCTGTCAGCATACAACTGTCAACATCAGAAATTCTACGGGGCATAGGCGTCCCCCACATATTCGGGGGCCTACGAAAGACCACCTCATACGGGGATAGCCCTGTCCTAGAATGAGCTACCATTCGCATGTACAAGAGTGCAACTGGCAAGGCGACCATCCAATCTACGCCTTTCTCGGTACATATCTTGGCTAGACATGTTTTCAGGGTTTGATTGTGTCTCTCTACGAGACCTGCGGCTTCAGGATGTCGGACACAGTGGAACTTCCACTGGTAACCTAACAGGAGTGACACCTGCTTCATGAGCTCGGACGAGAATGGCTGTCCATTATCAGAGTACACGACACGGGGCAAACCGTACCGCGGGAAAAACTCACGTACCAGCTGTTTGGCAGTGGTTGCAGCAGTGTAATCGGGGACTGGATATGCTTCTGTCCATCGGGAAAGAGCACATACGACTACGAGGACATACTTGAATCCTCGGCATCGGTCCATTTGGATATAATCCATCTGAAGGACTTCAAAAGGATGGTCAGGAGGATGAAATCCACCCTGTTCCACGGGGACACCTTTTCCTGGATTGAACTGACAACAGATCATGCAAGTACGCACTTTCTGTTCTGCAGCTGCTCGTAAATGTTTGTTGTACCAGAGATTCTGTAAACTGTCTAACATGGCTTTCTCTCCTAAGTGTGCTGGACTATGTGCTGTGTTAATTATGATTTGAACCATAGAGTCGGGGAGGAACCATGTGGCCCTTCCCTTCGTCATCCATCCCTGATCTGTATGGATCCCTCCTTGTTCAGTCCATTTCTTAATTTCGTCTGGTGTGGCATGTGTCTGTATGTCGAGTACATCTAGAATGGGATCCTTAACTGTCAGGCAATGTGTCAGTGCGGTCGGATCAGTCTTTGTCATGTCAGTCGGAATGTCTGTCTGAGCTGTGAGTTTGGCTGTACGATCTGCCAGGTCGTTACCCTGGGAAACAATGTCAGTGACTTTGGTATGTGCTTTGCATTTCAAGATGGCTATGGCTGTAGGCAAGTGTATTGCTTCTAACAGAGCTTGAATGAGGGGACCATGCTGGATCTTGGTACCGTGAGAAGTTAGAAAACCTCTCTCTTCCCAAAGGACTCCGAAGTCGTGAACGACTCCGAATGCATATTGTGAATCTGTGTATATGTTAACTTTCTTGTTCTTAGCTAGTATACATGCTTGGGTCAGAGCAATGAGCTCTGCGGCTTGAGCAGACAGTGTGTCAATACGACGTGTTTCTATGACTTCAATTTCAGTGGTCACTGCATAGGCGGCCACTAACTTTCCTGTGCTTGTTCTCATACATGAAGCATCCACGAAAAGTGTCAGGTCTGAATCGGGTAATGCAATGTCAGTCAAGTCTTGTCGGGGCTTTGTCACTGTATTAATGACTTCTACACAGTCATGTGGTGCTGGATCTGTTGTACTCGAGGGTAACAATGTGGCAGGATTACGTATGTTGCAGCGTCTGATTTCGATGTGTGGCTGAAACAGTGTCAATTCATAACCTGTCAGTCGTGCTATGGTCAAGTGCTGAGTCTGGGTTCGGTTCAGAAGTACTTCCACAGAATGTGGAACCTGTACTGTCAAGGGATGTCCTAACACTATTGAATCGCTTTGTCTGATAGCTAGAGCTGTTGCTGCAACTGATTTTAAGCACGCAGGCAGAGCCTGGGCTACTGGATCCAATGTACTGGAAAAATAAGCACAAGGCTTATGGTGTCCTGCTTGATCTTGTGTGAGAACGGACAACGCTGTGCCATCGCGTTCTGTGACAAAAAGTGTAAAAGGTTTGCTGTAACATGGTGTCGCTAAAACTGGTGCTTGACATAAAGCTTTCTTCAAGTCAATAAAAGCTTGTGTATGTTCCTGAGTCCAAGGGAGGACAGTCGTAGTCGCTGCCTCCTGTGTTGTCAACTGTATGAGTGGCTTGGCTAGAAATGCATATTGGGGAATCCATTGTCTGCAATACGAAGTGAGGCCAATAAAAGCCCGTACTTCCTTTTGAGTCTTGGGTTGTGGCAGATGTGCAATTAACTGGATACGTTCTGGTGTCAGCTGTCTACCCCTCTTGGACAGCAAGTGCCCAAGGTATACCACTTGCTGGGCACAGAATTGGAGCTTCGAAGGGGACACCTTGTGCCCCTTTTCGGCCAGAAAATACAAGACTGTCAGTGACGCGCACTCGCAGTCACGTTTGATCCGTGCTGTGATCAGTAGATCATCAACATACTGTAGTAGAGCAGTGTCAGTAGGCATGTGAATACTGTCTAGTTGTCTTTTCAAAGCTTGACTGTAAATACTAGGACTTTCCGTGAACCCTTGAGGTGCACATGCAAATTTAAAACTGCGGCCATTTAATGAGAATCCGAATAAATATTGGCTATCGGGATGAATGGGGACGCTAAAGAAGGCGTTCTTCAGATCAATTACAGTAAAGAACGCAGCTTCGGAATCAATGGCAGTCAATAGTGACGAGATATCTGGGACTACCGGGTACTGTGGTACTATGCATTTATTGAGCTCCCGAAGATCGATCACCAGTCGATAGACCGGAGGAGCATTTGGGTCAGTTCGTTTAAGAATCGGAATGATTGGAGAGTTACATATATTGGAGTCAGTTTCTAGAACCACTCCTTGGGCAATGAGTTCGTCAATAATTTTCAATAAGGTTGCTACAGCCTCATGGTGCAATTTGTATTGTCGGATTCGGGGCAGTACAACACCTTGCTTGAGTGTGACACTATAAGGAGTAATATGCATACAACCTACATCAGTTGGACCTTGCGCCCATAAATGCTGTGGAACATCTTTCAATCTAACATCAAAATCTCTCAAAACATAATGGCCCTTGAAATCACGAAGGAATAATCTCACTCCTTCTGGGGAACAACATATAACTGCTCCTAGAGCTTTCAGTGTTTTAATACCAAGCAGGTTTTCAGGACATGATTTCGTAAGCAATAAATCTGTAGTACGGGACAATGGACCAACTGCAAGGGGAACTGGCTGTGATACTTCGTTAACTATAGGCTTTCCTGAGAATCCAAGGGAAACGTTCTGTGAGCTTGAGAGGGGTGCCCCTGGGACCTCGTCATGACTAATGGTAGTTCTGCTCGCCCCCGTGTCAATCAAAAATTTTCTGTCTTTCCCTAATACCTGACTATGTACATAGGGACCATCTTGATCTACAGGAACTTCGATAAGGGGCAAGCCAACCTCCCTCTCTAGGCTGTTTCATGTGTACTGCTGATAATCGGGGTAATCTGACTGTGCATACTGGTACATTTGCTGTGTGACGTGTTGTGTTGCGGCAATGGGTTGGGGTTGGGGTACAGCTACTGTCTGTTGCTGTACATTTTGTGGAGGTTGCAGATTCTGTGGAATATTCTGAGTAACGTGTTCTGCTCTGGGCGGTCGTGGTCTTTCTTTCGTTTTACCTGTAGCAATGTTATGTCTGAGAACAGCACAATCACTTATGAAGTGTCCGGGCTGCTTGCAATAATTGCAATTCCCCTTAACAGGACCTGTAGGATGACTAGTCTGTGTGTTCTGAGTGTTACCCCTCTTCTGACCATCTGCTGGAACAAACTGGGCAACTAGTACTTTCATTTTCGTGTCTTTCATACGCCTCTGTTCATGATTGTGTTCCTCTCTAATTCTATTCTGGTGGTACTGTAACATTTGTAACATTTGGGAAGGCGTATTAGCTTGCTATGTACTTTCGACTTTCAATACTCTATTTTTAACCTGGGGTAAGGAATTCTCAACTAGTTTAGTCACAAAAAGATGTGGGAATGACTCGCTACTTGTTTTCAGACCACTATTAATAATGAAACATTTCTCGAATCTTGAATAAAAATCACTAGTGTCTTCGTCTTGTTTTTGTTTGCAGGCTGAGATCGCATCCCAGTCTTCCTTTTTAACTGTCAATAATCTAGGCAAAACCTGTACTAATAATCCTGGTAGTGCTTAAGTTTTATCCCCAAGACCTACACCTGAGGTACGTCTATTTTCCTTGTCTTCTAATTTAGTCCAGATAATCTTTTTATCTCCCACCTCCGATTCTTTTTCTTTCAGTTTTTCGTAAATCCCTGCTGGCAACAATACCTTTAGCATTTTAAGAATGTCGGAATACGTGTAATCTCCCATAAGTAACATGTCTTTTAATTCACGGTGGAATCCTGCAGGATCTTTATCGTGACAAGGTACAATTTTCTTCATTTCCAATCATTCCATTTTAGTCAAAGGAGTGTATACGAATACGCGTTCAAGCGTACCCCCTGTCCCCATAACTGGATGGACTTCTCGTAAGGGATTCTGTCTGTCTAGATGATATGGCTGTCTTACTGGGGGTGGAACGGAAACAAGATGTGGAGTCAGGAAAGTTCTGTATTTATGACGTTGCTCTAGAATAATATTAATTAAATCGGTACCTAGGCCTCTCCATCTTCTTAGGAGTAAGTCTTGCAATAAATTATACAATGGACCTGGATCGGATTGCTGATTTTCATACAGTGTAATAAGATGTTGGGTCATGTATATACCAGCTAGTCGCTGTTCTTCAGGAGTAAGGCTTAGAAATGTTTGTACTACTAAATCATCTTTATATATACTATCATCCCCGGCCCATTGGACTGCTGACCGGGCTAGTTCCTGATCACGTAAGGTATTAAGTTCCTGGTAACCTATTCTTTCTTTCAGTATCTTATCAGTAACTTGAAAGACATGTTCAAGAGAACATTGCTCTGGTATCGGGGAAAGGTAACGTTTCTTGTTTTCTATACGAATGGGTCTGTCAAAAGGTCTATCAGAGGAATACTGTTTAGGGAGTTTTACTCGACCTACGTAGGCTATCCTGTCTGGATTCTCCATTGAAGTCTCTATCTCTTCCTCCTCCGAGGATTCATTCTTGTCTGACTCAGCTTCTTTTTCAGCCTTCTGTCTGGTATGTATTGCTACTATTTCTTTACGGATCTTTCTGGACATGGCACCTATACAGGTTTGTTTATCATGTTTACATTCTGCGATATTTTGACTCCATCTTGTCAATACATCCATCTCTTCTTGTACAACACCTGTCTGATCTTGTTCCCTTATCAAACAATTAATTAAGAATCGTAATAGCAAACCTTGTGTCTCAACTTTCTGATATGCCATGGCCTCACGAATACATTCTGGCCTCTCCCCCGTTCTAATAAAATGATATATGTTGTCTAGATGTTCTGGCATTTCTGGTAATAAGATCAGATAATCTGTAACACGTCGTAAACGTAACAAGGCTAACATCATGTCTCCTGTCTTGCCAGGTACTGGATCATATCTACAATCCGTAAGATACTGTTTAAGTTTTTCATGTGGCATCGCTTTCGGAGTACGCTGTGTTGCTAATTCTCTCATTGTCACTCGATGTAACTGTGGCGGGGTGTGAAGGGGGCCTCCTACGGCACCTCCTGAAGCAGACCCATGAGCTTGACTTGACGTCATGGCGTGTGGGAAAGGTACATGTAACGGGGACTGACTCTGGGTCGCATCTGTCGCAAAAGGATTGAGAGGACCAGTAGTAGGAGCAGCAGCAGAAGGGGAAGTGACAGCAGGTGCAGGAAGTGAATCTTGGCGTGGAGGGGTCGTGGCTTGATCAGCCGGAACATGCTGCGGTACATTATTAGCGGGTTGTACGGGTACATTGGTATATGCTGGGGCTACATCATCTAAATAGGAAGAAAGGAAAATGTCTGCTGCAGTCTTTTTGTGACGGAGTTTAGTCGGAACCAATGGTGGTGGCAAGTTACGGGGTACTTCCGGGGTCGCCTTGGGCAGGCCCTCGGCCAGAACTGGATACATGCCTGTAATGAGTGTATTTCTTTGGCGGTCTAATTGTTTTAATCTGACCTGCTCTCCTTCTTCTAGTAACTTTTTTCTCTGGCTTTTTCGGATTCTTCTCTACTTCTCTCGGCTTTTCTGATTTCTTTTTCTGTTCGTCTATGTGATTCTTTACGCCACAATTCTATGGCATCTTTCTGAGATTGTCTGGCTTTCTTTTTCCATAACGCTTCTTCTACTCTCATGATGCAATCTGCATCCCATGTCCCTGAAGCAGGCCATCTAAACTTCTCTTCCAGATTCTTGGTGTACTCCACCCATAAGTCTAAATACAGCACAGCATCTAAGCCGTGTTTGTGGTACATAAAATATCCTGGAGTGTCCCTAGGCGGGACAGGAACTGCTTCTTCAAGTATCCCTTTTCTAGTACCTATCTGACGTAATTTTGAAAACAGCGGCATGACTAGAGTGATTCGGACGTGAACACAATAAACACAGTAATAAACAGTAAACAATCATTCATACCACAACATTGAAAAACATTAAGACATGTCGGACTGAAATTACCTGAAACACAGAAAACACATATTCTGGAAAATTCGCGAGATAATAATGAATGACTAGATGTACTGCTAAAACAGTACAGACCGGTCTCATAAAGAGACACGTCGGGCCGTATCCACCTAAGTGAACACGTCAGGACCAGATTGTGTACCCAAATCTGTCTTTACCGAGTACAAATTAATGAACCCGTCTAGATGCGTTCCCAACAACGGTACTCACCGGGAAGCAAGAAACTGAAGGCCTCGGAAACTGGACTGGACTGCTACGACATCTGACAGCAACGCATCACGCTACCACGCATGCGCTTCGGAACAGGTGGGCCTCCGGACACCTCGGACCTTGCTCTCTCGACTAGGGCTCTGATCGGGATCCTCCGCATTCCTCACCGCCTTGTCTGGACGCCGGACCGCAGTCTCCGTCTCCCTCGTGGACCCGAGGGAAGATAGCAGGAAGACCCGCAAACGTGCACGGTTTCCGTCGGGGTTGTAGAAGGGGTCAAAGGCCGCGTGACTTCACTGGCGAGTGGGGAAGGGGGGTCCCTATTCGGGCGCCAAATTATGTGGTAAATAAATTTACCTAAGCATTTTTCCATATAATTATCAATACAAGACAGCTCAGTTAAATGAGAGGCAGAGTCCGTGGTATCTGAGTCATACGGGCTTTAATGGAATTAATCCTCAAGGATGGAGCATCATGTTCCATCACCTCTAAGGTTCAGGAAGGGACAGTCAACGTTTTATTAACATTACACATTGTATATAGTAAAACTTTACAATTGAATCCAATACAGTAGGCGTAACAGGTGAAAAGAGAGAGATAAGAACACATGTGCGTAAGAGGAGGCGTGAAAAGAGGCGTACACATGGGCGTGCACTGTACATGTCAGAGAAACGTCACAAGATACGTCACATGTGGGTGGATGGAAAAAGAAAGTTTGCAGAATCAGCAGAAACCCTTCACCTGTATGCGCGCGCAACTAATATGACGTGAAACTGGGGGCTTTGACTTTAGCACTAGTGGAGGAGACTGGTGTCTGGAGTGTCAGGGCAACCTGTACCTATAGCATATCTGGTATCTGTTGTTTGGAGGATGTAGTGTCTGAAGTAAAAGGTCTCTCGGACAGGGGCCGTTCAATACTGAATGCTAGTGCGTGCAAAGGGATCTTCATGTAGAGTGCGGGGGCCACGGGCCTACCATGGCAACAGGAGCAGTAATTTACTTGCATGGAGACAGGAAGGCAGGGCCCTTTGCTCTGCAGCCGGGAATATATTTACCTATTTCACTAGACTGGAATGTGTTTTCGAGGAGGCTGAGCAGATAGCGGTAGGCAAAACATGAATTTGGCAGGCAGTCCAGGCCGAGCCGGGCACCGCTGTGCTGGCAGGAAGTAAGGCAGGGGTCAGGGATGCGTACAGCAGGCAGAGACAGGGGAGATGAGACAGAGAGGCCTCGTTTAAGGGCCTAGTTCGACTGGGCCAGGAAACATGGAGAAAACGTGTGCGAATTTCAGAAGTACACCACATAAAGACGGTGGCACCGTATGCCTAGGAACATAATTAACTGGATTTCTTGATATGGTTGGATAGCTAACATGTTAAGGATGGACGCAAATGTATTTGCGTCTTTCTAGCAGGTACAGAACAAAAGTTACACGACATACATGGAACATGGGTGCATGGATAGGGTGCGAGTGGGGGACACATTAGCTACCTGAAAATTTCTATTACCTCAATGGTGAACAGCAGGAACATTCGCCAATTGTCGAGGGTAGTTGAATCCGCCGTGATTGAAACGGCTGGTGCCCTTAGTAACTTGACTGCGGAGCTCCAGTCCGACCGCCTTATGACTCTTCAGAACAGGGTTGCCCTAGATGTCATACTTGCAGACCGTGGTGGGGTATGTAAATTGATCCAATCCAGTTGCTGCATTTTCATCCCCGATAATGCTCCAACAGTATACCAGGCCATCTCCAAACTGCATAAGATCTCTTATTCCATTCACGTGGATAAAGGAGACTGGTCCTTGCTGGGGTGGTTCTGGGAACTGATATCTGCCTGGGGATGGAAAATTCTGATATTCATTGGGATGGTCTTAGCCGTTCTGTTCATGTTCTGCCTGTGTGTACAGTGCGCTCCAGCAATATGTGGCCTCTGTGCTACATCATGTGTAAGGAAGCCTGTGTGAAGGGACAAACTAAGTAACAGGATGATGCTACAACAGCATCTCAATGACTTCATGAATACAGATTTGGACTTGGATTAGCATGATTTATTGCCTATATAAGGGCAAAAGGAGGGTCTGTGGTACTGAAAATCTGGACCCTGCTATAATGTGGTACCGAAGCCCAACACTCATGTCAGAAAATATCATCGTATCATGATGAATTTGGTATCGACAGACCGGTAATGATTAGGACATTATACCTATGCATTTGCGTCACGATCGAGTGACGCAATCACCTTAGAATTGTACTTTCTGTCTTGAACCCTCGGGTTCCATTTTGTGAGCGGCATCCATCTTGTGGTTGCCCTTACATAGTCAATTGACCAAGGTCGAATTCGATCTGAAAGGACACGTCCACCTTTCCTGACTCCTCTGTGACCTGGGCGAGCTGACTCCACTGCCTCAAGCCAAACCTGTTCGGGCAGTCCTCATCCCAATGGCAGAGCGAGATTAGCATCAAAGCACAACATGCCATAAACCGTTCATCACATACAAGCCATGACTTATCACACACACACCTGTCCCTGTTTCTTCTTTATGGTCTGTTTTACGAGGAGGGGGTGCCCGATTTTATTGGGGGTTCATCGATATCTGATGAAAGTCCTGGGTCTGGCTGGGTAATCTATCACGAACTGGACATACGAAAATGTGGGCTTGCCATCATGACTTTGCTTTTTCTTTGTTGTGAAAATATGTATATGGTTGAACCGTAAAACAAAGAATTTTTGCCTGAAGCTGATATTTTTGTATAAAAGGAGAAGGCTGGTTCTGTAAAAATGAACAGTCTCCTGAGAATATACACACCGTGCTGTTGTACTTCTAGGACGCTTGTTACTTGGTTGCAGCTAATAAAACCCGATCCTTGACATCACAGAGAAGACTCTGTGTTTCTGTGGTGCAAAACAGGAAGAACTCAAGAGGTCTCTGGGTGTTCCCCCTGGCACCGCCGGGTCCCTAAAAACCCGTTACCTCAGGGCGGGGTGTAGAAGCTGACTCGGCTGTTGAGGTATGCTGGTCCATGTTGTGGAGTGCCTTGTGTGCGAGGGTGAGGAGCATGAAGGTTATTCTTTTGTTGACAGGGAGCCAGTGCAGGTCTCTCCTGTGGGGTGTAATGTGGCTGCGGTTAGGGATCTCGAGGATCAGGCATGCGGAGGCGTCCAGCTCCTGGTGTGGCACTGGACTCCCACCTCCGGTGCGCATTGCTGCCTTTTTGTTGTCGGCGTGTTTCTGCTTGTTTGTGCGTTTCGCATCATTCCGGATGTTCTTTTTTTCGTCCATTATCCTCCTCCACTCTCAGGCTACATTCACCTTGTCCGAGATAGACTGCCATGTACAATGTTTTGGTGCCAATGGGGCTTGTGGGGTTGTATACTGGCTCAGGTTGCCTCCATTGTGCTTGGCTGTTGTTTTCTGTTTGGTTTGCCTTACTTTTTCAGGCTTTTGTTGTGCTTATTCCTGCCTGCCGTGTGTGTCGCGGGCCTGGAAGTGCTTATCCATGTTTTCATCACTGCGCATTGGCTCATTGCACTTTTTTTATGTTGTGGTTTGTGTTTTTATCTCTGTCGAGGTGGTTGTATCGCAGACATTGGCCGCGGTTTCAACAGACTATCGCATGGTACCGTCGTGTTGTGAATTCCACGTTGACACAGGGTTATTTTCCTGTGATAGGCTGCAATGTGCAAAGTTGCGTTAGCATTTTTTGGTGATGTTTAGCACATGTTCTTAAGAATATACCATCCAAACAATAGGAGCTACAGGGGGAAGAAATGGTCAGGCCGCCCCCCACTCAACGCATTACAAACCAAAATTAGGCCTGATCATCAATAATTACACCAAAATCTGTATATCCAACACTCGAGGGGTCACCTACAACTACACAATACGCCGCTCGGAAGACTCTTTAATCCTGAAACCCGGTTCGTATACATGGGACCGGGTTGGTGACAACCTAGGCATGCATAGGAAGAATTACGAGGCGGCATTATTTTGGATCCCTTGTAATCAAGAACTGACTTCTCTTGAATAAATTTTGCTGTCAGTCACTCATAGAAGACTGACTTTGAACAAAAGGAATTGAAGAACTGCTGCCTGAGAAGATATACATATCCCTGCACAGTTTAAAAGGCAATAGTAAAATGCTGAGCCAAGGACCTTGGCTGGTGACATCTACCCATACCAGGGCAAAGAAATGTCCGCCTAGATTTCTAATCCATTACAAGCACTTTCAACTTTGAAGGCTCGTCATAAATTCAATTGCCCTGAGGAAGCTCCCAGTGAGGGAGAGAAACGCGTTGGCTGATGTATGTTAACAAATGTGGAACTCTTTGAAAAACAAAAGAATTTGAATAAACAAGAGACTTTTTGCACATAAATATTACTTTTCTTGGACTCTTTTCTGACTACGTGCACCCCCAACCAAACTTTCAAATATCCAAGTGATCTGAAGCTCTGTTGCGTCACTCAGCAGCTGACGCAGGGGTTGTGTGCACGAAACTTTCCTACTTATTCATTGAACTGGGACTAAGGTGCGGCATCTAAAGGCCCGCTGCTGTTCTGCTGCTTTTTTTGGGTCACCTACAACTTTTCAACTCCCTCCCAGACTTATCTAGGTCGCTGTGTTGTGGTGTATCTTAATTCAAACGCTATACCATCATAGATCCACCCAAATATAAATGAAAAAAGTGCGGAGCAGGGAGACAGCACCTCACGGTAGCAACACCAAGGGGACCGCTGGCTGGTACTTGTCAGCAGGTCCACTTTTATCATCGGTTACTTTCTCTCTGCGAAAAAAGAAAAAACGTGTGTGTGTGTTATTAACAAAAGCTCAAGCCCATGAAATCAAAATCAATATAAAAACCTAAATGTGAATGCAATATCTATACATGCTATTGACATGCATGCCCTATGGACCCCGTGAGTATATGGACAGACAATCCTCACCTCTAAAAGTTGGTAAAGCTAACTAGCTTGAGTTAACTTTATTCGATGCCGCTAGCTTTCCAAATTAAAAATGGTTCCCTTCAAACCATGATCAATTATTGTGAGCCAACATGTTTCGTTGCCAAGGGACAGTTCGGGCAACTTCGTCAGGGTTGCGACTTGGAGCAGAGATCGGAACGGGATTAATTCCGTGACTGACACATCAAGAATAGTATCCCAACCTGACTGCTACGGAACACGATTCCCGCCGGACGTGTTCTCTCTACGGCGTTTGGATTTTATATTATCGATGGTATCCAGGACCTCAAACGACTTCTGAACAACTATAATCAATGTTTGTTATAAACTACGATCCTTCCTCAATATCGACCCTGAACCTATACAACATCGGGTCCTGTCTATACCACGTCTGTGGTTACGTGTCCCCAACCTTCCAGTCCTGATGAAGACCCCAAGGCAAGATTAGTACCACTATCTGCACGTATGAGGGTCGAAACGTTGACAACCAATTGCCTTTGACTATCAACTCCACACCCTATTGTTTTCATTCATTGAACTCTTGGAGTATGATTTTTTGTCTGAAATATTGGCATGAACCTGTCGGTCCTGTTCCTTGTACATAGTCTGTAACTTTGACAAATGAGTCATAATTGTTGATTTTACTGTCACCTAAGAATCTTCTTTCTTTCTTTCACTGTTTCCTCACACTATCACACCACCCTCCCCCCTTCCATTGTTTTGGGGCACTGTGAAAACCACTGATGTATTACTCTGAAATACTGTATATCCAATATACACTCCCATTGTGAATAAAACAATGTGGACCAAATGTATGTTTGTTTGATTAATTTTTATCTTTGTGGTTAATGTTCCTATGCTACTGGGACCCCTTCCTCTTACTAGGCTGGTACTCGTCAGCAGGTCCACTTTTATCATTGGTTACTTTCTCTCTGCGAAAAAAAGAAAAAACGTGTGTGTGTGTTATTAACAAAAGCTCAAGCCCATGAAATCAAAATCAATATAAAAACCTAAATGTGAATGCAATATCTATACATGCTATTGACATGCATGCCCTATGGACCCCGTGAGTATATGGACAGACAATCCTCACTTCTAAAAGTTGGTAAAGCTAACTAGCTTGAGTTAACTTTATTCGATGCCGCTAGCTTTCCAAATTAAAAATGGTTCCCTTCAAACCATGATCAGTTATTGTGAGCCAACATGTTTCGTTGCCAAGGGACAGTTCGGGCAACTTCGTCAGGGCTACTGGGGTTCCAAATCAATACTTCCTGGGAGGTTCACATCAATCCTATGATGGTATAAAATACAAGAAAAGGAGAGAAAAGCGCCAACTGTGAACACACACTTCTCAACAGAGACTTACTCAGTCTTCACTCATAAGACCGTGTAATTCCCGTACCATCTGGTTGCGTCCATATTGCATACCTGCAACCATTAAAAAGGGATACATCACACGTCAATGGATCGCATTTCCCTGCAGTGATTGCCCACAGGTCCTATCACCTGCATAGAATTTTTGAACAGTCATGTTTCAACAGTATATAAAATCCAACATTGCCAACATGTGCAGCTCTGCATTCCCCTAGCCGCATCACGCGCTTAAAATCTTGGGCAGGATGTAGCACACTCATAGCCATTAGTATTGTAATGCAAATACGGGTGCTGCGCCGCCATCTATTACCCTGTGTTATTCAAAGTCTGTCTGCATTCTGCAGACTACTCTCCTCAATCGGATCCAATTTAAAATGATAAGCGAGGGCACCTTACATTTATAATCATGCACCGAATGTGCAACATTGCCAGCCATCATAGTCGGAACCATCTCCGATACCGTGCCATAGTTAGTTAACCAAAAGTCTGGCTATTTGTACGGAAAACACCCCGCATTCAAGCCCAACTAAAATAAAAGCGGTGTTAGCAACTCCAAGCAATGGCCATTTTCAGCGCACCCAACACTCACTCGAGCAAAGCGCTTACCGCTACCGGACACCTCCGGTCCTCAATTAGGTGAAACACAGGAATAGTCCAAAGCATGTCTAAATGCCTGCTCCTTCTCTGTGCAAACCACGTCGGTAGCGTGATTCTCGCGAGATGTCCCCAACTTGGCGGCCATCTTGGAACAGTTTAAAAGAATTAAAACCCGTCGGCCATCTTGAAACAGGTTACAAATACTGGCTTTTAATATTGTTGCTGTTCATATATATGTACTTAGCAAAACAATTAAGAACCCTGCGCGGAGTATGTGATTAACTGCACTTAGTAGCTCCAAGAATAATCAACGTATACACAGTTTTAAAATAATTGTTAACCAACTGTTTATTACAATGCAGGCCCATCAGATTGAGGCAATGAACTATAATGAACACGTGCAGACTTCATGGAGATGATGATACCAACTCCCTCCGCCATCATGTGCATAGTATTTATTTCACCATCAGTGTCATTTTAGTCACCATATTTCAATGTGCGCAGTGTAGTACTCAACGGGCCAGAGACCACCCGGCCTGAGTGGTTATATACTGTCATGTACGATCAGGGAAATCAAAGGCATCGTGCTGGAATCAAGATAGTTAACATGCAGACCATTAGACGCAACTACGGTCTCGTACATTTACTCCATTCAATGGTGTCATTCAATCCGAGCTTATCTGCTTTCTCGGACAAGATCCACTTCGCCTCCTTTTTGGCCAGGATGGATTCAATGTTATGGGCCTTTCAAGAACAGTCCACCTCAGGTCCCTGGGGTCATGCTGTTTATCTTGAAAGTGCTGAACCAGTCGTGTGGTTAATTTCTTAGCCTTCAAAATACTAAGGTGTTCCTGTATCCGGATCTTATCCTTCCTGGACGTAAGACCAATATAATGCAATCCACAGTTGTACGTCAATCTGTAGATGACATTATTGGTGTTGTAATTGCTGAAACTGTTAAGGTACCACTCATTTCCACCTTCCAAAGTTACGCTTTTAGTCGCTTTTGTTAGTCCACAGACTACATCCTCCAAAAGGGTAATGACCAGAGGGGAGATTAGGAAGTTATGACGTTGTTTGAGTACAACTGTGTACCAATTTGTCTTTCAAGATAGGGGCCCTCTTAATCGCAAAGAGCAGGGGTGGCATCTTGTAGGTACTGGTGTCCAGGATACACCAGTGTTTCCTACCTATCTGCCTAACCTTGGTCGATAAGGGATCAAATGTGGTAACCACTGGTAGACAATCAGTTTTCGCTTTCATATTTCTCTCTAAAAGAGCATCGCGGGGAGTGTTCAGAGCTCGTTTTGGTGCTTGCCTAATGGTCTTAAAAGGGTACCCCTTTCCTTTCATTTTGACCACCAACTTGTCTGATTGTTCCATAAACTTCTCGGTCGTGGAGCAGTTGGACTTGTACCGCAAAAACTGACCGACCAGAAGATTATCCCGAAAGGACCTGGGATGAAAGGAGCGGTAGTGTAACAGTGAATTCCTATCACTAGGCTTCTGGTGAACATTGGTAACTAAGCCCTGACCCGTGGCTGTGATGTCCACATTCAGATAAACAGCAGACGTCCTGCTATAGGACCAAGTGAAAAGCAAGCATTCATCAGCCTGGTTAAGCCACATAAAGAATGAGGCCAGCAGGTCCTCTGAGCCAGTCCAGATGCAGAGCACATCATCTATATATTTCCTCCAAAGAGAAACATTCTCTTTGAAGGGATTAAAGATGTGCTGGATGACATTTTCCTCAAATGCAGGCCAGACTTGGAGCTAATGTGGCCCCCATTGAAGTACCAGACACCTGGAGGCAGGGCCGGTTCTAGGATTTGCGAGGCCCTGGGCTAAAAGGGAATGTGCGAGGCCCCTCTAATGTAGATAAGTGGCCCCTTGCAAGGACACCATTCACAGACACTGTGGGAGGCCTATTGTCCAGCATTTTGTCGCCCCCCACAATTTTAACTTTGAGCCCACAAGCATTTCTTGCCTTCAGTCCGATCGGTGTGAGAATTGCTTGTGGGCTAAAAGTTAAAACTATGGGAGCGCCAAAAAGATGGACAATGGGCCTCCCACAGTGTCTGTGAATGGGTCTCCTTTCAATTGAAGGGAGCGTCTCCCTCCCTTATGTGTCCAGATACCATCCTGAGAGGCCCAGGGAGGGGGGGCCCTCCATTTCAAAGAAAGGTGACACCTTTCTTTGAAATGGATCGCCAGGGCACCGACAGGACACATCACCAGTGCGTGGCCCCATGCTGAAGGGCTGATTGCAAGGCCCTGGGCAGCTGCCCATGCTGCCCATACCCAGCGCCGGCCCTACCTGGAGGTACAGTTGGTTCTGGTATTCAAAAAAATTCTCTGTAAGAGCTAACTCAATACACTTCAGGACAAAAGATTGGGGGGTGTCATAGAACCACTCCAATACCCCAAGTGCCCGCGCTGCTGCCACCAGCGTGGCGTCTTGGGGTATGCTGGTGCATAGCGATTCAATATCGATCGTAACCAAAAACTGGTTACGTGGATTGAACAACAGTGTTTTTAAGATGTTCAATATATCAGTTGTATCCTGTATGAAAGAGGGCTGCGTGATGACAGATTCCCTCAGAAAGAAGTCTGAAAATTGGGACAAGGGCTCCAATACTGATTGGATGCCAGAAACAATCGGGCGGCCTGGAGGTGGGCGCAGGGGCTTGTGAATCTTCGGCAAGATGTAAAATGCTGATATTCTAGGTTTCTGATTCCTAAAAATCAGTCGCCTAGTTGGTAATCCATTTTTTCTCCAGCGCATCCACCACCAGGGCCTTGATGGTACATTGTAAATCTGGTGTGGGGTCTCGCATCAAAAGATGGTAATTAGTGCGGCACTCCAATAACCTGAGCACCTCTGCCTCGTAGTCACTGGTGTTGAGTACTACTACCGGACCGCCCTTGTCAGCTTGTTTAATTGTAATGAGTTTATTGTCCTGTATAGATTTAACGCTGACCAATCATTTTTGCTCATATTATTTGGACGGGCATGATCATGTGTCTGTTCCAGGGCCTCTATATCTTGTAATACCAGCCGTTCGAATACAGCAACCTCAGGGCCCACTGATGAAGCAGTTGGACAAAAACTTGATGGACGGCGTAGATTGGTCGAAAAGACAGATTGTGGTTCCTCATCCTTCCCACAAATTTTTTTTTTTAATTTTTATTTTTCTTATCATTTCAAAAATCGATAACCGGCAATTAAAAATATCATGGCGTGGCATCGCCACAAAGCCCAAACCCTTGTTTAGTACTCTAGATTCATCCTGAGACAATGTATAACTGGACAAATTGACCAAAATGTCATTAGTGTGGGGTTGAACATCTAGCGTCTCAGCACCAGAATGCATCACTGATGTGTTCTGCCTCGACTGCGCGTGATGCGGAGAGAGAGTGTCTGCCATGTTGGTATGGTTGGCCCTGCCCCTGCCTCTGCCTCTCTGAGCCGGGCCCACTCCTCCCTGGTTGCCCCTGTGGGTTTGGCCTAAAAAAGGCCTCAATAGGGCCCCAAGGTCCTCGTTGGGTCTCGTTTCTAGTGTGACACCGACTCTATTATGATTTGATGTCGATGGTTGTTGTTCTCCTAACCCTTCCTCTTCACTGCTTGTATTGTCAAATGTCCAATTTGCAGGGGTTTGTCTGGTTTGTCTACGACCACCCCTCTGTTGATTCTGATAGTGAGACTGTTCTATCGTTGTCTGGTAGCATTTATCCTCTACATATGGGTACGCCCACTCATGTGTAAAACGCTCCAGGTTCCTTGTCAAACCTTTAATTTTTTTATTTACCATATAGGTCTTGTAATCTAGTAAATCACCCTGGATTCTTGCTAATTGCTCCTTAGCATTCAAAATAGTGTTGTCCCTTTTAATGGTTTCTTCCAACTCTAGGATTTCTGCTAGTAATTCCTCACTCAGTCTCTTGGTAGTATTGATAATTAAAACCAACCAGTCCCGGGTACATTTGTTCGCTATATAGCTAGAATCTACCTGGAACTGTTTGTCCTCCAAAAATATCTTGGGTTCGATTCTCACCAATAGACTTGGAGGGGCCGCTCCTGCCCGAAGATATTCGGTCATAAGTGCCCCATGGAGGGCAATGTGGATCTGATGCTTTTTTGTGTTCGATAATTTCTCCCACTCTTCCCTAGCTGTACAGTTAGTGGTTAATGGGGCATCGGGCAAGAGTGAAGGGCCAGAGAGAAGAAGTGCTATTTGTTCATCAGTAAAATCCAGGCAATTCCTGTCCATGACAGAGAAAACCCTGTCAAACTTCCTTGTGAATATACCCCCAACTGTGGTCTCGCATTTGTACTGGTGGTATGCTGACAGCCCCTCTTTGGCTCCAGCTGGCACCTTGACCTGCCACTAACCTTGTCAACTGGGACTTTTCTCGAAAAAAACGACTAAGTCAGAAGCTAAACTTTCCTCATGGGTCAAACCTGGTCCCTGTACCGGACCAGCGCTCCATTGCAGTCAGCCTTAACTTTTGACTTTGACCTGATTTAGAACGATCAGATAACCGCTGCCAGTACCTTGCACTTCTTGGAGCTAGAAACATCTAAAACTATGAAAAATTAAATCTCTGGTTCCCTTCATCAGACTCTTGTTGTTTTTGTGTCTATTTGTTATTTGTTCATTAAAATGTTCTTATATTAAGACATTTAAGTGGGATTTTTATTGTGTTGTGTTTTCTATGTTTTACTTTCAACTTTTTTTGGCAATGATAAATGTTTTGCAGGCCAGGTTGCTCCCGACGCCGCACAGCTCCTCCTGTGTAAGAGTGCCTTCCCCCCCTCGCTGACGCTCATCCTGCAAGTTCGATCCTGCTGCTGTCTCTGTGCATTCCCTAGCTCTGTGCCCCTTGATTGCACTCCACTGCTGACTCTGGCCTGGTGATTTTTCCTTTTTTTCCCTTGCTTTGCCCTCGCGCCCTCTTCTCCCCCAACCCCCCCTTTTTCCCTCTGTACCCCGCTGCCCGCTCCGGCCGCCGCTCCCAAAAATGCCACGCCCCCTTGCCTTTCATTCGCCAGCCCGCTCCTGCGTCCCAGCTGCTCCTCCCTCCCAGCCTCAAATGCCGGCCGCTATGCGGCCGTACCGCTGGCGTGCTGGAGGTGTGCCAGAGGCAAGCCCCTCTGCGCCTGTCCGTGCCTGGACCGCGCCCAGCGCCAGAACCCCTGGAACCAAACACTTGCCTCCGCGGACTACATCCTCCTCGGGGACCTGAACTTCCAACCTCGAGAACAACAACAACACCAACTCCACCACCCTCATCTACAACCTCGCTAACATCGGGCTCAGACAGCTCGTCACCACACCCACCTACGCCGCCGGTCACACGCTGGACCCCATCTTCTCCACAGGCTCCCACGTCGCCTTCGACCACACCACCGAACTCCACTGGACCGACCACCGCTGATTTCACTTTCAAGAAACCAACCACGCACCAGCGCACCCAACAGCTGCCTCGCCGCTGCTGGAGCAAAGTCACCGAAGACCAGCTAATCTCCTCCCTCGCCAAGAACCCACCCACTGAGCCCACCAACCCATACGCCGCAGCCCGCAACCTCAAACAGTGGATCGATGACTGTGCCAACACCCTCGACCGGCACAAGAAACCATTCAACAACCACGCCAGCAAGAGAGCCCCCTGGTTCAACGACGAGCTCCAGACCTCCAAACGTGCATGCTGGAAATTGGAGAAAATATGACTCCATGAACGCACACCGGACAACCACGCAGCCCACAAGGACGCCACCCGTAGACACCTCCATCTCATCAGAGTAGCCAAGAGATCCGCCTTCAAAAACCGCTTGGATAACAACCGTCACGACAGCAAAGAGCTCTTCAGCATCATAAAAGAACTCTCCAACCCCAGCGCCAACGCCAACAACATCCCGCCCTCACAAGAACTGGGTGACTCACTAGCCATCTACTTCCACCGCGAGGTTGCTGACATCCACGACAGCTTCAACACCACCACCTCCCCAACCACGCCAGACTCCACTTCCCCTGTCAACACCACCAGCGCCAACCGCCTACCTCCTGGTCCAACGTCAACGACGACGAGACACGCAAGGTCATGAACTCCATCCACTCAGGATCTCTGTCAGACCCGTGCCCACACCACACATTCAACAAAGCAGACGCAGCCATCGCACCCCAACTATGGAACATCATCAACATCTCCTTCGAAACAGCAACATTCCCGGAAAGTTGGAAGCACGCCGAAATCAACCCCCTCCTCAAGAAGCCCAAAGTGGACCCCAAGGACCTCAAGAACTTCCGGACCATCTCCATGCTCCCGTTCCCTGCAAAGGTCATCGAGAAAATCGTCAACGGACAACTGACCCGCCACCTGGAAGACAACAACATCCTGGACCCATCCCAGTCCGGATTCAGACGAAACCACAGCACAGAGACAGCCCTCATTGCAGCCACTGGCGACATCAGGCGCCAACTGGACAGTGGCGAAACAACAGCCCTCATCCTCCTGGACCTGTCGGCCACCTTCAACACGGTCTGCTACTGCACTCTAAAGACTCGCCTCCTAGAAGCTGAAATCCAAGAGAAGGCCCTTGACTGGACCACATCCTTCCTCTCCGGCAGAGCGTTCGCATCCCACCCTTCCGTTCCGAAGCCACCGACATCATCTGCGGCGTCCCACAGGGCTCATCCCTCAGCCCGACGCTGTTCAACGTCTACATGGCCCCCCTCGCATAAGTGGCCCGCCAGCACGACCTCAACATCATCTCCTACACCGACGACACCCAGCTCTTCCTCTCCCTCACCAAGGACCCTCACACCGCTAAAACCAACCTCCACGAGGGAATGAAGGCAGTCGCCGACTGGATGAGGGGCAGCCGTCTAAAGCTGAACTCGGACAAGACAGAGATACTCATCCTCGGACCCACCCCCTCAGCCTAGGATGACTCCTGGTGGCTGACCACACTGGGAACTGCACCAACACCAACCGACCATGCACGCAACCTAGGATTCATCCTCGACTCCTCCCTCTCCATGGCTAAGCAGGTCAGCGCCATCTCCTCCTCCTGCTACAACACCCTCTGCATGCTCCGCAGGATCTACAAGTGAATCCCGACCGAAACAAGAAGAACAGTGACACAGACCCTCGTCAGCAGCAGACTGGAGTACGGCAACGCACTCTACGCAGGAATCCTAGCCAAACACCTAAAACGACTACATCGCATCCAAAACGCCTCCGCCAGACTGATCGTCAACGTCCCCCGCCGCAGCCACATCACCCCCCACCTGAGAGACCTACAGTGGCTCCCGTCAACAAGAGGATCACCTTCAAGCTCCTCACCCACGCACACAAAGCACTCCACGACGCCGGACCAGCCTACCTTAACAGCAGACTCAGCTTCCACACCCCCACCCGCCAGCTCCGTTCCGCCAGCCTCGCCCTCGCCACTGTCACCCGCATCCAACGAACAACCTCCGGCGGCAAATCCTTTTTCCACCTTGCCGCCAAGACCTGGAACACCCTCCCTACCCACATACGGCAGACCCAAGACCTACTCGCGTTCAGAAGACTCCTCAAGACCTGGCTCTTCGAGCAGTAGCAGCACCCCCTCCCCCCAGTGCCTTGAGACCCTCACGGGTATGTAGCGTGCTCCACAAGTACTCTGATTGATTGATTGATTGATTTTTACACATTTCTCCTAAGTTAAGCCTGCCTGCTCTGTTCTACTGCTACTAAGAGTTGAGCTCATGTTTTAATTAATTCAACCTAACTGAAAAGAATAATGCCATTACTACTTGAGGAGGACTAACATCCACTTCAAATATTATTCCATCATTTCACACCAAGCAAGTCCAAAATAAGTTACTCAGATTTGTTTTCATCCAGTCGGAATATCTCCAAATGAATACTTAGGGGCCCATTAGGTTGTCGGGCGGATTGCCCCCGCCAGGCTGGCGGTGGCTACCGCCAGCCTGGCGGGGGCAATCCGCCCGACATCCGCATTCAAATTCTCCCCCGCCATATTAGTATGGCGTGGGGACCTCGGCAGACAGAAACACCGTCTGCCGCTTTTCCGCCCCGGTCGCCTTGCGGCCGGGGCGGAAAAGGATTAATATGGTGGCGGTGTCTATTAGATACCACCACCATATTACAAGGGGCTTAGGGAGATGCATTTGCTACGGAAAGGCATGCGGTCTTCACGCCCCCAAAGTGAAGGAGAGGTGGGGGTGCACACGGGCAAACAAAGCGGTAGGCATTGCGTGGTGCCGGCCGCTTTGTTTATGCAAATGTAAAAGTGCATTTTTAGCATTGTGTCGGGCAGTGCTGAGAGTACCGCCCGCCACAATGCTAAAAATACAAAATGTGCCCGCCACAGTGGCGGACACATCCTAATACCACCCCGCGGGACCCCCGCCCTTATGGCGGGCGGTCCTGATTACCTATGGGATGGCGGGCGGACTAAGTCTGCCCACCATCCTAATGGACCCCTTAGAGTGGACAGCCCTAGAATGTTTTAACCTACAGAACTCGGAACTGAATACCACAAAGAAAAAAAGCACTGTTCTTACAGTAAGTGGTAGAGCCAACCCAGACATAAATTGTGGTCATGGTGTATAAAGCATGATGATGAAGTATGCCACTATACGTGGGTGAGACCATTGCTTTGCCCAGGGAAACGTCTCCCCAAAATATGTTGGTAGACACAGGTCAGTTTAGCCCTATTCCTTCCCTTTTAAACTGTCAGAATCAATATACACACAACCTTTGCTATTATATAATAATTCATGTTTGTTAAGTGATAATTTAATATAATCATACAAATTAGAATTGTCATTAGCATAATAGATAACTCAGCCATCATAACTAGTACCAAACTGAATTAAATGAAGGTGCTAAACATTATTCTTCACACATATTCAATGCATCAATCTAGAACTCTCTGCCTGCCTTAAAGGCATTATGGGCCCGATGTAGGTAGGTGGTTACCGATCGGTAACGGCCGAAAATACAGATTTTGGGCCCTTACCGATCGGTATACTGCCATCGAGATGTAGGGCAAAGAAAAACGTCCGAATCGGTACAAATACCGAATCGGAATGACTACCGAATCGAAAAGAATCCGATACGTACATACCGAAATTCGGAAATGTAACGAATCGGTAACACACCGATTCGGATTAAAATACCGAATCGGTCCATGTATCGATTCGGTAGTGACACCGAATCGGAAAATATCCGAATCGGTCCATGTACCGAATCGGTAGTGACACCGAATCGGAAAATATCCGAATCGGTCCATGTACCGAATCGGTAGTGACACCGCATCGGAAAATATCCAATTCGGACCATGTACCGATTCGTTAGAGACAGCGATTCGGAAATAAGCCGAATCGGATAACCTACCGAATCGGTAGAATCACCGATTGGGAAAGTCCCCGATTCGGACAGATAGGGAGATGTAGGGAAGCACAGAAATACCGATTTTGGCTCTAAATCGGTATTATTCACTCGGTATTTACCATGGATTACAATCAGGTGGTAACCAACTCCAACCCATAAAAATAGACCCAAAATGCATTGCAACTTGCAGGATGGCAGCTTTTTATGTCATTGCAAGGCGGCTATGGCTACAGCAGGAACGACAGAGGGAATGGCAAAGAGAGGAACAGGTCTACAGACAGAGGATCACCCTGTTCATGCTCACAGAGGCAGAGATCCTACAGAGGTACAGGCTGGACTCAGACACCATTCTGGAGCTCATCAGGGACCTCAAACCACTGTTGGACCACCCCACCCCAAGGGCACACGCCATCCCAGCGCACGTCCAGGTGCTATGCAGCTTACACCTGCTTGCGTCTGGCAGCTATCAAAGTGGAGTTGCAGCGGTAGGAGGGGTGACCCAGAGCAGCCTGTCAAGGTTCTTCCACACATTCCTTGACGCCATGATACACAGGATGGACCAATACATCTCTTTCCCTGCAACCCACGCAGAACTGCTACAAACTAAAGCTGACTTCTACCAGATGGCACAATTTCCCCAAATCATTGGCTGCATAGATGGCACGCACATACCGATTTGCCCCCCAGCTGACACACAAATACATATACCGCAATCGGAGGTCTACGCACACCATCAACGTTCAGGTGATCTGCAATGCAAAGTGCACCATCACAGACCTGGTAGCAAAATTCCCAGGGAGTACCCACGACTCCTACATTTTTCAACAGAGCGGCATCTATGCACGGCTGATGGCTGGCGAATTTGGTGAAGGATACCTCCTAGGTGAGACACATCATCAGACCCCCATTACACAAAGTAGCTAAGTGTAATACATGTATGCATGTGAGTAATGTTACCCCTTTTCCTTCCAGGCGACAGTGCATATGCCTCCGCTCTTTCATACTCACCCCCTACCTCAACCCCTCCACACCCAGCCAAAGGAGGTATAACCGGGCCCACAAAGGCACAAGGAATGTAGTTGAACAGACCTTTGGCATCTGGAAAAGTAGATTCAGATGCCTGCACAAGAGTGGAGGTGCAAGGCAGTATACCCCCATCACCTGCTGCAAGATCATAGCTGTCTGTGCAATGTTGCACAACCTTGCGGTGAAGAAGGGCACTGAGGTGGAGTTGTCTGACTATGAGGACCATGACGACGACGATGCTGTGCCACTAACACAACCTGCTGGGGTGTCTACGCCAAGTGATGGCAGATACAGACGTGAGGAGTTTACAGAAAACTATTTCTGAGTGAGTACAGATGCACAGACAGGTAAATGGTTGTGGGGAAAAGCAAATTTTAATAATGTTGCAACACCGTTACTGCACTGATGTGCAACAAAATAAAATGTCAAAGTAAAGAAAACAAATGTCAAAGGTCCGGGTTGCCTCACCCGCCCTGGCAAGCCTACTTTTTGGGGCACTTGGCAGCCCCACTGGGGTGTGCCTCACCCCCTTCCGCATGTCCTGCGGCTTCTGCAGAGCGCCTGGTGCTCCTGCGCGGCTCCGACACAGCGCTGGCCGGGCTGCTGCGGTTGCTGCTGTCCCCAGCCTCCCCCAGGTCCAGGGCTGGATTGGCCGCAGTGTTGGAAATGATCATTGCCTCCATGGCTGTTGTTATGCGGGCCATTCCCCTGGTGACCTCAGCGGTGTTTTGTGTCAAGCTTGCCTCCATATTAGCCCCACGTTGGCACAGTTGCGCGGTTGCAGCAGCAAGGCAGCTAATAGATCGGTTGTGCATGCGGGCATCCCGCCTACCCGATTGCTCGTGCTCGTCAAGTCTTCCGCATAGCTGTGTGATGGCTGTGGTCAGCCTGCCAAGACCTGCAGCAACTTCCTTGTTTGTGTCAACAAAAGCCTTGAACCCTTGCACCATCTCGCCCATCTGCAGGTTGTGCTGGCGGAGCTGGCGCTGGCAGGCCATGATGGACTTTGCCTGCATGCGCTGGATTTTGACCATGCTGCCTTCAAGCCCCTGGAAGACGCTGCCCTCCCGTGCCGGCGGTGCAGTGCTGGAAATGGCACGCCTCCGGGAACTGCTGCTGCCGCCCTGCTGTGTGGGCTGGGGTGCCACTGGTGTTGTTGTGGTGGTGGCTGGGGCCTGACCCGCTGCTCCCTGGATAGGGTTGAGTGGAGCCACAACCATACTCCTGGCAGGAGATGTGGTAGATGCAGGGTGGGCCGTTGTAGGAGAGTTCTCAGGGGAGAACAGCAATGGGGGTGTGCCAGACATTTGTGGGGAGTGAAGGAATGCGTAGTCAATTAGCAGGTCTCCCTCATTTCCCTGGCCAATGGTGTTGTCCTCCTCCTCCTCCTCCTCCAGGGCAGCCTGACTTGTGCTAGGCCCTGCCACCGCACTGGAAGTTGGTGCTGGTGCTGGTGCCTCAGTAGCTTGTGGTCCTCCGCCTGATGGTGCCCCTAGGTATAAAGAAGCATTTGTGAATTGAGTGCCGATGTATTACAGTCACTACAATTAAAGCATTACACATGTCCTTGCATATCCTTTGAATGTGTTCCACTGTTTTCTATATTGTGGTTCTGCACTGCCATATTTTGCCAACTTCTGCTGACTACATTTACCATGATGCTTTTCTCTTGTATGTTGGTTACAGTACTGGGCTGGGGTTTGGCTGTGCATTGTGTCTAAAGGGGAGGTGTCTGGTAGGGTGTGTCATGTTGCGCATGCTTCTTACCTGTAGCTGTAGCTCTGGCTGAGCTATCCAGGGTCCCGATTCCTGTCACACACTCCCTCTCGATGATGCTGGACACCAGTTCCTCCAGCTCAGTGAGGGGTGGCGCCGGGTTCCTGCCTCCACCAGTCAGTCCGGCTTGCCTCTGCAGCTCAGCCATCGTGCGTTTCGTCAGGCTGCGGATGTCGTAAAATCGTTTTTTTAGGTCATCAAGGGTCCTGGGGGTGACACCTACTGACTTGACCTTCTCAGCTATCTCGCTCCAGAGCCTCCTCTTCGTGCTGTCCGGCACAGTGAGGGACAGCCTCCCAAAGAGCTGCCTGTGCACCCTCACCACCTACTCCACCAACACCTGCAGCTCCATGGTGCTAAACTTGGGCTTTCTTTTGTGGCCAGCCTTCTGGCTCTCACTGCTGCTTGCCATCTTGCTATCACAGTGCTCTAGCTCCTGCTCCCACTGCTGCTCACTGTGAATGTTCAGCTCAGGCTGCCTCTCCAGAAACTTCTTAATGAGCTGCACCTGCCTGGGTAGCCACTCCGTGCTGGGGTGGGGGAGGGTGGATCCACCTCATTGGCTGTTTCGGATTTTACCGATTCGGATTTTACCGATTCGGATTTTACCGAATCAGGTTTTGCCGATTTGGATTGTTCAATGCATTCCTATGGGCATTTTGGCCATGGGTGTGTATTCCGACATCCGAATCGGTAATTGCCGATTCGGTATTTGCCGATTCGGCAATTTCCGAATCGGTGGTAGCCGATTCGGTACATTCCGATTCGGTCCGTGCCGATTCGGTACGTATCGAATCACAATACCGATGACGAACGAATCGGTATTTTTTCGTTTTTTTTTCCTACATCTCGTTTTCCGATTTCAGAATACCAATTCGGCCCGCCTCGGTATTTTGAAATCGGAAAAACCCATTTACCTACATCGGGCCCTAGGACCCCCTTTATTGCAACACCTCGGTAAGCACAATACTTTCATTTGAAACATTTGTAGTTTTTAGTTTATGTGACATTTAGAATCACTTAAGAGCGAAAACCAAAACCTTAGAAACGTCATTCTGGAGGAAATGTTTACCTCATAATTTCAGTTGCAGGTAATTTAGTGCAGTGAAGAGAAAAATACCCTTTCAACTTGAGCAGCATAGAACAGAAGGGGTACGATAATTTTGCACAAGCACAAAAACAAAACATTATTTTGCTTGTGGTGTGTGAGTAAAGAAACTCACATTCATTCTAAAGCTTCCTTCTGGAGCTTAATCCTGTTTCATATATTATTTATTATAAAATAATTAAGGACACATATATTTGATCAGTCTGAGTTGTAGTGGTGCTTGTCTGGGCTGGTGGATGAATTTTTTAGAGCAGGTTGCTATATAGATATATAAACATGGCGTCCTTGAGATTACTATGTTTTATTAAGCAATAATGTTAGTACACACAATTTGTAGCAACATTTTTTTTATGTGTTGTTTACAAGTACTGTACCTCTTCAGAGATTCCTGGCATATACACTGCCTGGGTCACCCACTTTAACGACTCATCGTCTTTTTCTAGCATCCAGTAACACTGAAATAAAAAAAAGGAAAACTGACTGGCTTGTCACTGTGTGTCGTCTCCAAGAAACTGTAACAATTCGGAACTAAAAAAAATTAGTCTGGAATCTATAAATTGGTACAGAATGGACAGAAAGTAAAGAGTCATGGAAGGTCAAGGATATGAGGAAGGCCGTTTCAGGAGCAGTAGCAGTCAAGTAACCTCGACGCAAGGTCTGCTAGTCCATAGGCGCAATTACATTCAAATGCTAAGAGAATTTCACAGATTGTGAGTTTGAAATCTTTTTTAATTAAGTTGTCCAGCTTCACAGAGAATTGTGTGGAGAGGTGATCAACGCATTCAGTTAAGGAATGTATTTAAGAAAATATTTTACCGAAAAAGAACGCAGTCTTTATGACTAAGATGGAAAAGCAGGATTTCATTGAGGGTTGACACAATCTGCGAAGAAACTTTCTGGCGGAAATAGTGGAGAAGAAAAAGTACCGGAGAGGAATTTATTACTTCACGTGATAATCCTTCCCAAAATGCAGAGAATGCCTACCTGTAGTAGATAGTGCAGGCCTCTCTGGTTTGCAATTGGTCAGCACTTGTTTACAAACAGAAAAAGTTGCATGATGTTTGCCTTTTATGCTAAGAATACAGGGGCAGATTTGAAAGCCCTGTGCGACAACTTCATGTCGCCATCGCGTCACTTCTGTGACGCAGCGTCATCGTAAACAATGCGCCACGTTGCAACATATTTACAAAGTGACGCACGTAGGGAGATGCGTCACGTTGTAAAGCCCTGCGCTACATTATACCTGTAGTATAACAGAGACTATCCCTTGGCTAGCGTACTAGTATTCTCATACTCATGCACATACGTTCTTATATAAACAGTGAACTGTATGGGTTCCAAAACTATCCACACTTCTCTTGAAAGATTACAAAATTTTATTTTTTTTAAAAAAGGGGGAGCAAGTGTTTATGCACAGATACACATTTGATTAAAACATATGAAGCTAGTAAATCATGGTCACAAAGAACATTCAAATGGATAACATGGTTACAGTACAGTTTTAAAAACAATTCAATGGCACAATTTAATACATAAAAAGAAATTAAAAAAACAATTGTAAACTTTTTACACTAAATTACATTCAATTATAGACAGAGTAAAAAAACACATTGGGGGAGAGACAAACAAAAGTCATCAGCTTTTAGTCATCAAAGTTACACCTCTGAGAACCTGCTTATTTAGAATCTAAACCTAGGCCCAATATCTTCTAGACTTCCAGGTCAGATAGGTTCTCTCGATTGTGTATTTTCCTGCGTCGACGCGTTTCGATGGCTATTTAGTGATATACTGCCATCTGTTTTAAGACTTCGTAATTAGTCTCTCCTATATTCTGGGCACTGGATGGTTGCCACTGTCCAATATATACCTGGGAACAAATGATATGCTATTAAATTATGAACATCGGGATCATGTTTATATTATAAGGCGCCTAAAAAGGATTTGTTACATTTTAGATAAACACTTTGTATTGGGGTGACTGGATGGGTCAGTATTATCCTCGTCTGTTTTCTTTTGCTCTTATGTAAAAGACCTTTCTTATTATTCTTTCACTCCAAAGATCCCACCCAGAAGTTATTCTGGTGCTATATCGTGCAAGGGGGGCATTTCGTGTTTAATCCACATTTCTTTTGTTTCTTTAAGTGTCTCGAATACCATTTTAAACTGAATCACAAAACAGGTTTCTTCTATTGTTTACCTTTTCACATGACAGTTAACATTCTAGAAGGGTGTTTTCTCGACGCTCCGGACATTTGGTTCCTCTAACGAGGCGGCAATCTTAAGGGCGAAAATAGGGCGTTTTAGTTCTCTGGAATTGTTATAGGTATTGAGCAGGCGTTGCGGGGTTTCAATATATTAGATAGGCAAGTACCATATTTTAATGAACGGGGTTCCTCGAATCCGCCTTTCCTTACGCTTAGTTTATTTCACAGGCTGCTTTTCCTAAAACATATATTATGTATTGTATTATTTAAGCGCCATCCTTTTCCAAAATTGCACCTTTTTAAAAAAAAAAAAGTGGGCATTGCTCCTTACCACTAGTATTGATATGATCCTCCTAGTGGGTATCTTCTCTGACGAACTCTAGTTCTTTGATCTGGATAGCTCCTGTTGATAAAAACCTCCCTGTTTGTTTCTGTAATATATATCGAGATCTATTGTCAGCAGTATTGTTTGTATGGGGTCTGCCTTACGGATTGACTGTTCTCTACTCTACTTCTTACCTTATAAAAAGTGAGTAGACCTCCTGATGGGTAGTGGTATCGATATCCGGTTTCTTAAGGTGATATCGGCAGGCTTTATTGGCCTTTGTCTTGCCCTAGGGTTTAATAGTAAAGAAAAGGGGGGGGGTTTAGTTCTCAAATGTCCCACATGTGTTATCATAGCTTGGAGCGGGGAGGCAGCTAATCTTACCGGCTATCTTGTGTGCATCAGCGTTCCACTCCCTTCTCTTGCTTGCGGTTCAGCTCTGGCGGCTCGGCTTCGGTGAAAAAAATGAATCAAACCCATGCCGATTGTGTCCCTATTTAAACTTGTACGGCACTCACTCATTGGCTGTATTATAATTCCTTACAGCTGATTCTAATGCTTTTACCGTCTCGCTGTTGTTTCCTCATTTTTTTCTATGTCTCCGACGTCGCGTAGTTCAAGCCTCGTTTTGGATCATGCGGTTCAAGCCTCCCTATTGAGGGTAACTGCCAATCATGTCTCGCTCCAATGTTTTACATGGGACGCATCCGTAATTTGGAACGCCGTAAAGCGAGTGTCTAGCCTCGTCTTCGTTTATGTATTTCTCTTGCTTCAAATGCCAAGCATTGCATTAGTCTATCCCCAATCTATTTCAATGGACGACCCCTTATTTCTAGTTTCGCGGTCATACTGACTTATGTCTAAGGTCATAGACAACCAGCACGCATCTTATTTGTTCTTTATTATATTTTATATACCTCTAGTTATATGTGTGTATACCGGTTATGATTTTTCAAGCTTTGCTGTTTCTAAATTGACTTTTTCTATTTTAACTTCGTAATGCTGAAGTTTATAAGCCACTAGATTTTGGGAGAGTGTATACCGTCGCGCATTAATAAAACGCAGGAGTACAGTTCTCTTGTACCATAGATGATTCTGTACAGAATTAAATGTTTGGTGGAAGGGTATTGCCAGTTGTTGTCTTTTGTAATCTTTTCTATTGGACCTACCCTAGTACTTTTATTGTGCTATCCAGAGTCATTTTATTTGATATTTGAGTGTTAGTATGGCCTCTCATTTCATATTATCCATCACTCTAATCTTTTCTATTGGACCTGCCCTAGCACTTCTGTTGCGCTATCCAGAGTCATTTTATTTGATATTTGAGTGTTAGTATGACCTCTCATTTCGTATTATCCATTACTTAATGAAATTGTTTTGCATTAGATTTAATCTGGTATCTCTGAGGGTGCCGACAGCAGGGATTGGTATATTGCAGCTAGTTATTGGTTACTATAGACATCCAGTCCTCCCTGGAGTTCAGGACTCTCTTGATAGTATCAAGGTGGCATATGAAACATTGTTCGCGTTTCTTTCTCAGGGCTTCTAGATTGCCACCCCTTCTGCTTATACTCACTTTCTCTAGAATGAACCATGAGAATTGATTACAGTCATGGTTACTTGTTACAAAGTGCTCAGTGAGAGGGGCATTCTCCTTTTTATTTTTAATAGCAGATCTATGTTCTTGTACTCTTATACGCAGTTCTCTCCCTGTCTCACCCACATAACCCAGTCCGCATGGGCAGATTATGAGGTAGATTACACTCTTGCTTCTGCAATTTGTCAGGTTTTTCGGGGTCATAGTTTTGCCATTGAAATTCAAGGTCTTGCTTTCCATGCAGTTTGGACAGATTGAGCAAGACCCGCAACTGAAGTTTCCCACAGCCCGCCTCTCTCCAGTGAGGGTGGATTGGGTTGTGGTAACTTGACTGTTGTACGTATGTACCAAGGCAGTCCGCAGAGTCTTATTCCGTCTGAAAGAGAAAAGGGGCTTGGGCATTGGTGTCTCTAATTTGCTCCAGGACACCCCTCGGGGTAGCCGTGCGCTATAAAAGAGACCCAAACATAACATAACATAACATTTAGGATTTTCCAGTTTCGGTTAACAATATTTTTAATCCTATTGCTTAAGCCCGAATATTGACTGACAAAAACTATTCTGTTGTCTATTTTGTTTGTTTTTTATCTATTGGTATCTAGCAAAGCATCTCTATTATAAAACCTGGCTCTTTTTAGAGATTGTTTCACCAGTTTTTTGGGATATCCTCTTTTATGCAATTTCTTCTCCATTATGTCTGCATGAAAATAAAAATCTTCTAGGTTTGTGCAATTTCTCCTGAGTCTTAAAAATTCTCCAAAAGGAATATTATCCTTTTGGGAACGTGGGTGATTACTCTGATATTCCAACAGACTGTTTTTGTCTGTCGGTTTTGTAAAAAGTTCTACATTTAATTTGCCTTCTCCTTCTTTTATTTTTATATCCAGAAAGTCCACACTACTATCACTATAGTGGGCGGTGACTTGAGGTTTTTATCCCCCAAATTTAGCCACTCCAGGAAGGAGGCCAAATCTTCCCTGACCATCGTTCCACACGAAGATGATATTGTCTATGAAACGGTGCCAATAGGTTATGTTCTCATAATAGGGTGCCATCTCGTTGTATATATGTCTCTCTTCAAAATTTGCAACGTAGAGGCAGGCCAGGCTGGGGGCACAAGTGGCCCCCATACTGGTCCCCTTGACCTGCTTGTATAGGCTTTCCTTAAACAAAAAAATATTGTTTTTTAGGACTAGCTCAACACATCCCATGATAAATCCTATATTGCCACCATGTAAATCGGTTTGTTCTAAAATGGAGGATATGACAGTAATCGTATCATCCTGTGGGATGTTTGTATATAATGCTTCGATATCCAAGGTGACCAGAAACTGTGTCACCTTGTCGAAGCAAAGTCCCTCAAAGATTGAGATGGTGTGGGCTGTATCCTTGAGGTACGATTTTTGGGCCTGTACCAATGGGCGTAGGAAGAAATCCGCGTACTTGCTCAAAGGTTCCAATAGGGACCCTAAGCTGCTCACGATAGGCCTCATTGGGGGATTAGATGTGCTCTTATGGATTTTAGGTAATCCATATATTGCAGGGGTTATGGGGTTATTATTATGTAGGAATTTATACTCATCCTCACAGATGTACTCATTTTCCCTGCCTTGATTTAGGAAACTGGACACATCCTTTTTTAGCCTATCCAACATTCTAAAGGAGGCAGGGGCATAGTGGTCCGCAACGTCCAGTAGGGACTGCATCCTTTGGTCGTAGTCTGAACTGTTGAGGACCACTATGCCACCCCCCTTATCAGCCGGTTTTATGATTATCTGGGTGCAGTCCTGTAAACTCTTCAAAGCTACTTTCTGGTTTTGAGGCAAGTTATTCGTGTAACCATGTTGTGAGTTTAGGCAGTAATTGATCTCTATCTCCACAATCCTTTCAAATAATTCAACATTTTTATCTACTTGGTTAAGGGTTGGTGTGAAGGTGGATTTTGGTTTAAACCCTGTGGTGTTTTGTGCTGGTGTATACTCTCTCTCTGCAAAAAACCTATTCAACCTCACCTTCCTAAAAAAACTTTTAATGTCTTTTTCTAACTCAAATTTGTTGGGAGGGGCACCAGGTGCAAAGCTAAATCCATATTTTAGTACCTCTATTTCATCAGTGGATAAGGCTCTGTCAGAGAGATTAAGAATAGGAAGGTCATTCATCTCCAATACCTCGCGTTCCTTGTTTTTAAGTAGTTCGGAGTTCCCTGATTCTGAGGTTGATGTTTCTCATCGGTTCTTCTCGTGGGAAGTTCCGATAGCCTCTCTGTCCCCTGTAGGGACGTCCTCCTAAAAAAGGTTGAGGGTCTTTTTGGTAGTTGGGGGCGGGCCTTCCTGTTTGTTCTCCTGCTTGTTCCTCATCTTCACTTGACCCAGAACTTTCTGAGAAGGTGATTCTTTTTGATCCTCCCCTTGAGTATACCTCTCTCGTGTTTTGGGGTTTTTCCCACCTCTTATCTCTTTTTGCTGTATAGTAGTCTTTCTGCAAAAAGGGGTACACTATCTCCGCACTAAAATTCTCTATATCTTTTTTGAGTTTCGTTGATTTTCTGTGGGTTAGGTATTCATGATCCCCATCTATGTCTTGCGCTAGTTCTTCTAGTTTCTTTTTTGCGTCCTCCACTACAGTGTTTTGTCTAAAAGCAACTTTTAGCTCCTCTATTTGTTTCCTTTCTAGAATTATCACTTGTTCTGCAGTTTCTATAATTAAAATTAACCAGTCTCTACTGCATCGGTTTGCAATGTGTGACCATATTTCCCGAAATTTTTGGTCATCTGTAAACAGCCCGGGCTCGTTCCTGATTCGCAACCCGAGGGGTATTACTCCCGCTCCCAGTTATCCCATTAAAAATTCCGCGTGGAGTTCTGTTCTGACCAGCTTTTTCTTTAAATTCAGAATTTTTAGTAATTCATCATGACCACTTTTGTTGATTACAGTGGAATTATACCTGCTTCAGGTATAATGTATGCAGGATGGGCGTACCAACGTTAGAAAGCTTCGTAAAAGTGAGGCAGTGAAGAACAAGTTACTTACCTTTGGTAACGCTTTTTCTGGTGGATACAGTATCTGCCTGTGGATTCCTCACCTTGTGAATATCCCCTGCGCCAGCAGCATTCAGAAATTTTTGTAGCTCTCCATGCCGACAAGGACGCCCCCAAGGAAGCCTGGCTCCGCTGACGTCACCAGAGCCATAAGAGAGCCTCCTCGGCGTAATGATGTCAGTCCCACCCTTTTTTTTGTGCCTTCGAGGCACACAGACGGACCTACACAAATATATACAGTATACATAGTACACAGTATTCAAACCAACACACACAGTGTGAAATAAATGCAGTAAAGCAAAAAGAATTAAACACTTCCATTGAAAGTAGCAGATAGAAAACTTCAACATTGTAGGTATACAAGGGTGGACGACAGGGAGGCGGGTGGGTCAGTGAGGAATCCACAGGCAGATACTGTATTCACCAGACAAAGCATTACCAAAGGTAAGTAACTTGTTCTTCTGATAGATACATCTGCCAGTGGATTCCTCACCTTGTGAATAGAGTCTCACAGCAGTCCCCTCTCCCGGTGGAGGGTGTCCACCCTTCTATACCAAAAAGTCCTGTAGCAGGGAACACGCAAAGTGACCGTCCCTCCTCACCTTGGAATCTAAGCAGTAATGCTTCGCGAAGGTGTGGAGGGAGGCCCAAGTTGTCGCTCTACAAATGTTCTCTACAGGAACACCTCTTGACAAGGCAGATGTTGAAGACTTTGCTTCTGTAGAGTGAGCTCTTATACCCTCTGGAGGATCCTTACTGGCCAAGGAGTAACAGATCTTGATGCACAAGATAATCCATCTGGAAAGGCACCGCTCTGCCTTTCCTGCAGCCAGCAAAGCCCAAGAAGAGCTGGTCATCCACACAATAGTCTTTGGTCCTATTGAGGTAAAAACTCGCCGCCCTTTTAGGGTACAAGCAGTGAAGCTGCGCCTCCTCCTTGGAAGGGTGAAGGGGAGGATAAAAGGTAGGACAGGTAAGGGACTGCCGCAGATGGAAGGGAGATATCACTTAGGTAGAAAAGCAGCCCTGGTCCTAAGTACCATTCTATCAGCATGAATGGTCAAAAACAGGGGTTTTGAACTCAGAGCTTGAAGCTCGCTTACCCTCCTAGCCGAGGTAATGGAAAAGAGAAAAACTGTTTTAAAAGACAATAGCCTTAAGGGACACTTGTGCAAGGGCTCAAAGGGAGAACCCATTAAATAGGTTAAGACAAGATTTAAGTCCCATTGAGACACAATAAATGGAGTGGGCGGAAATTTGTTGGTAAGGCCCTAAAAGAATCGTAACACAATAGGTGATTTAAACAAGGATGGCTGATCCGGCAAGCAAAGGAAAGCCAACAAAGCCGATGAATAACCCTTCACAGTAGCTACAGCAAAAAATTGCTGAGCTAGAGAGAGAGCAAACTGAAGGATGTTGGATAAACGAGCCCTCAAAGGATCAATAGACTTCTCCCCACATCAATGGACAAATTTGGACCAATAGGAATAGATAGACTTGGTGGAGTGACGCCTGGCAGATAAAATCACGTCCACCACGTCAGGCGGGAGAAAAAAAGAATTCAATTTGTCCCGTTCACTTTCCAGGCATTAAGGTGTAAGCTCTGGAGGTTGGGGTGTAGAGCCTGCCCCTGCGACTGCAAGAGGAGGTCTGCCCTAAGAGGGAGATGGAGCGGAGGGCACGAGGAGAGGTGGAGAGATCTGTATACTACACCCTTCTTGGCCAATCCGGGGCGATCAATATGACATGGGATGGGTCTTGGCGAATCTTCCTCAGAACCCGAGTAATCAAGGGTATAGGAGGAACACGTAAAGGAGATGTGAGTCCCACCTCAACTGAAATGCGCCCCGCAAAGCTCCCTGCATCAGATACTGGAGACTGCAGAATGACGGGCAGAGAGCGTTCTCGTCAGTGGAAACAGGTTCACCCGAGGAAATCCCCACGTCCGACAGACGTGACAAATCACCTACGGATGGAGCCTCCACTCATGGTCGGAAGAGAACTGCCGACTGAGACTGTCTGCACGTACGTTCAGAACTCCGGCTAGATGAATTGCCATCAGACAAATCTGCTGGTCCTGTACCAAGGGCCAGAGACGCAGAGCCTCTCTGCAGAGACAATGCGACCCTACTCCTCCCTGCTTGTTGACATACCACATCATGGTAGTGTTGTCTGTCAGGACTTGAACCGACTGACCGCGAAGGGAAGAGAGGAAGGCCTTGAGCGCCAAACGTATCGCCCGTAACTCTCGAAGGTTGATGTGAAGCAACCTTATCCTCTGGAGATCAAAGACCCTTGATCTCCAGATCCCCCAGATGTGCACCCTACCCTAAGGTGGATGCATCCGTTATCACTGTGGCCACCGATGGAGGTAGAGTGAAAGGTTTTCCTTAAGACAGATTGCCCTCCACACTCCACCAAGACAGATCCGCTGCAGCTTCTCTGGAGATCCTCACAGACTACCTGATATCTCCGTTGTGCTGATACCACTGCCTGCGGAGGCACCACTGGAGCACCCTCATGTGCTAGCGTGCATGGTTGACCTACAGAATGCAGGATGCAAACAGACTGAGCAGGCGAATGACCTTCAGGACTGGAACGACCGCGCCATTGTAGAACAAAGGAATAACTTCCTGAATGTCGAGAATCCTTTGAGGAGGAGGGAATGGTCGACACACCGTAGTATCCAGTACCGCCCCTATGAACAGGTTGCACTGAGAGGACACCAGGTGAGATTTGGGCACGTTTATTGAGAAACCAAATTAGTACAACAGCAAGGTTGTCACCTGCAGATGATGAAGCACCTTCTCTGGCGACTCCGCTTTCAGCAGCCAGTCGTCCAGATAGGAGAAAACCGGAATACCCACGCTCCTGAGATGGGCTGCCACCACTGCCATCACCTTGGTGAATACTCAAGGTGCAGTAGTAAGTTCAAACGGGAGAACCGCAAACTGATAGTGTTGCGACCCTACCATAAAATGGAGTAACTTCCTGTGTGACCTCAGGATCGGAATATGAAAATACGCATCCTGTAAGTCGATTGACACCATCCAGTCCTCCTGTTGCAGCGCTTGAAGAACCTGCGCAAGGGTGAGCACCTTGAACTTCTCCTGCTTCAGAAAAAGGTTCAAGATCCTGAGATCCAGTATTGGACGTAGACTGCCATCCTTCTTGGGTATCAGGAAATACCGGGAGTAGCATCCCTGACCCCTTTCCCGCTCTGGAACCATCTCTATCGCACATTTTTTCAGTAAAGTTAGGGCTTCCTCCTGCAGGAGAAGAAGGTGGTCCTCCAAGCAAGCCCCTTGGCAATGAGGGTAATTTGGAGGGAATTCCCGAAAGGGAAGAACATACCCGTTCTCCACAAGATTTAGAACCCAAAGGTCTGCAGTGACCGATTCCCAATCTTGCAGAAAATGGGTAAGCCGACACCCCACAGGACCAACATGATCCAGAATGGTGGATCTAGGGCTGCTTTGCTGTGGCAAAAGGGGGAGAGGTAGAGGAGGAGGAGGAGAAGGAGGAGGAGGAGGGCTGACGAACTCGTGGACGACCATTGTTCTTGCCCCTGTAGGTCTTGTTCAGGGTATTTTGCTGCTGCTGTTGCTGCTGCTGACGTTGCCTGTAGGTCCGAAAGGACGACCTTCCAAAACCTCTGTACCTTCTGCAAGAAGAGCCTCTAGACTGCGCCTGTAATCCCAGAGACTTGGCTGTAGCCTGGCTGTCCTTGAAAGTGTAGCCTGCACATCCGGAGAGAACTCCGACGACTTGAGCCAAGCACATCTCCTTGTGGCTACCGAAGACCCCATAATCCTGGCAACAGAGTCCGCACTCTCCAAACCACTCTGAATGACTTGGCGCGCAGCAGCTTGAGTGTCCGATAACACTTCATTAAAACTCTGTCTGTCCTCCTCACACAATTTAGGATCAAGCTGTTTTGCCGAGTCCATAAGAGCGTGGATGTAACGGCTCAAAGGACAGGTGGCATTTGAGGACTTCAAGGTCATACTTGCTGAGGAGAATACCTTTTTGTCTGACTGGTCAAGCTTCTTCGAGTCTCTATCACTAGGGACCTGAGGAAAGGCCCCAGAAGATTTCTTTGAATAGGCAGCCTGAACCACCAGGCTCTCAGGAGAAGGATGTGATGTCAAAAAGTCCGGATCTCCTGGAGCTGCCCTATACCTCCTAGCAACGGATCTTGACACTGCTGGAGCTGAAAAGGGCTTACGCCAAACTTCCAAAACTGTTTCAGTGATGGCATCAGTGAAAGGCAGCAAAGGTTCTGTGACAGTGGAGGGAGAATGAAGAACCTTTGTCAAAATATTAGATTTTAATTCAGCTGTGGGAAGCTGCAGGTCTAAAAGTTCCACTGCCTTCCTTATCACCATATGATTAGGAGCTACATCCTTAGAAGGAGTCTCTGAAGGAGGAGAAAGCTCCCACTCTGATGACATATCCAGGCCACTTGCCACTCTTAGATCTTCAAACAAGTCCTCTGACTCCTGAAGTTCACCTTCCTCCATCTCTTTCTCTCAAAAATGCTGCTCCTCCAAAATTCTCTGCGCCTCCGCCTGGATCTTATCTTCGGAACCAGCATCGGCAGCGCCACACATGACTCCTATGGAGCCAAGCTGGGACTCCTCCGGAGACCAGAAGCCTCTGATCTCCGCCTCTCCCATGTGGCCTCCCCAGCCCTAGAGGGACGCGTCCGTCACAACTACGTGCTCCGGTTGGGGTAGGGAGAGGGATCTGCCGCTGACCCAATCGTGGTCCGTGAGCCATCACTGCAACTGTCTTGCAGTGCCCTCCGAGATCAAGACATGGTTGGATACGTTGCCCTGATGCTGGGCCCACTGAAACTTCAGGTCTCACTGCAGAGCCCGCATCCGCCACCGGGAGTGATGCACCAGAAGGATGCAGGAGGCCATCCGCCCAAGGAGCCACAGCGTCAACCTGACCGAGACTCGGGATAATGGCTGGAAGATCAGAATCAGAGCCCAAATATCCCGAACCCGCTGTTCTGGAGGATAAACCCGAAACTGCACCAAGTCTAGAACCGCTCCGATGAAGAGGAGCTTCTAAGAGGGACACAGGTGTGACTTTGGCACATTGATGGAGAACCCCAGCAGGTGCAGGAGGTCGGCTGTAGTCTGGAGGTGGCTGACGACTGTCTGGGGTGAGCCTGCCTTCAACAGCCAGTCGTTGAGGTAGGGGAAGACTGAACCCCCTAACCTGCGCAGATGAGCTGTGACCACCGCCATCACTTTCGTGAACACCCGTGGGCGCTTGTAAGGCTGAAGGGGCGCACGGTAAACTGAAAGTGCTCATGGCCTACCGTGAACCGCAGGTAGCACCGGTGGGCCGGCAGGACCGGGATGTGGAAATAAGCATCCTGCAAGTCGAACGCTACCATCCAGTGTCCCGGGTCCAGAGCAGCTAAGACCTGAGCCAAGTGTCAGCATCTTGAACCTGTCCTCCCGGAGGAAGCCGTTGAAATTCCGCAGGTCCAAGATAGGGTGTAGGCCCCCTTTGCCCTTCTTGGGAACCAGAAAGTAGTGGGAGTAACAACCACACCCTACTTCTGGCCCAGGAACGCGCTCAATGGCCCCCTTGGCCAAGAGGGCCGTAACTTCCTCTTGCAGAAGATTCAAGTGATCCCCTGACACGCGGTGGTACTGCCGTGGCATGGCTGGAGGGGTCACCTCGAAGGCGAGGGAGTAGCCCCTTTGGACGATTTGCAGCACCCACCTGTCCGATGTTATGTTGCGCCAGTGGAGGAGGTGATGGCAAAACCTGCCCTCACTGGTGTCACGTGGGCCTGAAAGCTCGGACTAGGAGGGCTTTGAGGCGGATGCTGCGGGGGTGGATGTGGACTGGTCTCGCTGTTGTCCCTGGGCACCGCCACGGCGGTTACCACGTCCGCCACCGCTCTGGATGTTAGTCTGCGGCCCGTGGCTTGTGGGACGTGTGGGGGCACCCCTTCCTTGGCCACGAAAGGAGCGAAAGGCAGCAGATTGCTGGCGCAGGCCGACAGGCCCAAGGACTTGGCCGTAGCCCTGGAGTCCTTAAAGCGCTCAAGCGCACTGTCTGCCTTGTCATCAAAGAGGCGACGGCCATCAAGTTGGCAGACCTCAGCCAGGCGTGGCGATGAATCGCCACCGTTGTTGCCATCGCTCTGCCTAGCGAGTCTGTTGTATCCAGCCCACATCGGATGGAGTACCGTGCCGCATCTCGACCCTCCGCAAGGGCTTGGGCGAGTTTAGTCCGGGCCTTCTCCGGACATTGTGGCAGCACGTCCGCGATCCTGTCCCACAGAGAGTGGGTATAACAGCCCAGAGGCAGGTGGTGTTAACGGACTGCAACCCCAAAATCAGTGAGGAGAACATCTTTTTGCCATACTGTTCGTACCTCTTGGATTCCCGATTGGGGGGAGCCGTCGGGAATGTGGTCTGGGAGTTAGAGGCCTGTATGACCAGGCTGTCGGGAGTGGGGTGGGTGGACAGGAAGCAAGGGTCACCCGGAGCCGGGTGGTGGCGTCTGGCCACGTTCCTATCTACAGGGGGACCTGTAGCGGGCCTGGACCTGGTGCCCAGAAGAACGTCAGACAAGGCCTCATTAAACGGCAACAGAGGCTCCGAAGAGCTTGTTTGAGGTTTAAGGACATCAGTGAGGAGGTTAGTCCTCACGGCTTCGACGGGGAGTTCAAGGGATAAGGCCTTGGCTGCCCGTCAATACCACACTATAGGCAGCCCCCTCCTTTGAAGCCACGGTAGGGGGGAGACAAAACCAGTGTCGGGCGAAGTGTCCAGACCACTGGCATCCCATAAATCACCTGCCCAGTCCTGATAAGACTGGCACTCACGTGCCAGAGGGTCCTCAGACCTCTCCCAATCCGCCTCACCACCCATCTCCTGGTACTCAGGGTAAAATGATGGGGCCAGATCTTAGAAGATCCAGCGGGACCCTGCGGCGCCGGGGCCGAAGCACCCGACGGCACCGGGGCCGAAGCACCCGGCCCGCTTAGGCTCCCAGTCGGGGCTGCTTGGCCCAAAGGCGCCGCGGAAACCGACGGAGGAGTGAGCGACCTCATGGCCGTGAGGAAGGCGTCAATCTCTTCCGGCGTCATGTTCTGCCCAGGGACCGGCGGTTATGGAGCAGGCCGCGACACCCGTGGCTCCGGCGGAGCCACATGGGCGGTGTTGCCCGAACCCAGTGGCGGCTGGTGACATTTGAAAGTGGTAGGGCGTAAAACAATTCCCGTACTGCACTCGGGCCCTCAGTACACGTTGCCGAGTGAGGTCTCGCAAGAGACACCTTAAATACACCGCCTCCCCCGCCCCAGCACTATGGACACACAAAAAATGGCCCCAAACATACTTGCTCCTGCTCAAAGCAGGTAGCAAATGAGTGCGGATTTTGACCCGTTTCCCTCAGAAGAGGTAAATATGAGACGGAGGGTGTCTCCATGTTAATCCCCATTCAGATACATTAGCCACTGCTTTCTCTCGTGAATACCAAAGCTGGAGCTCCCAGCCCGCCCCTCCTCTCAGTCAGGAGGAAGAGGGCTCCACTGACTGCTGGTTCGAGGACCACGCCCACTTCTTTCCCACTTCGCTAGCAGATAGCATCGGCAAAACAAAATACACTAAACATCTCTTCATGCACGGAATATAAAGTACGAAGTGACACGGCGCGCAGGAGAAACAGGGTTATACGACATGAGAACACTGTCACCCCTACAAGCCTCATTTCACGCTCCATGCACGATCGCAACTAGCAACACAGATTGCCCTAACCATTAACCATATCGCTTTGTATAAGGTAAAAGATCGCTTCCAGCTTACTGTCATTAAGGTTACATTTAAAATTAATTTAAATATAACAAACTTACCTTGGCTTCCCGACTCGAGTCCCGAGACTGCTCCCGCCGTCCTGCATTTGAATACCGCCGCTCTCCTCACGGAAGCCTGCAGGCAGCCTCCCTCCCCTCCATGGCAGCCAGCGCTGATTGGTTCGGCTGGCTGCCCTAAATACGTCATTTCTCCGAGTCTGCATCCTGCAGAACGGAGAATGGGAGGAGGCTTGGGGGAGTGGCTTGCCCACTGTTGCTAATACTGTCTGTTTGGACTGCCTCTCAGGCTGTCCAAACAGTCCGTATTCACAACATTGGGCAAGCCACTCCCCCAAGCCACTCCCCCCTGCCCTGAGGCTCGAGTTAGTAACCAGGAAGTTCGCTGATTTCTCGCCGTGCAAGAAGGGCAGGCAGAAACAAATGGTAGTTATAAATAAATAACTACCATTTGTTTCTGCCTTCTTCTCGCACGGCGAGAAATCAGGGGGGGCGGCGCCCAAACGCCCCAATGTAGAAACCGCCACTGCCCGAACCCCCGGCCGCTTCGCTCGAGCATCGGGGGGAGTCTGAAGAGCGATGTCGCTTCTTTGACTTCTTGTGCCTCTTACCTGAGGACTTGGAGCTCGAGGAGTGGGATCAATCCTCCGAGCCATGATGACTCCGGCCTCACGACCGGTCCTTCGACCTCCTTCCGGACCGAGACCCCGAACGGCACGGGCCGACTGCCAGAGCTCGAGGCACTTGCGGGACCGCTCCCGCCTAGCCTTCGACGTCAAGGCCCGGCAGTCGGGGCACGATTTGTCATCGTGTTCGGGCCCCAGGCAATGAAGACACCGGAGATGGGGGTCTGCAACCAACATCAGTCAGTTGCAGTCGACACAGGGCTTAAACCCTACCGGCACCGTCGGAGTTGTTAGACTTCGAAAAATGATCAAAAATGATCGAAAAAGTTCAGTCAAAAATTGACTAAGGGTACCACTGGTCCCAGATCGGCACTTGCTGGCGCAGAAAAAATAGGAACTGACATCAGCGCGCAAGGGCGGCGTCTAAGTACTCCGGTGACGTCATCCCGGCGCCAACGACACCGAGAACGGACGCGGAGCCGCAGACGACGCCTACCGACGTGCAAGGGTACTGCTACGCAAAAGTTTCCAGATCCAGTCTGACGCCTGGGGATATTCTAAGGTAAGGAATCTAATACTAACCTGTTTCTTTCAGATTTAAAGGCCATTGGACTCATGGGACCCGAAGGTGCTCCTGAGGGGTACATCGCTCTTGAAAAGGACACCATACAAGGCATTCAAGTAATGCGATGGATCTTGCCCGGGCCAGGGGAAGGTGGGTAAGGACCCGATAAAGGCTCAAACTAAGGCATTACCGGAATTGGGCCAATCGGCGCAGACGGTTGAGCCAATGGAGTCAACGACTCCTCAGGTACAGGAACCTCTTCCACCGGAGCATGCATCGGAGTCGGGGATGGAGCCGGAGCCTGAGAACGCTCCGGAGAAGCTGCAGGCGAAGCCGGACGAACAGGTGAAGCCGGATTCAAAACCAAAGGAGAAGGAGAAAAATAGTCCTTACAAAGCGGAGGAACTGGAGAAGTCGATTTTGGAGCCGTCTCCTTCTCTGAACGGCGTCGAGAGCCGTGCCTCTTCTTTTTCTTATGCTTCTTTGATTTTGAACACAAAACAGGTGATGGACAGAATGTGGAACAATGTCACACATTCACCCCAGTCCAAAGATCTGGGCCCAAATCCATTGTTTTTTTGCACTCCACACCACCCTGGGTTAGACAATGGCGATATGCAAATCAGCTCTGACCCTGTGCCCCATGGGAACAGTCCAGTCCGAACTACAAAAGCCATGTCCTTCCCAGAACGGAATCAAGCATCCGAGGACCGGACCGGTTTCGAGGTAACACCTCTCATCAGCCCGGCTAGCTTGACTCCAGTGGTGTGGAGTGCCTGGGGCCCACGTCTGAGCATCCCCAGCGCACTTATGGCGGCAATTGCAAACAAAACAGGTGATGGACAGAAGGTGGAACAATGTCACACATTCACCCCAGTCCAGAGATCTGGGCCCAAATCCATCGTTTTTTTGCACTCCACACCACCCTGGGTTAGACAATGGCGATATGCAAACCAGCTCTGACCCTGTGCCCCATGGGAACAGTCCAGTCCGAACTACAAAAGCCATGTCCTTCCCAGAACGGAATCAAGCATCCGAGGACCGGACCGGTTTCGAGGTAACACCTCTCATCAGCCCGGCTAGCTTGACTCCAGTGGTGTGGAGTGCCTGGGACCCACGTCTGAGCATCCCCAGCGCACTTATGGCGGCAATTGCAAACAAAACAGGTGATGGACAGAATGTGGAACAATGTCACACATTCACCCCAGTCCAAAGATCTGGGCCCAAATCCATCGTTTTTTTGCACTCCACACCACCCTGGGTTAGACAATGGCGATATGCAAATCAGCTCTGACCCTGTGCCCCATGGGAACAGTCCAGTCCAAACTACAAAAGCCATGTCCTTCCCAGAACGGAATCAAGCATCCGAGGACCGGACCGGTTTCGAGGTAACACCTCTCATCAGCCAGGCTAGCTTGACTCCAGTGGTGTGGAGTGCCTGGGACCCACGTCTGAGCGATCCCCAGCGCACTTATGGCAGCAATTGCAAACAAAACAGGTGATGGACAGAATGTGGAACAATGTCACACATTCACCCCAGTCCAAAGATCTGGGCCCAAATCCATCGTTTTTTTGCACTCCACACCACCCTGGGTTAGACAATGGCGATATGCAAATCAGCTCTGACCCTGTGCCCCATGGGAACAGTCCAGTCCGAACTACAAAAGCCATGTCCTTCCCAGAACGGAATCAAGCATCCGAGGACCGGACCGGTTTCGAGGTAACACCTCTCATCAGCCCGGCTAGCTTGACTCCAGTGGTGTGGAGTGCCTGGGACCCACGTCTGAGCATCCCCAGCGCACTTATGGCGGCAATTGCAAACAAAACAGGTGATGGACAGAATCTGGAACAATGTCACACATTCACCCCAGTCCAAAGACCTGGGCCCAAATCCATCGTTTTTTTGCACTCCACACCACTCTGGGTTAGACAATGGCGATATGCAAATCAGCTCTTACCCTGTGCCCCATGGGAACAGTCCAGTCCGAACTACAAAAGCCATGTCCTTCCCAGAACGGAATCAAGCATCCGAGGACCGGACTGGTTTCAAGGTAACACCTCTCATCAGCCCGGCTAGCTTGACTCCAGTGGTGAGGAGTGCCTGGGACCCACGTCTGAGCATCCCCAGCGCACTTATGGCGGCAATTGCAAACAAAACAGGTGATGGACAGAATGTGGAACAATGTCACACATTCACCCCAGTCCAAAGATCTGGGCCCAAATCCATCGTTTTTTTGCACTCCACACCACCCTGGGTTAGACAATGGCGATATGCAAATCAGCTCTGACCCTGTGCCCCATGGGAACAGTCCAGTCCGAACTACAAAAGCCATGTCCTTCCCAGAACGGAATCAAGCATCCGAGGACCGGACCGGTTTCGAGGTAACACCTCTCATCAGCCCGGCTAGCTTGACTCCAGTGGTGTGGAGTGCCTGGGACCCACGTCTGAGCATCCCCAGCGCACTTATGGCGGCAATTGCAAACAAAACAGGTGATGGACAGAATGTGGAACAATGTCACATATTCCCCCCAGTCCAAAGATCTGGGCCCAAATCCATCGTTTTTTTGCACTCCACAACACCCTGGGTTAGACAATGGCGATATGCAAATCAGCTCTGACCCTGTGCCCCATGGGAACAGTCCAGTCAGAACTACAAAAGCCATGTCCTTCCCAGAACGGAATCAAGCATCCGAGGACCGGACCGGTTTCGAGGTAACACCTCTCATCAGCCCAGCTAGCTTGACTCCAGTGGTGTGGAGTGCCTGGGACCCACGTCTGAGCATCCCCAGCGCACTTATGACGGCAATTGCAAACAAAACAGGTGATGGACAGAATGTGGAACAATGTCACACATTCACCCCAGTCCAAAGATCTGGGCCCAAATCTATCGTTTTTTTGCACTTGATTTTGAAGCATGACCCAATGTCGACTTCAAACCCAACCTCGACTTGGACCTCGATCTCCTTCGATCTCTCTTCTCCTTCCTCATCTTCGCCATAAACAGCTTGGCCTCTCTCTCCTTTAAAGCCTTTGGGTTCATCGTGTAGGAGAGTAGGGTCTGCAATCCTATGGTCACCCCAAATTTTAGCTTTTTGCTTCACTGGCTTACAACTTTCCCTGGCTGTGGGCCTGCTAATCAGACCCACAGCCTCGCTGTTCTCTCTCTAAATTGACACTCATGTACTTTAGGTGCATTTCCCAATTGGTATTTAGTCACTCTTGTAAGTCCTTGTACAGTGTACCATAAGTACCCATGGCATAAGTGCACCCAAGGCCTACCAGGGGCTGCAGCATATATTGTGCCACCCCTAGCTGGCCATCTAAACAGACACAACTGGCTGGTAACACAGCTGGGGCAAGGTGGTGTAATCACCCTTTGCTGTAGATATAGTATACCTATATCTAACCCTAAAATGGACACAAATACTCCTATAAGTCACTCCTATAGCAGGCCTTATCAATCCTGAAGGCAGAGTGCTTGGAATTATGTGAGATAGTGCTCTAGCATGAGCTGAGCCTGTCTGCAGCTTTCGGAACCATGTCCTTAAAGCTGTTCCATGATAACGCTATACCATATACTCTTAAGTGCATTATAATCCTTGCGGTTATTGCTAACTTTGGCATAGCATTATCAAAACATGTCGAGTAAGGTGTCATACGAATTGGAATACTACCCCTCGCCAGTTCTGGCGACGGGGGTAGCATTCCACCCTTTTAGAGGGACACAACATGTATGTAACTGAGAACCCCGGTTAAAGTTATCTCGAGCCTCAGCATCACAAAATGGATGCTGCCACCACAGACACGAGTCTGACCTCCTGCTGCTGGGAGTCCTTCTAGCAAGGGAGGCCTGGACAAAGAGTTTTCTGCCTTGGGAGGTGCTAGCACCACCCCAGACAAGATTTTGTGTATTGAGGTAGGACAGGCTGAAAGGAATGAGACATGCCTGGGGCACACAAGGTGTCCCTGTACATACCCCGGTTCAAACCAGTTGCTGGGGCACTCCAGCCCCAGCTCTGGTGCAAAACCGGACAAAGGATAGGGGGTGTAACCACTCCCCTTCCTGGTCCCACCCATACGAGGGATCTAGTCGCAGTACAGCCCCCTTTAGGAGAATAAAGGAAGGAGCTGGTCCCATTCCAAAACAGATTATCCTGATTTGAAACTCTACTCTTCCTGGTTCCACTCTGGTCACTGGCTAGTGACTGTGAACATTGTCCCCTCTGCTTTCAGGTCTCCATATTCCTTGATCCACCTTTGGATCACTCCGGACATCTACCTCCTGGTCGCCTGCAGCATCTTTCTTCAAGGCTCCATTGACTTCGACGCGGAAACCCAACACACTTTCACACCTATGCACCCGCAGCCCGTGGGTGAGGTAACGAGAGCATTTCGGTGCTCATAGGTAGATTGACTCTCCTAGTGTCCAGGTATCCTGTAGTTTCAGTCACAACCAGTCGGAACTGTCTTTGCTTACCTTTTTCGTAATTTGTTCATGCCCATTGACTTTGCATTGGAAACCGCGTGTGTGTTCTAACACTGCACACGCGTCCCGTGGGCCTCCTGCTCCTTACATAAGGTTAGGGTAGTGTAGCCCCAGCGATTCTACAGGCTCTGGGCATCTTCATTTCTTCTATCGTTCAGCTTATACCATTTACTTAGTATATAGTTTGTCGTGCCCCTTGGGCACCATTGTAATTTATGCGACTTATTGTATTTTTCTTAAGAGTCTTGTTATGTGCTTAGCCCTCTGATCTCATAAAGAGTTCCTGTGTGGTGTCCTTTCCTCTGGTATTCAAGGGGTTATATGTGGTAAAACAGCTGGCTTCACATGCCAAAAGAGTTTAGCCTAAGACTACTTTGTCCATGTTACAATTAGGATAGCTGGTCTATAAGGTTGACTTACAACCAATCACCATAAGGGTTTTTTTGACTGATACAAGGTGATCACTAGAACTAGTGAGCATCATATATCAGGCCAACTTCTCACACATCTTATGTCAGCAAGAACACCCCCCCCCCCCCGACGACAGGCACCAGACACAATCTTCGTGAGGATCCGTGATGGACATATGTCCTCTGCACTCTCTACGGGGCTTGAACCCTGACTTCCTGGATGACATCTTCAGGAAAGAAGCAAGAGAAGACCAGAAATACAATCCAGAAATACAAAGTAACTAGACAAGCTACGGAGAGTCCCAGAACACCGTTAGCGTCAACGGCGGAGAAAAAACTGAACTGACGTCATCACGCCGACAAGGCTCTCTTATGGCTCCGGTGACATCAGCGGAACTGCGAGCAGAGCCAGGCTTCTGTGACATCATCCTCGTTGGTGTGGAGAGCTACAAAAATTTCAGAACGCAGGGGATATTCACAAGGTGAGGAATCCACTGGCAGCTGTATCCATCAGAAATCTACTGCTTGAAGCAGGTCTAAGGAGTGATGCAGCATGTTAGGAATAGGCATTCCTAACCATTGCTGGAGTTTTGTCGTGCTTGCAACACAACTCCAGGAATGCGTTGCCAGCACGCCAAAAGATGCGTCACACATCTTTCTATCCTTGCGCCACAGTGCACCAAATTGTAACTGCGACGCATCCAGGGTGGCACAAGGGATTTTTTACAGGACGCAAACAAACTGACACATCTCTGCTAATGTGCAGAAATGCACCAGTTTTTAGTAAATCTGCCCCACATTGTATAAGGGGGTCATTTAGAGTTCGCTGAACTCCAGAATTCACCAGAAATTGGTGGATGTCCCGTCTGCACTATTTAGAGTTTCTATCCAGGAAAGCAGGGAGGATTGGACAACCCCCTAAGACTCCTTGAAATAGGAAATAGAAACCCTGAATTTGTTTGACCGACAGGGTACTCTGCTACAAATTCGGTCTGCCAAACTGGGAGAAATTGGCCTGGTATATGATGTTCACTATTCTAGTGAGCACCTTGCACCAGTCCAAACAACCCTTATGGTGATAGTATACTGCTTGGGGGTTTTTAGAGTTCAGATGTCAGGGGCGCACTGCCTCAAATCTTACGTTACTGTGTGTAGTTCGAAATTGGTGGCTATGTAGTGCGTTAAGAGCAGGCGGAAAAACACCCTTAACCGTCTAACAAGTCAGAGACTATACGATAATAATACAGCTGTGCTCTCGCAACTACAATAAAGTGTTACACAATTGAGTACAATAAGCAAGTATCAATAATGAAAATAGAAGCAGATTCTTTGGTGTGTTTCTTGTCCCAGCAGGGTGAAGATTTATTGTATCCAGACTTGAGGAATATCACAATATGCCGACACGTGTTTCGTTGTGTGCCGTTGAGTCCACTGGATACTCCACCACTACCTACCAACAGTTTTGAATGTAAATAATCCTAGTGGTAAGGATACTTTCAATATAGTGTCCTGGTTGATCTCATAACTTTAACTTAGCCATCCACCGATTGGCTCTCGTACGCTCCTCATTTTATGCTTTCCTGATGATGTTTTCTCTTCTCCTCTCACTTTTTTAGTCTCTCTCGAATTCACCCACGTGAAACATTACCATAATTTCCAGACTATTCTCAACCCACATCCAGGAGTTGAGTCTAAAGGTAATAACTAAACCTCGTAGAGAGAGCATGTATCTCATTATATCACTATAGATACTACCAATTTTCCTAGACTACAAATTATATCCACACACTCCGGTATGAACTTGTCACCCATAAAGTCTTTCACTTTATTTCACTTCAGCTTGCCCTCACAAAGATATCTTGACACTCTGTAACCCTAGGCATGCAGGACCACCGTGTGTGAGTGAACGCTTGCCACAATTTTTTACAAATTTTTTTTTGAACTTAAGACCAGCAAACCTCACACCCAGGGCACAATCACTCAAGGAAAACCACTCACTTCCTTAGAGTGTTACACTCTCAGTATTTTGAACGTCATCACCCATCACACCTACTTCGTGCAATTGGATACGCACATCCCCACTGCATGCGTGATGCACCTTATGTCACCACATGCAGCCTATTTCTGTGATATGACGTACCAATAAATATGTATACGCTATGTTTTGTACCACCAGCCCTGAAGAGTCGTGTTGACTCAACGGCACACGACAAAACACGTGTCGGCATATTGTGATATTCCTCAAGTCTGGATACAATAAATCTTCACCCTGCTGGGACAAGAAACACACCAAAGAATCTGCTTCTATTTTCATTATTGATACTTGCTTATTGTACTCAATTGTGTAACACTTTATTGTAGTTGCGAGAGCACAGCTGTATTAAAACCCTTATGGTGATGGTTGTAAAGTCGACCTTATAGACCAGCTATCCTAGAGGTAGCATGGACAGAGCAGTCTTAGGCTAAACTCAAGAGGGCATGTGAAGCCAGCTGTTTTACCATATGCAATCCCTTTATTACCAAATGAAAGGACACCACACAGGATATATATTCAAAATATATATGTATTTATTTTTAAATCAATCCCCTGAACTCTTTATGAGCACAGAAGCACAAGCGCATACCAAGTAACTTAATAGAATATACAAAAGTTGCACAAATATGGATAGGCCCGGGTGGCCCGCTAAACCATATACTAAAAAAGTGGTATAAGTACCACGTCACAAACAATGGTAAGGCCTAGGGCCTTAAGAATCGCTGGAGCTACACTGTGCTAACAATAGTTAGGGAGCAGGAGGCCCACAGGATGCGGGTGCAGTGTCTAAATGCACACGCGTGCACACATAGAAGTCAATGGGTGCATAAAATTGGAATGTTAAAGGTTTGTGAGTCTTCCGACTGGACTAGAAGTTAACCACTTGAAACTAGGACACTAGGAGAGTTACTCTTTACAGGAGCACTGCAGTACTCGCGTTACCTAACCAACAGGATGCGGGTGCATAGGTCCCAAAGTGTGTCGGGTTTCGTCGTGGAGTTCTACGGAGCCTTAGAGAAAAGATGCTGCAGGCGGCCAGGAGAGAAGAGTCCGGGTGGATCCAAGGGTGGATCGAAGATGTAGAGGACCTGAAAGCAGAGGGGACAGAGTCTAGGTCACTAGCCAGTGTCCAGGAAGGAACCAGGAAGGAACCAGGCGTTGTCGCAAAGCAATCAGGTGCTGATGGGAAGCTTGTCTCTGCAGCCACGTGGACCAGGAGGCGTCGATGATGGCCAGGAGTCAGGTACGGACTTTCCCATGAAGGCTCTCGCTGTCGGCGGTGTCGGCTTCAGGATTTGAGTCAACAAGCCTTGGCAAAGGCAACCCACGCAGGATACAAAGTAGGCTTCTTACTCAGACCAGCAAGGTCTGAGGGGCTGCTTCTTTTGAAGGAAGCAAGGGCCAGTCTAGAGCAACCAGACCAGTGGTGGAAATTCAAAGTATCGTCGCCAGATGGCCACTAGGCAACGGGCAAGTGACCGGGCAGACGAGTCAAGCAGGAAAATGCAGAAGGGCCCCACGCAGAACTCGCAGAGTGTGCATGGCTGATCTTCGGTGCAGATGATGCTCGGGGCTTGGGCTTTTCAATCCCAAATGCACAGCCTCGAGGAAGCATCGGGTGCTGCACAATCAGCTAGTTGTTGACTTTTTAAGATGGCCGGTCCCACGTTTCTCGTCGCCTCCAAGGGTCTCAGTTTTGCAGGGACTGTGGATCGAGTTTTTGGATGTCTGGGAATCTGGTTCTCGTTGGGCTCTGTGCTCGGGCTCCGGCGGAAAGGTCAACAAAGCAAGTCAGTGATCGCTGAGTTGGTGCCTGCTTGTGCAGGGTGGTCACTCCTTGACCACAAGGGAGATTCTTCAGTCGTCTTCTTGTAAAGTAGATCAGTGAAGGTCCAGAGTTTCATTTCAGAGTTTCATTCAGGATAATCTAAAGTCTTGGGGCTCAGCTCCTACCTATATACCGAATCTAGGGGCTGGATTACCTGCTTGGTCCCTCCTATGGGTGGGACCAGGGAAGGGGGTGGTTACACCCCTTTCCCTTTGTCGAATTTCGTGCCAGAGCTGGGGCTGGAGTGCCCCAGCAATGGTTTGAAGTGGCCCATGCTGGGACACCTTGTCTGCCCCAGGCAGTGTCTCATTCCTTTCAGCCCTCTCTGTCCCAATACACAAAATCCTGTCTGGGGTGGTGCTAGCACCTCCCAAGGCAGGAAACCTATTGTCCAAGCCTCCCTCGCTGGAAGGACTCCCAGCAGCAGGAGGTCAGACTTGTGTCTGTGGCAGCAGCATCCATTTTGTGATGCTGAAGCTCTGGTTAACTTTAACCAGGAATAGTAGGAACAACATGTCTTCTCCCTCTAGAAGGGTGGAATGCTACCCCCGTCACCAGAACTAGCGAGGGGGTAGTATTCCAAATCGTATGACACCTTACTCGACATGTTTTGATAAAGCCAAACTATAGTTAGCATTTAACCGCAAGGTTTATAATGCACTTAAGAGTATATGGTATGGCAATATCCTAGAACAGCTATAAGGACATGGTTTTGAAAGCTGCAGACAGGCTCAGCTCATGCTAGAAAACCATCTCACATAAACTCAAGCACTCTAACTCCAGGATTGTTAAGGCCTGCCATAGAAGTGACTTATAGGTGGATATGTGTCTAGATATAAGGTTAGATATATGTAGACTATATCTAAGCAAAGGGTGATTACACCACCTTGCCCCATCTGAGTGATTAGCCAGTTGTGTCAATTTGGATGGCCAGCCAGGGGTGGCAAAAGATATGCTGCAGGCCCTGGTAGGCCTTGGATGCACCTATGCCCTGGGTACCTATGGTACACTGTACAGGGGTTCATAAGGTGATCCAGAGTCCAATTGGTAATGCATCTAAAGTACATTGTAGTGAATTTAGAGAGAGAACAGCTGGGCTATGGGTCTGATTAGCTGGCCCACAGCCACATTAAGTCGAAAACCAGTGAAGCAAAAAGAAAAAGTGGGGTGACCACAGGAAAGCAGACCCTACTCTCCTACACACAACCCCCCCCCCCCCAAACGCAGGAACATTAGACTAACCTTGACCAGTTGTGTCTTCATGTTCTAAGTGGAAGTACCTGGAGAGACCATCTGCATTACCATGGCCAGTCCCTGGGCGGTGCTCCACTGTAAAGTCCATCCCCTGTAGGGAAATGGACCAGCTGAGCAGTTTGGGGTTTTCACCCTTCATCTGATTTAGCCACAAGAGGGGCTTATGGTCGGTCTGAATCTTGAAGTGAGTGCCAAACAAGTATGGTCTCAACTTCTTCAGGGCCCACACCACAGCAAAGGCCTCCCTCTCAATGGCTGACCAACGTTTCTCTCTAGGGGTCAGCCTTCTGCTAATAAAAGCAATGTACTCGTCTTGACTATCTACATTAAGTTGTGAAAGCACAGCTCCCACCTCCAACTCAGAAGCATCTGTTTGGACAATAAACTCTTTGGAGTAGTCAGGACTCATCAAGATAGATGCATGGCCTTCTTCAGGTCATCAAATGCCTTTTGAGAGCTTACTGTCCACTGAACCTTCTTTGACATCTTCTTGGAAGTCAAGTCATTAAGAGGAGTCACAAAGGACCCATAGTTCTTAGCAAACTTTCTGTAGTACCCAGTCAGGCCCAGAAAAGCTCTGACCTGTGTCTGGGTGGTTGGAGGAGCCCAGTCCTTGATGGTCTGGATCTTACTCTACAGCGGATGAACCTGACTCCCACTTACAAGGTGGCCCAGGTACACAACCTTACTCTGCCCTATCTGGCACTTTGTGGCCTTGATAGTGAGGCCTGTCTTTTGCAAAGCCTCTAAAACCTTCTTCAGGGTGATCAGGTGATCCTCACAGGTGGAGCTGCAGACAGCAATATCATCTAGATATGCTGCACAAAAGTCATCCAACCCAGTGAGGACTTGGTTCACCAACCTTTGGAAAGTGGCAGGTGCATTCCTCAAACCAAAGGGCATTACCACAAATTGATAATGTCCTCCTGGGGTTGAGAAAGCAGTTTTGGCCTTGGCATCCTCAGCTAACCTGATCTGCCAATAGCCAGCTGTCAAATCAAATGTGCTCAGAAACTTGACAGAAGCCAATCTATCAATGAGCTCATCTGCTCTTGGAATTGGGTGAGCATCTGTCTTAGTGACAGCATTGAGACCTCTATAGTCCACATAGAACCTCATCTCTCTCTTACCATCTTGGGTGTGAGGTTTTGGTACAAGGACTACTGGGCTGGCCCATGGTCTCTCTGATGGCTCAATTACTCCAAGTTCCAGGATTTTCTGCACCTCAGTCTTTATACGGTCCCTGACATGGTCAGGTTGCCTGTAGATCTTATTCTTCACAGGCAAACTGTCACCATTGTCCACCTCATGGGTGCACCAGTTAGTCTGACTAGGTGTTAGTGAAAACATATGCCTGTAGGACTGTAGAACTTGTCGCAGTCCTGTTGTTGCTGGTCAGTGAGGCTGCCAGCTAAGGCTACACCATCAACTGAACCATCATCAGGGTTATGAGATAACAGGTCTGGGAGAGGGTCACTCTCTTTCTCCTGCCCCTCATCTGTAGCCATGAGCAAGCCCATGTCTGCCCTGTCAACATATGCTTTCAGTCTGTTGACATGGAGCACCCTGTGGGACAAGACATGGGTGTCCCTTGTCACCCTTGTTATTTAATTTATACATAGAACCACTAGCCTGCAGAATCAGAAGCTCTGAGAGGATACCCCCTTTTGCGGTTGGCGATTGGTTGAAAAAAATGGGCTTGTAAGCAGATGATATTATCATCTATTCCTCTAATCTGTATCAGTCCTTGGAAGACCTGGTAAAAATAACTAAGGAATTTGGAGCCGTTTCAGGCTACAAGATAAATCAGGATAAAACTGAGATTATGTCTTGGAATTTAAATACAGAAGGGTTAATCAGCAAGACAGAAATTAGATACCTGGGGGTTAGGATCACCCAAAGCATTGGGGATCTTACTAAAGTAAATTTTTTTAAGATAAAGAAAGAAGTTTCCGCCACTCCTAAAGGATGGATGAATTTACCGTTGTCACTATATGGCCGGACCAATCTAGTGAAGATGGTGATCTTGCCAAAGTTCACGTTTTTGTTTGATACTATCCCCCTTGGGTTTAGAAAGGAATGGCTGTCTAAATTACAGAGCGAGATAGTTTCATTTATTTGGGCATCAAAGGGGTCACGCCTCTCCTGTAAAAAACTAAGGAGGAGAGTTAACAAAGGTGGTTTGCAAATGTACGCGTGGGCTTTCTGCCTAAAAAACTGTAGGATGCTGTTGGGTACTCTGACTACATCAACAATCGGAGAAATATTTAGTGTGATGTTGAAAAGTTGTGACTATAAAGATTTCGTTTTTTTGTATAAGTTTGCAGACCCTAAGTTTTTCAAGAAGGTCAGGCTTAAGGTCCTTCGGGTTTTGGCGGAGATTTAGTATAAGATAAGGAGATTTTTAAAGTTACGATATTTTAGTTACATGGCTCCACTATGGGATTCTCCTGGATCTCCGTCTTGGACAAAGGATGCTTTGGCTCTCCCGCTAAAGAGAGCGGGTCTACTTCAGAGATGGAAGGATTTGTTTCAGGAGGGCAAGTTGGTTACCTCGGGTCAATGTCAGCAAATGTGGGGGCAGGTTTTTTCAAGATATAAATATCTGCAGATTCAGAGCTGGGCAAATGATCCAGAATACATAATTTGGACACAAAATGACTTTGAGCTAAAGTTTGGAACAGAGGGGGTCTTCAAGAAGGAGGTGGCCATGTGGTATTGGGTGATATTGGAAATGGAGGATGGCCCTTTCCTGCTTCCGGAAGCTCTGTGGAAAGAATGCTTGCCAAAGATCGCGACGGAGAACCAATGGCAAGTAACAATGGCTATGCTTTACAGTATTGTTAAACCTGCAAACTTAAGGCGAAACCTTTTGTTTACGATACATAGGGCGTATTGGTCTCCTCGCAGATTGTCGAAATTCCAATTTGGTGGCATAGTGGAGTGTCCGAAATGCAAGACCCCCAACGTGGACGACTTACATATGTTTGTGTTTTGTCCGAACAAAAGACAATTCTGGCAGGATGTAAGTAACTGTTTGTCTCAAGTCCTGAATCTGCAAATTGAGGTAAGCCCCGAATTAGTAATAACGGGGAGATATGATTTAGAGAAAAAAAACATGAATGATAATGTGAAACTTACTTTTTACGCTATTTTATTAGCTCGTAGAGAGCTATGCAAGCTGTGGGTCTCTCCGCTTAGCCCTAAAATAATGGTCTGGATATTGGCCATGAGATATACAGCCAAGCTTGATATTTCAGATCACACTAAGAAAAAACGTGGGTTTTTGGGTACCCTTTCTTTTACATTTTGGGTAAAGGTACACTAGGGGAGGAGGAGACATAATGTAAATAAAGATGTTGTCCGATGATTAAGCCTCCGCCTATCTCGCTGGTAGCTACTATGTGTTTTCCCAGGTCGGTAATAGAGGAGGAGGTGGACACACCGGTTGAGTCAGACGGCCTGGAAGGGTTGGTTATTTCGGTGGCCAGATTCAAGAACAGGTGAGGTTTAAGCCTTTCTCTCCAACCAGCTTATGAGATAAAAAGCCCAGTGGTGGACTAGTTAGAAGGAACGGGTGGCGAGTTGGCGAAAGAGGATATAAATAAATAAATAAATAAATACATTTTAAAAAATTAAAACTTTTTTTTTAAATTGAGCACCCTGTGGGGGCTCCTGGGAGTTCCTCGGTCCACCAAGTCAACAATGGGGTGGGGTCCAGACCATTTGTCCAGGAGTGCTGCTGGGGCCACTGGCTTCAACACCCACACATTCTGTCCTGGCTGGTACTCAGTCAGCACAGCCTTTTGGTCATGCCAAGCTTTTTGAAGTTCTTGGCTAGCCTCAAGGTTTTTGGAAGCCTTCTTCATATACTCAGCCATCCTAGAGCGGAGACCAAGTACATAGTCCACTATGTCTTGTTTAGGCTTTTTGAGAGGTAACTCCCATCCTTCCTTCACTAGACATAGGGGTCCCCTTACAGGATGTCCAAACAAAAGTTCAAAAGGGCTGTAGCCAACCCCCTTCTGTGGGACCTCTCTGTAAGCAAACAGAAGGCAGGGTAGAAGGATGTCCCATCTTCGCCTCAGCTTTTTAGGTAAACGCTGGATCATACCCTTTAGGGTCTTATTGAACCTTTCAACAAGCCCATTACACTGTGGATGATAGGGAGTGGTGAATTTATAATTTACACCACACTCTTTCCACATTGCAGTTAAGTATCCTGACATAAAGTTTGAACCTCTGTCAGATACTACCTCCTTTGGAAAGCCTACTCATGAGAATACTCCCAGGAGGGATCTTGCCACAACAGGAGCTGTTGTGGTCCTTAGGGGAATAGCTTCTGGATACCTGGTGGCATGATCCACTACCACCAGTATAAATCTGTGCCCAGATGCTGTTTGGGGATCCATTGGTCCAACAATGTATATCCCAACTCTTTCAAGGGGTACCCCAAGCACAGGTAGTGGTATCAGGGGGGCCTTTGTAGTGCCACCTGAATTGCCACTGGCTTGGCAGGTTATACAGGAGCGACAAAACTCCTTAGTATCTTCTGACATATGGGGCCAGTGAAAGTGAGGGACAAGCCTGTCCCAAGTCTTGTTCAGGCCCAAGTGTCCTGCCAGGGGATTATCATGGGCTAAGGTAAGAAGGAAACCCCTAAAGGACTGAGGTATGACCAACCTCCTGGAAGCACTAGGCTTGGGGTATCTAGACACATAATAAAGGAGTCCTTCATCCCAGTACACTTTGTGGGTACCTGTAGCATTCCACGCAGCCTTAGAAGCAGCTTGCTGTCTGAGGGGTTCAAGAGAGGGGCAGTCTAACTATGCCTGCCTCAAGTCTGCCCTTGAAGGTCCCCCTGTCCCAAGAAACTCAACCTGGTCAGGTTCAAGCTCTTCTGGGACAGTTCCCTCAGAGGTCTCAAAATCAGCTTCCTGTGAAGGCTGATATTCACTTGAAGGCATGGTGGAAGGCACTGCCTTTACCCTACTGCTCTTTCTCTTGGTAGGTACTTGGTCCATTGTTCCAGGATCCAAGACCTGTTCAGTGAGGCAGTTTTTGGCCTGTGACCTGGTCACAGCAAGGACATGTGATGATATACCTAACATCTCAGCATGAGTCCTGTACTCCACTTCTGACATTGTGAGGATTCAAGGTCATTGCCCAACAGACATTCAATGGGGAGATCTGCACTTACCACAACTCTTTTTAGGCCAGTTACCCCTCCCCAGGAGAAATTAACAACTGCCACACTATGTGTAGTGGTGACATTGCTGGCATTGGTCACTAGGTAATTATCACCCAGTACAATCAGTTCAGGGTCCACAAAGTCAGGTGTCACCATAGTGACACTGGCACATGTGTCCCTGTATGCTGGAGCCACTTTATCCTTTATCAAAGTTGTCTGTCTGTACTTGCCCAGAGTACTGGAACTCACAGTAGAGGACATAGCCATGTCCACATCACAGACTAGAACAGCCTGAGCTGGTATTCTGACTAGGCCAGAATCCATCTCAGTACCCAGGGTTAACCCTACTATACCCTTTGATTGAGAACTATCACTGCCAACTGAACCAGGGGGTGCATTTGAATTATGGGCAGCAGCGATAGGGGCTGAATCTTTCTTGATGCAGTCACTGGTCCAGTGATTAGTGGAATTACATACATTACACCAAGGTTTCCTTTGGCCATCTTTCTTCTTCTTCGAAGTTTGGGACCCCCCCCTCATTGGTCTTTTGGGGCCCTGTAGAAGACTTCTGGTCTTTTTGTTTCTGCTCACCACCCTTCTGGTCTGCCTTTGTCTGATCACCACCTTGGACTTGGTTTTTCTGCTTAACCCTGGTTCTGACCCACTTATCTACCCTCTTTCCCAATTCTTGGGGAGAGGTCAGATCTGAGTCAATCAGGTGTTGATGCAACAACTGGTTCTGACAATTATTAAGAATTTGCTCTCTCATGATCAAATTATACAATGCTGTATAGTCCTTAACTTTACTTCCCAACAACCAGCCTTCCAGAGCCTTAGTGGCACAATCAACAAAATCAGTCCAGTCCTGAGTCTGTGTCTTCTGGGTATCTCTGAACATCAACCTGTATTGTTCAGTGGTTAAGCCAAACCCATCAGTCAGAGCACTCTTCAGGACAGTGTAATTGTTAGCATCATCATCACTAACTGTGAGGATCTTATCTCTACCTTTTTCTGAAAAGGAGAGCCACAAGATTGCTGCCCACTGACTTTGGGGTACCTGCTGTACTTTGCAGTACCTCTACAAAGAAGTTAACCATTTGTGAATATCATCCCCAACTATGTAGGGGGGCACAATCTTACTCAGGTGTCTATTGTCATAGGACCGGTCTTTATCCTTAGGGATACTGCTGCCACCAGTGGGCTTTAGCCCACCTAACTTCCTTTCTCTCTCAAGAGCAAGTTTTTCCTTGGCTAGGGCAAGTTGCTCTCTCTCAATTCTGAGATTGACTTCCCTCATCCTAGCCTGGTGTTCTCTCCTCTGAGGAGATGTCATTCCCCTCCGAGAACCTCTAGAAGCATTGGAGTGATGGGACTCACCTGAGCTAGACCTATCCCTCCTATACCTCTGGCCAAGCCTACTTACAGGCCTGAATGGGGCTACCCCATTCTCAACCCCTACGTGGCTTAGGTTAGTCTGGCTAAGCCTTCTAACTTGGACCTGGCTATCATCATCCCCAGACTCCCCTACTTCTTCCTCATCCTCTAGAACAGGGGGATCAGTAGTGTCATCTGAAGAGGGTAGGACCTCATCTGCATTCCCTGTAGGGTCTGCACCAGAGGCCTTTAGAACTTCAGACTCATCTAAGAGCTCTAGGAGTTGAGGAAGTGTAGGTTTAGACCCTTGTTTCAGCCTTCTTGTTATACATAAGTGCCTCAGTTCCTTGAAACTGAGGATAGAAAATCTGGATGGTACCTTGGGAGGTTTACTCTCCACAGGTTGGAGTCCACTGGGCTCTCCTGTGCCAGACATTCTCTAGTGAGGCGAAAGTGATGCACCTACCTACACTAAGTGTTTTCCTACTGAACCTCTCTAGGAGTTGTAGTCAGGGTGTGCTAGGCCCATTGCTCTACAACCACTAAGTTCAGTAGAACTTAAGTATTCTAAACTTGTTTTATATGTGCCTATAGGTACCTGTATGATATTTCAAATGATATTGCAACGATTACAATTGGTAAAACAACAGCAAGCTCAAATCCCACCAGCTGCACACCAATGTGAGAAGTTGGCCTGGTATATGATGTTCACTATTCTAGTGAGCACCTTGCACTAGTCCAAAAAACCCTTATGGTGCTGGTTGTAAAGTCAACCTTATAGACCTGCTATCCTAGAGGTAGCATGGACAGAGCAGTCTTAGGCTAAACTCAAGAGGGCATGTGAAGCCAGCAGTTTTACAATATGCAATCCATTTAATACCAAATGAAAGGACACCACACAGGATATATATTCAAAATATATATGTATTTATTTCTAAATCAATCCCCTGAACACTTTATGAGCACAGAAGCACAAGCGCATAACAAGTAACTTAATAGAATATACAAAAGTTGCACAAATATTGATAGGCCCGGGTTGCCCGCTAAACCACATACTAAAAAAGAGGAATAAGCACCACGTCACGAACAATGGTAAGGCCTAGGGCCTTGGGAATCGCTGGGGCTACACTGGGCTAACAATAGTTAGGGAGCAGGAGGACCACAGGATGCGGGTGCAGTGTCTAAATGCACAATCCTGCACACATAGAAGTCAATGGGTGCCTAAAATTGGAAAGTTAAAGGTTTGGGAGTCTTCCAACTGGACTCGAAGTTAACCACTTGAAACTAGGACACTAGGAGAGTTACTCTTTACAGGAGCACCGCAGTACTCGCGTTACCTAACCCACAAGAAGCGGGTGCATAGGTCCCAAAGTGTGTCGGGTTTCGTCGTGGAGTTTTATGGAGTCTTGGAGAAAAGATGCTGCAGGCGGCCAGGAGAGAAGAGTCCGGGTGGATCCAAGGGTGGATCGAAGAGGTAGAGGGCCTGAAAGCAGAGGGGACAGAGTCTGGGTCACTAGCCAGTGACCAGGAAGGAACAAGGAAAGAACCAGGCATGTCGTGAAGCAATCAGGAGCTGATGGGAAGCTTGTCTCTGCAGCCACGTGGACCAGGAGGCGTCGACAACAACCAGGATTCAGGCACGGACTGTCACACGAAGGCTCTCGCTGTCGACGGTGTCGGCTTCAGGATTGACGTCAACACGCCTTGGCAAAGGCAACACCCGCAGGATACGAAGTAAGCTTCTTACTCAGACCAGCAAGGTCTGAGGGGCTGCTTCTTTTTAGGGAAGCAAGGGCCAGTCGGGCGCAACCAGACCAGCAGTGGAAATTCAAAATATCCTCGCCAAGATTGCCACTAGCCAACGGGCAAGTGACCGGGCAGATGCGTTGAGCAGGAAAATGCAGAAGGGCCCCACGCAGAACTCGTGGAGTGTGCAGGGCTGATCTTCGGTGCAGATGATGCTCGGGGCTGGGGCTTTTCAACACCCAATGCACAGCCTCGAGGGTGCCTTGGGTGCTGCGCAATCAGCTAGTCATCGACTTTTCAAGATGGCCGGTCCCACGTCTCTCGTCGCGTCCACGGGTCTCATATTTGCAGGGACTGTGGATCAGGCTGTTGGATTTCTGGGAATCCCCTTCTCCTTGGGGTCTGTGCTCGGGCTCCGGCGGGAGCATCGACAAAGCAAGTCGGTGATCGCTGAGTTGGTGCCTGCTTGTGCAAGGTGGTCACTCCTTGACCACAAGGGAGATTCTTCAGTCGTCTTCTTGTAAAGTAGGTCAGTGAAGGTCCAGAGTTTCATTTCAGAGTTTCAGTCAGGATAATCTAAAGTCTTGGGACTCAGCTCCTACCTATATACCGAATCTAGTGGCTGGAATACCTGCTAGGTCCCTCCTATGGGTGGGACCAGGGAAGGGGGTGGTTACACCCCTTTCCCTTTGTCAAGGTTTGCGCCAGAGCAGGGGCTGGAGTGCCCCAGCACCGGTTGGAACTGGCCCATGCATGGGACACCTTGTGTGCCCCAGGCAGTGTCGCATTCCTTTCTGCCCTCCCTGTCCCAATACACAAAATCCTGTCCGAGGTGGTGCTAGCACCTCCCAAGGCAGGAAACCTTTTGTCCAAGCCTCCCTCGCTGGAAGGACTCCCAGCAGCAGGAGGTCAGACTTGTGTCTGTGGCAGCAGCATCCATTTTGTGATTATGCTGAGGCTCTCGTTAACTTTAACTGGGAATAGTAGGAACAACATGTCTTCTCCCTCTACAAGGGTGGAATGCTACCCCCGTCACCAGAACTGGCGAAGGGGGTAGTATTCCAAATAGTATGACACCTTTCTCGACATGTTTTGATAAAGCCAAACCATAGTTAGCATTTAACCACGAGGTTCATAATGCACTTAAGAGTATATGGTATGGAAATATCCTAGAACAGCTATGAGGACATGGTTCCGAAAGCTGCAGACAGGCTCAGCTCATGCTAGAGCACCATCTCACATAAAACCAAGCACTCTGCCTCCAGGATTGTTAAAGCCTGCCATAGGAGTGACTTATAGGTGGATATGTGTCTAGATATAAGGTTAGATATAGGTAGACTACATCTAAGCAAGGGGTGATTACACCACCTTGCCCGAGCTGAGTGATCAGCCAGTTGTGTCAATTTTGATGGCCAGCCAGGGGTGGCAAAAGATATGCTGCAGCATCTGGTAGGCCTTGGATGCACCTATGCCCTGGGTACCTATGGTACACTGTACAGGGGCTCATAAGGTGATCCAGTGTCCAATTGGTAATGCACCTAAAGTACATTGTAGTGAATTTAGAGAGAGAACAGCTGGGCGGTGGGTCTGATTAGCAGGCCCACAGCCACATTAAGTCAAAAACCAGTTAAGCAAAAAGCAAAAAGTGGGGTGACCATGGGAAAGCAGACCCTACTCTCCTACACACAACCCCCCCAAACGCAGGGACACTAGACTAACCTTGACCAGTTGTGTCTTCATGTTCTAAGTGGAAGTACCTGGAGAGACCATCTGCATTACCATGGTCAGTCCCTTGGCGGGGCTCCACTGTAAAGTTCATCCCCTGTACGGCAATGGACCACCTGAGCAGTTTGGGGTTTTCACCCTTCATCTGATTTGGCCACAAGAGGGGCTTATGGTCGGTCTGAATCTGGAAGTGAGTGCCAAACAAGTATGGTCTCAACTTCTTCAGGGCCCACACCACAGTAAAGGCCTCCCTCTCAATGGCTAACCAACGTTTCTCTCTAGGGGTCAGCCTTCTGCTAATAAAAGCAATGGGCTGGTCTTGACCATCTACATTAAGTTGTGAAAGCACAGCTCCCACCCCCAACTCAGAAGCATCTGTTTGGACAATAAACTCTTTGGAGTAGTCAGGACTCTTCAAGATAGGTGCAGTGAACATGGCCTTCTTCAGGTCATCAAATGCCTTTTGACAGTTTACTGTCCACTGAACCTTCTTTGGCATCTTCTTGGAAGTCAAGTCATTAAGAGGAGTCACAATGGACCAATAGTTCTTAACAAACTTTCTGTAGTACCCAGTCAGGCCCAAGAAAGCTCTGACCTGTGTCTGGGTGGTTGGAGGAGCCCAGTCCTTGATGGTCTGGATCTTACTCTCCAGTGGTTGAACCTGACCCCACCAACAAGGTGGCCCAGGTAGACAACCTTACTCTGCCCTATCTGGCACTTGGTGGCCTTGATAGTGAGACCTGTCCTCTGCAGAGCCTCTAAAACCTTATTCAGGTGGATCAGGGGATCCTCCCAGGGGGAGCTGAAGACAGCAATATCATCTAGATATGCTGCACAAAAGTCATCCAACCCAGTGAGGACTTGGTTCACCAACCTTTGGAAAGTGGAAGGTGCATTCTTCAAACCAAAGGGCATTACCACAAACTGATAATGACCTCCTGGGGTTGAGAAAGCAGTTTTGGCCTTGGCATCCTAAGCTAACCTGATCTGCCAATAGCCAGCGGTCAAATCAAATGTGCTCAGAAACTTGGCAGAAGCCAATCGATCAATGAGCTCATCTGCTCTTGGAATTGGGTGAGCATTTGTCCTAGTGACAGCATTGAGACCTCTATAGTCCACACAGAACCTCATCTCTCTCTTACCATCTTGGGTGTGACGTTTTGGTACAAGGTCTACTGGGCTAGCCCATGGGCTCTCTGATGGCTCAATTAGTCCCAGTTCCAGGATTTTCTGCACCTCGGTATTAATACAGTCCCCGACATGATCAGGTTGCCTGTAGATCTTATTCTTCACAGTCAGACTGTCACCAGTGTCCACCTCATGGGTGCACCAGTTAGTCTGACTAGGTGTTAGTGAAAACATATGCCTGTAGGACTGTAGAACTTGTCTGCAGTCCTGCTGTTGCTGGTCAGTGAGGTTGCCAGCTAAGGCCACACCATCAACTGAACCATCATCAGGGTTCTGAAATAACAGGTCTGGGAGAAATTCACTCTCTTCCTCCTGCCCCTCATCTGTAGCCATGAGCAAGCCCATGTCTGCCCTGTCAACATATACTTTCAGTCTGTTGACATGGAGCACCCTGTGGGGGCTCCTGGAAGTTCCTAGGTCCACCAAGTTAACAATGGTGTGAGGTCCAGACCATTTGTCCTGGAGTGCTGCTGGGGCCACTGGCTTTAACACCCACACCTTCTGTCCTGGCTGGTACTCAGTCAGCACAGCCTTTTGGTCATGCCAAGCTTTTTGAAGTTCTTGGCTAGCCTCAAGGTTTTTGGAAGCCTTCTTCATATACTCAGCCATCCTGGAGCAAAGACCAAGTACATAGTCCACTATGTCTTGTTTAGGCTTTTTGAGAGGTAACTCCCATCCTTCCTTCACTAGACATAGGGGTCCCCTTACAGGATGTCCAAACAAAAGTTCAAAAGGGCTGTAGCTAACCCCCTTCTGTGGGACCTCTCTTTAAGCAAACAGAAGGCACGGTAGAAGGATGTCCCATCTTCGCCTCAGCTTTTCAGGTAAACCCTTGATCATACCCTTTAGGGTCTTATTGAACCTTTCAACACGCCCATTACACTGTGGATGGTAGGGAGTGGTGAATTTATAATTTACACCACACTCTTTCCACATTGCAGTTAAGTATCCTGACATAAAGTTTGCACCTCTGTCAGATACTACCTCCTTTGGAAAGCGTACTCTTGAGAATACTCCCAGGAGGGCTCTTGCCACAACAGGAGCTGTTGTGGTACTTAGGGGAATAGCTTCTGGATACCTGGTGGCATGATCCACTACCACCAGTATACATCTGTGAGCAGATGCTGCTTGGGGATCCATTGGTCCAACAATGTATATCCCAATTCTTTCAAAGGGTACCCCCACCACAGGTAGTGATATCAGGGGGGCCTTTGTAGTGTCACCTGCTTTGCCACTGGCTTGGGAGGTTACACAGGAGCGACAAAACTTCTTAGTATCTTCTGACATATGGGGCCAGTGAAAGTGAGGGACAAGCCTGTCCCAAGTCTTGTTCTGGCCCAAGTGTTCTTCCAGGGGAATACCATGGGCTAATGTAAGAAGGAAACCCCTAAAGGACTGATGTATGGCCAGCCTCCTGGAAGCACCAGGATTGGGGTATCTAGCCTCAGAATAAGGGAGTCCTTCATCCCAGTACACTTCGTGGGTACCTATAGCATTCCATGCAGCCTCAGAAGCAGCTTGCTGTCTGAGGGGTTCAAGAGAGGGGCAGTCTAACTGTGCCTGCCTCAAGTCTGCCCTTGAAGGTCTCCCTGTCCCAAGAAACTCAACCTGGTCAGGTTCAAGCTCTTCTGGGACAGTTCCCTCAGAGGTCTCAAAATCAGCTTCATGTGAAGGCTGATCTTCACTTGAAGGCATGGGGAAAGGCACTTCTTTTACCATACTGCTCTTTCTCTGGGAAGGTACTTGGTCCATTGTTCCAGGATCCAAGACCAGTTCAGTGAGGCACTTTTTGGCCTGTGACCTGGTCACAGCAAGGACATGTGATGATATACCTAACATCTCAGCATGAGTGCTATACTCCACTTCTGACCATTGTGTGGATTCAAGGTCATTGCCCAACAGACATTCAACGGGGAGATCTGCACTTACCACAACTCTTTTTAGGCCAGTTACCCCTCCCCAGGAGAAATTAACAACTGCCACACTATGTGTAGTGGTGACATTGCTGTCATTGGTCACTAGGTAATTATCACCCAGTACAATCTGTCCAGGGTCCACAAAGTCAGGTGTCACCATAGTGACACTGGCACATGTGTCCCTGTATGCTGGAGCTACTTTATCATTTATCAAAATTGTCTGTCTGTACTTGCCCAGAGTACTGGGACTCACAGTAGAGGACATAGCCATGTCTACATCACAGACTAGAACAGCCTTAGTTGGTATTCCGACTAGGCCAGAATCCATCTCAATACCCAGGGTTAACCCTACTATACCCTTGCATTGAGAACTACCACTGCCAGCTGAACTAGGGGGTGCAGTTGCCTTAGGGGGAGCAGCGGTAGGGGATGAATCTTTCTTGCTGCAGTCACTGGTCCAGTGACTAGTGGATTTACATACATTACACCAAGGTTTCCTTTGGCCATTTTTCCTCTTCTTCTTGGAAGTTTGGGACCCCCCTCATTGGACTTTTGGGGCCCTGTAGAAGACTTCTGGTGTTTTTGTTTCTGCTTCTGCTCCCCACCCTTCTGGTCTGCCTTTTTCTGATCACCACTTTGGACCTAGTTTTTCTGCTTAACCCTGGTTCTGACCCACTTATCTGCCCTCTGTCCCAATTCTTGGGGAGAGGTCAGATCTGAGTCAATCAGGTGTTGATGCAACAACTGGTTCTGACAATTATTAAGAATTTGCTCTCTCATGATCAAATTATACAATCCTGTATAGTCCTTAACTTTACTTCCCAGCAACTAGCCTTCCAGAGCCTTAGTGGCACAATCAACAAAATCAGTCCAGTCCTGAGTCTGTGTCTTCTGGGTATCACTGAACATCAACTTGTACTGTTCAGTGGTTAAGCCAAACGCATCAATCAGAGCACTCTTCAGGACAATGTAATTGTTAGCATCATCATCACTAACTGTGAGGAGCTTATCTCTACCTTTTCTGAAAAGCAGGGCCACAAGATTGCTGCCCACTGACTTTGGGGTACCTGCTGTACTTTGCAGGCCCTCTCCAAAGCATTTAATCATTTGTGGATGTCATCCCCAACTATGTAGGGGACACAATCTTACTCAGGTGTCTATTGTCATAGGACCTGTTTTTGTCCTTAGGGATACTGCTGCCACCAGTGGGCACTAGCCCACCTAACTTCCTTTCTCTCTCAAGAGCAAGTTTTTCCTTGGCTAGGGCAAGTTGCTCTCTCTCAATTCTGAGATTGACTTCCCTCATCCTAGCCTGGTGTTCTCTCCTCTGAGGAGATGTCATTCCCCTCTGAGAACCTCTAGAAGCATTGGAGTGATGGGACTCACCTGAGCTAGACCTATCCCTCCTATACATCTGGCTAAGCCTACTTACAGGCCTGAATGGGGCTACCCCATTCTCAGCCCCTAAATGGCTAAGGTTAGCCTTGCTAAGCCTTCTAACTTGGACCTGGCTATCATCATCCCCAGACTCCCCTACTTCTTCCTCATCCTCTAGAATAGGGGGATCAGTAGTGTCATCTGAAGAGGGTAGGACCCCATCTGCATTCCCTGTAGGGTCTGCACCAGAGGCCTTTAGAGCTTCGGAATCATCTAAGAGCTCTAGGATTTGCTGAAGTGCAGGGTTAGACCCTTGTTTCAGCCTTCTTGTTGTACACAAGTGCATCAGTTCCTTGAAACTGAGGATAGAAAATCTGGAGGGTACCTTGGGAGGGTTACTCTCCACAGGTTGAAGTCCACTGGGCTCTCCTGTGCCTGACATTCTGTAGTGAGGTGAAGGTGATGCACCTACCCACTCTAAGTGGTTTCCTACTGAACCTCTCTAGCAGTTGTAGTCAGGGTGTGCTAGGCCCTTTGCTCTATAACCACTAAGTTCAGTAGAACATAAGTATTCTAAACTTGTTTTATAAGTGCCTATAGGTACCTGTATGATCTTTCAAATGATATTGCAAACATTACAATTGGTAAAAACAAAAGCAAACTCAAATCCCAACCGCTGCACACCAATGTGAAAAGGTGGCCTGGTATATGATGTTCACTATTCTAGTGAGCACCTTGAACCAGTCCAAACAACCCTTATGGTGATGGTTGTAAAGTCAACCTTATAGACCAGCTATCCTAGAGGTAGCATGGAAAGAGCAGTCTTAGGCTAAATTCAAGAGGGCATGTGAAGCCATCTTTTTTACCATATGCAATCCCTTTAATACCAAATGAAAGGACACCACACAGGATATATATTCAAAATATATATGTATTTATTTCAAAATCAAACCCCCTGAACTCTTTATGAGCACAGAAGCACAAGCGCATAGCAAGTAACTTAATAGAATATACAAAAGTTGCACAACTATGGATAGGCCCGGGTGGCCCGCTAAACCATATACTAAAAAAGGGGTATAAGTACCACGTCACAAACAATGGTAAGGCCTAGGGCCTTGGGAATCGCTGGGGCTACACTGGGATAACAATAGTTAGGGAGCAGGAGGCCCACAGGATGCGGGTGCAGTGTCTAAATGCACATGCGTGCACACATAGAAGTCAATGGGTGCGTACAATGGAAAGTTAAAGGTTTGGGAGTCTTCCGACTGGACTAGAAGTTAACCACTTGAAACTAGGACACTAGGAGATTTACTCTTTACAGGAGCACCGCAGTACTCGCGTTACCTAACCTACTGGAAGCGAGTGCATAGGTCCCAAAGTGTGTCGGGTTTCGTCGTGGAGTTCTATGGAGCCTTGGAGAAAAGATGCTGCCGGTGGCCAGGAGAGAAGAGTCCGGGTGGATCCAAGGGTGGATCGAAAATGTAGAGGACCTGAAAGCATAGGGGACAGAGTCTGGGTCACTAGCCAGTGACCAGGAAGGAACCAGGAAGGAACCAGGCGATGTCGCGAAGCAATCATGTGCTGATGGGAAGCTCGTCTCTGCAGCCACGTGGAGCAGGAGGCGTCGCCGACAACCAGGAGTCAAGCATGGACTGTCCAACAAAGGCTCTCGCTGTCGGCGGTGTCGGCTTCAGGATTGGAGTCAACAAGCCTTGGCAAAGGCAACCCACGCAGGACACGAAGTAGGTTTCTTACTCAGACCAGCAAGGTCTGAGGGGCTGCTTCTTTTGAGGGAAGCAATGGCCAGTCTGGAGCAACCATACCAGCGGTGGAAATTCAAAATACCGTCGCCAAGATGGCCACTAGCCAATGGGCAAGTGACTGGGTAGACACATCGAGAAGGAAAATGCAGAAGGGCCCCACGCAAAACTCGTGGAGTGTGCAGGGCTGATCTTCGGTGCAGATGATGCTCGGGGCTGGTGCTTCTCAATTCCCAATGCACAGTCTTGAGGGAGCCTCGGGTGCTGCACAATCAGCTAGTCATTGACTTTTCAAGATGGCCGCTCCCACGTCTCTCGTTGCTTCCACGGGTCTCAGCTTTGCAGGGACTGTGGATCGGGCTGTTCGATGTCTGGGTATCTGGTTCTCGGCGGGCTCTGTGCTCGGTCTCCGGCGAGAGTGTCGACAAAGCAAGTCGGTAATCGCTGAGTTGGTGCCTGCTTGTGCAGGGTAGTCACTCCTTGACCACAAGGGAGATTCTTCAGTCGTCTTCTTGTAAAGTAGATCAGTGAAGGTCCAGAGTTTTGTTTCAGAGTTTGAGTCAGGATAATCTAAAGTCTTCGGACTCAGCTCCTACCTATATACCAAATCTAGGGGCTGGATTACCTGCTAGGTCCCTCCTATGGGTGGGACCAGGGAAGGGGGTGGTTACACCCCTTTCCCTTTGTCCAGTTTCACACCAGAGCTGGGGCTGGAGTGCCCCAGCACGGGTTTGAACTGGCCCATGCATGGGACACCTTGTGTGCCCCAGGCAGTGTCTCATTCCTTTCAGCCCTCCCTGTCCCAATACACACAATCCTGTCTGGGGTGGTGCTAGCACCTCCCAAGGCAGGAAACCTATTGTCCAAGCCTCCCTCGCTGGAAGGACTCCCAGCAGCAGGAGTTCAGACTTGTGTCTGTGGCAGCAGCATCCATTTTATGATGCTGAGACTCTGGTTAACTTTAACCGGGAATAGTAGGAACAACATGTTTTCTCCCTCTAGAAGGGTGGAATGCTACCCACGTCGCCAGAACTGGCGAGGGGGTAGTATTCCAAATCATATGACACCTTACTCGACATATTTTGATAAAGCCAAACCATACTTAGCATTTAACCGCGAGGTTCATAATGCACTTAAGAGTATATGGTATGGCAATATCCTAGATAGGCCTTGGATGCACCTATGCCCTGGGTACCTATGGTACACTGTACAGGGGCTCATACGGTGATCCAGTGTCCAATTGGTATTGCACCTAAAGTACATTGTAGTGAATTTAGAGAGAGACCAGCTGGGCTGTGGGTCTGATTAGCAGGCCCACAGCCACATTAAGTCGAAAACCAATGAAGCAAAAAGCAAAAAGTGAGGTGACCATAGGGAAGCAGACCCTACTCTCCTACACAAACTTACAATCCTTCTGCTATATTTAAAGTCAGGTAAACTCTCCTGTGTTTTCCAGCGAAGCCCCCTATCGCTCTGACAGCAGAAACCTTACACCCATGACCCAACAGACTTGGTGCTGTCAGTGTAAAGACATCAACCTGGTTTGTTTTTGTAAAATGCAAAAGATGGCTCACTAGCTTCATAAAACATGTCGATTGCACAACAAACTTTGAATGCCTTTTGAAGGCACAGAAAGCTCCACTAGGCAGGCTGAAAGCTCAAAGACAGCAGGCAAAAAAATCTTTGGGCAGCAGAGGTCATTACCTGTGCTACCCAGGTGGAAGGTGGGCTGCACGTAAAAGAATAAGGGGCTTATTATGAGTACTGCGGTCTTGGGACCAGCGTGCTTGTGGAGACAGTCCGACCACCGCCACCCCTGCGGGTCTGCGTGCGTATTCTGAGTTTGGCAATCAGACCGCCACAGGACTGCTGCTTCTGCCGGGATCCAGGATCCCGCAGAGGTGAGGTAAGGCGCAGGTATATGCTGCCTGTGCCGATGCGGCACAGCTGAGCTTATCCCGACTTGCATATCCAACGCCCATTTCATGGCAGGGACCCCACCTTGAAAAGGCTGTTAGAGGAGGAGGAGCTTCGCGCGCATCCTAGTTGGCCGCGTGAGCACAGGGCTCCCTGGACCCTCGCCGCCTTCCACAGCTATCCTGAACGAAATCCTGATTATGAAGACGGGTTATTTGAGATGAAACTCAGCTGATAAACTAGCTGCTTCGAAAATTGATTCGGACTTCGGGAACCGCCACTAAGACATCCTGAACTTTTGAGGCCCACCCCATGGCGACGCCTGGGGCTCGAGTCGTTGAGACGCCCAGGCAGTAGTTGAACAACAACGGCCTCGGGGCTCTGCTCATTGCCTTGGAGTTAACTTTCAGTTTCGCTTTCGGGTCTTTGGCCTTATCCTATCTTAAGATCGATCTGGTTGCTCGAGGTCTAGCCGAACTCTGTGAATCCACTGTGTGCCAACGGTCGCAAGTGTTTGTGTGCTGAGTTGCTGGTGCCTGCTTTTGAAGACTCCGTGGGTTTGACCGCGAAGGGCCATTTTCACCCGGTCTCACAGGCCCCTCGGGGGCACATTTCCCAACATGGCGGGCAGGCCTGACAACGAGAAGCGAAAAACCAAGACACCTCTTCGGGGGAGGAATCCTCCAAACGAATGTCATGGATTGATATACCCATCCCAAGGGGTCCCCCGGTTGTACGAATAGGACCCTGGAAGAGGCAAAGGAAGACCCGGCTGCGATGATCGATTTGACTCTACAGGATGTCATGGGCGCCATTGCTGGTATTAAGACTTCCATTGGCCAGCAATATGAGGCTCTCACCCTTAAGCTCGACACCGTGGCCATTGATGTCAATTTGATTAGAACTGACTTATCAAAGACTAATGAGAAGGTCAAATCCTTATATCTGAAGACCTCCAGCCTCACGACCGATGTGTCCGACTTACAGACGGAGGTCGGAAATCTGCGATCCTCCAATGATCTCATGGCTCGTCGACTTGAGGATTTTGAAAATAGGACCAGATGCAATAATGTACATATTATTGGGATCCCTGAAAAATCGGAAACTCCTGCTGCAGATCTCCCTATTGAGGACCTCATCCTAAATTACCTCGCCCCCAAAGGCCTAAGTAAACTCTTTGCTGCGTGCGCACCGAGTGCCGGGTGGGAAGCCGAAGCCGGGTGCCCCTCCGAGGCCGATTATCGTCAGAATTTTCAACTTTAGAGACAGAGACGCTACCCTGCAGGCATCGCGGGTGGGCGGCCCAGTGAAGTTTGAAAACACAACGGTGAGCTTCTACCTAGACTTTACCCATTTCGTTCAGAGGCAGAGGACGGGGCTTCAGGGAGTGAAGCGACGGTTGAGAGACATGGGCTTGAAATACGCCATGCTATTTCCAACCAGGCTCCGTGTCGAATACGAGGACCGGACGTTTTTCTTTGATCGTCCCGAGGGAGTGAGTGACTGGCTGGATACATTACCAATGCAGAGCGATCGAACGGAACACTCGGGTGGAGCGGAGGGTGGCGTGCCGGAGCAAGAATAACAATGACAATGTGGTTCGGAATTTCCGAACAATTAACATAACATACAGCTTGGTTTGACGTCTTTCATACTTATGTGATTGATGGTGGCATACCCGAGGGCGGTGGGGGAGTGGGGCTCTTTCCTCCTCTGGGTTTCTTTTTGTAGACTAGTTTAATGTTAGGGCGACAGGCACACTGCAAGTTGGGGTGGCTTTTGAGTCTAACGCAGGGGTGCAGGGTGGGGGGTATTGTAACGGGCCCATGTTGGGGGGTGGAAGGGGGAGTTTGGGTATGTTTTATTTTCTCTCAAGGCAATGTATTGTTTTATTTTTGGATCTGGGTACTGTGTTCGCTATGGGGTGGATTCTGCATTCATTTCCGGGATGGGGGTAGTGGGTTGAAACTACTGTGTTGGAATGTCAATGGGTTGGGGGATAGGATAAAGCGGGGAGTAGTGTTGCAACTGCTGAGACGCCTCTCCCCTGACGTTGTGTTGTTACAGGAGATGCACTTGATTGGAAACTCTTGTCACGCTATGAATCGGCGAGGATATCGTCTCGCTGCACACTCGGGGTTCACTACTGGTTCTAGGGGTGCAGGCATCCTAATTAAGAACTCTCTACCCTTGGAAATAGACAATATGATCCTTGATGACAGGGGGTGCTACGCTGCTCTCAAAGGGAGGTGGGAGGGGAGGACTGTCTCGCTGATTTTTGTCCCGCCTGGTCTACAGACCTCGATTTTTGCTGATCTTGGGCGTGTGGTACTGGGACTTCCGGATGGTATCCTGGTTATGGGCGGAGATTTCAATTCGGTTGTCTCCGGTAGTGTAGATCGCCACTCCCCAGAGACCTCACTAGGTCACAGTCTTGGTTAAGTGGGTTTTTGGAGACACTAGGTTTAGTAGATTGTTGGAGGTTGATGCATCTGGGACAGGTACAATACACCTTCCACTCTGGTGCCCATGGCAGTCTCTCTAGACTTGATTATGTTTTGATGCCGGCGGCACAGGCCTCCTCTGTCAGGGAAATTAGGCATCTGGCCCGGGGTATATCAGATCACTCCCCACTGTGGCTCCAGATCGGCACTAGCATGGGTGCCGAGGGACGAGTTGCCCCGATCAATCCCTGGTATCTTCACAACCCCAAACCTCATGCTGAGTTGATTAAGTCCTTGGATCAGTACTTTGCTGCGAACGAGGGATCTGTGTCCTCTTCTGTTTCACTGTGGGAGGCATTTAAGACAGTCATCCGAGGACAGGCATTATTGTTAATCGCTGGAGCCAAGAAAAGTAAAAATGAGGAGGTGGTCCATTTAGAGACTGAAATAACTGTACTAGAAAGGGATTTGGAACTAGATGTGACTCGTGACAAGCTTCATGCCCTTAGCCTTAAACAACTTGAGTATAGGGCCCTAGTCACGGATGCCGCTAAAGTCATGAGTAGAGAGCAGCAGGGCGGACTGTATGATGTGGGAGATAAGGCAGGGAAGCTGATTGCTTGGCTGGATAAAAAGGAGAGGGCGAGTCGTGTGGTGCCTGTGATTGAGAAACCTGATGGAGTGTGTGTGACTGACCTGACTGAGATTGTCGAGTGTTTCGCGGAACATTGTATTCCCCAGTCTCGAATAGGCCGGAGGAAGACTCCCACCTGTTGCTGCGTGACATTGCATTGCCTCACCTGTCGGATTCAGATAGGGACCTAATGTAAGCTGCAATCTCAGCTGATGAGGTGGCCCTCGCTATTCGTTCTGTGCGCTCGGGCAAGGCTATGGGCCCTAGTGGTCTTCCCATCGAACTCTACAAGTTGCGCCCTGACAAAATGGCGCCGTATCTCCGTGATATGTTTCTAGAGTCGCGAGATATCAGCTCCCTTCCTTGTGATCAGCGTCTTGCTACCATCGTTGGGATCCACAAGGAGGGGAAACCGCGGGATCGCTGTGTGTCCTACAGGCCCATTTCGCTCTTAAACGCCGAACCAAAGATTCTCGCTAAGTTGCTGGGAAACCGCTTGATAAAAGTAATTAGTGACTTGATTCACCCGGATCAGTCCGGTTTCATCCCACACCGCAATACAGCACTTAACCTGAGGCGCTTGCACGGCGTTCTTGCGAGGGCGGCGTCGCTGCGTGAGCCGGCCATTTTGGCTTCCTTGGATGCTACGGTGGCCTTTGATACGGTGGAGTGGCCCTACCTCTGGGCCGCTCTTGCGAAATTTGGTTTCGGGCCCGGTTTCATCGGCTGGGTGACACTTTTGTATGAGGAACCATTGGCGCAGGTGGTAGTGAATGGCCGAGTGTCTAAGCCTTTTGTTCTCGGGAGGGGTACACGGCAGGGCTGTCCGTTGTCCCCACTTCTTTTCGCCCCTGCCCTGGAGCCTCTGGCTGCCTGGCTCCGATGGGAGCCTTCGATGAAGGGTATTCGGTGGACTCCGGAATTCGAGGATCGTATATCGCTTTATGCAGACGACATTTTGTTGTACCTCACGTCCCCTCGTAAGTCGTTGAATGTATTGTTTGATGTGCTCACCTCGTTTGGAAGGAACTCCGGCGTTGTGATCAATTGGACAAAGACCTGTGTGTATGTGCTTTCGGGTGATACCCCCCAACTACCGCTCGGATGTCCCATCCAGGTGTCGCAGATGGGATTTAAGCACATGGGAATTTTCATAACTTTAGATCCTGTGGCTTGTTACGATCGTACTCTGCTTCCTCCTCTTCAGAGGTTAAAATCTGATGTGGCGGGTTGGCTCAGGCTACCGCTTTCACCACTTGGGTGCGCAGCTCTTTTTAAAATGATGTCCTTACCGTGATTTCTATACACGCTCCAGAATACGTTTGATGTTGTTCCGGCGAGTTATTTTCGGGAGGTGGAGAGTCTGCAGAGAAAATTTATCTGGGATGGACGCTCGCGTATTGCCCTCGCCAAGTTCACACTTCTCTAGTATGACTGAGGTATAGCACTTCCGGATATCAGGTGATATTATTGGGCCTCACAGTTGGGAGCGATTAACCATGGAATGTATGGATCAGCCTCTAACCCTGCATTCGAGATGGATAAGTACTTGTTACCGGGTGGGGACTATAACAGGGCCCTTTATTCTAAAGCAGCGGGAAGGGAACTTTCGGAACCCACCAAGATAGCGGTACAAGTGTGGCATGATGCGAATGCGGCAACGGGATGGAGGGATCGACTGAACCGCGCGACTCCGCTTTACACGTCTGAAAGACTGGGTTGCCTGTGGAAGACGAAAGGATTTGAAAAGTGGGATATGATTGGTATTAGTAGGGTGAGTGATCTGTGGGTCAAGGGTAAAGTCAAGACCTTCGAGGCACTGAAGGTAGAGTATGAGCTGAGTGATAGGAAATTCTTCCGTTATGCACAGATTACCCACGCATTGAGTTCGGTTTTTCCTGAGGGTACTGACATCCCCGAATCCTCCCCACTAGAAGATCGGGTGCTTGACGGATAAGTGCCCGACAGTACTATTTCTTTGATATATAAGAAATTGATCAATAATCGAACGGATCTGTTGGTGCGGCTCAGGGAGGTTTGGACCAGCGATGGTTTAGAGTTGGATGACGAGGAGTGGCAGTCGGCGCTATCCTCGCCTACGGAGGTCACGATTCCGGCCCGTCTCCGACTCGTTCAACTTAAAATCCTACACCAGATATATCTAACTGGCCCGCGCTTGATTCGTATGCGATATTCAGTGGACGGGTTATGTAGGCGTGGTTGCGGACTGGTTGGAACCTTCCTTCATATAATTTGGGAGTGTCCGGAGGTGGTGGTGTTCTGGAATCGTGTACATGTTATGATGGAAAGAGTCACGGGTGTGGCATTATTGCCCGAAGCCAGGCGTTGCCTGTTGAATGTATGGGAACCAAATGACTATGATGTGGCACAGACGCAATGGGCGACCATTGGGAATATGATTGCTAAGAGAGATATCGCGCAGATGCGGGGCTCCCAGCGGCCGCCCACGGTTTTGGCATGGATGGAGAATATGGACTGGTGTATGTTTAGGGAGAAGACGGTGTATGTGGCACGGGGTAGACCCAGGAAATGGAATAAAATTTGGAGCCAGTGGAACTCCTACCGTGGGAATATATGTACACCTCCATTCGTGGAGACCCCAGAGGTTTCCCTTTCTACCTGATCCGGCGTTCCAAGTCTGGTGCAGCTTTTATGATTACTGATTTTGTCCCCTCACTGCCCCCCCAGTGCAGCAATGATGTTTGTATTATACTGTACTGCGGTTACACTCCTTCTTGAACACAGATCCGAATGTATTGTCTTATTGCCTTGTATATAAGTTCTTTTTCTTTAATAAAATAAAAATTATACCAAAAAAAAGAAAAGGCTGGTAGAGATGCAGGCTGACGATTCTGTGTCTGGGGGCTGTATGCGGGGGCAGGATGCAGTGAAAAAGACAATAAAGTCTTTTTTTTTTGCTGTCGCCTGCCTCAACATCGCATCTTGTTGCATCACCTCTCCTCTTCTTACTAGGTCCCAGCAGCCCATGGGATCGACTCCCTGTCCAATCCCTGCACTACTGCAGTGTGGGAATGGATCTGAGCAGGCAGGAAAGATGCCCTGCTCAGACAAGTGAGTGTGTGGTGTTTCTCCCACCCGGCTGCTCAATGCAGATGGGTTGGAGAAAACCTAAGTGCGCATGTGTGTTTTGGTTGGCCTGAGACGGCCGGCCAAACACACATGAGCACTTAGGGAGTGGAGTTCACTAGCACTCCTCCTCCCCCTTCCGTGCCTCAGCTCCGCCCCTCCCAACACCGCTGGCTAAGAGCCAGCAAACATAAAATAAAACGATGCAAGGACATTGTTTTATTTTACATTTGCTGGCTCTGAGATAGAGGAAGAGCCGCCACTGTCCTGTAGCGGTGTGGCATTCACTGCATAGTGCATGTCATACTCTGCAGGAATGTGCTGCAGACGCTCTCACAGAGACGGTCACCTGTTATGGGTCACCTGTGAGCCTAACATAACAGCCGCTGTGAGACCGCCGCATCATTACCCTCCTTGGATTGAACTCAGAATCCGGCAGGTGGATGCACCATGGATTTGGCAGTCCTCCCTGCAGTGCAGCGGTGGCAGTGCTACAGGAAGACCTCCAGCATCTCAGCACACTAAAGAGAAACCAAGTAAAAACCATGATACATGGGATCATGATGACCGAATACCTACGCACCAATGCGGCACCACAAGTTCTCATAGTAAGAAACAAACCTTTCATATTCCAGCAAGACAAAGCATTTAAAAAAGACTGGCCACTCATATCATGGCACTCCACAAGAGACTGGATGATTCCAATTATAAAACCCGCCACACATCTCTCCCAGGAGCTTAAAACAAAGATACGACTGTAGAAGTCCACCTGAAGTCCTACCATTCCACAAGTACACTCAAGAACATTTTTGAGGTACTCAATAAGACACTTAATGACTTTGAAGCATCATTAAAGCAAAGCAATTTCCAGAAACTTAAAAAAGACACTGCTAAATTCAGCCATGAAAGGGTTTATCCATACATCAGGGAGGACTATATACCCTCGGGAAATAAACAAGGTTTTAAATCACACAACAACCATTCAGATACAGGCTCAGATAGCTCAAGCTCTAGCACAGGAACTAGGGGCTACAACAGGGTAAGGCAAGCCTATAAAATTGGGCATGGTTATAGACAGCGTGGTAACTGCGGTCCGTACCAGGGGCCGTATACTTATCCTGGACCTTTCTTGTTTGGTCCACCAACACACATACAAACACAACAGCCCCCTTTCCACTCTTGGAAATCACAACTGGGACCTTTTAGGCAGTACCCCCAAGGTCACTATGAGCCTTTTTTAGGATCAGAACAAGGAAGAGGACCCAGGTCCAATGGACCACATATCAGGACCCCACCAGAATGTCAAGCAGGAGTATGACAAACTCACACAACAACAAACCGGGCCCGAGAAATCGACTAGCTTAATAGTCCGTCTAATGCAGACCACCAAATGCCAGAGGAACGTCTTGAGAAGGATCTAGGTTTTGTGCCTACAGCCAACCCTGATAAGTTCAAACTTAGCTGCGAGGTCAATGAATTCATAAGAAAACTGAAGCAAAAAGCCTTTTCCGCAGGCAAACCAGAGGAAGGGGTACCACAAGGGGACAATGGCCTAAAAGACAAGTCATCTTTTACCCCCCGGGCCACAGTCATTCCTGTCGAGATCCACACTTTTGAAAAAGCTGTTTTGAAAGACATAGGAGAGATCAACCCTGAAACATTTAAAACATTCCATAACACAAGAGAACAAATGCAGGCAATCAGAGAGCTCTCTGACAACAAGAATGTGGTCATCAGCCGGTCAATAAGAGAGGGGCCATAGTCATCCAAACCACTGAGGCACACCGGATGGAATGCCGCCGTCTACTCAATGACACTATGAATTATGAACCCCTAAGCCAAGAACCCACTAAGTCAATAAGGATAACAATTGTGAGAATGACTGAAGAAGCCCTAGCCCATGACTGGATTTCCAGGAAGGAAAGTGATTTTCTGATCAATAAACATCAAGTGACCCTGTATTTGTACACAATTCCCAAGATACACAAGGAACTGATTAGCCCCCGTGGACACCCTATACTCTCAGGAATTAGGTCTATCCTTAAACCTCTTTCTAGGTTTGCAGAAGCGTTTTAAGACCTATAGTACAGGGCACTGACGCATACCGTAAAGACAAGAAAGATGTTTTGAGAATCCTGCAGAACATGACTTTCGACCCAGAAACAATTGCTGATAGTGCTAGACACTATAAGTCTTTACACAAGTCTTCCACACACTGAAACCCTTGACATCATAGAGGACGTCCTTTTCGAAGTGGACTGCGAGTATCAAATCCCATGTTACATAGTTATGGAGAGCTGTAAGTGGGCACGGACAGAGAACTTCTTCAAGGTTGAAGACACCATGTATCAACAGAAACATGGGACCAGCATGGAAGGCACTTTCACTCCTTGTGTAGCAGGTCTTTATGAACATCACCTTGAAAAGCACAAGATTCTTGTCACCCAAAACCCTTATTTCACCAACATCATACTTTGGAAAAGGTATATAGATGACATACCGGTCATTTATCAGGTTGAGGATAATAGAGCAAAATACTTTCTTCTCTGGTTAAATAGACAGAATTATTTCCTAAAATTCCCACACCGTGTATCAAGAACCAAACTAGTCTTCTTAGCCTTGAATATTTTTCCAGACGAAGGGGTTCTGAAAACAACTATTCATTTTCAACCAATGGCAAAAAACTGTCTACTCCCTTTCTATAGCTTCCATCTGTGACACCTCAGGGAATATCTCCCTTTTGGGAAATTCTTGAGACTAAAACAAAACTGTTCTAAATCGAGTGATTACAACATACAGGCTGCGGACCTGGTTTCCAAACTAGAAGTAAGGAAGTACCCACACAAGATTGTACACAAAGCCAAGAAACATGCTAAAAAATACCATAGGGAGTCTCTACTCGAGATTCCGTTAACCAAAGGAAAAAGAAGTCCGACCTATATGTATTACAACATGCAATTGTGCGTCTAACCACTGAGCAAGAACATAAATAAGCATTGGCGCATATTAAACAGCGGGAACACCCCCTTCCCAAAACCAATGTTCTTGCACAAAAGAGGTCGCAGTTTAAGAGACATGACCATGCACATCTAGGGATATGATATCTGGACAGGGTTTCATCACTCCTCTAAAGGGACACCATCCCTGTGGTAACTGCAGTATGTGCCATCTCACACAGATGACTAAGACAATAACTTTCAACAACAACACCACATGGGAGATGCAGCGTTTCACTAATTGTAGCTCTGAATGGGTTATATACATAATCTCTCTAAACACAACGTGGGGGATGGAGGGTAAGAGGGGAAAAAGGTTTTAAGACCAGCAAGGATGATCTCCTATGCAAATCACAAGATACACAACATATCCTCAGGCCTTAACTGAGAAACAAAAGGAAATTCCTGAATTGCCAAAGACCTTTTCTTACTCCCTAGGGGGAATCCCTTTATTAGGACAAAATCCATCACCCACTATGTCTGGCATGCTTCATCATAGGGACTCTCCTTGTGACTGGAAAACCTAGTCCCGCCACGGGCTAGAACCCCCTCTCTGAGAGGGAGGAGCTCAGGGCTGTTTTTTTGTTTCTAACTTTAGGATATACTTAATCCTCTTATGAGAAGACATGAAACCAATTTAGTAATGGTGCAGCACAAAATAAAATAACAGTGAATAGAGTGATGATTAAAACTAGCTACCAGATATGAGATGTAACTTTATTGGTTAATCCTGGGGCCAGGATTAAAACAAAGCACCAGCAGGGGTAACTCTACCTGCTAGTGTAGAGTAGTTCCTATTTTTCCTATAGGCCCTGCGCATTGGAATAACATAAACAGCAGTGTAGACGTAGACGTGCGGTCTTCCAGGTCTCTACTGACTATGCTAAACTTAATTGGGTTTGTTACCAACTAGCTCAGAGATCACTGGAAACATTCTTGACTGAATAGGGAGTGATCAGCTCCCCTGGCTCAGACAAGAAGGGATTCTGTTTTCCAACAACCGCATAAACATGACAACTTTGCTCCTTAGAATAAGAGTCAATCTCTAGAGTCGTGTGAAACAATAGACAGCTATTTCACTCAGTCAGTTGTGCAGATTACTTTCATAGGAAGCAGAGAATAGAGAGACAGGCGTTTTCAATAAAAAGGTATTATTTATTGAACAGTCTTTCTTCTCATGCAAGAGAAATGAATTGCCACAATTGCAAGACCTGTTATTATATAAAGTGCGTACAGTAAAAAGAGTATTGCGAAATAATACTGTAAAAGCATCGATATGGTTTCTTAGCCATACGATAGTTAAAATGAGTAAAATATATACATTCATATATTCATTTGGCTAAAGTCCTCAACTGGTGCTTCTAACTACGCCTACCCCGGTGTACCTGACCTAAGCCTAATACTTGGGAGGGAGTATGTAAGTAGCAGTTTAAGTTAAGTTGGTTTTGCCAAGAGTTTGCTTCAAGAATTCTCTCTAAAGGTTTAGTCAACACCGTACCTCTGGAATAGAATGTTGGAGGTCTTGTATCTCCTCTCAATCAATCAATCAATCAATCAATCAATCAATCAATCAATCAATCAATCACAGCATTTATATAGCGCACTACTCATCCGGAGGGTCTCAAGGTGCTCGGGGAGGGGGGGGTCCGCTACTGCTCGAACAGCCAGGTCTTGAGCTGCTTCCTGAAGGCGAGGTGGTCCTGGGTCAGGCGGAGGTGGGTCGGGAGGGAGTTCCAAGTCTTGGCGGCCAGGTAGGAGAAGGACCTTCCTCCTGTGGTGGCTCTTCGGATCCGGGGGACGGCGGCGAGGGCGTGGCTGGTCGATCGAAGATGGCTTGTGGGAGCGTAGAAGTTGAGGCAGCTGTTGAGGTATGCTGGTCCTTGGTTGTGCAGGGCTTTGTGTGCGTGGGTGGGTGAGGAGACGGAAGGTGATTCTCTTGTTGACCGGGAGCCAGTGCAGATCTCTCAGGTCACCCTTGTTGAAGATGTGGTGGGGGCAGGGGTCGGTCGGAGATCCGGAGTGGATGGAGTTCATCGTGCGGATGGTGTCTTCAGTGCTGATCGGGGTCCAGGCGCAGAGGGTGGTGGTGGTGGGCGGTGGTTCAGTCGCGGCGTGCGTCTGTTGAGAGCTGAAGCTGTTGTGTATGTCCGCGATCTTGTTGTGGAAGTAGGAGGCGAGGCAGTTGCAGAGGTCCTGCGAAGGGGTGATGTCGTTGTTTCCGGCGTTGGGGTTGGAGAGCTCTTTAACGATGTTGAAGAGTTCCTTGCTGTTGTGTGCGTTGTTGTCCAGTTGTTCCTTGAATGCAGTTTTCTTGGTGGCGTGGATCAGTTGGTGGTGTTTTCGGGTGGCGAGCTTGAGGGCAGTCATGTTTTTTGGTGTTGGGTCTCTGCGCCAGGATTTCTCGAGGGCTCGGCAGTTCTTCTTGGAGCTCTTGAGTTCGTCGGTGAACCATGGGGCTTTCTTGCTGCCGGGTCTGCTAGGCGGGGTCTTCAGAGGGGCGAGGTCGTCTGCGCAGTTGCTGATCCACTACGCAAGGTTGTTAGCCGCCTGGCTTGGGTTCGTTGTGCTGGTGGGAGGGTTCATGCTCAGGGAGGTCGCGAGCTGGTCGGCTGTGATCTTGTTCCAGCTTCTGCGAGCAACCTGTTGCTGGTGGTGGTGGATCGTGGTTCTTCTGAAGCTGAAGTGGACGCATCTGTGGTCCGTCCAGTGGAGTCCGGTGGCATGGCTGAAGGCGATGTCCTTGCTAGATGAGAAGACGGGGTCGAGTGTGTGTCCGGCGTAGTGGGTGGGGGTGGTCACCAGTTGTTTGAGACCGAGGTTGGCGAGGTTGTCCAGCAGGGTGGTGGTGTTGCGGTCGTTGTTGTTCTCTAGGTGGAAGTTGAGGTCCCCGAGGAGTATGTAGTCAGCGGAGGGGAGGGCGTGCGGGCTGATGAAGTCGGCGATGTCTTCGCTGAATTGTGTGCGTGGTCCCGGGGGTCTGTAGATGAGGGTGCCGCGGAGGGTGGTCTTGGGGTTGATGTGGATCTGGAACTGCAGGTGTTCGGCGGGTGCGAGGGTGTCGTCGGTGCTGGTCGTGATGCGGATGGTGTTCCTGTGGACGATGGCGATGCCTCCTCCTGTCTGGTTGATGCGGTCCCTCCGGATGATCTTGTAGCCGTCCGGGATGGCGATGGCGATGTCGGGCGATGAGGAGGCGTTCATCCAGGTTTTCGTGAGGAAGGCGACGTCTGGGTCTGTGGTGTCGAGCAGGTTCCAGAGTTCGACGGTGTGTCTGTGGACAGAGCGGGTGTTGAGCAGGATGCACTTGAGGTGGTTGCTGCTGGAGTTTGGCTTGGTCGGTGCTGGTGTGGTGCAGGTCCGAATGCAGGTGAACTTGCATGAGTGGCAGCAGAAGGGTCCGTGGGTGCGTCTCGGGGTGGCTCGGCAGCAGCCCGGGGTTCTGCCGGCGTTGAGTGCATAGAGTTCGGTGGCGTTGTAGGTCCGGCGGGTGGGCTGGTGACTGCGGGGGCCAGGGGTCCTGGCACTGGGCGCGGTCCAGGCACGGACGGGCGCAGACGGGCTAACCTTTGGCGCGCCTTCGGCGCACAATCGGCGTGCCCGCTGCGCGTCAACGCTGCGCGTGCGCACGGTCGCGGTTTATGGCGAAGTGCAGGGAGGGCGGAGCAGCTGGGAGGCGGGAGCGGGGAGGAAGGGGGCGTGTCCATACTCCCGGCGGCGGGAAGCGGGAGGCGGGGAGCGGGGCGGGTGGGGGCAGGGGACAACAGCACAGGGGGGGGACAAAGAAATTAAAATACAAAAATACAGTACAATGAGAAACGAAGCAGTACAATGTAAAAACGAAGCAGCAACAAATATACAGTACAATGTAGAAACGAGGCAGCACCAGGCAGAGATGCGGAAACAACGAGTGGCGGCGGGGGGCGTGGCCCGAAGGCGGGAAGGCTCAGCGAGGCTGAGAGCAGCGGCAGGCGGTGGCACACGCGACAGCTGGTGGCCGTGCGGCGCGGGGTGTCCTATGAATAGGTCACACTCACCTGTGCCGCACGGTCGCCATTTATGGCCAAGTGCAGGGAGGGCGGAGCAGCTGGGAGGCGGGAGCGAGGAGGAAGGGGGGATGTCCACACTCCCGGCGGCGGGAAGCGGGAGGCGGGGAGCGAGGCGGGTGGGTCTCAGGACTCGATATCCCAGTGACCCGCAAGGGTAGGCTGGAAACGCCGGGGCTGGATTTTCTTGGCAGGAGAAGAGACAGCGTCTTTCTCAGCGCGTCAAGGAGGAGGAGGAGGGGCAGCGTCCGTGGGCTTCTCGCATCTGCTGGGCTCTGCAAGGGACAGCTTTTCTGCTCCTGTATTCTCTACCACCACCGCTGTCGCGTTTGCTTAAGGCAATGCTGGTATTATTTATACCTGAAAGGTGCCTTGTTTGACGTAAGTTTTTGGACATAAGACGTCAATAAAGATGTCAATAAGAACCGGTCTTTCTTACAGTGCTCATTAGAGTTCTATTACTAATCAAAACATAGCAAGCGGGGCTTTCCCAGGTTGCTGGGGGTTTTATCTGGTGAAAGAACTCAGTGTGTAATCTAGGAATCTTAGACAGTGGCTTCTGCTGTGTCATGTACTTTAATGAGCTGCAAAGGTGAGTTTCTGAAATATGGCTGAAATATGGCTCTGATTGTTTATGCCATTATAGGGGTTTGACTTGATTATAACCGAATAGGGGCATAAGGTCACATATTGATCGGGGTCCTAGATTAGAACACGACACCCACTCCACGAATTTATGTCCATCAAATTACTAAAAACTAAAGCAATAAGATGCGTGTGTAACATTACCCACCCCAAAATACATATTTGCATTTGAAATGGCGTATTTGAAATACATGATAGTACTGTACGTTTTAAGGATAAAAATCATTCAAAACTATTGCATATATAATCAGTTGAACGATTTTGCGAATAAATTACACATGAAATGTCTCTTAGTACAGAAAAGAAGGTCGAGACTATTTCATCACATAGAAATGTATTTGCTGTAAAATGTGCTAGAGGCTGAGGTAAAGTTATTTTGTCTCTAGATTTACCTAAAAATAGAAGTTCTGTTCTTTATGAATAGTTCTACTTTAAGCAAAGTATTTGTGCCAGAAAAAAGGTCAATATTTTGAAAAAGTGTTCAATTAAAAAAAAAATTCATGGTGAACGGGGGGATAGAGTTCCAACGCATTACAGCAGTTTTTGTTGCTCAAAACTGAAGGTCGATTTCAGAGTTCATGGGAACGCTGTGTGTCGGAATGCTTTTCAAAAATCATTGTTTCTGTTCAGGGGAGAACATCATATCAGACAAGCTCTCAAAAAATTGGTCTACAAAATCAGGTGACAGTTCGACCAAGTTCGATAATGCAGTTACTTGGCAGGTGTGAGAATGATTGCTATCTTCGGTGTCTGGATCAGCAATACTCACAGATGGATGTACCTGGGTGATGTTGCTTTTATTTCTCGCTCCACTGTAACCACCTAGTCGTAGCACAGGAGTCTCAACGAATGCCGTCATCAGGATTGGTAGCCGCCGGGGACAACACAATGCATGAGCCGTTACAGGACTTAGCAAAGTATCGATATCCATTGGTACTGCTGATGGAAGTGCAAGACAGGTGTCCAACACACATTCTTCTCCGCATAGCATACATCGAAGCACAGGTAAGATGCAGGTCTGCCATATAGGTCTGAATGAAAGAAACCAGGTCATGTTCAGATCTCTCAGCCTGGCCAATCCAAGGACTCTAGTTATGCGGTCCCAGTAACGTATTGCTAGGATCGTTTCTTCCATCCTTGCCGGAGTCATGTCTGTGTTTTGGCTTGCCATATCGGAGCAGGAGGGTCAAAAATAAAATGCCTGCTACAAGTCCCAAAATCAGGGGTATGCCGCCAAAGACTGAATGGACAAAATTAGGAATAATTCCTAGGATTGCTTTGAATTGTGTTAACAGTCCAGAAAAAATGGTCATAAATAGGCCTGGGATGCCTATGGCACTTGACATATTTAGAATTTGGCTAAGCATTTCTGTGAAATTCACGGGGCAATTTGTTGATTAAAGGTCATGTATCTCCGAAGCTGTCCTTGCAACTTGGAGATCATACGTCTCTTTTGATGACGTTATGGGCACTGTTGTCTGTAAAAGCACAGACTTCATTCTGCTTAAAGTATCAATTCGTATAGAAGAGACATTCAAACGAGGCCATATCGGAGTCTCGGAGTCTCCAGGGCCGTTTGGAAACAATGCTTGCATACAGCTAGTGACCATGGAAGTTACGCTTACGAGATATGCTTTCCCTGGCAGCAAGCCACAACAGCTGTGATCCGTTGTTAGAATGTAACTCCCGTTAGAAAGTTGTCTAAAGAAAGGCTCTATCTGCATTGCAGGTGTGACATGTTGGTGGCATGAAAGGTTGTTTGAAGTTCCTTCACAGCCCCCGTGTAAATTAATACCCTGGCACAAAAGTATACCGCTTAGTGAATGTTTGCAATTTTCACCACTAAGAAATACATTTTTGTTGTTGTCACTATAGCATGTGTGTGTATATGGTAATTTTCATGCTGACTTAATGTATCCTTTACCCAATCGTTCATACTGGCCAGTCGGTATATACTCAAGGCAATTTTTAAAACAGAAAGTTGTTATCGGAATTGTGATAATCCTGTGTATTATCCTTTTAATGACAGGTCTTTCTGACATTGTCAATGGTAATCTCTCAACTTTTTCGATGCTCAGGATTGTATAGTCTGCTCCTTTCTGTGCCAAGCTGATTTGTTTATCAGTAAGGTTAAAGATGGAAAACAATGACGTTGTGTTGATTAAACGCCATGGCACATAGCCTGAACGAAGATTTTGCAGCATCCAGCCTAGCTGTACAATAGAACGCAATTGCGACTGGCCATGCTGTAACATTAGCAAGTCTTTATCTATTATATCGATGGCAGATGATACAATACTTTCTAGTGAATATATTCTGGAAGACAGAGTCATTAACCCATTGTCCACAACAGAAAGTGATTTTTCGAAATTAATACGATCAATTTCTCGTATTTTTTCAGCTGTTTCAATTTGCATTACTTTCTATGCCTCGTTGTAAACCGCATATACACTTGCCGCTATGAAACGTTTTTGACGCTGTTTGCGTGGTCCCAAAATGAAATCGTGCAAATCAGCACCATCTTTAAGTAAAGATAAGTGTTGCTTAATTTCTGCCAGTGTGGATGATTCTAGTCATTCAAGGCACAGTTTCCCTACACTGTATGTTGTTACTATCCCTGGATGTTGTCTCTGGGAGTATCTAGGGTCTGGTCATTGTTAACCCCTGTGTTTTGTTCAGGAATCTATCTTGACAGTTATTCGTGTCAGTAGGCCAGATTAACCACTTTTTCCAATCAGGATGTGTTCTGTTTAAATGTAAAATGTTTGATGAGTGTTTCTCAATATCTGTGGTTGCATTATCAGGTATTGGCTTTGGAATAGACGGTTTGTTAAGGTCTTCAATCTTAGCTAGACCAAGACAGGTTGTTTGGTGAATTGTGTCATTTAAAAACATCATTTGTTCCGGGATCATGCAGGCTCGAAATAATGCTTCTAGGCCTTGTACCTGCCAATCTTTTGTACCCCAGATGGTTTTCGTTTTAATGTTGTTTTTCCAAAAATCAAAACCAAATGCCATAATTTTTTCATAAAATGCTTCTGAATATATCAATTTAGTATTTGTCTGCATAGTTTTCAACCCTGTTTTATCTAACAGTTTATAATAAAACGTTTCTGCATCCCTTGTGTTAAACCCTGAGAAGTACTGGAATTTCTCATAGAATGTTTTAGAACTACTTTTAGGTGGAGTAGCACAATGTTCCCATTGATTATACTTAAAAAAAATTCTAGGTTGTGCAGATTTGTGTAAGTAATGGTCTCCGTAATGTGAGAAGCAGTACATCTGTTCATAATTAGACGAACCTTGTAAATAATCATGTTCTGTAAATCTTGCTGACAACACTAAATCAGACATCATATTATTTATACTTTCAAAATCCCAATCATCAGAAAATGTACTAGGTTTTTCAAAGTCACTTAATGAAACCTTGAACTGGTGAGGATATTTCAGGATTTCGACCTGGCCATATACTTCATAGTCAGTCTTGTCCCATACTACCCCGCCGGGTATTGGAATGGCTGTGACATTTACTGATGATAGTTCTCTTTTCTCGATGTGAGATGATTTGTGTGGTTTTAGAACTAAGTTGATGTTCTGCCTTGCTGTGTCCATTGAACTGTAATAAATTTTCCTAAAATTAAAACCAAGATTAGGAATAGTAGGAGTATAAGTACCCCTGATACGATCCAGTGCTCAAACAGTGGTGCATTCAGAAATGCTTCTTTGAGTTGTTGAAAGAGTTCTGTTGCTTTTTCTTTAAAAGTCTTTGTCTCTGGCGTCACTTCAGGGTCGTTTTGATCTTCAGAAAAGGTATCGAAGTTGATGAAGTAGCCAGAGGCAGTTCGGTCAATTGTAGGAATCGTTTTCTCAATTTGTCTTTCGTTAGCACATTCTGATGCCACATCGTTGTAGACTGGTGTTTCATGACGAACTGTTTCAATCTGTGTTTCAAGAGGCACGAGTTCCATGGCATTATTGCATAGTCCCTCTCTGTGCACTGCAGCCTTATCGAATGTGATTAGTCTTTCAGTTTAAACCTCTTGGATTGTTGCAAATTTGGGTATTCTGTTGTTTCTTGGGAGTCGACTTGGCCTACTGTTGATTATAGGCCACATGATTGTGGTTTTACCAGGTCGATTGATACAACTCTGTTCACCTTTTTACCAGCAAGAGGCGGTAGTACTACTGATCTTGTTCCGTTGATTGCTAAGACAGGTACTGCTTTTCTGTAAGAAGGCCCAAATTCCTTCTCCACCGCTATTTTCTCTCTGACTAGATCCCAAATCTTTGGAATCCAGACAGGTCTTGCTGGGGCTGGTGGTGCCTCTTCAGTGGTAGTTGGCTGTTGCTTTATTTTTATGTTGCTTAAGGATTTTCTTGTTTCATTCAAGTCCTGTAAAACAGCCAAACGATCTTTGATGTCAAAGTCTTTATTCTTATCTTTTACCACTGAAACCTGACTATCAAGGTCCTGAATATGCATTCTAGTTCCGAACAATAGTTCGTACGGGCTGAAACCTTTTAGAGAATTTCTTGGCAAATTATTTAGACTAAGTTGGACACTTATTAAATGTTTGACCCACCCATCACCCGAACCTAATACCTTCGCCGTTATAGATTGCTTTATGTCTCGGTTTTTTCTTTCCACTACACTGTTCCCTTCGGGGTGGAATGGACAAGAGTATCGCAACCCAACGCCCATACTGGCCATGGCCTCCTTATAGGCTCGAGAGCTGAAAGCAGGACCCTGGTCAGAAGGGAACATGGCAATTGCGTATGTGCCGATAAAGGCTCGCAGATCTTTTATAACAGTTTTGGCGTCAGCCGAGCGCTGGGGCCACATTTTCTAACTGAATTTTAGTCTTACACAATTAATAGGACGCTGGTTTGCATATAGACAGCATTACCCTGTCTACAAACAGTAACTGGGCAACACACTGGACCGGTTCATTACTGCAATCTCTGTCACATCCGGGACAGTTCTTCACATATATTTGATGTTGCACGCTCATCCCCGCCCACCAGTAAACTGATTGTAATTCAGTCAGAGATTCTTTGATCTTTTTGTGCCTTGGACCTTCACCCATGTGTGCGTCTGCTATTAATAACTTTCTCTGGTTCGTGTTTGGAATTACCCTATCCCCCACTCCAGGGATTCGAGCAAAAGGAACGGAGTTTGCATCAATTACGTATGCATAATTGAGTGGATAGTTCACGGGTAGCGCTGTACAGTCGCCTTTTAAAGACGTTTTTACTGCCAGCATGGTTTCCCCGTCTATGTATTTTTCTGAACGCTTTTTTTGTGGCTACGGAAGCCGGTTTAGTTGCTTCCGCTATGGCTGTAATAGCCAATGAATTCCCTGCAACGTGAACGCCATCACGTTGATGACTAAGAGTGTGTATCACGTGAGTCCTTTGTAGTTCTTTCTGTAAAAGAACTACCTGGTTCCAAAGCATTTTATGCTTGATTGTGGCACCTGTGTCATCTTTGAAATCAATTTGAACCCAGCTCTGCAACTTGTTATTGTAAGAGTTGACGCAAAAATGCGAATCGCACACGATTAGTGTCGGGAATTCACGTTCTGCATTTTCAAGCGCCATCTTTAAAGATCTGATTTCAGCTCTCTGAGCCGACCAGTTTCTCACTGATTCAGTTTTTGTTATTTACGGTCTGAATTTACCGCACAGCCAGCGACCTTTAACAATCGCGCAGGCTGCATCGTAGGATTTATTTTCTATGTTGTAATGCTGTACGAATCTGTCTGTGTAGATTATACAGGAGTATTGTTGTAGAGGAAGAATTTCGATTGGCAGAGGATATTCTTGTTCATAAGTTAAATCATTCAGTTTTTTCATGCGCGGGGCGAAATAGTATTTCACGTCTTCAGCGCCAAGTGAATTTTCCCACTGTATCCATTTCCGATCCAGTGACACTGTAGGCAGGTTTACTGGGCTGAATAGCGCCTCGAAGGCGGATTCCCCTGCGAGAACAGTGATCCTTTTGCCGTGTGCTAGTTCTCGTTCGTTTGCTATTGCAGTTTGCACTGCTTTCACAGTATTTTCTGTGAGACTGAATGTTTTTTCTGCTTGTGTGTACAAGTGAGATTTGTAAGCTGTTGGTACTGTTTCTCCCTCATTAGAGGTCAGGTACGTGAATCCGCATCTTCCTGGGATGACTCGGATTACAAGGTTGCGTGTATTGTCACGTGTGTCTAATTTTGTTTTTGCTAACATGTCTGTTTGCAGTGATCTCAAAATTTCTGTGTGTTTTTGAGTCCAGTTGATTGGTTTACAATCAGGTTTAATTAGTTTGTATAGAGGTTTAACCCTCTCCGCATAGTTTAATATGTATGTTCTTCCGAAATTCAGGAAGCCTAGAATCGCTTGTAAGTTCTTCAGTGTTTTTGGTGCTTGGAGTACAGCGCACTTCTCTAAGAAGTTGCCCGCTAGGCTTTTTCCCTCATTTGATAATTCGTATCCTAAAAATAATACTGTCAGATGGGCAATTCGAGATTTTTTAAAGTTGAATTTGTAACCCTCTGCAGCGAACCCCAGTATTATGGTGTTCACCCTTTTCAAGTGAGTATCCAAGTCGTCGTCTGTTAGATAGATGTCATCGACATAAGATAATGCCTCATCATCATATATTTGTAGTAACTCTTGTAGGAGAATAGGGTCTGCAGTCCTATGGTCACCCCCGATTTTTGCTTTTTGCTTCACTTGTTTACGACTTTCCCTGGCTGTGGGCCTGCCAATCAGACCCACAGCCTAGCTGTTCTCTCTCTAAATTGACAAGCATGTACCTTAGGTGCATTTACCAATTGGTACTGGACCACCTTATCAGTCCCTGTACAGTATACCTTAGGTATCCAGGGCATAGGTGTACCCAGGGCCTACCAGGGGCTGAAGCATGTATTATGCCACCCCTGGCTGGCCATCTAAACAGACACAACTGACTGCTTGACAGCTGGGGCAAGGTGGTGTAATCACCCTTTGCTTTAGATATAGTATCCCTATATCTAACCCTAAAATGGACACATATATTCCTATCAGTCACTCCTATGGCAGGCCTTATCAATCCTGAAGGCAGAGTGCTTAGAATTATGTGAGATGGTGCTCTGGCATGAGCTGAGCCCGTTTGCAGCTTGCGGAACCAAGTCCTAATAGCTGTTCCATGATAACGCTATACCATATACTCTTAAGTGCATTATGAACCTCGAGGTCAAATGCTAACTTTGGTATAGCATTATCAAAACATGTCGAGTAAGGTGTCATACGAATTGGAATACTACCCCCTCACCAATTCTGGCGACGGGGGTAGCATTCCACCCTTCTAGAGGGACACGACATGTATGTAACAGTGAACCCCGGTTAAAGTTAACTCGAGCCTCAGCATCACAAAATGGATGCTGCCACCACAGACACAAGTCTGACCTCCTGCTGATGGGAGTCCTTCCAGCGAGGGAGGCTCGGACAAAGGGTTTCCTGCCTTGGGAGGTGCTAGCACCACCCCAGACAGGATTTTGTGTATTAGGTAGGACAGGGCTGAAAGGAATGAGACATGCCTGGGGCACACAAGGTGTCCCTGTGCATATGCCGGTCTAAACCAGTTCCTGGGGCACTCCAGCCCCAGAGCTGACACAAGACCAGACAAAGAAAAGGGGGTGTAACCACCCCCCTTCCTGGTCCCACCCAGAGGAGGGACCTAGTTGTAGTGCAGCCCCCTTTAGCTGAATAAAGGTAGGAGCTGGTCCCATTCCAAATTAGATTATCCTGATCAACTTCACAAGAAGAAACTCTGGACCTCGACGTTCTGCTCCACAGAAGACAGAAGGAATCTCCCTTGTGGGCAAGGAGTTTCCACCCTGCATCTGCAGGCACCATCAGCGTACCGCGACTTCCCTTTGTCGTCTTCCTGCAAAGGATCCAGACTTCAGAGCCCAACGAGACCCGGATTCCCAGACCTCTCCGACCTCTACTTACAACTCCAGCACAGCTGAGACCCGTGGGTGCGACGAGACACGTGGGACTGGCCATCTTGAAAGAAGCAGCACTTCGCTCCAGCACGCCTCCTGAGGTATCCTCATCCAAGTGCTCTGGGGACTGAGAAGCCCGACCCCGAACAGCTCCTGCACCGAAGATCAGCCCTCCAGCATCCACGAGATCTGCGTGGGGCCCTTCTGCTTGCCTGCTGCTCGACGCGTAGTCTGGTCACTTGCCGCCTGGCTTGTGGCCTCCTAGACGACGAACACTGACAACTTTGCTGCTGGTCTGGTTGCTCCAGACTGGCCCTTGCTCCCTTCCAAAAGAGGAGCACCCCGGACCCTCCTGGTCCACTCCAGACGCCGTTTCCACTCACCGCGTGGGTTGCCTTTGCCAAGGCCTGTTGAACCCGAATCCAGAGACGACACCGCCGACAGCGAAAGCCTGCGTGGGACAGCTCGTGCCTCCATCCTGGTTGTCGAAGACACCGCCTGGTCCACGTGGCTGCTGAGACAAGCGTCCACCTTCACCTGATTGCGACAACGGCATCTGGTTCCACTCCTGGTTCCACTCCAGTCACTGGCTAGTGACTTTGAACATTGTCCCCTCTGCTTTCAGGTTCCTCTCTTCACCAATCCACCCTTGGATTGCACCGAACATCTCCCTCCTGGTCGCCTGCAGCATCTTTCTTCAAGGCTCCATAGACTTCGACGCGGAAACCTGACACGACTTTGCACCTATGCACCCACAGCCTGTGTGTGAGGTAACACGAGCATTTCGGTGCTCAGGGGTAGCTTGACTCTCCTAGTGTCCAGTTCCATTGTCGTCTTTGTCCTGTCTAATCAGGAACGTCCGTACTCACCTTTTCTTTAAACTGTACTGTCCATAGACGTTTGTACGCATCTCGCATGTGAGTTCACACTCGCTCCGTGGGCCTCCTATTACTTACCTCAAGTTAGTATAGTGTGGACCCAGCGATCCTACAACCTCTGGACAGCTCCATTCCTTTACTTGACTTTCACATTCCACTTACTTAGCATATGGTTTGTCGTGCCCCTAGGGCACCATTGTAAATCGTGCAACTTAAACGTATTTTTCCTAACAGTTTGTTATGTGCTTAGCCCTCTGACCTCATAAAGAGTTCAGAGGTATATGTTAGTTAATAAATAACTGTTTATTTTCATAACAACCTGTGTGGTGTCCTTTTCATTTGGTATTCAAAGGTTATATGTGGTAAAACAGCTGGCTTCACATGCCATAAAGAGTTTAGCCTAAAGACTGCTTTTGTCCACGCTACTAGGATAGCTGGTCTATAAGGTTGAATTACAACCAATCACCATAAGGGTTGTTTGGACTGATACAAGGTGATCTCTAGAACTAGTGAGCATCATATATCAGGCCAACTTCTCACAACTCTGTTACTCTGGTTGAGAATAGTCCTGGGCTGTTCTTGAATCCCTATGGAAGCCTACAGTGACCCCATTACTGAGAAAGCAGTCAAGTACCTGCTTTCTGGTGCAATATTTTGACAAAATAACCCATTAGATATGACTAATGTTGTTTTATATTTTTTGCGAATTATGTTATTCATTAATGCAGCACTATGCAAATTTTGTACTGCAAATGTTTTGCAACATGAGTTAAGGGGTCTGTAGTCCAAAACTAGACAATATGAGTCATCTGGTTTGGAGCAAGGAAACAAAGGGTTGTTCATTTGAGAGGTGCATGTTTCAATCACGCCCTGGTATTCAAGTTGATCTAAAATCTCCCTGACCTGTTTTTTAGCTTCTTGCTTAATTGGATACTGCCTTTGTGCAATCGGTTGACTTTTTAACTGGATTTTGTGAAGAGGAGAGTCCTCATCCCATCCTACATGATTTTCATATAATGCCGGTGCCTGGGGTACTGCCCATTTCCTCGCATATATATATTTAGTGTGAATTGGAATGTGATTCGAGAAGGCAGGCATAATCATTTCTTCGCCACGAGGGCACTCCCTGACAAACTCTGTGGGCCAATCTTTTTCAGCTAACAGGATTTCATAGCCTTTTGAGAGGTTATCCCAAAATAGACCCCTTATTTTCCTAGTCTTATCACCCTCTATACGCAGTGTTATTTCGTATATCTTATGAGGTTCGCTCACTCTGGTGTCGGCAGTTTCTACTTGAATGTATTCATTCGTGTCCACTGTCTCCAGATAACTCATCAGGATCTTGCGAGCTATGGTGATTTCTGCTGCACTGTCTAGCATTGTCTGTGCCCACTCCCCGTTTTTCAACTGTGTCCTCAGTATTCTCGGCATGTTCGATTATTCTAATACTGGCTACCTTCTTTCTTGGAAATTGTGATTTTTTACTTTGAGCAGGTTCCCTGTCTTTGGACTTGGTGTGCTCTCCTGGGTCTGACCGTCCTCTTCTTTCCGATTTCTGCGAAAAAGATCGAGAGGGACGTATATCAATACTTTGATATCTATCAGGCTTCTTCAAGTTATCCCTATTTCTAAGGTTATATCTTTTCTCAGAGGGCTCCCTCTGGGGAGACTGGTGTTCTCGAGTCGGAGTTCTATCCCTCCGTCGAGGAGACCTTCCTCGGGACTGGAAAACTTTTTCCTTGGGAGTGGATTGTTTATTTCCATCCCAGCTCTTTTTAGGAGTGTTTAAATTATTTTTAATAAATAATTTTTCAGGATTTTCGAGTAGTTGGGGTTTTACTGGTTTCCCACCCAAGCTGTCTCTGCCAAATTCTTCATAACATTTTTCTATAATTCTGGCAAGCTCAATTGGTTGATCTGTTATATCTGTTTGCTTCAATTTCTGGTGGATCACCAGAGATGCTGCTTCTCCTTTTATATTGGCTAGTAATATAGCCGAGACCTGCTTGAAGTCTTTCAGTAATTTCATACCAAGAGTTAAAGCAGGTTCTGGACCGTATTCATTCTGAATATGTTTTAGCACATCTGGTATTACCGCCATTGACGGAACACCATGTGTTGTTGTGTAAATGGAAGCAAAGACTGTACCCCAAGTGTCACAGTCCTCCACATGTGGTGCGACCCCCATTGGAAGGCAGATGCTCAGAATTCTGTTTCTCAATAGGGGTAGTATTCGGAAATACTGCCTCTATTTGAGTAACTTTCTGCGCTAACCAGAAAGGAATTTGTTCCCGTTTTATGGGTGTTTTACCAAGACATGATTGTATGTTCTGTGGTGTAATTTTATTTGTGTTCCCCTGATGAGGGGTCAGCTGTGGAACATTAACAGCTGTTTGGACTGTTGCAGTCCACATTACATATTGTACTAATTGTCTATGTATTTTAATTAATGTTTTTAGCTGTGCTAAGAGTTCTTCTTTTGACATTTTATCAATGTCCGGATGTGGTGTGTAGCTGGCTAGAACCGGCCACGTTGCTCCTGGTCTACCTAGTGGACCGAGCCTGGTAATGTGATCATTGTGTTTTAGGGTGCCTTTAAACCAGAGCAGATGCTCTTGGTATTTTAATGGAATTTCAATCTCCTCGAAAGGCGCGTACTCTTCCGGAGGTTCCTCTATTTTGTAATAGTGGAACTCGTGTGTTGCAGCATTTGCCGCTGGAAATTTTATCCAAGAATAGAATACCTCTGTCTGCCGATATTCGTGTGCCTCTATCACGAAGACGACTGTGCCACCTTGTGTGGTCAGTCCATTGTCTATAAGTTTTAACGTTATAGATCTTCTTAAATGTACCGGAATGATTATTGCATTCGGTTCACTGTGTAGGATACTTGCGTCGTCCATCATTAGTTGTATTGCTAATATGGTAGCATCCCATTCCTCATCACTTTCTAGCATTTACTGCGAGAAAAGTTTTCTTGTTGCAGATCAGGTTTCAAGGAAACAAAGATTAGGTGCACAATATTTTGGAACACTGTATCCTTCAACGTTGAATAAACCAGAAGCTTTACATAGGAATCTCTTCCTACTAAGTTTGTGCGGATTTTAACCTTTCACCCACTCCAGACGTCTATTGGAGTATTTATGGGAGAAAGGGTCTGTGTGAAAAAGCACGACTGAGTTACTCTAACGTCTTGCGTTAGTTTTATCGCCTTACCAAACGTTGGGTGCCATGTAGTGTAATTCCTATTTTCCCTATAGGCCCTGCGCATTGGAATAACATAAACAGCAGTGTAGACGTAGAAGTGCGGTCTTCCAGGTCTCTACTGACTATGCTAAACTTAATTGGGTTTGTTACCAACTAGCTCAGAGGTCACTGGAAACTTTCTTGACTGAATAGGGAGTGATCAGCTCCCCAGGCTCAGACAAGAAGGGATTCAGTTTTCCAACAACCGCATAAACATGACAACTTTGCTCCTTAGAATAAGAGTCAATCTCTAGAGTTGTGTGAAACAATAGACAGCTATTTCAGTCAGTTGTGCAGATTACTTTCACAGGAAGCAGAGAATAGAGAGACGAGCGTTTTCAATAAAAAGGTATTATTTATTGAACAGTCTTTCTTCTCATGCAAGAGAAATGAATTGCCACAATTGCAAGACTTGTTATTATATAAAGTGCGTACAGTAAAAAGAGTATTACGAAATAATACTGTAAAAGCATCGATATGGTTTCTTAGCCATACGATAGTTAAAATGAGTAAAATATATACATTCATATATACATTTGGCTAAAGTCCTCAACTGGTGCTTCTAACTACGCCTACCCCGGTGTACCTGACCTAAGCCTAATACTTGGGAGGGAGTATGTAAGTAGCAGTTTAAGTTAAGTTGGTTTTGCTAAGAGTTTGCTTCAAGAATTCTCTCTAAGGGTTTAGTCAACACCGTACCTCTGGAATAGAATGTTGGAGGTCTTGTATCTCCTCTCAGGACTCGATATCCCAGTCACCCGCAAGGGTAGGCTGGAAACGCCGGGGCTGGATTTTCTCGGCAGGAGAAAAGACAGCGTCTTTCTCAGCGCGTCAAGGAGGAGGAGGAGGGGCAGCATCCGTGGGCTTCTCGCATCTGCTGGGCTCTGCAAGATACAGCTGTTCTGCTCCTGTATTCTCTACCACCACCGCTGTCGCGTTTGCTTAAGGCAATGCTGGTATTATTTATACCTGAAAGGTGCCTTGTTTGACGTAAGTTTTTGGACATAAGACGTCAATAAAGATGTCAATAAGAACCGGTCGTTCTTACAGTGCTCATTAGAGTTCTATTACTAATCAAAACATAGCAAGGGGGGCTTTCCCAGGTTGCTGGGGGTTTTATCTGGTGAAAGAACTCAGTGTGTAATCTAGGAATCTTAGATAGTGGCTTCTGCTGTGTCATGTACTTTAATGAGCTGCAGAGGCGAGTTTCTGAAATATGGCTGAAATATGGCTCTGATCGTTTATGCCATTATAGGAGTTTGACTTGATTATAACCGAATAGGGGCATAAGGTCACATATTGATCGGGTCCTAGATTAGAACACGACACTAGAAGGTGACGAAAAGGTCTACATTTATCAGCCTGAAGACCCTAATAGGTGTCACGGCTTTCGCCAGGACCTGTAATTGCTGCTGCAGGGGCAGTTAAGGGCTTCTGCCACACCTTCATAATTTGCTCAGTCAAAGTCTTGTTAAAAGGCAACGAGGGCTCATCCACAGAAGATGGAGAATGCAACCCTTCAGTCAATAAATGTGACTTGACTTCAGCTGTGTCCAACAGATCAGCCGCCTTCTTGATTGCATAATTATAAGGAGTAAAATCCTTTGAAGGGAAAGCTTTCGAGGAAGAAATTTCCCACTCCGGGGAAGTGTCCAAGCCACTGGTCTCCTGAAGGCCCTCAAAGTCATCCACTGTGTCGATGATTTCCCCTTTTCAGCCTGATCCTGCTGCTACTCTTCTTCCTCCAGCCACCTTTGGGCCTCCCTTCTGGAGCACATCCTCGGTTTCGGCGGAGCCAGACACGGTGCCGGTGACGTCAGCGCCAGCTTCGAAGGAGGCCCTTCAGAAAGAGCCAACTTCGCCAAACGAATCCGGGAAGGCACCGGCCCAACTACAGACAGTGCCGGGAACTGCCATGAGGGAGCTGCAACATGAAGGGCACGAAGGGTGCCCGGGCATTTTGCTGGGGAACACCCAAATTAAATGCAAGCGGATCCATGGGGCCCGAAGGCACGCCGGTAGGATAAGCTGATTTGGCAAAACGCTAAACAGAGTATTCAGGAAATGCAAGGGATCTGCTCCTGGACCCGGAAAGAGTGGATACGGATTTGGAACTCCTGGGTCTGGATCCGACTGAGGTCGAGTTGCAGGCTGAGGCAGCGACGCCAGCATGGGAGACGCCACAGGAGCCAGAGAAGACTCTCTTAGAGACGGAGAATCCCTGGGCGCAGGAGAACGACTCGAGCCGAAGATGCCTATTGAGAAGGAGAGGGTGACGGCGAGATGACATTGTTAGTGCCACTGAACTGGAGAAGCCAACCTCGAAGCCTTGCCCTTTGATGACCGAAGGACGAGACCCATGTAGGCGATTCTTTTTATGCTTCTTTGATTTTGGGGTATGCAAAGTCCACAAACTCGACTTGGATCTCTTGCGACCTCACTTCTTTTCTTTTGCCCATGCCATGAAGAGCTTCACCTCACACTCCTTCAGCGCCTTCGGATTCATCTTCCGACAAGATGAACCCCTTCAACGTCATGACCCGACGAAAAACCCCACAGACAATTGTTGTGGGGTTCCATGATGGACATTTGGCCCCCACACTCTCTGCAAGGCTTGAATACAGACCTCTTCATTGTAGCCATTGCACTGCTAGACTAAGGGAAACAGCAGAAACAAAGTAGACACAAAGAAAATGGAGAGTCCAAGAAAAAACTGTTGTGCATCGACGGCGCAGAAAAAAGGAAACTGACTTTCTGCCCGCAGACGAGGTCTTCTTATGGCTCCGGTGATGTCATAAGGGTCACAAGTGGAGCCGTATCATTATGATGTCCTTGTTGAGATAGACAGATAGAGTGAGGGCAATAGATAGAGTAATTATGTGGCGTGTAATTATGTGGCACTGAGTGGTATTTGGAGTGTATGTTACATTGAGTGCAGTGTAATTATGTGGCACTGAGTGGTATTTGGAGTGTATGTTGCATTGAGTGCAGTGTAATAATGTGGCGTGTAACTATGTGGAACTGAGTGGTATTTGGATTGTATGTTGCATTGAGTAGAGTGTAATTATGTTGTGTGGAATTATTTGGCACTGAGTGGTATTATGAGGAGTGTATGTTGTAATTAGTAGAGTTTAATTGTGTGGCTTGTAATTATGTGGGACTGAGTGGTATTTTGTGGAGTGTGTTGCATTCAGTGAAGTGTAATTATGTGGTGCGTAATTATGTGGCACTGAGTGGTATTTGGAGTGTATGTTGCATTGAGTGCAGTGTAATTATGTGGCGTGTAATTATGTGGCACTGAGTGGTATTTGGAGTGTATGTTGCATTGAGTGCAGTGTAATAATGTGGAGTGTAACTATGTGGAACTGAGTGGTATTTGGAGTGTATGTTGCATTGAGTAGAGTGTAATTATGTTGCGTGTAATTATGTGGCACTGAGTGGTATTATGAGGAGTGTATGTTGTATTCAGTAGAGTTTAATTGTGTGGCTTGTAATTATGTAGTACTGAGTGGTATTGTGTGGAGTGTGTTGCATTCAGTCGAGTGTAATTATGTGGTGTGTAATTATGTGGCACTGAGTGGTATTTGGAGTGTATGTTGCATTGAGTGCAGTGTAATTATGTGGCATATAACTATGTGGCACTGAGTGGTATTTGGAGTGTATGTTGCATTGAGTGCAGTGTAACTATGTGGCACTGAGTTGTATTTGGATTGTATGTTGCATTGAGTGCAGTGTAATTATGTGGCATGTAACTATGTGGCGTGTAATTATGTAGCACAGAGTGGTATTTGGAGTGCATGTTGCATTGAGTGCACTGTAATTATGTGGCATTGAGTGGTATTTTGGAGTGTATGTTGCGTTGAGTGCAGTATAATTATGTAGCATATAATTATGTGGCACTGAGTGGTATTGTGTGGTGTGTATGTTGCATTGAGTGCAGTGTCATTATGTGGCGTGTAACTATGTGGCACTGAGTGGTATTTGGAGTGTATGTTGCATTGAGTAGAGTGTAATTATTTTGCATGTAATTATGTGGCACTGAGTTGTATTATGAGGAGTGTATGTTGCATTCAGTAGAGTGTAATTATGTGGCTTGTAATTAAGTGGCACTGAGTGGTATTGTGTGGAGTGTGTTGCATTCAGTAGAGTGTAATTATGTGGTGTGTAATTATGTGGCACTCAGTGGTATTTGGAGAGTATGTTGCATTGAGTGCAGTGTAATTATGTAGCATATCATTATGTGGCACTGAGTGGTATTGTGTGGAGTGCTTGAGGTATTCAGTAGAGTGTAATTGTGTGGAGTATAATTATGTGGCACTGAGTGGTATTGTTTGGAGTGTATGTTGCATTGAGTGTAGTGTAATTATGTAACATAATTATGTGGCACTGAGTGGTATTGTGTGTAGTGTGTCTTGCATTCAGTAGAGTGCAATTATGTGGCACTGAGTGGTATTAGGAGTGTATGTTGCATTCAATGCAGTGTAATTATGTGGCATGTAATTATGTGGCACTGAGTGGTATTGTGTGGAGTGTGTTGCATTCAGTAGAGTGTAATTATGTGGTGTGTAATTATGCGGCACTGAGTGGTATTTGGAGAGTATGTTGCATTGAGTGCAGTGTAATTATGTAGCATATAATTATGTGGCACTGAGTGGTATTGTGTTTTGCTATGCTATGCTTTGTTATGCTATGCTATGTTTTGTTATGCTATGCAAAGTTTTGCTGTGTTTTATTATGCTATGCTTTGTTTTGCTATGCTGTGTTTTGTTAGGCTATGTTTTGTTATGCTATGCTATGTTTTGTTATGCTATGCTAAGCTTTGTTTTGTTATGCTAAGCTGTGTTTTGTTAAGCTATGCTATGTTTTGTTGTGTTTTGCTATGTTTTGTTATGCTATGTGTTGTTGTGTTTTGTTATGCTATGTGTTGTTATGTTATGTTATGTTATGCTATGGTTTGTCTTGTTATCCTTTGCTTTTTTTTGTAAGGCTATGCTATGTTTAGTTTTGCTATCCTATGCTTTGTTTTGTTATGCTATGCTATGTTTTGTTATGCTATGTTTTGTTGTGTTTGCTATGCTATGCTTTGTTATGCTATGCTATGTTTTGTTATGCTGTGCAATGTTTTGTTGTGTTTTATTATGCTATGCTTTGTTTTGCTATGCTATGTTTTTTATGCTACGTTTTGTTATGCTATGCTATGTTATGCTATTTTTTGTTATGTTATGCTAAGCTTTGTTTTGTTATGCTATGCTATGTTGTGTTTTGTTATGCTATGTTTTGTTGTGTTTTGTTATGCTAAGTTATTTTATGTTTTGATATGATTTGTTATGCTATGTTTTGTTATGTATGCTGTGTTTTGTTATACTATGCTTTGTGTTTTGCTATGTTTTGTTATGCAATGCTTTGTTTTGTTATGCTATGTTTTATCTTATGATATGTTTTGTTGTGTATTGTTATGCTATGTTTTATTTTGCTATGCTTTGTTATGTATTGTTATGCTATGTTTTGTTGTGTTTTGTTATGCTATGCTATGATTTGTTGTTTACGCTATGCTATTTCTTGTTTTGTTATGCTAGGTTTGGTTTTGCTATCCTATGCTTTGTTTTGTTATGCTATGCTATGTTTTGCTATGCTATGCTAGGTTTTGTTATGCTATGCTGGTGAGGGTGTGTGAGGGTGAGTGAGGGTGTGTGAGGGTGAGGGTGTGTGAGGGTGAGAGGGTCGTGAGGGTGAGTGAGGGTGGGTGAGGGTGTGAGGGTGAGTGTGTTAGGGTGAGGGGGTGTGAGGGTGAGGGGTGTGAGGGTGAGGGGGTGTGAGGGTGTGTGAGGGTGAGTGGGTGTGTGAGGGTGAGTGAGGGTGAGGGGGTGAGGGTGAGGGGGTGTGAGGGTGTGAGGGTGACTGAGGGTGAGGGTGTGAGGTAAGGGTGTGTGAGGGTGAGGGGGGTGTGAGGGTGAGGGTGAGAGGGTTGTGAGGGGGGTGAGGGTGTGAGGGTGAGTGAGGGTGTGTGAGGATGAGGGGGTGAGGGTGAGTGAGGGGGTGAGGGTGAGTGTGGGTGTGAGGGTGAGGGGGTGTGAGGGTGAGGGGGTGTGAGAGTGAGGGGGTATGAGGGTGGGTGAGGGTGTGAGGGTGGGTGAGGGTGTGTGAGGTTGAGAGGATGTGAGGGTATGAGATGGTGAGGAGGTGTGAGGGTGGGTGAGGGTGAGGATGAGTGGGTGTGTGAGGGGGTGTGAGGGTCTGGGTGAGTGAGGGGGCTTGAGGGTGAGGGTGTGTGAGGGGGTGTGAGGGTGAGAGGGTGTGAGGGTGTGTGAGGGGGTGAGGGTGAGGGGTGTGAGGGTGAGGGGGTGTGAGGGTGAGGATGAGTGGGTTTGTGAGGGTGAAGGTGAGTGAGGGGGTTTGAGGGTGAGGGTGTGTGAGGGTGAGGGTGTGTGAGGGGGTGTGAGGGGGTGAGGGTGAAGGGGTGAGGTTTAGGGGGTGTGAGGGTGAGGGTGTGAGGGTGACTGAGGGTGTGTGAGGGTGAGGGGGTGAGGGTAAGGGTGTGTGAGGGTGAGTGGGTGTGTGAGGGGGTGTGAAGGTGTGTGAGGGTGGGTGAGGGGGGTGAGGGTGACTGAGGGGGTGTGAGGGTGAGTGAGGGTGTTTGAGGGTGAGTGAGGGGGTGTGAGGGTGATGGTGTGAGGGTGACAGGGTGAGGGTAAGGGTGTGTGAGGGTGAGGGGGTGTGAGGGTGAGTGAGGGTGAGAGGGTTGTGAGGAGGGTGAGGGTGTGAGGGTGTGTGAGGATGAAGGGGTGAGGGGGTGAGGGTGAGGGGGGTGCGAGGGTGAGGGGGTGTGAGGGTGGGTGAGGGTGTGAGGGTGGGTGAGGGTGTGAGGGTGAGTGGATGTGAGGGTGTGTGATGGTGAGGAGGGGTGACCAGAGACAGACAGAGGCCACTGGAGACAGTCAGAGAGCAGCCTAGACAAGGGTGTAGTGTACTTCCTATTTTCCCAATAGGCCCTGCGCATTGGAATAACATAAACAGTAGTATTGACGTAGAAGTGCGGATCTTCCAGGCCTCCACTGACTATGCTAGACTTAATTGGGTTTGTTACCAACTAGCTCAGAGGTCACTGGAAACTTTCTTGACTGAATAGGAAGTGATCAGCTTCTCTGGCACAGCCAAGAAGGGATTCAGTTTTCCAACAACCGTGCAACATGACAACTTTGCTCCTCAGATCAGAGTCAGTCTCTAGGGTCGTGCGAAACAATAGACAGTTATTTTACTCAGTCAGTGGTTGTGCAGTTTACTTTCACAATATGTAGAGAATAGAGAGACGGGCGTTTTCAATAAAAGGTAACATTTATTGAACAGTCTTTCTTCTCGTACAAGAGAAATGAATTGCCACAATTGCAAGACTTGTTATTATAAAAAGTACGTACAGTAAGATGAGTATTGCGAAATAATACTGTAAAAGCATTGATATGGTTTCTTAGCCATACAATGGTTTAAAATGAATAACACATATATATATTCATATATACATTAGGCTAAAGTACTCAACTGGTGCTTCTAACTACGCCTACCCCAGTGTACCTGACCTAAGCCTAATACTTGGGAGGGGAGTAAGTAAGTAGCTTTAAGTTAAGTTGGTTTTGCCAAGGTTTGCTTCAAGAATTCTCTCTAAGGGTTTAGTCAACACCATACCTCTGGAATAGAATGATGGAGATCTGGTATCTCCTTCAGGGGGTCGATATCCCAGTCACTCGCAAGGGTAGACTAGAAACGCCGGAGCTGGATTTCACTGCAGGAGAAAAGACACCATCTCTCTCAGCGGGTTGAGGAAGAGGAGGAGGGGCAGCGTCCGTGGGCAGTTTGCATCTGCTGGGCTCTTGCAGGGGACTGCTGTTCAGCTCCTAGGTTCACCACACCATTGTTCGCTAGTTAGCAGCGATAGCAGTAACGATAGCAGCTATGGTATCATCAGCATAACAGTAACTTCAGCAGCAGCGAGACAGCAGCAACATCAGCGTTTGCTTAAGGCAACGTTGGTAATATTTATACCTGAAAGGTGCCTTGTTTGACGTAAGTTTTTGGACATAAGACGTCAATAAAGATGTCACTAGGAAGTGATCGTCTATCAGTGCTCATTAGAGTTCTATTACTAATCAAATCATAGCAAGCGGGGATTTCCAGGTTGCTGAGTTTTTATCTTGTTGAAGAACTCGGAGTGTTAATCTAGGAATCTTAGATAGTAACTTCTGCTATGTCATTGCACTAATTGGTTGCAAAGGAAGTGGCAGAGAAAGCGATTCTGAAATCTGGCTCTGTTCGTGTGAGGCCAGAGACGAGTTTCTGAATATTGCACTTGAACGGTTATGCCAATATAGGGAATAAATGGATTTATAGCCGAATAGGGGCATAAGGTCACAGTATCGATCAGGGTCCTAGATTAGAATGCTACAAGGGAGAGAGACCGGAGAGAGGGAAGAGAGAGCGGAGAGTGAGAGGGAAGAGAGAGTGGAGAGTGAGAGGGGAGAGAGAGTGGAGAGTGAGAGGGGAGAGAGAGCGGAGAGTGAGAGGGGAGAGAGAGGGGAGGAGATGTCGTAATTGGCCCGGCCGCATTAGCGATTAGCTGAACCTACACGTTGTCCTCCTTAACTTGGCTATATATGAAAACGCCATTTTGAATGTTGCAGCGGCCATCTTAGATCATGAGCGGCCTCGTGGCCGGCGTGCCCTTTAGTCCGTTGTCCGTTCCACTGGCCACTCCAATCTGCCCAGCAACGAGCTATTTTTGAGTATTGGTCAAGCCACAAATGCGCAGTTCCAGCTGACCCGTAAACCTTCAGGAATGTGCACCAAACTGACCAGCGGAGTTGTGCCCCCTCCAATGAGCTGGCAGTATTCCAAAACATGACCATATATGTCTTTAAAATGTGTCTTAACTTGTGCCGCCTATCTTTTATTGCCCCAAAATTGTATATAACCGGGGTCACACCGGTGTTCGGTGTGATACCTCTTGCATTACCGAAGGGTGCTGTTTGAGTGTACCACCACCCCATGGGGTCTTAATAAACTTGTTCTTTGACTTTTAAAGTTTCCGTGCCAACAGTTCTTGATTGTAAGTGGGTTATCTTCGGAACATGTAGGCCTTGGGAACCCTGATTACTTCAAATTGGCGACCACGAAGGGACTCATCGGCGACTCGGATGCCCGAAGGAGAGGTCATGACGAAGGCTTGGAAACTCGCCATGGACGCGCGCTGCCACGAGTGACCCGAGTCTTGGCTGCCACGGTGTTTTTTCCTTTCCTTCCGATCTGACCTTCCAGGTGGCGCCGGTCTCCGACTGAGTTTTCGAGTGTCTGCATCGCTGAGAAAGTGCCGTTTGGCTGATTTGGCTTACAAGACCTTGGCAGTTGGAATCTGGACATTTGAGACTTTGGGTAAGCTTTGTGTTCAGTAAGGTAGTCTCCGGACGCTTACTGAAGTTCTATGATTTGTGTTTGGTAAGGTAGTCTTCGGACGCTTACTGAAATTCTGTGATTTGTGATCGGTAAGGTAGTCCTCGGACGCTTGCCGAAGTCCTACGTTTTGATCTGAGTTAGCTAACATTGTGAATTTGCGATCTTTGAACTTATATGTGTAGTGCACTTCACATAGGCAGGCATGTAGAGATGTTTCTCTAACTTTGTTTTTTTTTCCCTTTGAGCGGCACATTTGTGTGAAGTACTGTAAGTGCCTTTTTATAAGGTGTCACGCTTTCGTGATACTTTTTGAACATGCCTGTTTTCAGCACACTTCGAGGGATGTGCTGTCTTGGAGAGGGTACCTCAATTAGGTTAGCGGAAGCACAGCCGGCTCCCCCAGAGGGAACACCAAATCGTGAGATGTATATCAAGCATGGCCTTCCCCCTATTATGTACAGCAAATTATGGCATAAGTATACAAAGGCCGATCCTGAATTGCAATGGCCTCTACATGGGTCGTTCGATTTACGTAAAGTACAGTTTGTAGAGCAATGTTTGTTTCAACTCAGGTCTAGACAAAATATGTTTGATTGCGTGCGAATGTGGGAGAAAGCGGTGCGCGAGCGAATGAAGCGTGAGGTTGCCTTGGCGGACAAAGAGCAGCGCAAGGCTGCTCGGCATAAGGCTTTACAGCTTGAGGAAAAGGAGGCTCAGGAGAAGAAAGAAAGGGAGAAACGGGAACGTAAATTGCAGACGACTGGTCAATTTCCTATCCGCCGACCACTTTATCCTGTCCTTAATAATGAAATTGATGATTTTTCTTTGTTAGATCGGTCACCACCTCCATATGTTTCGCCGACGGCTCCAGCTGGGGATTCAGAGGATGATGGACAGGATAAGTCGGATCACAAGGGTATATCTGCTCTCAGGTTTACTGCGGCAAGGTCCGCTCATTTGCGGAGTTGGGCTCGTAAAGTAACTAAGAATTGTGTTTCTCAGGAGCAGTTGTTAGAAGAAAAGAAAGCGTGGTCGGATCTTGAATTAATGTATTTTCTGTCTAGTTTGGCGGATGAAGTTGTAGGCGCGTATCGGGAACTTTCAGACACGTTAGAATCTAAATCGTTGTCAGTATATCGTGAGAATTTGGCTAAAGGTGATTTTGATCTTTCAGATGCTGACGACCTATTCAAGCAATTGATCGCGCTACGGGATGAGACAGCCGGATTACGGGAGGAGAGGAAAAAGAGGCAAAAGGAGTCTGGTTCGGGCAATAATGGGCAGACTAAGGAGTGCTCTCTCCGTGGTTCAGATAAGAGTTTTGCATTGCATGTTATGCCTATGCGTGAAGCCGCGCCTTTGTATGTTCCACCTAAAGGGGAAGGTACGGATGATGATAAATTGTCGAAGGATGCGAAAGGGTATTTTGTGTATAATTGGGTATATACACACCGTAGAATAGAGCAGATGTTATGGCCTTGAAAAATTCTTTACCTGATCTTCGGAAGAATCCGGCGGCATTCTATGAGGGGGTGGAGGGGGCTATTTCGTCTTGTGTGATGACGCTTGTGGACATAGATTTGTTCTTTGGGTTAATTCTGCCACCTGATATGTGGCGGCAAATTCGTAAAAATAATGATGAAACGATATTGGGGGGAACATGGAAAGAAATAAATGCTGCAGATTTAGATAGAGAACCAGCATGTAAGCCTTGCCAGCTAATTCTAGACCTTCCGGCAGCTATCTTGAATAAATTAAAAACGCTTGTTCCCTCCAAAAAGATTGATTGGACCATGCTAACGTCGTGTAAGCAGAAACCCGATGAAACGGTCTCAGATTTCTTTACACGCTTCGAGGAGGCATTTCATGATTACAGTGGTCAATCTTTGACAGACGATACGGGTCGGCATTTGTTTGTAGATAAGTATGTGGCTAATCTCCTACCGGAGATTGCGAAACGATTGAAGTCGAGTGAAAGTTCCTGGGCCACGGCGACCCCTGCGTCCTTGTTAACTATGGCTCAGTATTATGAGCGGCAGGAATTGGAGGCTAAAGAAAGTGTAGAGAAAAAGGCGAAAGAATTGAAAATGAAGGTGATGTTGGCGCAGGTTCGGGGAGCACAGGGTAGAGGGAATGATAGAGGTAGACGAGGTGGAGGAAACGCATCGTATGGTCGTACGGACATAGCGGAGGATCAGTGTGCGTGTTGTAAGGAGTTTGGGCATTGGGCCGACGATTGTCCGGTACTTCGTGAACAGCGTAGTCAGCGTGGTCGAGGAAGTGGAAGGTCAAGAGGAGGTTATACTGGAGCGAGAGGTGGTGGAGGTGATCGTAGGCAGGTTGAGGAGAGGGGCCGTGGCCAGGACAAATGAAATACGTTTGATAGACGGAATCAATATCAGATTTCGGAGGGAGAGAATGTGGAACATCAGGATTATGTGCATGCATAGGACTGCGTAGGATGGGGTAAGGAATCAGTTGAAGTGCCGGTAGATCAGCAGGGTCCATATGTAACAGCGGGCATTCTGGGTTCTACGGATCAATTTCTAGTCGACACAGGAGCTACTCGTAGCGCTTTGTCGAAAAACTTGGTTCCGAGGGCTCCCCTGTCTGGCGAAATGATTACGTGTGTAGGGTTTGATGGCACACCCTCCCCCAGCCCATTGTCCAAGCCCCTTGCACTATGTCTTGACAAATACTTTAGTTTCGGCCAATTTTTGTTATCACCCCATACCCCAGACAATATCCTGGGTATTGATTTGCTTAAATATTTTCGAGCGACAATACGTTGCGCTCCAGAGGGAGTGCGGGTTATCCTGAATGACAATTACCCTGACCCTGACAGATTTTATGCTATTTTAGACATTCCAGCTTTGGCCTCTCTACCGCATACGTTGTGGGCGACCTCAGATACGGATGTGGGAGAGATGCGTATTCCACCAATACACATTACTGTGAAGGAGGGGGCCCCTCTACCACGAGTGCCACAGTATAAGATTTCGAGAGAAGGTGAAATTGCATTGATACATATTGTTCAGGATTTGATTTCTGCAGGGGTTGTGGAGGAGGTCCCTTATAATGTTTGTAACAGTCCTATTCTTCCGATTCTTAAGAGAGACACTGACGGCAAAATCTATCGATTTATTATTGATTTGCGAGAGATCAACAAAATTGTCATTCCCCAATACCCGGTGGTGTCTGATATTACGACCTTGCTTACCTTGGTTCCACCGACAGCCACCACCTTTAGTGTTATTGACTTAAAGAATGCGTTCTTTTCCATCCCTGTTCATCCTGATAGCAGATATCTGTTCGGTTTTACGCTCAATAATAAATCGTATAGATTTTGTCGTGTTCCCCAAGGATATACTGAAAGTCCTAGCATCTACAGCCAGGCTTTGAAAAGGCAGCTAGATTCTTTTAAATTGCAGTCTGGCGTTGCGCTCATCCAGTACGTGGATGACCTTCTGCTTGCCGCTGACTCCTATGCACAATGTGAACAGAGCACACTTGCGTTGCTTTCCTTTTTGGCACAAAACAATCATAAGGTTTCCAAGAAAAAGCTTCAATACTGTAGACCCCAGGTGACCTATCTCGGTCATCTGTTGTCTAAGGAGGGGCGCGCATTAAGATCTGATCGAATTCAAGCAATTTTAGACACACCAGTCCCCCGCATGCAGAGAGATGTACGTGCCTTTATAGGGTTGACGTCCTTTTGTAGGCAATGGATCATGGGTTTTTCACATATCATAAAACCTTTGCTAGCATTACTGTCCAAAGCCACACCAATGCCTCTTGAGTGGACAGATGAATGTCAGAAAGCTTTTGAACAGCTGAGGCAGGCCCTTTGTTCCGCACCCGTGTTGGGCACACCAGATTATACGAAACTTTTCACATTGTACGTGCACGAGAATGATGGGTGCGCGTTGTCAGTATTAGTGCAATTACATGGGGATAAGCAGAGACCATGTGCATACTTCTCTGCCATTCTGGATCCTGTAGCACGAGGGTTGCCTGGGTGTTTTCGAGCGGTAGCAGCAACAGCGGTGGCCATACGACAGAGTGAGGGAATAGTGTTATCGCACAAATTGTTGGTGTTAGTTCCTCACGCAGTAGATGCCCTGTTAAACCAAACAAAGACCCAATATCTCACGAGTGCACGGCTAACAGGGTATGAGCTGACACTCTTGGCGCCACATATTACACTGAAAAGATGTGCTACTTTGAACCCTGCCACTTTATTGCCCTATCCGGCCGAGGAGGGTCAGGAAGAAAAACATCACAATTGTGTTTTCCTGACCGAGGAACAGACAAAGGGTCGTGTTGACTTACAGGATGTGCCACTTCCAGATGTGGATGGGGAACTGTGGGTCGATGGGTCGTGTTTAAGGCTACCAGATGGCACGACTTCAGCAGCCTATGCGATCACGACACTTAAGACAGTGGTAGAAACAGCTAGGATACCACAAAAGTCGGCTCAGGCAGCAGAGCTGATAGCCTTAACAAGAGCCTGCGAACTGAGCGCTGGTTTATGTGTGAACATATACACGGACAGCCGGTACGCCTTTGGAGTGGCACATGACTTTGGGCTACTTTGGAGAGAACGTGGGTTTTTGACATCTCACGGAGAGCACATTATGCACGGAGAACTAGTGCGTGATCTCCTAAATGCGCTGTTAGGCCCAAAGAAAGTAGCGATAGTAAAATGCAGTGCCCACAAAAAGATTACGGATAAAGTGGGTCAAGGAAATGCCTTTGCAGACAGCATAGCTAGACAAACGGCTATGTCCCGAACTAGCTCCCCCATGTATGTGGTGCAATCGCAGGCTGAGCGATGGAATGGTGCTAGAGCAGAAATATTGGATATTCAAAAATCAGCTACTGAATCTGAACTTGCGGCTTGGGCAGCAGATGGGGTACTAGATGATGAGGGTTGTTGGAGAAGCAAAGACATGGAGAAGTGGAAATTGCCTGTGGCTTACTTACAGGCGATGGTCCAGATGACACATGGACTGGCTCATGTCGGAGCTCTTGCAATCACTCGGCTTTTAACACGAGTTTGGGAACATCCCGAGATTGCTAATACTGCAAAGAGAGTAGTGCAGACCTGCCTGGTATGTTTGCAACACAATCCTGGAAAGGGGACCCATACTCCGAAAGGAGGGTTCGTTCCACCTTCTGCACCATTTGAGGTGCTTCAAATGGATTACATCCAACTTGAGCGCTGCAATAACCTGAAGTACGTCCTAGTGGTGGTATGTGCTTTTAGCAAATGGGTTGAGGCCTACCCCACGAAAGACAACACGGCTTTGACAACAGCTAAGGTGTTGCTTAAGGAATTCTTTCCTCGCTTTGGAGTTTGTAAATTTCTATGGAGCGATAATGGGCCTCATTTTGTTGGAAAGATTGTGGAATATGTACTGAAGGGGTTAGGGATTCAGCAGAAGTTCCACGCTGTATTCCACCCTCAGTCAGCAGGTTTGGTCGAGCGGTACAATGCTAGGTTGAAGCTTAAGCTGGCCAAAATTGTGGCGTCTACATCGTTGAAGTGGCCAGATGCTTTGCGGCTAGCACTGCTCTCTCTTAGATCAGTACCCCACTCACGAACTGGCCTTACGCCTTATGAGGTGGTGTTTGGCCGCCCGATGAATATTTGGGGGGTGCCCAAGCCGCGATTAATACATGATGTGCCTTGTGTTATGATGAATGATTATTTGGCAAGATTAACAAATGATTTGCTCTCTATTCATCAACAGGTTCGAGAAGCGCTCCCTGACAACTCTACTGGAGAGGGCCATGATCTCCGTCCTGGTGATCATGTGATGATACGCTCGTTTGAGAGAGCAAGCAGTCTGGAGCCCAGGTGGAAGGGCCCCGAGCAGGTCCTTCTTGCGACCCGCACCGCAGTACGAGTGACGAACAGGAAGCGGTGGGTGCATTCGACACATTGTCGCCGTGTCTCTCCGGATCTGGTGACTCCTGCTGTGCTGACTGATTACAAGGAGATCTTGGAGAAAGAAAAGAGCCCAGCTGTGACGTCGACCGAAGTTGAGGGAGTCTTCCCGGACCAAGCTGCTGCCGGACGAGAGCGCTACAACTTGCGCCCACGATAAGAAGAGGTTTTTTTTGCCTTTTATGACTGGTTGGTTACCGCTCCAGGTTTGTGAAACGGAAACCGGGAATTCCAAGGGGGGGGATCAGTTCTGCCAGAGTAGCGACACCCGTCTTGGCCCGGAGAAGAAAACAACGGCTACCTCGGAGTTCAGCACCGTATTTTTTTTTTTAGGTATACACGTATGTGTATCTGAGACATTGTGAACAATTTGTGCTATTTGAGACTTTGCACGAACATTCCTGAACTATGGCATCAACGGCATCTCGTGATAAGAAAATATTGGGTGCCTTTCTCTTTGTTCTGACTATTGTGGTGATAGCTATTATAGCCTGGGTAGTCGAACTTGTGGTGCCTGCACGTGAACATTTGCTGCCGACTACCCCGGCTCCGTCTGAACATTTTCATTTTACATTGCCCTTTCATGAAGAACGACACCGACAAACGTATTTGAATAACAGTTTCATTCAGATTCTTCACCACACACATAACATGACCAATACTTCAAATTGCTGGGTGTGTGGGATGTTGCCAGGGCACCAGAAGAGAGGGGGCACCCCACTTATTCCACTCCCGTTTTTGCATAATGGGTCATGCAACGCTTGGTACACCCTCCTCTTTACTTTGAGATGGCCAACCAAAGGGGGGGTGCTTTTCCGCTTGAATAAAGTATGTTCCCATGACAAGGATGGGTTTCCCCGGGCTGAGGGCACTCGATTTGAATGGGAAGAGTATAGGCCTGATAATGTGTCTGCCCCACGTGTATACAGCAACCAGCGGAACCTTAATGTATCTAGTGCCCATGTTATAAATGTCATTGCTACAAAAGCCGATTTATGTATCAGGAATAAGGGCTCAATTGCAGTGGGGAAAAGCGAGTGTAATACTACTTTCACGTTTGATAGCCCGAATGGCATTTCATTTGTTGCATCACGAAATACATATTTTATCTGTGGAACGAAGGGCTACCATCAGCTTCCATTGGGGTGGTTGGGCACGTGCTACATATCGTTTGTGTTACCTCCTGTATTCATTGCCCCTCCAATGTATCACAATGATTATACGTTGTATCATGACTTCGTCTTGAATAGGGTTAAGCGAACTGTTGTCCTGGAGGACGTTGACCAAACAGACACTGCATTGCAACAGTATGTGGACTTTAATCTGGGACTATTATCCTTTGTGGGGGCTGCACTGAACAGCCGGAAAATCAGACGATCAGACGACTGACACGTGTTGTCGAGGCTGTAGCGAATGACACTGCCATTGCCCTGGGGAATATTACTGAAGAACTACAGATTTCCAGGATTGTTACGCTCCAAAATAGGATGGTGTTGGATGTAAGCATGGGCGAATTTTGCGGATCTCGCGTTCGCGAATTTTGCGGATTTGCGGATTCGCAATCCGCAAAATCCGCGAATTCCCGCGAATTTGCGGATTTTTATTTTTTTTTGTGTTCGCCCGTGTTTCTGCCAGTTCGCGAGGGTTTTTACAATTTCGCAATTTGCGAACTTACCTGTCGGGTCGCAAGTTTTGCGAACTTGTTGTTTCTACATGTCCAGCCTGTTTGGGACACTCTTCTTCATCACTGCCACTCTCTGTCACCACTGCCACTCTCTGACTACTCATGCCACCCTCTGGCCCACCCATGCCACCCTCTGTTTCATCACCACACCCTCTGGTTGTCCAGTGTACATTATTTTCGGCAAAGCAAAGCACACCTTCCCTGCCTCAAGTGACCTGAATTAATTTGGGGCTGATTAATGTGTCACAGAATATTTTTTTAGCTGGCACCTGCTTCCTTAGTGCGCCCTGATTAGTGATCTTTTGCACTTGCTAAGTGCTTTCATTGTTGCAAAATTAGTTACAACACCTGCCCTGCCCCAACTGACAATAATGAATTAGGGGCTAATTAATGTGTCACTGAAAGAATTTAAAGTTCCAGCCTGGCACCTGCTTGTCTGCTCCTTTAGCTGTAAATCAGGACCTTTGTGGCATACAGTTAAGGTCAGAGCAGGGTCACACAATAGTTGCAAGCAGGCAACCGAATTCTGGAGGGCCCCCTCAGGAAGCAATACAAAGAATCGTTACAAATCATGAGGTTGACCTTTTGCACCTGCTCATTGCTTTTGCTTTTGCTGAAATCGTTTTGCGGTTTTTTTCGCGCTATTCGCGGGGCGCGGCGTCGTGCGAAACCGACCGCGGAAGCCGCCAATTCGTGCGAATGAGCATTTTATTTTTTTGCGGCTTGTTGTTTCGCGAGTTTTTTTGCAGTATTCGCGAGCCGCTTGCAGCGCAACACGCGAATTTACCCCAAGGTCGAGTACGGGCGCGGCCATTTTGTTTGCGTGACGTATTTCCGTTTCCGCCCGCTATGTATAATCTCGCGCAGTAAGCGCATTGCGAGTAGAGGTTCGCACGAGATCGCGCGGGAAATCTAGAGGTTCGCACGAGATCGCGAGGAAAATCTCGCGCGAACTGACTTTCGCGCTCGGAAACGGGCGCCGGCCATCTTGTTTTTCATTCATTTCCTGTGTCTGGGCATGGTGTTTAATCCTCTTGATATCTTTCCCATCCTTTGCTTGTTTTCAGTTTTTTTTTTACGATTTTGCTTCTTATCTATCCCTCTCTTTTCCTAGCTGTATATTTTTGTCTTTTCTGCTATTTTTCTTTACTTTTAAACTACTTTTGTAAACTCTTTTCTTTTCTTCTTCCCTATCCTATTCTTTCTTAATTTTCTACTTCTTCCTACCTTACCTGCCCAGACCATGGTCAAGCCAGGCGCCGTGAAGCTGCCCAGGCACTTGAGGGCCGCAGCGGCGGCGGGGAGTAGTGCTGGACCCAGTGGCAGGACAGCAGGCGTGAGATCGAGGGGGGAGCAGGTGACGCGCCGGGAGATATTCAGCCCGGAGGAAGTGGGCGCGCTGGTCTACTTCGTCCAGCGCCGCCTGCCCAGGACCATCGCGGGAGGCGGCAGGATCGCGGCCGGCGGCTATAACATGCGGGAGCGCCGGAAGCGGTGGGAGAAGGTGTGCTGGGCCATATCCCACCTCTACGGGGTCCAGCGCACCTACAGCCAGGTCACCCATCGCTGGACGGACCTCCTGGACCGCGAGCGCGACCTGCTGGACCAGCTCGGCTTGGAGATCCCCGGGCTTGGTGAGTAGTAGTAGCCATTGGCATTTAATCACTCACTACTATGATGTTTTCTCCTGCTCTGTGTTGTTGTATTGCAAATATTTGTTTTTTACATGGAGCAAGCCAATAATGCCGCTGATGACGATTACATTGTAGTTAAATTATATTTCAAAATCTTCTGTGCATTTCAGGTGCACTGCTCTCCTTCTCAGTGGGGTTGCTACTATGCTTATTTGTTTTCTATTTCGTGGTCTCATTGGCCTGAGTAACTATTATGTATGAGTGTACTTAACAGAACTGCGTAATGCTAGACACTAGGGGGCAGATTACATTTACAAGCCCCTTGCGCCACGTTTACGTTGCCTTGCGTGACGCAACAGCGGCGTAAACGTGCCGCATCCCTGCAAGTCATTTACAGCATGACGCATCTAGGGAGATGCGTCACGTTATAAAGCCATGGGCCTGCACCACAATGGGTGCGTTCCTAGTACGCAGGGTGGGCGGTCCAGCGGCTGTGCGCCTCGCAAAATTGCCTGCGTGAAATCTACAAGATTTAACGCAGGCACTTCTGCGACGCTGCTACGTCAATTCAATTCCTTATGTCTGCTCGAAGCAGGCGAAAGGACTGACACAGCATGTAAAGTATTGGGTGGCCCTGAGCATTACTGGAGTTGCATTGCGTTGGCGACGTGACTCCAGCGATGCGCCGCTCTTACGTGACGAGATGCGTCACGCAAGTGCCTACCCTTGCGCCAGGGCGCGCCGCATTGTAAATGAGGCACATCTGCCGTGTCGCAAGGGTAGTTTTGCGTGACGCATTTGATCTGGCGCATCTCTGGAGATGCGCCAGAACGCGTAAGTAAGTATGCCCCTAAGGGGCAGAATTGCAATTACCGTCGCATCCCTGCAAAGTAGCAGGGATGCGCCATTAATTGTGCGGCCCGCTACCACCACCAAACATGGTGCGCCGTATTTGCAATGCGGCGCCCCATGGGCCCAAAACGTCACCGAAGCTTTACTGCTGGAGTTGCGTCGCAACGATGGCGCAGCTCCATCAATGCTCTGGGGTACCCTATCTCCCCAATGCTGGGTCAAGCCGTACGTCTGCTTCAAGCAGGTGCAGGGTTTGTGTGACGCATCATTGTCCTAAAGGTGACTGATTGATATTTTGTAGATTTCCCTCAGCCACTATTAGGATGTGTTCCAGCGCAGGAATGCCCTCCCTTGCGCCGGAACGCCCCCTGATGGCGCAGGGCTTTATAACGGGATGCATCTCCCAAATGCGTCACGTTGTTATAATATTATACGCCGCACCATGGCGCCCTTTTTTGTTTAGCTGCTGCGTCACAAAAGTCACGCAAGAACGGCGCAAAAGAGCCGCAAGGGCTTAAATCTGCCCCTTCCTTTGTAACCCTGACAATAAGAAAAATAGTGGCGGTGGATTGATAGTTTGACTATTTAAATGACTGGTAATGTAGCAGGCAACTGTTAGTGTTGTCACTGATCTGACTGAAATCACAATGGAGTTTGTCTGTCACTTTGCGTCTTGCCTGCGGACTGCTGCCTGCCAGTCCTAGGTGAACGTTTCAGTACTTTGTTTAGTGAGTTACGTGACTTTCGAAGTCACAGGTCCGCAAATAAATAAAAAGTAACCATAATCAATATAATTTCGCGGAAATATTTTGTTATTGTTCTTTTGAAATGTTTGATTTGGTTGACATTGACAAGCAACAATCATCCATGTTTTCTGTTCTTTCTTTCATGTTGTACGTCAGCTCCCCCCAGGGGCGAGAGGAGGACACAGGAGCAGCAGGCGGCGGATGCTGTTCATCAACAGGGCCAGGATCGGGCAGGCGAGGGCTCCTCTGCTGGCCCCAGTAAGTTTTCATTTTAGACTAGTACCTATTTTTCCTAGCGTTCCTCATTTGAATTTTTTCAAAATTGTCTTTGCTCTTCTTGTAGACTGTATCTAAATTCTTATCCTGCCTCTACTATGACTCCCTGTGGTATTACTAGATTATTCTTATTAGTCTGTCTGTGTAGCTAACTAAGATTGCACGGTTGGCGAAACTCCCATGATTCTAGTCAGCAATAGCTCTATCAACTTAGTGCAGTCCTCTGGGATTGTCCATAATGTCTTTTGAAGTGTTCTATCTGGACTCATGCTTGCAAAAATTGCAAAACCTTTCGTTCAGTCACTCTAGTCTGGAGGACCAAAAAACACAGATTGTATTTAAATTTAAAAGCTTTATTAAAAGTAAACACATTTATTAAAATGAAGTCATAATAAAACTAAACGTTTAACTGATAATGGAAAAGTGGTTAGTGCTGACGATTAATTGAAGACATTTCTTGTGGTCGAGCCGAGCTCTCACCTGGTTTCAACTTGATCTTGTTGTTAGAAGTCCATCTTCTGTCTGTGTGGAGAAAAATGGTGCGTGTTAAAAAATCAGCCTTCATCAGTTGTGCCAAAAAGTGCAGCAAGACAACCTTCCCTGGAAAAAGGGACATTTTTTTTAACTTTAACGTAGACAGTCACAAATTACATTGTTTTCACATGTCTTCATTCCTAGACCAAATACTAGTGACTAGTGAGTGCTTTATTCTAAGATTCTTAAATGTACTTTGTAGGTGGAACATCTGGTGGCGGGGCCAGTGTGGTGGTGGTGCTCGACACGGAGGCGGAGGGCAATTCATCATCAGGGGAGGAGGCGGCGGCGGCGGCTGTGAGAGTTGAGACGGTGGTGGCGGCCAGAGGTAAGCTCTTATATATTCCTTACTTATTGAGATTGAAGACTAGCTGGGAAGGCAAGAATATGAGATGCATGGCTGGGTGAATGATGAAGCAATGATGGGTGGAAGGACAACAGCCTGGGTGGGTGACACAGAAACTGTATGTGTCCATATACCTGGATCATGCTACTATCTGACTCTTAGATAGCATATGTGTATCTAGAGCAGGGGTACTCATAGTACGGCCCGCGGGCCGGTGGTGGCCCGGCAAGCCTTCCTTGGCGGTGCGCAGACCTTGCAGACAATCACTGCTCCCCCGGCCCCCACAGAGCAGAGGCTTTTTTGTATTTCACCTGTTAGCGCCCCTGCATCTCCACTCTGACAATCACTGCTCCCCCGGCCCCCACAGAGCAGAGTGGAGATGCAAGGCCACAAAGAGGTGAAATAGAACAAAGCCTCTGCTCTGTGGGGCCGGGCAAGCAGTGATTGTCAGGGTGGAGAAGCAGGGGCGCTAAAACAAACAAAGCCTCAATAATATGTTAATGGTCTTTTAAAGACCTGTTAAGTACTTTGGTGTTGTTGTCTGTGTGTGCGCGTTGAGGAAGCGGTCTCAACCCGGGCTGAAGGCTGACACAGATAGACACACACACAGTGAGATGACAGAGGGAGAGGGAGGGCAGGAGGGAGAGAGAGATGGAGGGAGGGCAGGAGGGACAGCAGGAGGGAGAGAGATGTATGTAAATGCTGGGTCTGGTGGCTCAGTGGATGAGGGCATCTGCTGCAGGGACCTGTGTGCAACCTCATGGTCACAAGTTATCGTTTTGCTTTAGCCCCGCCCCCTCTGACTCCGCCCCCACCAGTGCGGCCCTCGGCCACAAACTACACTGTAAATGTAGCCCCTGAGAGAAAGTTTGTGAGTACCCATGATCTAGAGAGAGTAGATGGTCAGTGGATGAACTAAGTGTAACTTTGAAGAGCATGTAACACTGCACCCGCACGTCCGTTCCAGTGTAGGAAAGGCAAGGAAAAGAACTTTTAATTTTGTCCAAATACTACCATAAGTAGTAGCAGTAGTTTGTATTGCAAGCACTGCATAGATCCGGTTATTATGGTGGCCACTCCCTACCTCTCTTAATAAGTTTAGTAGTACTCAGTCATTCATGTGTGGATGTATCACTGCCTGTCACTCAATAAAAAGCAAAGCACCTAAAGTCATCCCATATATAAGCAAAAACATCCCATGTGAAGTGATAGATAATCAGATTATTTATCTTCTTCAATTTTCCATTTCTAGTACTCATTTCCACTGTAGGGTGAAAGTTAAATTAATTAAGCAGTAGCCCTTGAGTTGTAACAGAGTATTCTCAGTGCCACCCGTAATAGAAAAGTAAGAGATTCACCACCTGCATGTACTGGACGGGTACAGTAACGCAACGGCAACGCAAGTCTAGGTCACTCCTCATGGCGTGCGTCTCTTTTTCTCGGGTGCAAGTTTACCGCGCTGGCATTATGCCGGCTTGCAGAAAATAACGTACCAATTTTCCAAAACAAGAGACAAGAAGAAGAATAAGACTGGTGTACTTTCATAGTCGACTCCAATGGAAGTCCACAGTGCTCATAGAATTTGTTCCTTAAACTCCCACTAATGTTAGAGCAAGGATGAAGAAGTGTGAGGTTAGATAGATACTGGCCTCAATAGTTATGTAATGCGCTTGCAAGTTGCTAGTTGTACTGCAGCACACATTTCTGCTGAATGATTGAGTTAATCTTAAAGAGCATTGGTTACAGACTATGTCTTTCTTTCTTCATATAGGTTCTCCTTCCAAACGAACAAGGAGGAAGGAGCTGGCTAGAGCGGCCCGGCAACGGAGAATCGAGGCCACTGTTGCGGAATATCGGCGGCTGGTGGCCCTGGAGGACGAGGAAAGTGTGCGGTCGACAACAACGACAACGTCGTCCTCCGTGGCCTCACCGGCTGCCACCGTGACCCAGCACAGTGGTCCACCGAGACTGAGCCGGGCTGCCAAAGGCAAACGCCACCGCCGAGCAGCAAGGCCAACAGCTGCTTCTCACAGGCCTTGCACCTGCAAGGCAGTGAAGGCACGCCTGCGCCGCACTACCCTGATGGTGTCCCGCCTTCAGCAGGAGCTCGCCTTGCTCCGCGAGGAGCATGATGCCCTGGCCCAAAAAGTTAACAGCATCCACCCATAGTGTCCCTTGCCCCTTTTTTAGAGACTTTTGGGGGGTGGGAATTGGGAGTTGGGTTTTTGGGGACTTTTGAAGGACAATCGTTGGGGTTAGGGAGGGTCTTGCGGGAGATTATTTTGTTAGGGATATAAATATACTTTTTCAAACTTTATCTGAGCATACCTGTTTTTTACTGCTTGCCTGGTGGGTGGGGGTTTAACGTTGACTGTTTTCCTGAAAGTTTAGTTCCATTTTCTTCCTTTAAGTGTAAATGCCCAAATGTTTTCAACACTAAGTGCCTCTCACAGACTAAGTGAAGTGAATCCAAGAGTCCTAGGACTTTAGTAGTACTACCTTCAGTCTCTCGTCTCTCGTACTAATACTCCATTATACCCCCAAACCACCAAACGCTTATCTTACCTGTAATTTGTGTTTGAAAGTAGGGCTAGGCCCAGGGCTGGCTCCACGGGAAACACCGAATAACGTTGGCAATCTTGGTCGGATAAAATTTCCTCATAGCGGTGGTAGTAGTGGTGTGACACAGTGGCAGTTGCATGCCTATGAAAAAAAAGAAAATGAAATCTGGTTTGTCCTCCTGAGCAATTCAACGGTACAACTGAGAATATAGCAGGTGACAGAAGTACAGTAGAGCAGTGCCACATTGTAGCCTAACAAATGGTAAAGTATAACTACTAATTCGGTTGAAGTTCTTTCACATTAGCAATGGTTCTTTGTCAAGCAGAGTAAGAATATATCATCGACAACTGTGGAAAGAAAGAATGCGACAGTACAGGGCCTGTGTGGAATTATTGATAACTATATTCAACATAAGGTCTCTGTAGCCAGATACCCGAGAGCCTTGCTGGTCACTATAAATCCATTCACAACAACACTCAATGGGGTTGGTCTGGAAGGTGTCACGTTTACTCCCCGTGATCCAGTCGATGCAAATATGGTTCCACCTCCAAATGTCACCAACACCCAGAAGTGTAAACACAGGGTGTTCGAGGCATTAGGCGAGGGAGAAAAATAACAAACTAAAATAAAAAATGTGGGATGGGTAAAGGTAGGGTCAGCAGGGAAAGGATACCTGTAAGAGAAGACAAGACAGGCATCAGTGAAGTGATGTCCTAACATACAAGGGTACTCTCATATAGTCTCACTAAATAGTCTGCAAGTCTCCCGCCTACTCATGGGAAATGTAGTTTCATAGTACGGTAGGCGCTTAGGGGCTGCGTAACCTGACAGAAGGTATAGTAGGTAGAAAAGGAGAAATTGCTTTTTTTCTAGGTGTCCCCTCACTCACCAGGGTTGCCCCTTGGTGACATGCTTCATCATTGGGGCCATCCCAGTCCTCTACGGCCTGGGGCGTGCTGCGACTTGCGAATTACGTAGGAGCACTTACAAATGACTATGTGTGGTGCAGATAGTGGAGTGGACTAAGTGATGTGTTAAGGGATCAATGTAGAAGCCGAGAGAGAGCAAAGAAATGCAGTCACAGTCAGAGAAAAAGGCAAGGGATACTGTATCTATGTGGTTGTAGTGGTCCTGTTGGAAGTGGTAAGTAAGTTGCCCGCAGAAAAAAAATCCTCCTATTAGCGGCACTCCTCCATTGCAGCCGACGCTTCGTCCACCGATGTTGGTCACCAGAAGACACCCTGTCCACTGCCTGCCTGATGCTGAATTGTGGCTCGCTACTGTGAAGCCTGACTCCATCCTTTTTTCCCCATTGCAGAGACTGAAACCCGGCCTGTAATTATTCAACGAAAAACAGGAAGTGATATAATATTACAACACCACTGATAAATAAATATAAGGTATGTAGGCTGTGGAGTGCAAAAAGTCACAATTTGTTTTTCCTAGTAGACAGACAGTACAATGTTTTTGAAAGTGCGTACTCTGAGTCACCTTTTGAAGGATAAGTAAGTATGGGCAAATTAATGTAGCGGATCTTGCCCCTCAAGCTAGGTGTACTGTAAACTGTGTTTTAGAACAAAAATAGATCTTCCTAGCAGTGCTCCCACCCAAAAAACGAGGCCTAGCAGAAAACTGGAGACAAAACTTACTTTGAAAGTAAAAGTAGGCCGAAGTACCCTAATTACCCATTACCCCCCGTGGATTGTATTCAAACCACTTGCAAGCAACCAAGCAAAAGTAGCCATAGCCAGCATCGCTCCAAGACTCGAAATCCCCCCCACTCAAACACATGCAATAGAAATACTGCTAACCCTAACGAACCCTAAGTTAAGAATAGTGGCAAAGGCTTTCTTTAACTATGCCAAATCCCCCCTTTCCCACCATGGATTTTCTTCAAATGACTTGCAACCAAAATTACACATTCTCACGAGTGCTCTAAGACCCCAGAACTCAGTTTGAAAAATCTAGAACACCCCGATACACATGCAATCCTGCTGCTAGGGCTAACCCTAACGAACCCTAAGTTACAAAAAGTGCCAAAACTAAAGGCTTTTCCGCGCGGATTTTGTCCCAACCACTTCTACCCGGTATTAGACCTTCCCAGGAATGCCCCAAGACCCGGCAACCCACCCGCCAAGAAGCATAACACCCCCAAACAGGCCAAAAGCAAAATCTCATACTTGCAATATTTCTGGGCCTTCGGTCCAAACGCGCTGCGTAGCTAGGCCATAAGTCGGGGTTGGCACGACGGATTTCCTGAAAAGCAAATGCAATCAAGATTAGAGTGTCCCAGCAGTGCTCCCAGACCACGAAACTCACCCACAAACACCAGGAAGCCCCCCAAACAGGCCCCCGAAAACGCTACATAGAGCAAAATGTCAGAAATAGCCCAAAAAAAAAATCGGCCTGGATTTTGTCCCAACCACTTCTACCCGGTATTAGACCTTCCCAGGAATGCCCCAAGACCCGGCAACCCACCCGCCAAGAAGCATAACACCCCCAAACAGGCCAAAAGCAAAATTTCATACTTGCAATATTTCTGGGCCTTCGGTCCAAACGCGCTGCGTAGCTAGGCCATAAGTCGGGGTTGGCACGACGGATTTCCTGAAAAGCAAATGCAATCAAGATTAGAGTGTCCCAGCAGTGCTCCCAGACCACGAAACTCACCCACAAACACCAGGAAGCCCCCCAAACAGGCCCCCGAAAACGCTACATAGAGCAAAATGTCAGAAATAGCCCAAAAAAAAAATCGGCCTGGATTTTGTCCCAACCACTTCTACCCGGTATTAGACCTTCCCAGGAATGCCCCAAGACCCGGCAACCCACCCGCCAAGAAGCATAACACCCCCAAACAGGCCAAAAGCAAAATCTCATACTTGCAATATTTCTGGGCCTTCGGTCCAAACGCGCTGCGTAGCTAGGCCATAAGTCGGGGTTGGCACGACGGATTTCCTGAAAAGCAAATGCAATCAAGATTAGAGTGTCCCAGCAGTGCTCCCAGACCACGAAACTCACCCACAAACACCAGGAAGCCCCCCAAACAGGCCCCCGAAAACGCTACATAGAGCAAAATGTCAGAAATAGCCCAAAAAAAAAATCGGCCTGGATTTTGTCCCAACCACTTCTACCCGGTATTAGACCTTCCCAGGAATGCCCCAAGACCCGGCAACCCACCCGCCAAGAAGCATAACACCCCCAAACAGGCCAAAAGCAAAATCTCATACTTGCAATATTTCTGGGCCTTCGGTCCAAACGCGCTGCGTAGCTAGGCCATAAGTCGGGGTTGGCACGACGGATTTCCTGAAAAGCAAATGCAATCAAGATTAGAGTGTCCCAGCAGTGCTCCCAGACCACGAAACTCACCCACAAACACCAGGAAGCCCCCCAAACAGGCCCCCGAAAACGCTACATAGAGCAAAATGTCAGAAATAGCCCAAAAAAAAAATCGGCCTGGATTTTGTCCCAACCACTTCTACCCGGTATTAGACCTTCCCAGGAATGCCCCAAGACCCGGCAACCCACCCGCCAAGAAGCATAACACCCCCAAACAGGCCAAAAGCAAAATCTCATACTTGCAATATTTCTGGGCCTTCGGCCCAAACGCGCTGCGTAGCTAGGCCATAAGTCGGGGTTGGCACGACGGATTTCCTGAAAAGCAAATGCAATCAAGATTAGAGTGTCCCAGCAGTGCTCCCAGACCACGAAACTCACCCACAAACACCAGGAAGCCCCCCAAACAGGCCCCCGAAAACGCTACATAGAGCAAAATGTCAGAAATAGCCCAAAAAAAAAATCGGCCTGGATTTTGTCCCAACCACTTCTACCCGGTATTAGACCTTCCCAGGAATGCCCCAAGACCCGGCAACCCACCCGCCAAGAAGCATAACACCCCCAAACAGGCCAAAAGCAAAATCTCATACTTGCAATATTTCTGGGCCTTCGGCCCAAACGCGCTGCGTAGCTAGGCCATAAGTCGGGGTTGGCACGACGGATTTCCTGAAAAGCAAATGCAATCAAGATTAGAGTGTCCCAGCAATGCTCTCAGACCACGAAACTCACCCACAAACAGACGGAACCCCCCCTAAGAGCACCTCAAAGGCAAGCAAGTCATCAAAAACACAAAAAATTTTCCGCCTCGGATTTGGCACAAACCACTTTTAGTGCTTCCCAGCAATGGCCCCAGACCCGTCAACTCACCTGCAAAGAGGTAGAACAACACCCCCACAAGTGCTGAGTCTTTCTTCATTGGGCGTAAACCAGCCCTCTGCTTTGATGGAAATAGGAGTCTGGTGGAGGAGGATAGAGGAGCATGTTCTTCTGAACTTGTGAACCTGAGGAATGCAGACTGCGGCACCTTCAAATAAATTAGCAAACAAGTGAAGACAGTTCTGCTGATGGCCTTGTCTTTGTGATTATCTGATTAAAGTTTGAATTATATTAACTGTGCACAACAAAGAAAGACAGACACACAGGAATAAAAGTGAATAAGGATGAAAAAGAAAGTTATTGATTCGTTGTCTCATTTTCAGGGCTCGAAGTCGGTATCACGGTCCAGGAATAAGAATAAGGCTTCGTCATCATACTCTGCGAATTCAGCCAGGGTGAGGTCAGTGCCACCTGACAGAGTAGAAATTCCCTCATCTATGGTGCTGGCCACCTCTTCATCCGGCACGCTCTCTCGTACTCTTATATCTGGTGGTATGAGGTGCTGATTCATCTTGATCATTGTTAACCTCTCCACATTTTTGGGCGAGAGGCGGCTCCGTTTGGGAGTTACAATCCCACCAGCCGCACTGAAAACCCGTTCAGAAGACACACTTGCGAGTGGGCAAGACAAGTAGTTTATAGCCAGGTTGGTGAGCTGTGGCCACAATTCTTTTTTCCCATGCCAATACGCCAATGGGTCAGAATTAACATAGACCTCTGTGGAGTCATTCAGATAGTCCTTCACCATCGACTCAAGGTCCTCCTCCAAGGTTCCTCCACTTTGCGTAGCTCTTGCTGTGCCTCTGACCTTTTGAGAACCAAACCCACGCAGAGCTAGCCAATCCTCTTCAGCCTCCAATGTTTCTGTTGTCTTTCGTGCAGATGATCCGGTTGCCGGTGTCTTTAACGGCTGAGAGGTCACTTGTGCCACAGCCACAGGTGCAGAAGTGGATTGTTTTGACTGGGGATGGCCTGCTGATGTACTGCCATTTCCTTCAATTTCCAGCCGTTCTGTTTCAAACTTCTTGGCTGACAAGGCTAGCCAACGTTTGTACTTTGTAACATCTTCATCACCAAAAGGAAAGAATGCTCTGCCTGCCAGCGCCTTTTTGTAGCGTGGATCCAGAATAGTAGCACAAATGTAATGCTGTTCTGAGTGGATCTTTTGAAGACGTTCATCACCTTGTAGGAGCTCTAATAATTGCTCAGCCAGAAGCAAAGAGTCTTTCTTTTTGTCATCTTTTCGAAACACAGAACACACCTCCTTCAGTTGGTCCTCCAGCATGTACAACAATGGGATAGCTTTTCCCAAATTAGAGTCCTCCTTGCTGACTGCACGCGTGAAGACCTCAAAAGGACGAAGCATGCGTGTTAGGCTTTCAACTATGTTCCATTGCGGCCCACCCATCCTCAGCTCCTCTATACCCTCTTTCAAGAAATATTGATCGAGTTGCGTATACTGCTCATACAGACGCTCAAGCATGTAGAAGGTTGAGTTCCAACGTGTTACCACCTCCTGGATGAGTGCTTTCACTGGCATTTGACATTGATATAGCATGCTCCTCAGCTGCTTGCGGGCCTTAAAAGAATGCCTGAAATGCTTGCAAATTTTTCGGCAGTTCTCCAATACACTGTACGCTGCACTGCTTTTATTACCCAAGAATTTTTGGACAACCAGGTTTATACAGTGCGCCAAACACGGCACTCTGAAATAGTAACCGTCCCTCATGGCCTTAACTATATTGGAGCCATTGTCCGTGGAAACATAACCAACCTTGCGTTTTAGTGGGGACAGACAGTTAAGGACCTTTGTGTTAAAGACATCCAAAATGTTTTCTGCTGTGTGACGTTTCTCCAAACCAAACATGGCTAGTGTTGCATGTTTCCGAGCACCTTTAAAAACAATGTTAGTGTCAACACCTGAGTTTAGCTTTGCTTTAGCCCCTGAAAAAGAGACCCAGTGTGCAGTGATGCACATGTAATCAGCGCCTGCGCCACTGGTCCACATGTCTGTTGTCAGATGTATAGTGTGAACAGCACTCTTCTGCAAAGCTGCCCCAATCACCTTCAGAACATCTTCATGTAGTGCTGGAACCGCAACTCGGGCAAAATAGAACCGGCTAGGAACCTTCCATTTAGGGCAGAGCGCTGTCACTAATTCTAGAAAACCAACCCCTTCTACAAAAGAAAAAGGGAGAAGGTCCAGAGCTAGCATTTTAGCCAGCTTAGTGTTATACAGACGGGTCATTGGGTGGTTGCGTTCATATTGCGCTTCTGTAAACAACATCTTTTTAATGTTGCCCTGGACCAATGATTTACGGGATGATGATGATCTCTTCGACCCAGTTACGCTCGCTGATGAACTTTTCGGCATTGATGTCTCACTCTCTCCCACACTCTTAGTGTGGCTCCCATGGGGTGTGCTGCTGACATGGGAACTGGGTGTAAGTGAAGTGTTTGAATCGTCTTCTTCTACCTCCTCGTCATCAGCAGATGACAAATCAACGTTTTCATTACGTGCAATTCCGGCTTTCTTGATCGCCTCTAGGTGCGGAAACCATTGGACAGGGTGCCTTCTCTCAAGATGACCTCTCTGGCCTCCGGTACCATAGTTAGAACCAAGCTTACCACGACTAAATCGAAGCTTACAAAGGCTACAAATGGCTACGTTTTCCTTTTTTGGGCAAACACTAAAGAAGTCCCAAACTGGAGACTTGAAATGTCTTCGGGGGCCGGAGGAGGCGGCGATACTGGTGGTGGTGGTCCTGCTGCTAATGACAGATGAAGTGGAGGATGTGGATTGCCGAACTTCAGTACGTTTTGCACTTTCACCACCACGAATTGAGGTCGAGGACGAGGTGGGTACCTTCTTGCGAAGAAATATGGAAGCGGTAGGTTTTGGTGTACTACTTAACTCCAAATCTAATGATTCCATTTCCATTGCCTCCTCGCCGACATCATCATCACGCTCAGCAGCTTCTCGGGATAGGGTCAAAATGTCTCTTTGCTGCATGCCCGGTGGGGCTGCAGTGACCTTTGTGATGACTGGCTCGTCGTCATCGTGAGAGGCTTCATCACCAGCAGTATCTGTCACTTCTTGTTGAGCCTCATCACACTCCATAGGTTTGAGTTTTTGGACGACCTTCCTTTTACGCTTAGGTGCCGGTGTCAGATCATGGTGTGCCTCTGCCTCACTGTCAGACCGCAGTTGTGGTTCCCAAGACAGATCACTTGCACCAGAACGAGGTGGGCTTGAAGAAGATGTAGACACCCCCCTTGATCTTTTCCTTGCTAGGGATGTGGAAGACAATGAATGATCATCAGGAGGAGTGGCTTCCAATGATACCTCAGCTTCAATGTCGATTTCCAAATGTGCCCCTACTTCGGGAGGAACAACTATTGTGGGCACTTGTGAACCTCCATGCACCTTTGCTTGCGCATCTCCTTTTGCTGCCTCTCCTTCCACATGTACTTGGGCGTGTACTTGCACATGGTGTTGTTGCGGCTGTGGTTGTTCAACACTTGTCAGATGAGTTACAACAACCTGTGTTGATTCAGGGACATTGCTGCTACTTTCTTGCGATGAGCCAACATCACTGGTCGATGGTGATTGGAGAAGTACACTGACTGCCTCTGAAGCACTCAAGGGCTTTGACTTAAGTTGGCGTGGTGGTGGAGGCACTGAACCCAATGGAGCAGGGGTGCTGCTCTCATCTTGGTCCCCAGCAGATCCTGCTGCTGCAGGCGTACTTTTTTTTTTGCTCCCAAAAAAAGTGGCGGGTGGCACACCAGCCTCCTTGGTAACTTGCTTCTTCTGCTCCTTACTAGCAACTTTCTTGCTAGAGGAGCTACGGAGAACTTTCTTTGGGGCCATCTTCTTCAGAGCAGGTCAGACAGCAGGCCGCAGTTGCACGAATTGTAGAGTTGTCTGAGGCCAGACGTGACGTCGCGTGACGTTATGCTGCACACACACACCGCTGCAGGACTTCTTCCTGGCACTGGTGGTTCTCTTGAGTCTTGTGCACCTAAAAAAAATGGAAGACAGAGGAACATCAGTTCAGTTATAGAGCACAAAAAAATCGAAAAACACTGCAAAATCAGCACAATCCCAATCCATCCATGCCCTCCATAATGTTTAAATTCAAGACAACCCACAGAAAGACTAGGCCCATGCAAGACTCACTACCCCTGGGCATAAATAAAGGTTGAAAAGTAGGCAAAATGGTTGGAGGCCTAACAACAAAGCCTGCATTCAAAATGGCCACTTGCCTGCCAGCACATGGCCAGTGCCTGTAGCTGCACTCAAAATGGCCACCAGCCACATGGCATGTCCCTCCCCATGAACACCCCCAAAAATCGAAAAACACTGCAAAATCAGCACAATCCCATTCCATCCATGGCCTCCATGATGTTTAAATTCAAGACAGCCCACAGAAAGACTAGGCCCATGCTAGACTCAAATACCCCTGGTGAAAAGGCCACAAGTACAGGCCCAAAAATCGAAAAACACTGCAAAATCAGCACAATCCCATTCCATCCATGGCCTCTCCATGATGTTTAAATTCAAGACAGCCCACAGAAAGACTAGGCCCATGCTAGACTCAAATACCCCTGGTGAAAAGGCCACAAGTACAGGCCCAAAAATCGAAAAACACTGCAAAATCAGCACAATCCCATTCCATCCATGGCCTCCATGATGTTTAAATTCAAGACAGCCCACAGAAAGACTAGGCCCATGCTAGACTCAAATACCCCTGGTGAAAAGGCCACAAGTACAGGCCCAAAAATCGAAAAACACTGCAAAATCAGCACAATCCCATTCCATCCATGGCCTCTCCATGATGTTTAAATTCAAGACAGCCCACAGAAAGACTAGGCCCATGCTAGACTCAAATACCCCTGGTGAAAAGGCCACAAGTACAGGCCCAAAAATCGAAAAACACTGCAAAATCATCACAATCCCATTCAATCCATGGCCTCCATGATGTTTAAATTCAAGACAACCCACAGAAATACTAGGCCCATGCAAGACTCACTACCCCTGGCATAAATAAAGGTTGAAAAGTAGGCAAAATGGTTGGAGGCCTAACAACAAAGCCTGCATTCAAAATGGCCACTTGCCTGCCAGCACATGGCCAGTGCCTGTAGCTGCACTCAAAATGGCCACCAGCCACATGGCATGTCCCTCCCCATGAACACCCCCAAAAATCGAAAAACACTGCAAAATCAGCACAATCCCATTCCATCCATGGCCTCCATGATGTTTAAATTCAAGACAGCCCACAGAAAGACTAGGCCCATGCTAGACTCAAATACCCCTGGTGAAAAGGCCACAAGTACAGGCCCAAAAATCGAAAAACACTGCAAAATCAGCACAATCCCATTCCATCCATGGCCTCTCCATGATGTTTAAATTCAAGACAGCCCACAGAAAGACTAGGCCCATGCTAGACTCAAATACCCCTGGTGAAAAGGCCACAAGTACAGGCCCAAAAATCGGAAAACACTGCAAAATCAGCACAATCCCATTCCATCCATGGCCTCTCCATGATGTTTAAATTCAAGACAGCCCACAGAAAGACTAGGCCCATGCTAGACTCAAATACCCCTGGTGAAAAGGCCACAAGTACAGGCCCAAAAATCGAAAAACACTGCAAAATCAGCACAATCCCATTCCATCCATGGCCTCCATGATGTTTAAATTCAAGACAGCCCACAGAAAGACTAGGCCCATGCTAGACTCAAATACCCCTGGTGAAAAGGCCACAAGTACAGGCCCAAAAATCGAAAAACACTGCAAAATCAGCACAATCCCATTCCATCCATGGCCTCTCCATGATGTTTAAATTCAAGACAGCCCACAGAAAGACTAGGCCCATGCTAGACTCAAATACCCCTGGTGAAAAGGCCACAAGTACAGGCCCAAAAATCGAAAAACACTGCAAAATCATCACAATCCCATTCAATCCATGGCCTCCATGATGTTTAAATTCAAGACAACCCACAGAAATACTAGGCCCATGCAAGACTCACTACCCCTGGCATAAATAAAGGTTGAAAAGTAGGCAAAATGGTTGGAGGCCTAACAACAAAGCCTGCATTCAAAATGGCCACTTGCCTGCCAGCACATGGCCAGTGCCTGTAGCTGCACTCAAAATGGCCACCAGCCACATGGCATGTCCCTCCCCATGAACACCCCCAAAAATCGAAAAACACTGCAAAATCAGCACAATCCCATTCCATCCATGGCCTCCATGATGTTTAAATTCAAGACAGCCCACAGAAAGACTAGGCCCATGCTAGACTCAAATACCCCTGGTGAAAAGGCCACAAGTACAGGCCCAAAAATCGAAAAACACTGCAAAATCAGCACAATCCCATTCCATCCATGGCCTCCATGATGTTTAAATTCAAGACAGCCCACAGAAAGACTAGGCCCATGCTAGACTCAAATACCCCTGGTGAAAAGGCCACAAGTACAGGCCCAAAAAGTCGAAAAACACTGCAAAATCAGCACAATCCCATTCCATCCATGGCCTCTCCATGATGTTTAAATTCAAGACAGCCCACAGAAAGACTAGGCCCATGCTAGACTCAAATACCCCTGGTGAAAAGGCCACAAGTACAGGCCCAAAAATCGAAAAACACTGCAAAATCAGCACAATCCCATTCCATCCATGGCCTCCATGATGTTTAAATTCAAGACAGCCCACAGAAAGACTAGGCCCATGCTAGACTCAAATACCCCTGGTGAAAAGGCCACAAGTACAGGCCCAAAAATCGAAAAACACTGCAAAATCAGCACAATCCCATTCCATCCATGGCCTCTCCATGATGTTTAAATTCAAGACAGCCCACAGAAAGACTAGGCCCATGCTAGACTCAAATACCCCTGGTGAAAAGGCCACAAGTACAGGCCCAAAAATCGAAAAACACTGCAAAATCATCACAATCCCATTCAATCCATGGCCTCCATGATGTTTAAATTCAAGACAACCCACAGAAATACTAGGCCCATGCAAGACTCACTACCCCTGGCATAAATAAAGGTTGAAAAGTAGGCAAAATGGTTGGAGGCCTAACAACAAAGCCTGCATTCAAAATGGCCACTTGCCTGCCAGCACATGGCCAGTGCCTGTAGCTGCACTCAAAATGGCCACCAGCCACATGGCATGTCCCTCCCCATGAACACCCCCAAAAATCGAAAAACACTGCAAAATCAGCACAATCCCATTCCATCCATGGCCTCCATGATGTTTAAATTCAAGACAGCCCACAGAAAGACTAGGCCCATGCTAGACTCAAATACCCCTGGTCAAGGCCCCAACAACAGGTCAAAAATCGAAAAACACAAAATTTTACAAAAAAAAAAAATCGAAAAACACAGAAAAATCAGCACAATCCCAATTCATCTATGGCCTCCATGATGTTTAAGTTCAAGACAACCCACAGAAAGAATCAGTCCACCCACCACTGAGTACCCCTGGGAAAAGGCCCCAAAACAGCCCAAAAATCGAAAATCCCAAAATTTTAGTTGCAGCAACTGTAATGCCCCAAACAAACTTACTTGTAAAATTTCTAATCCAACAGTGATCCAAAGAAAGTCAAAAAGGCCTCAAATCCAAAGATCCAGCAGCATCCACAAAAGGTAATCCTTCCAGGTCCACATCCGAATGAAAAGTGACCAGGAGATGGACAAAGCACTGGGAGGAGCCTGCTGAACAGGAACAGGAAGTTGAAGACTATGGGGCACTTCCTTCCTCCCACCCCCCTGCCCCCCTCCCCAAAATGGACTCCTCGCTAAAAAAGTGCAGGCAAATGTCAAACTAAGGAGTTATTCACATAAAAATCATCATTTCTAGAAGGTTTATGCTGCTTGCTGGTGGATTTCTTGTGCAGAATTGCAAATTTATATTTTCGCGCGCCGCATCTCAAATCTCGCAATTGCGAAGTACCGCGAGACGTGATCTCGTCGTACTCGCGTTGACAAACTATCGCTGGCAAGCCGCGATGACGTAATCGCGCTCGCCAATTCCCGCGGGATCACACAGCAAGATCCAAAATGGCGCAGCACTCGCAAACTATCGAAAAAAACAACTCGGCAAACGATGATAAACGCCGCGCGCCGCAAAAATTGTATCACCAACGCCGCGCGCCGCCAAAAAAATCCGCTGCGTGCGAATTTGCGGATTTTGCGGGAAATCCGCAAATCTCGCGGATTGCGGATTTCCCGAAAATCCGCAAAATCCGCGAGCGGAACGGATTTTCCGCCCACGCTTAGTTGGATGTCGTTTTGGCTGATCGTGGGGGGGCATGTAGAATTATCGGAAGCAGCTGTTGCGTATATATTCTGTGTATGATGCCATCTCCAAGCTTCATAAAATTGCAGCTGAGATTCACCCGGACAATGGAACTTGGACACTTTCGGGATGGTTCTGGTCCATGCTTGCAACTTGGGACTGGAAACTATTGACGATTCTCTGAATACTTGTAGGAGCCATGTTTTTCATATGCCTATGTATTCAATGTGGCCCAGCTCTATGTTCAATGTGTTTATCAGCTTGCATACCATCAAGACGAGCTCTTGCCCATGACAAAATGATGCTTCACAAAGAGGTAACACAAATAATGTTAATAGACATCGAGGACGAACATCCTGATTATGTTCACTATGAGGTAGATTCAGCTAAACGCTAAAAGGGTCGTCTGTCGTAATTGGCCCGGCCGCATTAGCGATTAGCTGAACCTACACGTTGTCCTCCTTAACTTGGCTATATATGAAAACGCCATTTTGAATGTTGCAGCGGCCATCTTAGATCATGAGCGGCCTCGTGGCCGGCGTGCCCTTTAGTCCGTTGTCCGTTCCACTGGCCACTCCAATCTGCCCAGCAACGAGCTATTTTTGAGTATTGGTCAAGCCACACATGCGCAGTTCCAGCTGACCCGTAAACCTTCAGGAATGTGCACCAAACTGACCAGCGGAGTTGTGCCCCCTCCAATGAGCTGGCAGTATTCCAAAACATGACCATATATGTCTTTAAAATGTGTCTTAACTTGTGCCGCCTATCTTTTATTGCCCCAAAATTGTATATAACCGGGGTCACACCGTTGTTCGGTGTGATACCTCTTGCATTACCGAAGGGTGCTGTTTGAGTGTACCACCACCCCATGGGGTCTTAATAAACTTGTTCTTTGACTTTTACAGTTTCCGTGCCAACAGTTCTTGATTGTAAGTGGGTTATCTTCGGAACATGTAGGCCTTGGGAACCCTGATTACTTCAGAGAGAGTGGAGAGAGAGCGGAGAGTGAGAGGGGAGAGAGAGGGGAGGAGAGAGTGGAGAGTGAGAGGTACAGAGAGAGTGGAGAGTGAGAGGGGAAAGAGCGGAGAGAGGGAAGAGAGAGCGGAGAGTGAGAGGAAAGAGAGAGTGAAGAGTGAGAGGGGAGAGAGAGCGGAGAGTGAGAGGGAAGAGAGAGCAGAGAGTGAGAGGGGAGAGAGGTTTGAGGGTGGATGAGGGTGTGAGGGTGGGTGAGGGTGTGAGGGTGAGTGGATGTAAGGGTGAGTGGATGTGAGGGTGTGTGATGGTGAGGAGGGGTGCCCAGAGACAGACAGAGGCCACTGGAGACAGTCAGAGAGCAGCCTAGACAGGGGAGAGAGAGCGGAGAGAGGGAAGAGAGAGCGGAGAGTGAGAGGGGAGAGAGAGCGGAGAGAGGGAAAAGAGAGCGGAGAGTGAGATGGAAGAGAGAGCGGAGAGTGAGAGGGGCGAGAGAGTGGAGAGTGAGAGGGAAGAGAGAGCAGAGAGTGAGAGGGGAGAGAGGTCTGACACTGAGACAAGAGTAAGAGAGGTCTGACACTGAGATGAGAGTGCAGGAACGGTGACAGCAGAGTGCGCTCTGACTCAGAGGTGACAGGCGGATGACTGCGCTGGAGGTCGATTCTCCGGCGATGGTCGGGGTCCGAGATGAGAGAGAGGCCGGGACTCAGCAGTGCTGCGCTCCACTGCTCAACATCAGATTCACTCCCCCCCCCTCCCTCTACTCGTGCTCTTCACACAATGGGACATTAGCGCAGCGCTAGAATACACTGCAGGAAGGCGCTTGTCCCAACGCAGGCCAGGGAGCGGTGACTTGTGTACTATACAGCGCACTGTGCACGTCACGGGGACACACCACTGAATCACACAGTGAACGCAGGGACACTGCCTCCCGCCCCTGGGAGCCCCCCCCCATTATTCCTAAGAGTCTAATTAAGTGCTAATATGTACTGATGGGATGTGGGGAGGGCAAGGGCTTGGGGATGACATATTTGTGTGTGCCCTACAAAGATTCGGCTTAAACAATAAAGAAATATTTTAAAGAAAGGGGGGGTGGAGTACAGTGTGTTAATGGAGGAAAGGACAGATGGGAGAAAGATGGAAATGGAAGAAAAGAAAGTCATACGGGTGAAAACAGAAAGGTGAGGCAGGGAAAGGGAGAAAAAGAGGAGGTTTTATGCCAGAGCGAGGAGAAAACGTGGTAAGAGCAAAATGAGAAAACAAAGACAGTCTGTTGAAGGAACAGACAGGGATGTCAAGAGAAATAAGACAAATGAAAGAGGTAGCAGACAGAAATGTGAAGAGTGAGAGGAAGGAGAAAACAATTCCAGGGCGGGATGACGAGCAAAATAGGGATACGAGGTTGGGGATTAGGGAAAAGAAAAAATAGCAAGCGAAGGCACAAGAGAAAGAACGAAAGAGGAGACAGGGTGAAAGAGGGAAATCACGCCCCGTGAGATCTAAAAAAAGAGAACACATCAACTGTGACAAGCTCTTGGCATTGCTGTGGGGAGGGGGAAGGAGAAATTCGAGGCCGTGAAGTGTGAAGCAGTGGGCGGGGAAGCAGATCCCTTTGAAGCTGCTGGGCAGAAATGCAAGTCACGGCCTGGCGGCAGTGAAGTGTGAAGCAGTGGGCGGGGAGGCAGGAGCAAATGGTAAGGGGAGCCTTTGAAGAGCAAGGCAGGGGGATAGAAGTGCGTTCACGAGCACGTGCACTTATACAAATCCGCATCGTGAACTCAGCTTTCTGGTTTGACTGCAATAGGTCTCTCTGCGAGACCTAAAAGCATTTACTGACACACGATGAACCTCCACAAATATTTCTGTGACTACAGGCATCCTTCCTCCCCCGGTTTGGACTCATGATGCCTGATGAGGCTTATTACATATATGTACTTTTCTGAGTGTAGTCTAGTTGTTGTATGTGTTCTATATGTATATCACTCACGATATTCCTCACATTTTGTTCACTTTTGACAGCAAGAACTATTTCATCATCTACTCACCATGGTGCACTATGTAGAAAACATAAAACTGTAAGAAGGCCTAAGGGCCATGAATTTTATTAATTTCTTCTCTTCTCATATCCTCGTAGATATCAAAGAAACAGACAGACTAGGTGCTGTATATTTATATTTACAATTGTATATCTATTTCTGCATTCTTTTGAGAACAAGGTAGCTCTACGACTGAATGAGTGGAAACAGCGAGTAACCTACTTAGGTCCTGAGAAAAGCACTGGGGGATAAGGCTTGAAACTAGTTGACCAGATAAACTTTGGGGCATCACCCCAGGAGTCTCTCATTGTCCCAATTTTTTTTAACCATATCAACTAGGGGTACCAATGAATAAATACTTTTCCCACTAGCCAAATATTATTAAACCCATTTTCTACATATAATAAACCCCCAATTTAAACTCCACAGGCATAATTTGTGTAATTTTGGAAACTGTGTGTTATGCCCTTGTAATTATAGGCCATAAGCGGTAAAAAGTTACAGCAAAATGCACCATTAGGCATGTGAAAAAGGGAACATCAGCCGCTGTTGTCCGCACTACTTTTGTGAAATGCATCCTCATGCCAACAATTGACATGAGGCGCATTTCACTCTAAAAGACAGTGCGAAATGAAACATTTGCATTACATGCAATTACTCCGAATTTTGTGCAATATTTAAAAAAAATCATACGATTAAGCAAAAGTAAATTACGTGAATTTCAGACACCCATAATTAGGATGTCAATAGAAACCCTTTGAGGTGAGTTTTGCAAAAAGAGTTGATGATGACAACCTCAAATTCCAGAGTGTGTACCAGACAGGGTTAAATACCGGAGATGCATGAGAATGGGTTTAAGAAAGAGAGAGAGAGAGAGAGAGACAAATAGAATGTCCAGGAAATATTAAATACATCTCTCTATGTTATTTCATTTATTCGCAATACAGATGTGCGTCTAGACTCTCAAGGGGTAGAATGACCAAGTAATCAGAGAAAATACAAGCAGCGGTTTAATATTAAGTAAAGGCACATGATAGTCAGAATAAGCATATGCCACATGATATTCAGATTAAACCTATAACAAGCATGTATACTTATCAGATTCGGAAAGGTGACCCATAGTGAACATAAGCCAAGTAGAAGAGAAGCCAGTATGCCCCAAACTCAGGTGAGGAATCAGGGGTCATCTGAGCAGGGGAAGGGAAAATGGAAAATACAGCGCTGCAACAATGCCAAAACAAAAGCCCAGAGAGCAAGATCGGTACAAAAGGGGGTGGTGATGGACGGAGCATCTGAATCAATCAAACCCTCACACCCAGTCAAAGATCTGGGTTTAATCCATCACCGTTCTTTAGCCCACTCTGCCACCCCAGTTCAGACATGGCTATATGCAAATCAGTCCGACCCAGTGCCTCATGGAAACAGTCCAGCCCGAACTGCCAAGCCATGTCTTCCCTGGACCGGAAACAAGCTTCCGAGGACCGGTTTCTGGCATTCCAGCCGTCTTCAGCCCGTCTTGCTTGAATCCAGTGGCAAAGTGAGCAAGGTACTCACGTCTGAGCATACCGTGCCACACTTATGGCGGCCAAAAGCGGTACAAAAGGGGGTGGTGATGGACGGAGCATTTGAATCAATCAAACACCCACACACACCCTTTTGTACCGCAGAGAGCAAGATCAGCATAACATGCAATGACAATAAACAGAAGACACAGAAGTATGCCAAAGCCACACAGAATCTTTAGAATAGGGTCCGAGTACCACGCAAAAGGAATCAGAATACCAAGGAACTCCGAAGGAGGAAATTAACGAACATGAGGGGCGGAAATGGCGAACAAATTAGCATCAAGCGAAGAACCAATAGAATAAGATAGTTGCAGGCAGCTTCCTAATGTCTTTGTGATATTTAAATACTGCTGCTGACTGTCGTGCCATCCGAGGCCCCGCCCGCCCCACAAACAAACTTAACTACTCATTGTTTAGGACTTCTGTGGAGAACTACAAATGCATTTCTGTTTCATTAATACCTGAGATAATAACAATAGAAAAGATAGTACTAGCATTGCCATTATATACATAGTATACACAATAAACTGTATTGCCTCTCCCAAAAAATCCCTGCCAGTTTTAGACAGATCTCTCTCCTGGATGCGACTGGCAAATTATTTGCGGAGAGCATCCTCACCCATCAGCAAGATTGGGCATTTGTAAATGATCTACTTTCCAGAGAACAAACAGGATTTCGTACAAACAGTGGTACCTTGGATAATATAACGGGAACGTTGTGGAGAAAATTGGTCATAATGGGGATACCAGAGAATCTGTTACGATTAGTTATTGCACTTCACTCCTCTACTTGGATGCAGGTTTTACCAGGGGGAACACAGGCTCTTTCGAGAAAAATAGAAACTAATAATGGGTTGAAGCAAGGGAGCCTTTTGGCCCCTCTTTTTTTCTATTTATATTAATGATTTGCCAAAAAGAGTGGGGCTCAGCAAAGGGGATCCCCCCAAATTAGGAAATTTAAAGTTGAGCTGTCTGCTATACGCAGATGATGACATAATAATGGATTTAACCCCAATCGGACTACAAAGACAACTTGCTGAGCTGATTAGGTATACTGAAAAATACCATTTAAAAATAAATATTTTAAAGAGTTATGATTTTTAGTCATCAGGGATGTAAAGTCAGAAAAGAATTGTATTGGTTCCTGGGAAATGAGAAACTGGAAGTAGTAAAGTTTTATCCATATTTAGGAAAAATCTTTTCAAACAGGTGTTACGGCAGCAATCGCATGGATCATTGTAAAGGCAAGGCAATTTCACAAGCCTTTGTAATTAATCGATTGTATACACATTGCGGGAAAACACACTTCAAACACATCTTATCAGTTTATAAAATAAAGATACTGCCAACATTGAGCTATGCTTGTGAAACAATAGATGCACAAGAGTAGGATAAATTTGAGAAAGTAGAGGGATGGATCTGGCGCCAAATATGTAATTTGAACTGCACTACTTCTATCGCAGCGATTAGGTTTGAATTTGCGCTACTCTCAACTTATGTGCTAATTATGGCTGCATGCCTAAGATGGGGCAACGCTCTAGTAAACAGCTCCGAAAATAGGTTACGGGTAGTGTTATGGCAAGGAAATCTTTGTCAGCATGAAAGAAAAGAGTGCTCTTTTTAGGAATCATTCAAAAGTCTTAACAATGTTCGGCTTAGATAAGGATTGTGCGGCAGTGCTCTGTAAGTATGCCTTGAGCATCAGAATTAGAAAAACAATCTATGGGGTTTCTCGCGAAAGAGATATTAAAATGTGCGTAGAATAGAAATAATTGTATTGTAGGGAGTAGTATTGACAAAAAAAACAACCATATGTTTTATGGAATCTAAAACATGGAGTATGTAGAGTTATTCTGTTGCTTAGACTGAATTTACTCCCTCTAAGAATCGAAATTGGGAGGGCATTCCTAGACAGGAAAGACTTTGTCACTTATGTAACTCTTTTATACAAGACTTAAACCATGTCTTATTTGTCTGCCCGACATTACAATCAATGCGTCACAGATACCTCAGGAATTGTTTTTTAAAATACAATATTACCACAGCAGAAGAGGCCCGAAACTGTCTGCTGGCACCCCCATCTGAACTTGTTTGTTTTACATTTCTTAGCTTTTTTAAACAGTTTTTAAACATCTATTAGAACAGTATTGATCGATTCACTATGTAGGTTTCTGAGCACTTGCACTTTTCCAAACTTTCTTGCTGTTAGCTAACGAGTACTGTATGCTGATCTCCTATGTATGTATTTGATCACTTGCACTTTTCCATACTTTTTTTGTTGCTAGCTATCGAGTACTGTAAGCTGGAAAAATGTTGTATGTATCTGAGGATTTGCACATTTGCAACCTTTTTTGCTGCTAGCTATCAAGTACAGTAAGCTGAAAATTTTCTGTAAAATTTTAAACATTTTTGCACCGTTATTATGCTGCTGGTTATCTTGTACTGTATTATGAATTGATAAATTCCCGCTCTCCACTACATGGTTAAGCTGCTGGTTACCTTGCATTGTATTGCAAATTGACAAATCCCCACTTTTTATTTCATGGTTTTAATTTAAAAAAAATGTATGATAGTTTTAGATTATAATCTTCGTAAAAATCCCCTAAATACACATCAATGGTAATCTGATTTATTATGGACCAATCCTTTCGGCACTGGAAAGTTTTTTTAATGGTTCCCATATTCACGTTTTTCCTTGTTCTTGAACGATATGCTATGATGAATTTAGTACTTTATTTTCTCTCTTTTTATGGAGTGCAATGTTGATTTTTATATGTATCATTTTCTTTTATGTGGAACTCTTCGGAGTCCCAAATCATAATAAATAAACTGAAACTGAAACTGTGAAAACTGTGAATCGCCTCTCAGTGCTAATAGGACATATTGTTAATAGTCATTACCTTTGCAATGTAGAATGTATTTAATTTGGAATTTCCAGGTTGTAAGTTCTCCGCCTAAAATATAAACCAAAACAATTACAAAAATAAATTTTTACCTACAGAGAACCACAATACATACCACAATAAGTTTACACTAATATGCCTAATAAATCATTTGTTTGTCTAATGAATACAAAAAATCCTAGCTTCTGTAACAAAAGGTTTCAATTCCATTAAGGACATGGAGGCGAGGATTATGTTCAATCTTTCTTCCCTTTATTGTTCCAGAAGACATATAAAACTAATACAAAACTCTCTTTCCAAAAAACACCTAAGAAAGGAAGAACAATAGTCTTGGGATGCAAGCTGATCCTTATAATCTCCCATCCTTTCTCAAGTCCCCTCTTTCTTCGTGCAACAGGTGCCGTTGCATCTCCCTAGTTCCTTCCCGTTTGAAGGTCCATTCCTGCATGTATACATATATATAAAATCAATAACCGGTCTGTAAAGGCTTGTATACAATTTTCAGTTACAACTTTCTCCTTTTTTACGATTCCAAACAGCTTAACCTTGGTAAAGACAACTTGGTTCATGGAATTGTGATTACCTACAAAGAAAATGAGTTACTTACCTGTAACTGAAGTTCTCCAGTATTGGTATCTTTCATAGATCCACATGCTTGCATCATTCCCCATAGTTGAAGTGGGAGTCTCACGGTAACATAAAGCAGCATTTATCACTATCATAGGCTATAATGGCAATGAATTTAAATGTATAGATTTATAAAGTGTAGCTAATCACACATGAGGGTATCCAGACGCTGGCCACGGGCACGGGTAAATTACGTGATTTGCCCAGAATCGCAGGATTTTGAGCCGACACCGAGCCTCAAAACCCGACCCCCAGCTGCTGAGTCGGCAGCTCTGACTGCACGGCACATCCTCTCCCCAGCAATGAACAATCAATTTGATAGCCTATGTCCTTTTTTCAAGTCAAGTCAATAGGCTTTATTTCGATAAAAACATATCTTAAAAAGCATTACATAACACAGTTAAAATCCCTTCACAGGGTTAAAAAGGACACACAACAACAATAAAATGATTAAAAAGGTCTAACATAATGACCATCATTAAACAATTTCATTTAGCCTTTTGAATCTGATCAACCATGCCCAACTTAAAAACTTAGCCATGCAGCACACGAACAAAGGCAGAGTAGCGGACTTCAGAATACACATTGCGGCTATGTGGTGTCTGGTACCCAGCTCCTTGCACAATGGTTTCAGCCACCTCTATTGTGGAGATTTGTAGGCGGGCATTCAAATAGGAAGTGGGCAACAGACTCAACCCTAAGCACACAGAATGGGCAAAAAGGGGAGGTTTGGGCCGGGATTTTCCAGCGGGCAGTCAATTCACCCACTGGGAGCATACCTATTCTAAACTTAAAATACAAAGCTCGATCTTTAGATTTTGAGATTAAGTCGAGGTAGGGTTCACGGAGGGGCACGTCCTTAATCATGAGGAACTCACTGGTTGCTCTGCAGTGTTTGGGGTCAGTGCTACTCCTCTCAGCTACCCAGTTCCAATAAATATTCTTGATGACAGACTTCGGAGGGGCAGATCTAGTTAGCCAAGCCTCCCCGAGCCCCTAATGTTTTTAAAAATGGACCAAACTTAAACCTTAACCAATGAGACAATAGCACCCTCTAGAATACTCCCAAGAGAGGCTGAGTCCCTCAGATTTTCAAGCACAAGTGGGAATAATATAATCCCAAGGTAGAAGGAGAGCCTCTCATGGAAGGAGGGAGGGTTGTATATAAATCATCTATGAAAGATACAGTTAAAACGAAGTATGGAAGCTCAGACATGTCTTGTAGATGGTATTAGTAGATTTATTCTTGTGGTAATCTTACAGGCTCTCAGTTACAAAGATCCATAGTGATACCTGGAAATGCCCCACCAGGAGCAAGGTCCACTCTGCTCAGCCCATCACACCAACTGAATTTCTCCTCATACAAAGCAACCCCAACATTCCACTTGACATCACCACAGGCTGAGCAGGCAGAGAGAGAACCATAGTGGGGAGACTGCATTAGCAATAAGCACATTACAACACATCTCCCCCCTTAATAATTAAACATACAAAAGAATAGAAGAAGATGAGAATGCAATAATAAATACAACCAACTCATCCCCTAAACATTCAAAGGAAAAGTAGAAGATGAGAATGCGTTAATAAATACAATCAACACATCCCACCCCTTTGATAATGATCATAAACACAAAAAAGCATAGAGATGGAAAACACATTTTTGACAAAAAGAAGAAGACATATTGTCAAAACAATATAATACCTCCTTCTCCCTGAAAATGATTATAAACAAAAAGAAATGCAAGACAAGAAAATACCTTCTTAAAAACCAACAAATCCAAAACCGCACACAATACCTAATGCACCATACACAATATCAGTAGAAAAACTGCGGTTAAACAAATCAACCACAATACTAAACCAGCATAAAACTGCGGCAAGACAGGGATCTACAACCCTAACTACACAAATCCCAAAAACCAAGGGTAATAGCAAAACTGATAGGGGAAGTTACACTACACCAGAAGTAACCCCCCCCCCCACGTGTGTACCCGTCACACACAGTCTAAGTAATGTGTATATATAACACAAGGCAAAATCTGAAAATCTAGGGTATCCCTTAACCCAAAACAAAACTAGGGTATCCTTTAAACCCAAAATACTCTTGACACATACTATGAGTATCAATAAACTCCAGAAATCCCCCCCCCAAAAAACTAAGGGTAAAACAAAACTGATAGAAGGTACACTACACTAGAGGTAAGCCATCACGTGTGTACCCGTCACACATAGTCTATGTAATCTGTTAAAAATAGCACATGGCAAACCTAAGTAACTCTAGGGTATCCCTTAACCCAAAACCAATCCAGAGTAACCTTTAACCCATGACTCACTTGTTAACTATGGGTAACCTTAAACCCATGACAGTCTCACAAAAAACACTCCAAACCCAAAACTGGAACAACCACCCCTCGCCCAAATTATACAAATGTGGCAATATAGAAAGATATATAAATGGCTCCGGTGAGCGATCTCTCACCCGGGTTCTCCGGGCGTAGCTCTCCGCTGTGAACACAGACAGACTATTAAACAGTCTACTAGGAAAAAGTCAGAAACTGCGTCGTTGTTGTTGTTCTCCTTGTACAGCCAATACTGAAAATAAACTCCGCTGCAGTGTTAGCTTGAGAAGATTGCATTAAAAGGCGAAAAATACTTGCAAAACTCCAAGAACATCAGATCTCCAATTCTCCGTGTCAACTTCCCTTCCTTGCTTAAGTGCCAATGTACTACAAAACCACTGGATGGCACTGTTGAGTCGTTTCAAAACAACGAATATTACTCAGTAAAACATAAACCCCAAAACGGTAGTTCCACAATGGTGAAAACGATCAGCAGTTTATTCAGATGAAATGACGTCCCTAGTCATCGCTGTTTCCGTATGCGCAACACTACGGATCCCGTGCTTGAACAAAAGACAGAGAGCGGCAATGTTCAGGAAGCACGAATGCCACTGAAAGGAAGGTTCTGCGCTGATGACGCTGCTGGACACACGCAACGTGAAGACTGCTGTCAACTGTAAGTTTTAACAATAACAAAGTCGGAAATCTTAAAAAAAATTTATCTCATGAAGAAAAAAAAATTCTTTGATTGGAATCACGATTTTCACTCGGCAAAACAGAACATTTCTGTGCAAACATTAATGAATAACATCGTAGAGGTTTTCACTCGACGAACAAATCCTCCTGTGTAGCAGTTCACAAATTAAATCGCAGCATAACCGAAGGTACTCAATTAGCCAAAGTTAAACTCCAACACAGTTGAGGTTAAGGTAATCTAAGCCCAACAGGAGTTATGTTCTGTTCAGCTAAACAATAATATTCAGAGCTCTGCAAAGATGAAGTAGAAAAGCCATGTCCCAAAAGAGTATATTAATCCAAATCAGTTTCAACTGCACATCAAAGGCTACATGTGATGGTGAGGGTTCTTAACACTGAAGTCTCACTTGACGGTCTTCCCCATCAACACATTTAAAACTCGCTTTAAGTTTCATTTAGGCAAATCAGTTATATGCTGACATTTTTTCCAGGCTGTAGGCAGAATCACCCAACACAATACAGCAACTTAAATAGTCTAATACAGTGAACTGGCACCATACGTTGTGGGCGACCGATGACAGGGTCACTGGTGGGGCATTTGGGGTGCCTAGTTTCTTCAAATCCATGAGTTTCACTTCACTTACTTGAGTACTTTAAGTCCAATAATTTTCCAATCAGTAGGAAATTCTGTAAATCGTTGCTTCTTCTAAATGGGCTTCTTTTACTTCAGTTTCAAAAGTCAAATCCATCCAAGGTAGCTCACATGGGTTCTTTTTAAATCGTCGCCAGTGTTAAAACGAAGTATGGAAGCTCAGACATGTCTTGTAGATGGTATTAGTAGATTTATTCTTGTGGTAATCTTACAGGCTCTCAGTTACAAAGATCCATAGTGATACCTGGAAATTTCCCACCAGGAGCACGGTCCACTCTGCTCAGCCCATCACACCAACTGAATTTCTCCTCATACAAAGCAACCCCAACATTCCACGTGACATCACCACAGGCTGAGCAGGCAGAGAGAGAACCATAGTGGGGAGACTGCATTAGCAATAAGCACATTGCAACAGATACCAATACCAGAGAACTGCCGTTACAGGTAAGTAACGCATTTTCATCTCCAGTATTAGATCTTTTATAGATTCACATGCTTGAATCAGACTATCAGGCAGTTATTGTAGTTAAACATTTTGTAGGAAGAGTACCAGTTGAGGATGGTGGGTAACACTTTTTCTGGTGGATACATCATCTGCCTGTGGATTCCTCACCTTGTGAATATCCCCCTGCACCAGCAACATTCGGAAACTTTTGTAGCTCTCCACGCCGACGAGGACGTGGACGACATCACAAAGGGCATGACTCCACTCGCGACCTCGCTGATGTCACTGGATCCATAAGAGAGCCTCGTCGGTGTGATGACGTCAGTTCCGCCCTTTTTTCCATGCCCCCGAGGCACACAGATGGACCGACATAAATAGGTACAGTATGCACAGTACACAGTATTCAAACAAACACACATAGTGTGAAATTAATGCAAAAAGCATGAAGAATTAAACATTTCCATTGGAAGAAACAACCATAACATAACAAGATTGCAGTTATAGAAGGGTGGACAACGGGGAGGCAGGTGGGTCAGTGAGGAATCCACAGGCAGATACTGTATCCACCAGAAAAAGCATTACCGAAGGTAAGTAACTTCACCTTGTGAATATCCCCCTAGGTCAGCAACTTTCGGAAAATTCTTTGCAGCATGCCGGCGTGGACGACATCACAGGAACGCACGACATCGCACACGGCTCCGCTGACATCACCGACTCCATAATAGGCCTACGCCGGCGTGATGACATCAGTTCCGCCCTTTTTTCCGTGCCTTCGAGGCACACCAAGGACCAACAACAATAGAAATATACACAGTATACACAGCACAAACTGGTCAAGGTACCACACATAGTGTGAATATAACATAGTAAACATGTCCAAGAATACATTCCTTTTGAGGATAACAAGTATACATTAAAAACATTACCAAAAATGCAGGTATAGAAGAGTGGACAACGGGGAGGCTGGTGGGCATGTGAGGAATCCACAGGCAGATACTGTATCCACCAGAAAAAGCGTTACCGAAGGTAAGTAACTTGTTCTTCTGATGGATACATCTGCCAGTGGATTCCTCACCTTGTGAATAGATTCCCACAGCAGTCCTCACTCCCGGAGGGGGGTATCCACTCTCCTATACCAGAAAATCCTGGAGGACAGAACGCGCAAAGTGGCTGTCCCTCCTCACCTTGGTATCCAAGCAGTAATGCTTCGCGAAAGTGTGGAGGGAGGCCCAAGTTGCCGCTCTACAAATGTCCTCAACAGGAACACCCCTAGACAAAGCAGATGTTGAAGACTTTGCTCTAGTAGAATGGGCTCTTATACCCTCTGGAGGTTCCTTACCACACAGGGCGTAGCAGATCTTGATGCATAGTATTATCCATCTCAAAAGTGTGCGCTTGTGCACAGCTTTTCCTTTTCTGCAGCCAGCATATCCAACAAACAGATGGTCATCCACTCGATAGTCCTTTGTCCTATCAAGGTAAAAGCTCACCGCTCTCTTAGGGTCCAAACGGTGAAGCCGCTCCTCCTCCTTGGAAGGGTGAGGGGGAGGATAGAAGGTAGGAAGGGTAATAGACTGTCCTAGATGGAAGGGAGTTACCACCTTAGGCAGAAAAGCAGCCCTGGTCCTAAGAACCATTCGTTCAGCATGAATGGTCAAGAATGGGGGCTTTGAACTAAGAGCTTGAAGCTCACTTACCCTCCTTGCTGAGGTAATTGTAACTAGGAAAACCGTCTTAAAAGACAACAACCTCAAAGGACAATTATGTAAAGGTTCGAAAGGGGAACCCATTAGATAAGTAAGCAGCAGATTCAAATCCCATTTAGGCATAATAAAAGGAGTAGGAGGAAATGTATTTGTAAGGCCCTTCAGAAATCTCAAAACAATAGATTTAAATAAGGACAGCTGATTCGGCAGGCAGAGAAATGCTGACAACTCCGAGAGATAACCTTTTACTGTAGCCACAGCAAACCCTTGATGCGCTAAAGAAAGAGCAAATAGAAGTATATCTGACAAACGAGCCCTCAAAGGGTCAATGGACTTCTCCCCACACCAAGTCACAAATTTACCATCTAAATGAATAGATTGACTTGGTAGAATCACGCCTGGCCGATAGAATGACATCCACCACATCATGTGGGAGAGAAAAGGAATTCAGGTTGCCCCGTTCAGTCTCCAGGCATGAAGGTGTAAGGTCTGGAGGTGGGGGTGTAGAACCTGCCCCCCCATCTGAGAGAGGAGATCTGCCCTGAGAAGGAAACGGAGCAGCGGGCACGAGGAGAGGTGGAGAAGATCTGTGTACCACACCCTTCTTGGCCAATCCGGGGCGATCAAAATTACTTGTGCCCGGTCTTGGCTAATCTTCCTGAGAACCCGAGGAATCAGGGTATGGAAGGAAACGCGTAAAGGAGTTGCGAGCCCCAACTCAACTGAAATGCGTCCCCCAACGCTCCCTGCATCGGATACTGAAGACTGCAGAATAACGGGCAGTGAGCGTTCTCGTGAGTGGCAAACAGGTCCACCCGAGGAGTTCCCCATGTCTGAAAGACGTGTTGTACCAATTCCACTTGTGGTCTGCAGAGAACTGCCGGCTGAGACTGTCTGCACGAACGTTCAGAACTCCGGCCAGATGATTTGCCATCAGACAATACTGATGGTCCTGCACCCAGGACCAGAGTCGCAGAGCCTCTCTGCAGAGACATTGTGACCCCACTCCTCCCTGCTTGTTGACATACCACATCGCGGTAGTGCTGTCCGTCAGGACTTGCACTGACTGACTGCAAAGGGAAGGGAGGAAGGCCTTGAGCTCTAAACGTATCGCCCGCAATTCCAGAAGGTTGATGTGAAGCACCCTTTCCTCTCGAGACCAAAGACCCTTGACCTCCAGATCCCCCAGATGAGCACCCCACCCTAGAGTGGATGCATCCGTTTTCACTGTGGCCACTGATGGAGGGAGATGGAAGGGCTTTCCCTGAGACAGATTGCCCTCCACGCTCCCCCACAACAGATCCGCTGCAGCTTCTCTGGAGATCCTGATTCACTCCCTGAGATCTCTGTTGTTTCAGGAAATGATCAAGCCGCGCCTACCTTATTCGCTTTGTTCGCACGGGAGGAGCAAAAAACTACATTCTCCATGATGCTTGGCGAAGGAAGGGCTATTTACGGGATGAGCGCACACCGGCCGGTGTGCGTAGTACTGTTTCCTGGCTGTTCCCTTCTGTGGATGTTTCCTGTTTGTTATGTGCTGCACCCCTTCGGTGGCTGAGGATTTCCATCGGTTCTGTTGGGAAGGAACCTGGAGTTGACTCGGCGGCTCGACTGGCACCACGACTTTATCCTTGGTTATTAGTGAGTAGTAGTGGATGTTACTTCTCTTGATGATTTCCGATGATAGGAAGTGCTGTATGTAATAGCGGATTACAGTGGTGACTTTAACCATGTATTGTCGTTTCTTGGATACCTGAAGTGATCCCTTCTCAGACATTTTGTGATGATTATCGGATTACCTTAAGAGCGGAATACAGTGGTTCCTACCACATATTACTGTGTCTAGTATCACTGGAAGTGAAGTGATTGGGATATTGTTTTCGGAGTGGAAAGCGACCCCTAAGAGCGGAATGCATTACCGTGTCTTGTTATGGAAAATATTTAACTTGCCTTTTGCCTTCATTTATTCATTACTGCAGTGGGATAAGGAACTTCTGGGGCAGAGCAGAATACTGTGGATGTGGCCACGCATTACCGTATCTGTAAACCTATGCCTGTGTTTCTTGCATTACACTGAAGGATTCTCCTGGGTTAAGGGCTGTGTGGAAGAAGTCATTCTAGTATCCTTTTACCTTGGAGTCAAATGTATATAGTGGACCATTGCTTTGTTCTCCTTTGGATTCTTACCTTCATTAGATTTGCAGACATTATATGCTGGTATGTATGAGGAATGATTGGTGGTGGTGTTTCTGTTAGAACAAATAGAAATGTATTAGATAATCATGTATGTTGTTTTGTGTTCTAGAGTACTTTTGGAATAAGAAAAGATCAGCATTGGTTATAGAGAAGGTGGAGAACTTAACAAGGTATACACATAGGATTAGCGAGAATACATGAGAGTTGAACCTCTTTGTTTGTTTTCTTATGCGTTGTTCTTTTGTTGTTACAGGTCCTTTATTCCCTGCTGTCCCCTTCCCTATCCTTCCCTCGCCTGATCGCCTTAATTCTCTGTCTATATATATATTCAGAGATTGGGGATGTCTGGAGGTGGACCATTTATTGCTACGCCTGGATTCTGAGGAGTCATCTCTTCCATCCGAAGAGAACCTGACAGAATTACGCACCCACGAAATAGGGCTCTTCCCAGTCCAGGTGTAGCAATATTATGGCGTCCATGGAAGATGTCTTACATGCTCTTGTACTGGTTCAACAGGAACTTGCTTCTTCTAAAGCGGAAACTGCTGCATGAAGGGAGAAAGTAGAGAAGTTAACCCGTAATCCTTTTGATGCCACCACGGCCGCCTCTCAGATTAAGGTCACTGTTCCTCCACCCATCCCCTTAGCTAGTCCAAAAAGATATGCTGGGGATCCTTTGAAATCAGGTGTTCTTAACCCAGATACTATTGCATTTTTGGTGTAAGCCCGCTTCTTTTCCCAACAATCACTCCAGGATGGCATTCGCAATATCATATCTGGTTGGGGATGTGGCCAGTTGGATGGTTCCCTTGGTTAGGGACAATGATGTGGTACTATCAGATTGATCCTCTTTTAGAGCGGAATTCGAAAGAGTGTTTGATAGGAGGGCAACGACTTTTAGTGCAGATAGGGAGTTACTGGAGCTAAAACAGGGCAGAAACGACTTGATAACTTACCTCACCAGATTCAATCGTTTGGTGGCCGAAACAGCCTGGCTGGAAGAAAAGAGGATGTCCCTTTTTTATCAAGGTTTCAGAGATGAGCTGAAAGATGTCATAGCCCAGATAGACCCTCAGCCCATAAACTGCACTGATATGATCAATTTGACCCTACGTTAGATAGTTGAATATCGGAGAGAGGTGGAGACAGAAAAAGGTCAGAGAGGGGGTTTTATCGTCCAGACAGGATTACCACCCGTACATCTCCCAATACAGAGGTAGGTGTGGAGCCCAAGGAGATAGGAGCCATAAGAGCCCCTTTAACTCGAGAAGAAAGAGACAGTAGGAGAGTACAAGGTCTTTATATGTATTGTGGGAGGAAAGGGCATTACGTGAGAAGTTGTCCTGCAAAACCTAAGACCTCTGGTTCTTGGTCACAAAACAAGAAGGTGGCAGTGTCTCATACTAGAGCTGAGATAGAGGACCAGAGAAATATAGGTAAAGAAGAGCTGACAGGTCAGAAATGGAAACTTCCGTCTTTAACTACAGTGACACTGAGTCCCACATAGTACCTGACACTGAGTCCCACATAATAATACCAATGTGTTTGCAAAACACACAAAGAATTCATCAAGTATTAGTAATGTTAGATTCAGGGGCCACTGGAAATTTCAGAGACAGTGGTTTAGTGACACGCCTAGCCCTGTAGAGAGTGCCAAGGGAAAACCGGGAAGATGTGTTGGCTGTGGATGGCAAGCCTCTGATCTCGGGTCTCCTTACTGAGCGTATGAAGGCAATCGTTCTATCCGTGGGATCTGTAAATGGGAACCAATTAGAGGAACTAGCATTAAACATTTTAGAGGCTCCTCAGTAGGAGGTGATTTTAGGCATGCCATGGTTGAGTCATAACAACCCCTCCATTGATTGGAAGACTAAGACAGTTAATTTTACCTCAGAGGTTTGTTGGGGTTTTTGCCTACAAACTATTATGTCAAAAGCAGCAGCGTTGTCCTACCCGTTAGTAGTTGCTACGGCAGCAGGGAAACAGTTGTCCCTCCCTATGGAATATGAATCTTTTTCAGACGTCTTTAGTAAGACACAGGCTGAACAACTCCCGCCACATTGGGAGTACGATTGTCGCATTGATTTGGTGGAAGGAGCCAATGTCCCGGCTTGTATAGTGTATGCCCTGTCTTTGCCTGAGACAAAATATTTAAGGGAATATCTAGATCATTATCTTGAGATAGGGTTTATTCGGCTCTCCCGTACGCCAGCAGCATATCCTCTCTTTTTTATAGCTAAGGGAAACGGTGATTTGCGGGCCTGCATTGACTATAGGATGTTGAACAAACAGACTGTGCGCAACAGATATCCCTTACCGCTTATCTCAGTTCTGCTAGATCAAGTAAGGGACGCAACTATCTACACCCGACTTGGGCTTGGAGGGGCATATCATTTGGTGCTTATCAGGGCTGGGGATGAGTGGAAGACGGCTTTTAAGACACAATACGGTCATTACGAATATACTGTTATGCCGTTTGGATTGTGGAATGCGTCTGCGGCATTTCAGTATTTTCTGAATGATGTCCTTAAAGAGTATGTAGACCACTTTGTTGTGGTCTACATAGATGACATCTTGATCTACTCTAATTCCACACAGGAACATATGGAACAAGTCGTTTTGGTACTAGAGCAGTTGAGAAAACACCACCCGTACTGTAAACTTAGCAAGTGCGAGTTTGGGGTCTGTGAGGTGGAGTTCTTGGGAGTCATGCTCAGTCCGAATGGATTACACATGTCAGAAAGAAAGCTGCAAGCTGTACTGAATTGACCCACTCCAAAAAACATGCGGGATGTACAATGTTTTTTAGGATTCTCGAACTATGATTGAAGGTTCATTAACCAGTTCTCACAGGTGGCAGTCCCAAATTCTTGTCTGCTTCGTAAAGGGGTCCCTTTTCAATGGTCTCAGGAAGCAGAGGAAGCCTTCAGATATCTAAAAAAGGCCTTCACTACTGCTCCCATTCTGGCACACCTGAGGCTGGAACATCCTTTTGTGGTAGAAACGGATGCCTCGGATGTGGCTGTGGGGGCCATTCTGTCACAAAGAGACCCGGTGTCAGGACAACTGCATCCAGTTGCCTACCTATCAAAGAAACTGAAATCTGCTGAGAAAAACTATAACATTGCAGAAAAAGAACTTTTGGCAATTAAAAAAGCCTTTCAGGAATGGAGATAGTACCTTTGGGGGGCACGCCATCCCGTTACGGTCTATTCGGACCATCGAAATCTACAGTACATGAGAACTGCCAGACAACTGTCTCAAAGGCAAATGAGGTGGATGTTATTCTTTGCCGAATTAGATTTTCTGGTTACCTTTCATCCTGGGTCCGATAACCGCAAGGCGGATTCGTTGTCCAGGATGGATTCAATAGCCATTCATCAAGAAAAATAATCTAAGGCGATAATAGAACCCTCAAGGGTGTTGTGTGTGGTGAAGGCTGAGGGCTTCATGGCTGAGATCAGGAGACACAAAAAGACCTCGGCATGGGAAAGTTGGGCAGGTCAAGACATCAGTCGTTCGGTTAAACAAGGGCTGCCGTTCTATCACGACAAGTTGTAGCTGCCCATCTGTGGACCCTAAAAGAAGGCTTTTACTTGGTGACATGTATCCCCTCTGGCTGGGCATCTTGAAATGATCAAAATGACCCGTTTGGTGCAAAGACATTTCTGGTGGGCCTCTCTACGTAATGATGTTGTCAAGTGGGTGGCCCAATGTGAGAAATGTGCTAGAGCAAAGACGGATAACAGCAAAAGACAAGGGTTGCTTATGCCTCTTCCTACACCGCAAAGACCATGGCAAACATTGAGCTTGGATTTTATCACTGGGTTACCCATGGAACAGGGTTTTTCAGCAGTACTGGTGGTCATCGACAGCCTCACGAAATTAGGACATTTCATTTCTTGTAAAAGTCTACCCACTGCTGGGCAACTTTTCAGCTTCTTCTAGACAGCGTCATAAGAATCCATGGGTTGCCAGAGACCATCATTTCTGATAGGGGTCCTAAATTTATAGCCAGGTTCTGGAAAGTGTGGTGCAGGGCCTTACGAATTGATTCCTCCCTCTCTACCAGCTTACATCCACAAACCGATGGTCAGACCGAGAAGTTAAATCAGACTTAAAAGAAGAACCTATGATGCTATGCGATGGAGGCACAAAACTAATGGGTGTCTCTACTATGGATGGCTGAACTGGTGTATAACAAAGCGTGGCATTGTTCTGTGGGAGTGCCCCCTTTCCATGCCACCTATGGATTTGATGCCAAAATACTCCCCATAAGCTTTCCAGAGGACATAGCAGACCAGCCTTCGGTACAGACTCATGTAAAGTTGATACGGGGAGCACATCGGAAGGTTCGGCATTATTTGATTCAGGCAAAGCTGGTCTACAAGAAGTGGGAAGACCGACACCGACGAGAGGGTCCAGTGTACAAGGTGGGCGATCAGGTATGGCTGTCTACAAAAAAACATCCAGTTCAAGCTACGGAGTGTATTCCATCCACGGTATATCGGCCCTTATTCCGTGCTCAAGAAAATGAATCCAGTGGCCTACAAGTTGAAGTTGCCTGGAAGTCTTCGCATCCACCCAGTCTTCCATTGCATTCTCCTTAAGTCTGCTTTGGCAGCACGACGGCGTGCGCCTCTCCCTGTGTCCTGCGATGGTGTGCTTGAGTATGTGGTTCGTGGCATCCGTGATTCCAGGTGGCGGAGGGGCGTTTTATGGTATCTCATCTCTTGGAAGGGGTACTCAGCTGAGGATGACTCCTGGGAGCCTTGCCATAATGTACATGCACCTGTTGCTGTTCGCTCTTTCCATCGCAGGTTCCCGGATCGGCCTAGTCCTAGGAGGCGCTTGGCGGGGGGACCTACTGTCAGGAAATGATCAAGCCGCGCCTACCTTATTCGCCTTGTTCGCACGGGAGGAGCAAAAAACGACATTCCCCATGATGCTTGGCGAAGGAGGAGCTATTTACTGGATGAGCGCACACCAGCTGGCGTGCGTAATACTGTTTCCTGGCTGTTCCCTTCTGTGGATGTTTCCTGTTTGTTTTGTGCTGCACCCCTTCGGTAGCTGAGGATTTCCATCGGTTCTGTTGGGAAGGAACCTGGAGCTGACTCGGCGGCTCGTCTGGCACCCGCATCTTTGTCCTTGTTTATTAGTGAGTAGTAGCGGATGTTACTTCTCTTGAGAATTTCCAACGATAGGAAGTGCTTTATCTAATAGCGGATTGCAGAGGTGACTTTAACCCCGTATTGCCGTTTCTTGGATCCCTGAAGTGATCCCTTCTCAGACATTTTCTGGTGATTATCAGATTACCTTAAGAGCGGAATACAGTGGTTCCTACCACGTATTACTGTGTCTAGTATCACTGGAAGTGAAGTGATTGGGATATTATTTTCAGAGTGGAAAGCGACCCCTAAGAGCAGAATGCGGTGGTGAAAGTAACCACGCATTACCGTGTCTTGTTATGGAAAATATTTAACTTGCCCTTTGCCTCCATTTATTCATTACTGCAGTGGGATAAGGAACTTCTGGGGCAGAGCGGAATACAGTGGTTGTGGCCACGCATTACCGTATCTGTAAACCTATGCCTGTGTCTCTTGCATTACACTGAAGGATTCTCCTGGGTTAAGAGCTGTGTGGAAGAAGTCATTCTAGCCTCCTTATACCTTGGAGTCAAGTATATATACTGGACCATTGCTTTGTTCTCCTTTGGATTCTTACCTTTATTAGATTTGCAGACATTATATGCTGGTATGTATGAGGAATGATTGGTGGTGGTGTTTCTGTTCGAACCTATAGAAATGTATTAGATAATCATGTATGTTGTTTTGTGTTCTAGAGTACTTTTGGAATAAGAAAAGATCAACATTGGTTATAGAGAAGGCGGAGAACTTAACAAGGTATACACATAGGATTAGCAAGAATGCATGAGACTAGAATCTCTTTGTTTGTTTTCTTATGCGTTGTTCTTCTGTTGTTACAGGTCCTTTTTTCCTGCTGTCCCCTTCCCTATCCTTCCCTAGGCTGATCGCCCTAATTCTCTGTGTATATATATTCAGAGATTGGGGATGTCTGGAGGTGGACCATTTATTGCTACGCCTGGATTCTGAGGAGTCATCTCTTCCATCTGAAGAGAACCTGACACATTGTGCTGATACCACTGCCTGCGGAGGCACCACTGGAGCGCCCTCATGTGCCAGCGTGCATGGTTGACCAACAGAATGCAGGAAACAAACAGACTGAGCAGGTGAAGGACCTTCAGCACTGGAAAGACCGCTCCATTGTAAAACAACTGAATCATTTCCTGAATGTAGAGAAACCTTTGTGGAGGAGGGAATGCTCGACAGACAGTAGTGTCCAGTACCGCCCCTATGAACAGGTTGCGCTAAGAGGGCACCGTGAAACGGAGATACTTCCTATGCGACTTCAGGATCGGTATATGAAAATACGCGTCCTGCAAGTCGATCGACACCATCCAGTCCTCTTGCTGCAGCGCCTGAAGAACCTGCGCAAGGGTAAGCATCTTGAACTTCTCTTGCTTCAGAAAAAGGTTCAAGATCCTGAGATCCAGTTTTGGACGTAGACAGCCATCCTTCTTGGGTATCAGGAAATACAGGGAGTAGCATCCCTGACCCCTTTCCTGCTCTGGAACCATCTCTATTGCACCTTTTTTCAATAATGTTAGGACTTCCTCCTGCAGGAGAAGGAGATGTTCTTCCGAACAAGAACCTTGGCAAAGAGGGTAATTTGGAGGGAATTCCCGAAAGGAAAGGGCATACCCATTCTCCACAAGATTGAGAACCCAAATGTCCGTTGCGACCGATTCCCAATCTTGCCGAAAATGAATAAGCCGACCCCCCCACAGGACCAACATGATCCGGAATGGGGAATCTAGGGTTGCATTGCTGCGGTAATAGGAGCGGAGGTAGAAGAGGAGGAGGAGGAGGAAGGCTGATGACCTCATGGGCGACCTTTGTTCCTGCCCCTATAAGACTTATACAGGGTGTTCTGCTGCTGCTGCTGCTGCTGAGGCTGCTTGTAGGACCGAAAGGACGACCTTCCAAAGCCCTTGACTGCATCTGCAGACTTAGGGGCAAATGTATCAAAGGGTTTTGCCCATTCTGTGTCTATGGGGAAAAGTGTTGATACATATGGCCCTTAGAGACTTAGCTGTAGCCTTGCTATCCTTAAACCTCTCCAAGGCTGCATCTACCTTTTTTCCAAAGAGTCCTGAACCGTCAAACGGAAGGTCTAAAAGAGTTGCCTGGACATCCTGTGAAAATTCTGAAGATTTTAGCCAGGCACTCCTAGATGCAACCGAAGACCCCATTTACCCTGGCTACAGAGTCCGCTGTATCAAGACCACTCTGAATCACCTGCTTCGCAGCTGCCTGAGTGTCTGACAAGACTTCATTAAAGTTCTTTCTGTCCTCTTCAGACAACTTTGGGGCCAATTGTTTTGCAGAATCCATTAAGGCAGTGTTTCCCAAACTGGGGTCCGCGGACCCCCAGGGGTCCGTGACACATTCCCCGGGGGTCCGCAGGCAACAGTTTTAAAAGCACAGAAAAGTTTCTTGTATAATTAGCAGAGTTCAAGCAACAATAAAAGTGTCAAGATCATGCCAGTGATTAATGTACCTGCTGGAGCTCGAGGAGAGTTTTGTTCAGTGGCAGCTTTGACTTAACTAATGTAGCACAGAGGGTTAATGTGCCAACTGCAAAGAACGGGTAACATGCATTTTAAAACGCAGTATTTTATGTGCATAGGTTCGTGTTACTGCTTTTGTCACAGAGATGCTTTCGTTACTGTGCACTTCACAAGTGACATTTGTAAGACCTATAAACTGTCATCAAAGAGCTGCTTGCAAACTGCATGGTACCAGTTAGTAACTTATGTTTTTCCCCAGTTATTCATTATCCTGATGCTGCTAAAAAGGTTTATTTGGGTGAAAATACATTTCTAATGTTAAAGTTAATGCTAGCCACCGTGTTATGTTCTGAATCCTGAGTTTGTGCTTTTACAGACCAAGCACTCTTTAAACATTTTATATCCACACTGATTTACATGTATGATTCAATGTATCTATATATGTCAGATGTAAAGTGCTCTGGCATCCTACAATAGTATGAGAGATGCTATAAAACAAATAAAATGTATGTGACAGAGGGGCTATTACTTCAATATAAAATACTAGGGCCAGATGTATGATCCTTTTTTATATGCGCGAACGGGTTCGCGAACCTGTTTGCGCATGCAAAAACCTATTGGGCCTTGTACATTGCCTATTTCGCGAGTCGCAATTTGTTTGCGACTCGCTAAATACATTTTGCAACTTGATATTTGGAAGGGGCATTTCCTACCAAATAGGGAGTCTCAAAACCATGTACAAATGTTTTGCGGTGGCAAAACATTTGCAATTACCACCTACTACAAGTAGATGGTAATGCATTTGCAAATGGGAAATGGGACTCCTTCCCCTTTGCAAATGCATGCAAAATTATTTTTAAGGGCAGTCAGTGGTCCCAGGGACCTCTGCCTGCCCTTAGAAAATGAAACGAAAATGTTTCATTTCCTTTTTCTTTAAATACATGGAAAATGGGCTGCATTTTCTTTTTAAAAGCAGTCCCAAACATGGTGGTCTCCTGAGCCCAGCAGGCCACCATACCTGGAAGGGCTGGCATTCTCAATGGGCTGCAAATTGCGAGAGGCTCATTAATATTAATGAACCTCGCAATTTGCGACTCCATTGGGAATCCCAAACAGTGTTAAACACACTGTTGTACATTTCATTTATCGACTCGCAATATGCCATTTGCCATGTGTCGCCAATTGCGAGGCGCTAAATGAAATGGTCGTACATCTGGCCCCAAAATCCTTAGTACTTTGAGTATTTGTTTTGTATGCACACATGTGTATGTTTTTCCAATTACTGTTTTAACATTTGAAATTTAACTCATACAAATTGATTGGGGGTCCCCGACTTCCAGTGGTGACTCAATGGGGGTCCTCAGCAGTCAGAAGTTTGGGAACCACTGCATTAAGGCATGGATATACCTGCCCAAAAGGCAAGTGGCATTGGTGGATTTGAGAGCCATAGAAGCCAATGAAAATGCCTTTTTAGCAGCCTGATCCTGTCTCTTTGACTATCTATCACCAGGAGTTTGCGGAAATGCTCCAGCCGATTTCTTAGAGCATGCAGCTTGAATAACTAAACTCTCCGGTGCCGGATGTGAAGATAAAAACTCCGGATCACCTGGAGCTGCCCTATAACACCTAGCAACAGGTCTCGAAACTGCAGGAGCAAAAAAGAGTTTTTGCCAAACCTCCAAAATCAGCTCTGTAATAGCTTCATTAAAAGGAAGCAAAGGCTCAATCCCTGCAGAAGGAGAATGAAGTACCTCCGTCAGAATGTTAGACTTAAATTCTGTTGTAGGGGGTTACAAATCCAAAAGATCAGCAGCCTTACGTATTACAACATGGTAAGTAACCACATCCTTGGAAGGAACATCAGAAGGAGGAGAAAGTTGCCATTCTGGTGATAATTCCAAACCTCTTGCCTCCCTTAGATCTTCAAAAAGGTCTTCAGACTCATGAAGCTCTCCTTCCTTCATCTCATCCTCTCTATAATTCTGCTCCTCCAGCAACCTTTGTGCCTCACGTCTGGACTTCACCTTCGGGTCCAACGGAGTCGTACATGGATCCGACGGATTCAGAACAGCCGTCGACCCCGGATCCAGCGGCACTCTCGAAGTCAAACGAGGTCGAGCCGATGGCGCAGGAGATGGAGGAATCGACGTCTGCGTCGGCACCGGGGTCGACGTTCTCGGCGTCGGAAAATGCCATGAAGGAGCCGCAGGCAGAAATGGCATAAACGGAGCCGGAGCATAAACTTTAGGCACTCCCAAATTGAATGCCATGTGATCCATGGAACCTGAAGGTGCACCAGAGGGGTGCATCGCCCTCGCAAAGACTCCGTACATCGCATTAAGGTAATGCGTCGGGTCTTGCCCTGGACCAGGAAAAGGAGGATACTCGCCCTGCTGGCACCGACGGTGGATCCACCAGAGTCATTGGCTTTTCAGGTACCGGTACCTCTCCCACCAGAACCAGAGAGTGCTCTGAAGTTGATGAAGGATTCGGCGCTGGCGACTGCGCCAGTGACTGCGCCGGTGACTGTGCAGGTGTCTGCGCTGGTGAATGCACAGGAGAAGCAACTCTCACCGAGGAAGGAGAAGGAGCTATATAGTCCTTCCGACGTCGATGATCCTTCGAGGTCGACGACTGAGCTTCATCCGATCGAGCCATGCCTCTTCTTTTTCTTATGTTTCTTGGACTTCGAAACATGACCTGACGTCGACTTCGAATCTGATCCCGACCTCGATCTCAACCTCAACCTGGCCTTTGATTTCCTTCGGCCTCTCATCTCTTTACGGAACTTTGCCATAAATAGCTTGGCTTCCTTTTCTTTTAAAGCCTTTGGGTTCATCTTCCTGCAGGAAGGACAATCCTCGACATAATGGTCCGATGACAAACACCATACACAGTCGTCGTGTGGATCTGTTATGGACATATGTCCACAGCACTCCCTGCAGGGCTTAAATCCTGACTTTCTCGACGACATCTTCGAGAAAAGAGAAAAGAGAGAACAGGATACAACTGGTAACACAAAGTAACAAGCTATGGAGAGTCCCATAAACTGTTGGCGTCGACGGCACGGAAAAAAGGGAAATGACGTCATCATGCCGACGAGGCTCTCTTATGGATCCAGTGACGTCAGCGAGGTCGCGAGCAAAGTTGTGCCCTTTGTGACGTTGTTCACGTCCTCGTCGGCGTGGAGAGCTACAAAAGTTTCCGAATGTTGCTGGTGCAGGGGGATATTCACAAGGTGAGGAATCCACTGACAGATGTATCCATCAGAAATGTAAATACATAAACACTCTATATGTGCTAGAATAAACATGCTGTATATGACAATATTATATTTATGTATGTGATCAAATATATGTGTGTATATATATATATATATATATATATCTATATATATATATGTATATATATATTTATATATATGTATTTACCTATAAATTATCATAAGTACATACAGTACAGTAACTAAGGCTCACCTTATTGGAACAGATGGCGTAACACCGTCTGTCCAACTGCTGCAACACTGCGCTGGGCCGATTCTAGGCAATAGTGCCACATGAATGTGTGGGTGCTCTTCCATGTTGCAGCACAAGATATTTTTCCGGCGAAATGCCTGCGAACAGGGCAGTCAAAGAGGACACTGCCCTTGTTGAGTGTATCGTTGAATTCGCTGAGAGTGGTTTGCCATTAGGAGTGGCAAAACTGAATGGCAGCGGAAATCCACCTTCAGATGGTTGATTTTGTGACAGAAGTACCTGTTGAGTTTGTCCATAAGCTAAGAAAAGTTGATCAGTTTTTTTAAGCTGTTTAGTATGAGGTAAGTAGAATTGTAGACATCTTTTAATGTGAAATGTATGGAGAGAACTTTCTGCTGGTGATGCCGGATTTAAAAGTTTGCAGTATGATCGGTTGATTGAGATGCATCTGTTATGGAACCTTGTGAATGAATCTGGAATTTGTTCTGAGAACCAAGTAATCATTCATGAAACGTAAGAAGGGCTCCTGAATTGTAATAGCCTATATCACACTTCCTGTTGTAGCCGAAGTGAGTGCCAAGAGCAAGGATACCTTCAATGTGAGAAACTTGAGGTCTGCTCTGTGAATGGGTCCAAATGGAGGTTTCATTAGTTGAGTTAGGACTACATTTAGGAGGAGCTCGTACTGGAGGGAAGTCTAGAAACATCTCCTTTATGAATTGTTTAATGGAGAGAGAGAGAGAGAGAGAGAGAGAGAGAGAGAGAAAGAGACGAAGAAGAGCATCTGTATCTTGATATTGCTTCAAGATGTACCTTGATAGAGGCATGCACCAAGCCTGATCAGGCAAGCGAAAGGGGAAATAGAAGAATTTGCTCAGATGATGCCTCCAATGGCTGCAGGTTGGATTGCTGACATCATAAACAGAACCGTTTCCATTTTAGCTTGTATGTTTTGATGGTGGCTTCCGCTCTTGCTTTTGTAAGAATGTCCCTCCAGTCCTGAGGAAAAATCAAACCTACGAACTCATGGAAATCAGAAGCCATACACATAAGAGGAATGAGGCTGGGTCTGGATGATGGGGCTGACCCTGGTTCATCATCAATAGTGCTTGCTTTGTCCAAAGGCAAATGGGATTCGATACCGTCAGCAGGAGAAGCTCCAAGAAACAGTGTTGCTTGGGCCACTTGGGATCAATCAGAATGAAGCAACAGCGTTCCACTTTCATCTTGTTGAGCACCTTTGGTATGAGAGGGAAAGGGGAAAAGCGTTTGCATAGAGCAGTAGTTCCCAAACTGTGCGCCGTGGCAACCCAGTGCGCCGTCAGAAGTCACCAGGGGCGCCAGGCACTTCTTGGGAATGTGGAACAGGTTCTTCTCTAGTACCGTCACTTTAACTAACCTAACGCTTTTCTTTCATTGGTGATGCAGACTGCCTTGCATTTGTTTTCCCTGCGATTCATTATTTTTCATACTTTAGCCCCCTTATAGAGTCATGCACTTACCTATTTTGTAATGTTCATTTGCAGGCCCCGAAAAACAATGTGTGAATACCAGGCGGAGGAGTTACGGAAGCCGCACTGGTCATTGTGTGTGTTGGTTTAAATGAGGTGTGATGTGCGACAAAAAGCGTGTGGGCTTAGGCAGGGCCAGGCACAATCAGGACAGTGATGCCGAGCAAGTGTTATTTCTGCCGTCAGCCACTGCTGTACTTCGAAAATCGGGTAAACATGATCATATGAAGCGAAGGAGTCAAATTACGATCAGCTGCAAGTGATCTGGAGTTTTGGACGGAGTGTTTGAGATTTCTTGTTAACTGTGCTATGTACGTTGTATGCTTTCCTGCCACTGAAAATACCATATTCTCAGTTGGCTTCCTTATTTTTCAAAGTTAAAAATCCAAACTGCTTATGCTCTATTTATTCAAAATGTTCACCATGCTGTGTGTACTGTAAAACGAAGCACAGCAATGCAGTGGCACACACATGCTTGAAAACACCCACACATCCATTGAAATGGGCTTATCTAAGCACATGGGGTTTTCAATGTAATTCTGGAGTAGCTACAAAACTATTGAATGGCGGGCTGTGGCTATTATACTTGAATTTTGTTTATTACAGCCCGGTGCCACTGTTATACACATACAATGCTTTTATTTGAATTGAACACCAGGGGCCTTATTTATGAAGGACTTTTAACATGGGAAAAAGTGACGCACCGGTGGCGTAAGCCTTTCATAAATGAGGCCCCAGGTGTATGCAGTGATGTCTTGAGCATTACGTGCAACTGGCTGCATGGTAATTAAGTGAGAACACAAACATCTCCTACTGCAGTCCAATTTACCCACTGAGCTACCTGCAGAGGAAATGAATAGGAAAGTTCTAAGTAGCAATATTATGCCTCTTATCTAACCACACTCTAATACCATTACCAAACTACTGCAGCTCATGGTAATCAAGGTTGTTATAGGTCAGTCAGGAGGTTTGTAGGGGATCCTGAACGAGATAGTAGTCACAGTGGGTTTATCATTACAGTGTTTTCGGTGTTTAAAAAAAATGATCCAAAAAAAAAGCGGTGTGTGAGGGAAATTGGGAACTCCTTGGCATTAGGAAGCAATACTATGCTTTTAAGAGAGGTGACACAGCCGATTGGAGGTATGTTTTGTCTCAACAACAGATTCGTTTGTCGCATTCCACCAGCTCGTGTCACTGCATGCTACACCCATGTATGAATGTGCCGACCAGGATGACCGGCACGTGTTCACTCGTAAACACTGAGCTGGTAGCGACAGCTCATCTTTTTGTGTCACCTCTCTTGGTTTATACTTCTGTAGGTCTATTAATTAATATTGGGCTCACCCTCTATCTCACATGCGTTGTTGAGATATCTTTTACACAAACACTTTTCTGGCACTTTATCGTATGGCGACATTTCGACACTTGACCAATTGCACAAATTCTTGGGTACACAGGATGTTTCTCGAGACCATTTGACACTGTGTTACTAGGGGGCAGATCTTTAAGGACTTGTCAAGATTTGTTAAACAAACTTAAGTCTTTGATTTGTTATGTTTTGTCAACATGTGGGATACTCCATTATCATTTTTTTTTTATTTCCAGCCCTGAGGATTCGCAGAAGCGATGAAACACGTGTCGGCTGGCTGCTTTTTTGTGAAAGGAAATTAAAGAACCCATATGAACTAATACTGTACAAGAGATTCCTGAATTTCTGCAGCCTTATTTGCTACTTTGTGTATATTTATCTGTATACTTTGTTTTTGATATAAGATGTGTGTGCATAAGGTAGTTTTTCTTTGAACCTTGGGCCTTATTTATGAAGGCCTTGCGCCGCCGGTGCGTCACTTTTAACATGGGAAAAAGTGACGCACCGGTGGCGCAAGGCTTTCATAAATAAGGCCCCTTGTGTTTAACCAGCTTGCTGGCTAACTTTGAGTGGTTATTGGGGTTTTTCCACTCACCCAGTTGCACCACCAATATATTGCTTCCTAGATACAATCTCTTATGCGTTCACTTTTGGCAGAGCGCCCAGTGCATTTCTGACACTAAAAAACCTTTCTGCGTTAGCTCTTAGTTTAGTCAGAACAGGGTAGCCGCTACGTATATTGACCCCTTTGCGCCTGGTTATTTCCAGACTCACAGCTCTACTTGCCTGACTCAGCATGGACCATGGCAAGGCGGCAGAGGAACTGTTTGAGAATTTAGCTAGGGGCATGTCAGCACAGACGGCCACCACTAGCAACAATCACCCTTGTATAGAAGGGCTCAAAGACAAGTTCCTAAAATTGGAAAGACTTAAAAAACAAGACAATTCTAAATGGTGGGATGCAACCACGTTAAAACAGTATCTTATACTTAAACCTATACCGAGGGGTTTAAGAGGCCAAATCTTCCCTACTTACGATGAACTTGAGACAGACTTAATGGGCAAATGGGAAGAAGCACTTAACATCAACTCCATGACTCTAGTGGACATACTAATTGAAAGTGCTGAATGCAAGGTCACTAAGTTTCAGGCAGAAATCTCCATAGTAGAGCAGGAGATCAAAGATCTTAATCTGCCAGAAGCTACCGTTAAAAATTATACAATATTGGATGATATTCTTCTCAAACAACAATCTGATAATAAAAAATAGAAAAGCTAGACAGCTCAGGAGAGATGAGCAAGACTACAAACAAGGCAGAATATTCACATATGCTAAGAAATATGATGCCATTATACCCAATACATCAGTGAGAATCAAGAACAATAGAACAGAGACTTGTCCCAGTTCCGTCTCATCCAGCAACACCTCACTTAGTACAACTGGTATCAGTGAGAGTGAACCTGAGAACATTGAAGGACCCTTACCAAGTGGCTCTGCTTTTTTACACGAGGTACAACGGATAAGAAGGGGAAACAGGGGCATACCACAAAGAGATCAACTAGATCCAAAACCCGCAAGGGCAGGAGGGTTAAGCAAGGAAGAATACAAGAGGAAGCACAGGTCAGGGACCTCGAAGAGCTAGACCAAATAGGTACAACGGAAGTGCAGGTCATTAACCTCTCCTCTTGTCACCTTACACCAGACATGGTTTCTTTATTGAGTAAAGGTCTTAATTTTAACCCTTATGCCATAGGGGACATATGTAAACTTAACCTCTTCAAGTTCATTAGAAATTTGAAACTTAAGAAACTTTTTTCTGGGAAAGAAAAGGCTAACACAGGGGCTAAGAATATTCCTGCATTTGTGAATATCGATTTCCTGTCAATAAAGGACATTCAAGCAACTCATCTTCTCCTGTCTATTACTGATGTCGAGGATACACCGTATGACATGGATAGACTTTTAGAAGAGTTCAATATAGATTCTGATTATAGTATCACTAGTGGGTTAAGGTCCAAATCAAGATGGATTCCTACCCTGCCAGGTGGCAATGCTATCGATAACTTCCACAAACGTGTACTAGAGGATATAGATAGACTGAATACAACATATAGTAACAAGGCTTTTAAATACAAAGATAATCCTACACAAGGTGAGCTTCTTGCTCTAACCTCACTACGTGAAAATGACAAAATCACCATTAGAGAGGCTGACAAGGGTGGCAACGTGGTCGTGATGAACCGCGTAGACTACCAGGAAGAAATTCTCAGCCAACTTGCAGACTCCTTGTGCTATGAGCGTCTGACTCACAACCCTATGGGTCCGCTAACACTTGAAATTAACGGCAAACGTTTAACCTGGAAACAATCAGGACTATTGAACGAGGACGAATACCTTTATCTGAAGGTCTTCAGACCGTCATACCCATGGCTCTATACTCTTCCAAAAGTTCAAAAAAACTTGCCATTTCCTCTAGGTAGACCCATAGTTTCGGGCATAGGGGGAACAACCAAGAGAATCGCTGAATATGTCGATCTCTTCCTTGGCCCGCTTGTGCAAAATCTTCCTTCCTACATACAGGATACGAAACATATCTTGAGTACACTTACAGACATACAGTGGCAACCAGGTACAATTCTGGTGACTATGGACGTTGTGCCCTTATACACCAGCATCAATATGGACCTTGGTATACAGGCAATTAACAAAATACTTCACAATCGACCAGCGTCTTTGTGGCAACATACTGCTATGTTGTCCTCTATGATGGAAATGGTACTGAGGAACAATTACTTTATGTTTGACCGGACCTGGTACCGTCAAAAGAGAGGTGTGGCAATGGGGTCGAAATTTTCGCCCTCCTTTGCCAACCTCTTTATGGGTACATTGGAGGCTGATCTTATTTGGTGACACAAAGGCTCACAATATTTTGACTCTATTATTTTTTGGGGTCTGTATATTGATGACTGCATACTTTTGTGGTCAGGAACTGAAGAGCACTTGGCCAGCTTTTAAGAACATCTGAACAATAACTCATGGGAAATCAACTTCACCATGGAATTCAGCAAAACACGTATTGAGTTCATAGGTGTAGAGTTTTATGTCAGCAACAATACTTTACACAGTAAGCTTTTCAGAAAGTCTACCGCATGCAATTCAATCCTGCATGCCTCTAGTTCACACCCACCACACCAAATTAACTCCATTCCATACGGGGAGTTTCTAAGAGCAAGAAGAAATTGCAGCGAAGATATTGAATTCAAGAAATTTCTTTTTGGTATGAAAGATAGATTTTCCAAAAGAGGCTACGCAGACACTACCATCCTTAAAGCCGAAAAAAGATTTGGGAAAACCAATAGGCTTGATACACTCCATACACAAAACTCTAGATAACCTGTTAGCAATCCCCTGAGGTTGGTCACAAATTTTAATTCACTTCACTATGCCCTACGGAAGAGTCTCACGAAACATTGGGATATTTTGAGAACAGAAAGAGCTATTCAAGAGTTCATAACAGACAGGCCACAAATCACATTTAGAAAGGGAAACACATTGAGTGGAGTGGTGTGGCTCACTGGTTAGAGGGCGGCAGACCCGGGACCAGAAGTCGGTCTGGGACCAGGGTTCAATTCCAGATGCGGCAGGGTCGTGGACCAGGGTCAGCGGACTCAACAATTCTCGCCTCGGTGCCTACTCTAACCTGGGGTCCCACTCGGCAACTCTGGGCAATAGCTTGCCTAATCTCCACAACGGCCCCATCAACGTCGGGGATGCCTGGCTCCACCTTGGGGATTCCCAGTAGGGACCATCCCACAGGGAAAGCCAGGATGGGTTCCCCAGCGGTATACAGCGCCGGGACGCCCCTTTGGTGGGGCAGCTGTGCGCTTTACAAGTATACAACATTTAACATTTTAACATTGAGGAACAGACTCAGCCCAACAGTACCACATGACACTTGTTCAACCACATGGCTAACCCAGCGCAGTCTAGGGTTCTTCAAATGTGGACTGTGCACCATGTGCAGATTGGACAAGCATGGCACCAAAACCTTTACCGGTCCAAGAGGTGAAACTTTCACCATCAAATCGAACATTAACTACATGACTAAATACGTAGTGTACATTATTGAGTGCAACTGCGGGAAACATTAAGTGGGCAGCACCATCCGACCCCTGAAGGACAGATTGGCGGAGCACATAAGGGCCATACATAAACAAGACCCTAAGTATCCTCTGGCACTACATGTGGCAACATGTCAATATGAAGAAACAGACAGAAAAGTACGATTCTTTGGCATAAACACAATTCCACTGGGGGTCAGAGGCGGAAACAGAGAACTGAGCTTAAGACGTGCAGAAGCGATGTGAATTATGCGCTTGCACGCAGTGGACAGGGACTCAACTATGACCCGGAGGCCGGAACTACAATACTTTCTTGGTGATTAACTCTAATGTGAATATCCAGTTTTCTGTATTACGTAGGATTGTGCTCATGTAACCAAAGAAACAGGGGTGGCTTATTTTCCAGCTAGCTATCTGAAGTGGTAACAGTGTTTCTGTTTCTTTCTGCTGATAATGAGACTCTTTCTTAAACAATTTTTACACACTTTATACTTTATTTTCAATACCTAATGAAATGTGTAGCAATGTGACCGAATAGGGTAATCCTGATTGATAACTAGAACTATATAGGCACCTAGCTGTATCATGTGTAATCACTACTTGAAATATATTACGTTTTTACAAATTACACCCCCCACGACAGGAGGGGTGTTACCTGTACTACTGTAGCACACTGAATACTAATCGGGTGGTCCAAATAGAGGTTTTAACAGTAATTTCTGTTCTGTTTTTTTGTCGAAGATATTGTGTAAAAATGTTAAGGCATTGAGATGGTGTATCTAGCACAGGCAACAAACGCAAGGACTGGATATCTGTGTTTTTGCGTCAAGACATGGATTAATGAACAAGTTACTTACCTTCGGTAACGATATATCTGTAAGAAACAGTAGTTAGTATTAGATTCCTTACCTTAGAATATCCCCAGGCGTCAGTCTGGATCCGGAAACTTTTGCGTAGCAGTACCCCTGCGCGTCGGTAGGCGTCATCTGCAGGCGTCCCCTGCGGCTCTGCATCCGTCGTCGGCGTCGTGCGCCGTGATGACGTCGCTGGAGTATATAGACGCCGCCTCCGCGCGCTGACATCAGTTCTTTGCACACAGCTTTTCCGCGCCAGAACATGCAGAGCCATGTGAGAACCAACACTGGTGCCATTTGAAACTAGGGCCCTGAAAGGGATGTCCTTAACCCTAGGTATCAGTTCGCAGAACGGGGAGGATGGGTGGGGCGGTAAGGAATCTAATACTAACTACTGTTTCTTACAGATATATCATTACCGAAGGTAAGTAATTTGTTCATCTGAAAGAAACAGGTTAGTATTAGATTCCTTACCTTAGAATAGATACCCCAGCAATACCAACCCCGGTGGTGGGTCTGCGAACCAATACAATCCTACACCAGAAAGTCCTGGAGGACAGAACGGCCAAAGAAGCCATCCCTCCGGACTTGACTGTCCAGGCAGTAGTGCCTCGTAAAGGTGTGCAGCGAGGCCCACGTAGCCGCCTGGCAAATGTCCTGCAAGGGGACTCCCCGGCCCAGGGCAGTAGTAGCCGCCGTGACCCGAGTGGAATGGGCCCTCAGCCCAACAGGAGGCTCCTTCCGAGCCAAAGAGTAGCACGCTTTGATGCACAGAACGATCCACCGAGAGATGGTCCGTTTATGTACCGCCCGTCCCTTCTTCGCACCCACGTAGCCAACAAACAGTTGGTCATCCACCCGGAACTGGCGTGTGCGATCCATATAAAATGAAAGCGCACGTTTTGGGTCCAGACGATGGAGCCGCTCTTCATCCTTTGAAGGATGCGGAGGCGGGAAGAAGGAAGGGAGGGTGATGGACTGCCCGATGTGAAAAGCAGAGACGACTTTGGGCAGGAAAGAAGGTCTAGTTCTCAGAACCACCTTATCTGGATGAATGGACATGAAAGGAGGTTTGACAGAAAGAGCCTGGAGCTCACTCACTCTCCTGGCAGAGGTGATGGCAACCAGGAAAGCCATCTTTAAAGTCAGGAGACGGAGAGGACAGGAATGAAGTGGCCCAAAGGGAGCACACATCAAGAAGGTTAGAACCAGGTTCAAGTCCCACTGAGGCATCACAAACGGAACAGGTGGATACATGTGTGTGATGCCCTTCAAGAATCTTGTTACAATGGGGGACTTGAACAAAGAAGGTTGATCAGGCAGCCTCAGAAAGGCTGAAAGGGCAGAACGGTAGCCCTTGATAGTGCCCAGAGCAGAGCCCTGCTGGGCAAGAGAAAGAAGGAAGAGAAGAACCTCAGAAAGAGGGGCAGAGAGAGGATCCACAGCCTTTGCTGTGCACCATGCCACAAACTTGTTCCACCGACAGGCGTATACCGATTTCGTGGAGGAACGCCTGGCTGCCAGAATCACATCACAGACTTCAGGAGGCAAGTCAAATGGCCTCAACTGTCGCCGCTCAATCTCCACGCATGGAGGTGGAGGCTGGACAGGTTCGGGTGGAGGACCGTCCCCTGCTGCTGCAACAGAAGGTCCTCCTGAAGGGGCAGGCGGATCGGGGGACCGACTGACATGCTGAGTAGCTCGAGATACCAGTACCTTCGAGCCCAGTCCGGAGCCACAAGGATGACTTGGGCCCGGTCGCGCCTGATCTTCTTCAGCACTCTGGGCAGAAGTGGTATAGGCGGAAAGGCGTATAACAGACCGCAACTCCACTTGCGCCGAAAGGCGTCGCCGTGCGAGTGCTGTCTTGGAAACTCCAACGCGCAGAACTGATGACATTGGGCGTTCTCTTCTGTGGTGAATAGATCTAACCAAGGCTCTCCCCATTGCCGAAAGAGGCTTTGCGCCACGTCCGAGTTCAGACGCCATTCGTGATCCATCGAGCACCGACGGCTGAGTTCGTCCGCCCTGGCGTTCAGAGAACCTGCCAGGTGTTGAACCGTCAGAGTCACGCCCTGACGTTCCAGCCATTGCCAGAGGCGCAGAGCCTCCTGGCAGAGGGTCCACGACCCCACCCCGCCCTGCTTGTTGCAGTACCACATGGCGGTGGTGTTGTCCGTGAACACCTGCACCACACTCCCGTTGACAAAGGGGAGGAATGCTTTCAGTGTCAAACGAATCGCCCGGAGCTCCAACAGGTTTATATGGAGCCGGGACTCCGCCGGAGACCAGATGCCTCTGATCTCTGCCTCTCCCAAGTGGCCTCCCCAGCCCTGGAGGGACGCGTCCGTCACAACAACGTGCTCCGGTTGGGGAAGGGAGAGGGATCTGCCTCTGACCCAATCGCGGTCCGTAAGCCACCACTGCAGCTGTCTTGCAGTGCCCTCTGAGATCAAGACATGGTCGGACAGGTTGCCCTGATGCTGGACCCACTGAAACTTCAGGTCCCACTGCAGAGCCCTCATCCGCCACCTGGCGTGATGCACCAGAAGGATGCAGGAAGCCATCAGCCTCAGCAGCCGCAGCGTCAACCTGACCGAAACCCGGGATAACGGCTGAAAGATGGAAATCAAAGCCTGTATATCCTGGACTCGCCGTTCCGGAGGATAGACCCGAAACTGCGCCGAGTCGAGAACCGCTCCGATGTAAAGGAGCTTTTGAGAGGGACACAGGTGTGATTTCGGCACATTGATGGAGAACCCCAGCTCGTGCAGGAGGTCTGCTGTCATCTGAAGGTGGTGGACGACTGTCTGGGGCGAGCCCGCCTTCAACAACCAGTCGTCTAGATAGGGGAAGACTGAAACCCCCAATCTGCGCAGATGGGCTGCGACCACCGCCATCACCTCGGTGAACACCCGTGGGGCACTGGTAAGGCCGAAGGGGAGCACGATAAACTGAAAGTGCTCTTGGCCTACCGTGAACCGCAGGTAACGCCGGTGGGCCGGCAGGACGGGGATGTGAAAATACGCATCCTGCAAGTCCAACGCTACCATCCAGTCTTGCGGGTCTAGAGCAGCCAAGACCTGAGCTAAAGTCAACATCTTGAACTTCTCCTTCCGGAGGAAGCCGTTGACGTTCCTTAGGTCCAAGACAGGACGTAGGCCCCCTTTGTCTTTCTTGCGTACCAGAAAGTAGTGGGAATAGCAACCACGTCCTACTTCTGGCCCAGGAACGCGCTCAATGGCCCCCTTGGCCAAGAGGGCCGTAACTTCCTCCCTCAGAAGTGCCAAGTAGTCCCCCGACACACGGTGGTTCTGCGGTGGCATGGCTGGAGGAGTGGTCTCGAAGGGGAGGGAGTAGCCCCTTCGGACGAGCTGCAGCACCCACCTGTCCGATGTTATTGTGCGCCAGTGGGAGAGGTGATGGCGAACCCTGCCCCCCACTGGCGTCATATGGGCCTGAAAGCACGGACTAGGAGGATTTAGTGGTAGATGCTGCGGGGGGAGGTGTGGCCTGACCTCGCCGTTGTCCCCAACCGCCACCACGGCGGTTTCCACGGCCGCCACCGCGTTGATAAGTCTGTTGCGGCGCGTGGCTGGCAGCACGTGTGGGACCGCCCCTTCCTTGGCCACGAAAGGAGCGAAACGAACCCGTTTGCTGGCGCTGGGTTGAGAGACCCAAGGACTTGGCCGTGACCCTGGAGTCCTTGAAGCGCTCCAGCGCGTGGTCCGCTTTGTCGCCAAACAGGCGACTGCCATCAAACGGCATGTCCATTAATGCACTCTGGACATCTGCCGAGAAGTTGGCGGATCTCAGCCAGGCGTGGCGACGAATCGCCACCGTCGTGGACATCGCTCTGCCCAGCGACTCGGTCGTATCAAGACCACACCTGATGGAGTATCTTGCTGCGTCTCGGCCTTCAATCATAGCCTTGCCGAGCTTAGCCCGTACCTCCAGCGGGCATTCAGGCAGCAGGTCCGCAACCGTGTCCCACAGAGAGTGGGTGTAGCGGCCCAAGAGGCACGCGGTGTTGCAAGACCGCAGTCCCAGACTTAGGGACGAGAAGACCTTTTTGCCATACTGGTCGTACCTCTTTGATTCCCTGTCGGGCGGGGCAGACGGGAATGCGGTTTGGGAAGTGGAGGCCTGGATCACCAGACTCTCAGGGGTGGGATGGGTGGACAGAAACTTGGGGTCGTCCGAACACGGACGGTGGCGTCTGGCCACGTTCCTATCAACAGGCGAACCTGAAGCGGGCCTGGACCACGTACCCAAAAGAACGTCAGTTAAGGCCTCGTTGAACGGCAGCAGAGGCTCCTGTGGGCATGACTGCTGTTTGAGGACCTCAGTGAGGATGTTAGTCCTCACGGCCGCGACGGGGAGCACAAGGTTTAGGGCCTTGGCAGCCCTCATCAACCCCACATAATAAGCTGTCCCCTCCTCCGAAGCCACGGTAGGAGGCGAGACAAAGCCAGGGTTGGGGCAGTCATCCAGACCACTGGCGTCACCCAAGTCACCCGTCCAGTCCACGTCGTACTGACACTCGCGGGTCAGAGGGTCCTCAGACCCCTCCCACTCCTCTCCGTAATCTACATCTTCACCATATTCGGAATCAACAATGTAGACCGGCTTCTCGGGGTTCACAGGCCCCATCGGCGTCGGACGCGGCGTCGGATGACGCCGGTTCGACTCCGCGTCCGGAGTCGGAGAGGGAATGGGGGCGGCGCCGCCCGGAGTCGGCGCCGGAGCACCGGCGCCGACGGAGCCGGCGGTGGAGAACCGGCGCCACGTGGGGGCGGCGCCAGGGGTTGCCCCGATGGAATCGGCGCCGGAGAGGCCGGTTGACCAGCCGGCGTCGACCCTGAGGGCCCCTGCAGCGCCAGGGCCGGAGCCGTCGGCGGTGCCGGAGCCGGAGCACTCGAACCGCTAGGGCCCCCGGACGGGACCACAGGGCCCGAAGGCACCGCAGAACCCGCCGGAGGAGACAGAGCCCTCATGGCCATGAGGAACGCCTCTATCTCCTCGGGTGACGCGCCTTGCCCAGGGACCGCAGGGTATGGAGCAGGCCACGTCAGCGACTCACGCGGAGCCGCGGGGGTGGGGCCACCCGAACCCCCGGCCGCATCGCGCAAGCGTCGGGGGGAGTCGGGGGTACGATGACGACGCCCGAATTCTTGTGCTTCCTACCTGAGGAACCCGAGGAATGGTGACGACTCCCGGAGCGCTCGTGACGGCTCCGCGACCGCTCCCTCGATAGTTCCCTTGACCTCCGGCCGGACCGGGACCGCTCTCGACGCGGGGCCGACACCCGGAGCTCGAGCAGCTTGCGGGACCGCTCCCGTCTAGCTTTATTCGTCAAGGCCCGGCAATCGACACAGGCGTCCACGTCGTGGTCGGGGCCCAGGCACCGGAGGCAGAGTCGGTGATGGTCCGTGACCGACATCATACGGTCACAGTCGTCACAGTTCTTAAAACCGGGCATCCTACCGGCACGTAAGAAGATTCAAAAAGATCAAAGATCAAAAAAACTTGGTCAAAAGACCGGAGTACTGCACTTCTCGGATCTGCGCTAACTGGCGCAGAAAAAAGAAGAACGGACGTCAGCGCGCGGAGGCGGCGTCTATATACTCCAGCGACGTCATCACGGCGCACGACGCCGACGACGGACGCGGAGCCGCAGGGGACGCCTGCAGACGACGCCTACCAACGCGCAGGGGTACTGCTACGCAAAAGTTTCCGGATCCAGACTGACGCCTGGGGATATTCTAAGGTAAGGAATCTAATACTAACCTGTTTCTTTCAGATACTTTATTTAACGTGTCCCCTTTAGCTATTACCTATCTATGTTTTCTATGTATTCATACAACAAGCGAATGTGACATCTGCCTTAGACTAAAGTTTTTATCTCATGGGGCAGTTTAATGTTTTAATAATTGCGTTATGTTACATAATGATGGTATAGAAATGTACATGATTCACAAGATAATACTAGGATTGTCACTTAACTACGGGTGACACGCACTGCACATCTCTTGTTTTTACACTGTCGTGCATGCTTGTATTTTTTGCGCCCGTTTTTATCTTGGCGAGTTTTTTTCAGATTTGAAATAAACAATAGTTATTTTTCTCCACTATTATTGTATTACGCGACTTGCTGCTATTCTATATATATTTTTTTTAAAACACGGAACTCTTCCCGAAACTCAAAATAACACATGTCAGGAAGCTACCTTCGAGACGCTTGGTATGCTGTGCAAAGTCAGCATTCTAGCTCTTTTTCTCAGCCTGCCCCAGGCGGGGTTATTTAATGCTTCTATGCTTCCGGGTCACGTGTCCACAACGAGGAACACGGCGACCCAGGAAAAACTTCTACTCAACGCACAGCACTTTTTCACGAGTGAGTAAAGACCGTGATTTCTGTTTTAGAAAGCTGCTAGTACGTCTGACAAGCGGAATTCTTTCTGTTGTCATTGTCCGTATCATTACCGATTTCGACATGGCTAAAATGGATTAGTTACTTACCTGTAATCCTAGTTCTCTTACAGGGGTATCCTCATCAAAGTCATAAGCATTCGAATATTCCCGCCCATGCGCGGGACCCCCGAAACAATATATTATATGTGCCCCACATATATATTTAACGCCTTCGTGCTTCGGAAAGGCTCACCACAACACACCCCGCCCTCTGGGTCGATGAAGCTCCCGAGCAAATTCCATAACCATAATCGAATAAATATAGCCAAGTTCTGAGCTGGGATGGTACAGTGAGCTGAAAAACGGTGATGGATCAAGCCCTGATCTTTGGACTGGGTAAGAGTGGTCTGCTTAATTCAGACACTCTGTTCATCACCACCCCCTTTTCTGAATCATTTTTGTCCACCATAAGTGTGGAAGGGTATACTTAGATGTGAGTCCCTAGCTCATTGCACCATCAGAATTCAAGCAAGCCGGGCCGAAGACGGCTGAAATGCCAGAAACCGGTCCCCGGTAGCTTGCTTCCTTCCCAGTATAAGAGTTGGCTTGGTAGTTTGGTCTGCCCTGTTCCCATGATGCACTGGGCCAGGGTCAGACTAATTTGCATATAGCCAAGTTCTGAGCTGGGATGGTGCAGTGAGCTGAAAAACGGTAATGGATCAAGCCCTGATCTTTGGACTGTGTAAGAGTGGTCTGCTTAATTCAGACACTCTGTTCATCAACACCCCCTTTTCTGAATCATTTTTGTCCACCATAAGCGTGGAAGGGTATACTCAGATGTGAGTCCCTAGCTCATTGCACCATCAGGATTCAAGCAAGCCGGGCCGAAGACGGCTGAAATGCCAGAAACCGGTCCCCGGTAGCTTGTTTCCTTCCCAGTATAAGAATTGGCTTGGTAGTTTGGTCTGCCCTGTTCCCATGATGCACTGGGCCAGGATCAGACTAATTTGCATATAGCCAAGTTCTGAGCTGGGATGGTGCAGTGAGCTGAAAAACGGTGATGGGTCAAGCCCTGATCTTTGGACTGGGTAAGAGTGGTCTGCTTAAATCAGACACTCTGTTCATCACCACCCCCTTTTCTGAATCATTTTTGTCCACCATAAGCGTGGAAGGGTATACTCAGATGTGAGTCCCTAGCTCATTGCACCATCAGGATTCAAGCAAGCCGGGCCGAAGACGGCTGAAATGCCAGAAACCGGTCCCCGGTAGCTTGTTTCCTTCCCAGTATAAGAATTGGCTTGGTAGTTTGGTCTGCCCTGTTCCCATGATGCACTGGGCCAGGGTCAGACTAATTTGCATATAGCCAAGTTCTGAGCTGGGATGGTGCAGCGAGCTGAAAAACGGTGATGGATCAAGCCCTGATCTTTGGACTGGGTAAGAGTGGTCTGCTTAATTCAGACACTCTGTTCATCACCACCCCCTTTTCTGAATCATTTTTGCCCACCATAAGCGTGGAAGGGTATGCTCAGATGTGAGTCCCTAGCTCATTGCACCATCAGGATTCAAGCAAGCTGGGCCGAAGACGGCTGAAATGCCAGAAACCGGTCCCCGGTAGCTTGTTTCCTTCCCAGTATAAGAATTGGCTTGGTAGTTTGGTCTGCCCTGTTCCCATGATGCACTGGGCCAGGGTCAGACTAATTTGCATATAGCCAAGTTCTGAGCTGGGATGGTGCAGTGAGCTGAAAAACGGTGATGGATCAAGCCCTGATCTTTGGACTGGGTAAGAGTGGTCTGCTTAATTCAGACACTCTGTTCATCACCACCCCCTTTTCTGAATCATTTTTGTCCACCATAAGCGTGGAAGGGTATACTCAGATGTGAGTCCCTAGCTCATTGCACCATCAGGATTCAAGCAAGCCGGGCCGAAGACGGCTGAAATGCCAGAAACCGGTCCCCGGTAGCTTGTTTCCTTCCCAGTATAAGAATTGGCTTGGTAGTTTGGTCTGCCCTGTTCCCATGATGCACTGGGCCAGGATCAGAATAATTTGCATATAGCCAAGTTCTGAGCTGGGATGGTGCAGTGAGCTGAAAAACGGTAATGGATCAAGCCCTGATCTTTGGACTGGGTAAGAGTGTTCTGCTTAATTCAGACACTCTGTTCATCACCACCCCCTTTTCTGAATCCTTTTTGTCCACCATAAGCGTGGAAGGGTATACTCAGATGTGAGTCCCTAGCTCGTTGCACCATCAGGATTCAAGCAAGCCGGGCCGAAGACGGCTGAAATGCCAGAAACCGGTCCCCGGTAGCTTGTTTCCTTCCCAGTATAAGAATTGGCTTGGTAGTTTGGTCTGCCCTGTTCCCATGATGCACTGGGCCAGGGTCAGACTAATTTGCATATAGCCAAGTTCTGAGCTGGGATGGTGCAGTGAGCTGAAAAACGGTGATGGATCAAGCCCTGATCTTTGGACTGGGTAAGAGTGGTCTGCTTAATTCAGACACTCTGTTCATCACCACCCCCTTTTCTGAATCATTTTTGTCCACCATAAGCGTGGAAGGGTATACTCAGATGTGAGTCCCTAGCTCATTGCACCATCAGGATTCAAGCAAGCCGGGCCGAAGACGGCTGAAATGCCAGAAACCGGTCCCCGGTAGCTTGTTTCCGCCCCAGTATAAGAATTGGCTTGGTAGTTTGGTCTGCCCTGTTCCCATGATGCACTGGGCCAGGATCAGAATAATTTGCATATAGCCAAGTTCTGAGCTGGGATGGTGCAGTGAGCTGAAAAACGGTGATGGATCAAGCCCTGATCTTTGGACTGGGTAAGAGTGGTCTGCTTAATTCAGACACTCTGTTCATCACCACCCCCTTTTCTGAATCACTGGGAACTCTGGTCCTTGTAGTCTTTGAAGGTGAGCAGGGGTTTAGAACCTTGAGTAGGCAGCATGATTTGTGACCATGTTGAAGTCCTGATTACACCCTTAAGTAGGGATGGAGACTGGCTGCAGGAATTACAATCTTGCTTGGGGGTGTCACGCTGATGAGGCACGAAAGGGTAAACGCACCACAGCCTTCGCGGATCGAGACATCCTGTCATCCGCCAAGTGGAGCCCTTTCCGTGGCCGGTACAGATCGCTGACTTAAATGTAGGAGCAAACGCCTTCACGCTTTGGAAAGGCTCACCACGACACACCCGCCCTCCGGGTCGATGCAGCTTACGAGCAAATTCCACAGCCATAATCCAATAAATTGGCTAGAGTCGGACGCGTTTCGGGGCCAGAACGCCCCTTCCTCATGGACAGCCACACAAACAGGCCAAAGAACACCTTCAGAATTCAAACGTGATTTATTTGAACTTAGACACCCTACGTGGGTGTGGTTTAACATAGGTGAGCTCACTGGGAACTCTGGTCCTTGTACTCTTTGAAGGTGAGCAGGGGTTTAGAACCTTGAGTAGGCAGCATGATTTGTGACCATGTTGAAGTCCTGATTACACCCTTAAGTAGTAATGGAGACTGGCTGCAGGAATTACAATCTTGCTTGGGGGTGTCACTCTGATGAGGCACGAAAGGGTAAACGCACCACAGCCTTCGCGGGTCGAGACATCCTGTCATCCGCCAAGTGGAGCCCTTTCCGCGGCCGGGACAGACAGCTTAGTTAAATGTAGGAGTAAACGCCTTCGCGCTTCAGAAAGGCTCACCACGACACACCCCGCCCTCCGGGTCGATGCAGCTGCCGAGCAAATTCGACAGACATAATCCAATAAATTGGCTAGAGTCCGACGCGTTGCGGGGCCAGAACGCCCCTTCCTCATGGACAGCCACACAAACAGGCCAAAGAACACCTTCAGAATTCAAACATGATTTATTTGAACTTAGACACCCTAAGTGGATGTGGTTTAACATAGGTGAGCTCACTGGGAACTCTGGTCCTTGTAGTCTTTGAAGGTGAGCAGGGGTTTAGAACCTTGAGTGGGCAGCATGATTTGTGACCATGTTGAAGTCCTGATTACACCCTTAAGTAGGTATGGAGACTGGCTGCAGGAACTACAATCTTGCTTGGGGGTGTCACGCTGACGAGGCACGAAAGGGTAAACGCACCACAGCCTTCGCGGGTTGAGACATCCTGCCATCCGCCAAGTAGAGCCCTTTCCGCGGCCGGGACAGACTGGTAAGTTAAATGTAGGAGCAAACGCCTTCCCGCTTCGGAAAGGCTCACCACGACACACCCCGCCCTCCGGGTCGATGCAGCTCCCGAGCAAATTCCAGAGCCATAATCCAATAAATTGGCTAGAGTCCGACGCATTTCGGGGCCAGAACCCCTCTTCCTCATGGACAGCCACACAAACAGGCCAAAGAACACCTTCAGATTTCAAAAGTGATTAATTTGAAATTAGACACCCTAAGTGGGTGTGGTTTACCATAGGTGAGCTCATTGGGAACTCTGGTCCTTGTAGTCTTTGAAGGTGAGCAGGGGTTAGGAACCTTGAGTAGGCAGCATGATTTGTGACCATGTTGAAGTCCTGATTACACCCTTAAGTAGGGAGGGAGACTGGCTGCAGGAATTACAATCTTGCTTGGGGGTGTCACGCTGATGAGGCGCGAAAGGGTAAACGCACCACAGCCTTCGTGGGTCGAGACATCCTTTCATCTGCCAAGTGGAGCCCTTTCCGCGGCCGGGACAGACCCTGAGTTAAATGTAGGAGCAAACGCCTTCACGCTTCGGAAAGGCTCACCACGACACACCCCGCCCTCTGGGTCGATACAGCTCCTGAGCAAATTCCATAGCCATAATCCAATAAATTGGCTAGAGTCCGACGTGTTTCGGGGCCAGAACGCCCCTTCCTCGTGGACAGCCACACAAACAGGCCAATGAACACCTTCAGAATGCAAACGTGATTTATTTGAACTTAGACACCCTAAGTGGGTGTGGTTTAACATAGGTGAGCTCACTGGGAACTCTGGTCCTTGTAGTCTTTGAAGGTGAGCAGGGGTTTAGAACCTTGAGTAGGCAGCATGATTTTTGACCATGTTGAAGTCCTGATTACACCCTTAAGTAGGGATGGAGACTGGCTGCAGGAATTACAATCTTGCTTGGGGGTGTCACGCTGATGAGGCACAAAAGGGTAAACGCACCACAGCATTCGCGGGCCGAGACATCCTGTCATCCGCCAAGTGGAGCCCTTTCCGCCGCCGGGACAGACCGCTGAGTTAAATGTATGAGCAAACGCCTTCACGCTTCGGAAAGGCTCACCACGACACACCCCGCCCTCCGGGTCGATGCAGCTCCCGAGCAAATTCCACAGTCATAATCCAATAAATTGGCTAGAGTCCGACGCGTTTTGGGGCCAGAACGCCCCTTCCTCATAGACAGCCACACAAACAGGCCAAAGAACACCTTCAGAATGCAAACGTGATTTATTTGAACTTAGACACCCTAAGTGGGTGTGGTTTAACATAGGTGAGATCACTGGGAACTCTGGTCCTTGTAGTCTTTGAAGGTGAGCAGGGGTTTAGAACCTTGAGTAGGCAGCATGATTTGTGACCAGGTTGAAGTCCTGATTACACCCTTAAGTAGGGATGGAGACTGGCTGCAGGAATTACAATCTTGCTTGGGGGTGTCACGCTGATGAGGCACGAAAGGGTAAACGCACCACAGCCTTCGCGGGTCGAGACATCCTGTCATCCGCCAAGTGGAGCCCTTTCCGCAGCCGGGACAGAACGCTGAGTTAAATGTAGGAGCAAACGCCTTCGTGCTTCGGAAAGTCTCACCACGACACACCCCACCCTCCGGGTCGATGCAGCTCCCGAGCAAATTCCACAGCCATAATCCAATAAATTGGCTAGAGTTCGACGCGTTTTATATTATTATATACATATATATATATATATATATATATATAAAAAAATAAGCAATTGCAGCCAAATAAACAGTAGAGCTGAATTATGCTGTAAAGAATTTCCACCATACATGAACATCTGCATTAGAAACATGAGAAACAACACCAAAGATTGTTTAGAATCTGTTTTAATGCTTAGAAAGCAGTAAGAATTCTTATAACTCACTGAAAGCATAGAAAGCTCCCAGGCTGCATTGCAAACACACAGTCTAAAAAGACTGAAAAGCTAACCTGTAGCTGCATGTAATAAAAAACTGACACCGTGACTTTAAGGCACTTATTATTTTTTTTTTTTTGTAAGACGTTTATTTGTAGTATATAGAGTGGTACACAATGCGGAGCCTACAACCCTCAGGGCCGGCTGCAACAGTTTGATGCATTGTAAAAGAAAAAAGGATAAAACAAAAGAAACGTATACAGCTCTTCCGACCATAACATCGGGATAATTGACATTAATTGCATCATTCGCATCACGCATGCTCATGGTTCAATTTTACATTCAAATGACGTCTTGTTTTATCGTTTTATAAGTAAAGAATTTAACACTGTAAACTTAACAGTTCTTATCGGTTGGTCCCAGATAGGCGGTTGAGACATTCAAGGAAGAAAAGGCTATATATGAGAGACAAGAGACCAAGATTAAATAAACGGGGAAATCTATACGGGAGGGAGTGGGGTAGAAGAGTGCACAGTAGGGAGCGATGTCATGGAAAGTACCAGGAAAACATTATATCATGTCATGGACTAAAGGATCTTCGTGTGGGTGGGTGCCCGGACCTGCGGCTAGCGCGTCGGACATATGTTACAATCATCATTCGATGCGGCTGGGGGCGAGGCAAGCTTCTTCCGATCTGTAAGCACCATATCTCCAGCACCCCGAGCGTGCGGGCGTCATGAGGGGACAGTATTGTCCGTGTCCTTAGTGTCCCCACACCTTCTCCACCTGCGTTTCCCCGTGTGAGGCGATCCCTAGGTGAGCCCTCTGGACGTGCCCTCCTTCTGGAGGGAGCTCATTATGCCATCCCAGAGTTGTGCGATTGGGAATTTTCTTAAGCCCGCTATCTCCTCTCGATGTAATGCAACGCTTTCCGCCCTAGCCCAGTTAGTGAAGGAAACATGCCAGTACTTAGTGAGCGGTGGTTCCTTCCTTTTCCACTGTTTGGTGAGCAACCGCTTGGCAGTAATAAGGCCTAGATCCCAGAACCTGGTGTGTATTTTATTGAGTTTATTTCTTTTGTATAAGCCTAGAATGCAAGCCTCCCATGTGTGTGGTAGCCCTGAGCCAGCGCTGCGCGTCAGGAGAGATGTCACCTCACCCCAATATGTAGCAAGAGAAGGGCAATGCCAGAGCATGTGCAAAATATCCGCGCCTAGTAGGTTGCATCTGGGGCAGGTAGCGGTGTTGATCATGAAATACCTGTTGATTTTGTCCGGCGATAAGTATGCCTGATGTAGTATGTAAAATTGTATTGTCTTGAAACGGGAGTTACGTGGGACATTCACAGGGCCGGCTAGGATCATGGTCCACTCCTTGTCCGTCTAGTCCCTTCCTCAGAGGGCCACCCATTTGTCCCGTATCGGTTGTGTAGACCGCTGCGTGTGCATGAGGAGGGCCTGCGCCAGCCAGTGGATGATATGGGAACCGTTGCCCATAACATGCAAGTATTGCATTAGGTGGTGTATCGGCGGTTCTTCCTGAATATCGCCCCAGGACTCCGTGTATGTGCGTAAAATAGACGCATGAAGTAGGAACTGCCCTGCCGGCAGACCCGTGCCTTCCAACAGTTCCTCAAATGGGAGCATGGCTCCATCCGAATAGAGGTCGCCCATGGTTTCCACCCCAACCATAGTCCAGCTCTCTAGAATGAGCAGTGTCACCATTCCGCTCCTCCTTGGGGTCCCCAACAGGGGAAGCGCGGGGCGTAAGGCTTGACTTCCCGGGTCAGCTTTAGGTTACGGAGGAGGCATTTGCGGGCCACAGCCACATGTAGTGGCAGCGGGCGAGGTCCTTTAGTCAAGGGATGAAACAACGTGCATATTTGCGTGTGTGTCCATACGTAGGTGGCGTTGGCTTTGTCATCTAGGTGTGTGCCGCTCAGCCAGTGTGTCACCCATTGTAGCTGAGCCACTAGATAATACAGCTCTAGGTTAGGGACCGCCAGCCCCCCTTCTGTAAATTGGGAGTAGAGTTTTGCCAGAGCCACTCGAGGGCGCCCAGTGTTCCAAATCAGGTTGCGGACCATTGATTCTAGTTCACGGAATACCCTTGTGGGAACATACAGTGGGATATTAGCGAAGTAATAGAGCACCCTAGGTAATGCTATCATTTTGGTTAGTGCTATCCTACTGGGCACATTCAGAGGCAGCGTCTTCCAGAAGGCGCGCAGCGAGGATATAGCACGCACCAGGTTACCCTCCAGTATGTTTTGCGTGTCCCTGTATATGTGCATTCCGAGGTATTTAAATGTGGTGGGGTACCATGTAAGTCTGACTCCTCCGATGCGCACGTCGCATTCCTGTGTGTCCGGACTAAACGAGTGCACTCCAGACTTCGCCCAGTTGACCTTAAGTCCCGACACCTCTTCAAATGACTGGAAAATTTCCGACAATAAGCCCGTCACAGCTGTAAGGTCGCACACATACAGAAGCAGGTCGTCTGCGTAAAGCGAGATTATATGTACACCGTCAGCCAGCGGGATCCCCCATCCCGTTCCCCTCATCCGTAACAGCGCCGCTAGGGGCTCTATGGCCAGAGAGAAGAGAAGGGGCGACAGGGGGCAACCCTGTCGGGTCCCTCTGCACACCTGCACTGCCTCCGAGAGCAATCTGCCCGTTCGTACTCTTACACTGGGCCGTTGATAGAGGAGCCCAACCATGTCTGCATACGCATCGCCCAGGCCGAATCTGTCCAGCACCGCCCCAAGATAGGGCCATTCCACGGAATCAAAGGCTTTCTCGAGGTCCAGTACCAGACATCCCGATCTCGGCCATTGCAACGTGGCGGCTTCCTGTATTCGGAAGAAGCGGCGAATATTGCGTGAGGTGCTTCTTGCTGGTACAAAACCATTTTGGTCGTGATGAACCAGGGCCAGGACCTCAGTGGCTAAACGCCGGGTGTGAGAAGTTGGCCTGATATATAATGTTCACTATTCTAGTGAGCACTTTGTATCAGTCCAAACAACCCTTATTGATGATTGGTTGTAAGTCAACCGTAGACCAGCTATCCTAGTAACATGGACAAGAGCAGTCTTTAGGCTAAACTCTAGAGGGCGTGTTAAGCCAGCTGTTATACCATCACATATACCCCTTGAACACCAAGTGAAAGGACACCACACAAGTGTTATGAAAATAAACAGTTATTTATTTAGATCACAACAGCCCTGGACTCTTTATGAGGACAGGGTGCTAAGCACAATACAAAGCTCTTCAGAAAATACGCAAAGCTGCACAATTTACACAAATGCCCGAGAGGCACGAAAAACCATATACTCTAAAAGTGGAATGCGAAATTACTAGCAGGTAAGTACTACTCTAATAGGCGTTAGGATCGCTAGGACTTGACTACTGAACCTTCAGATTACTAGCAGGAGGCCTAGCGAGATCGGGTGCAGAGTGTGCACTCTCACGCGGGATGCGGGACAAAGTCTATGGTTGCTAGGAATTACAAAGTTAGTGTTATCGGACGAATCCGACTAGGTAGAGCTGAAACGAAAAAGGACCTGGACCCTTGGATAGTGAGGCTATGCTGGGGCACTGAAATGCCGAAGTTACCTAGCCAAGGGGCTGCGGCTGCATAGGTCTGAAAAGACGTCGGGAATCCTCGTTGCAGTCTATGGAGCCTGAAAGAAGAAGTTGCTGGCAGGCGGCCAGTGAAGAGATTCGGAGGGATCCAAGCCTGGATCGGAGATGGAAGACACCTGTAAGCAGAGGGGAACAAGTTCTGAATCACTAGCCAGTGATTAGATGGGCACCAGGATGGCACCGGATGGAGTTACCTCGACCAGGTGAGTGGGCGACGCTGGGCTCTGCAGTCTCACGGACCAAGAGGCGTTGTCGGCGACCAGGATGGAGGTGCGAGCTGTCCCACGATGGTATCTGCTGTCGACGTCGATGGACCCAGGATTGGGGCAACAAGTCTTGGCAAATGCAAGCCCACGCGGTGGACTCAAAATGGCGTCTGGAGTGGACCAGGAGGGTCCGGGGTGCTCCTCTGTTGGAGGGGAGCAAGGGCCAGTCTGGAGCAACCAGACCAGCAGTGTTGATGTCGTCGTTCGTCGTCGGGAAGGCCACAAGCCAGCGGGCTAGTAGCCAGACAACGCGGTGAGCAGCAAAGAGCAGAAGGGCCCCACGCAGATCTGGTGGATGCTGGGGAGCTGGACTTCGGTGCTGGAGCTGCTCAGGGTTGGGGCTTCTCGGACCCCAAAGCACTCACTCGAGGATCCCTCGGCGGTCGTGCTGGGCAAGCGTCGTGCAGTCCTGAAGATGGCCGGTCCCTCGAGGTCTCGTCACACCCACGAGTCACAGCTGGGCGGATGATGCAGGTTGAGGTCAGAGGTGCCAGGGAAGCCGGTTCTCGTCGAGCTGGGCAGTCTTGATCTGGAGGAGAGACTTACAGCAGACCCCGATGCTTGGATGGTGCCTGCGGATGCAGGGTGACTACTTCTTAGCCACAAGGGAGAAATCTTGAGAAGAAGTCGAGAGTTCCTTTCGTAGAAAGTAGTTTCAGGATTCAAAGATGATCTAATTTGGAAGGGGACCCGCTCCTATCTTTATACTAGGAAAAGGGGCAGGCAGGTAAGTATGGGCGAATTTTGCGAATCTCGCGTTCGCGAATTTTGCGGATTTGCGAACTCGCAATCCGCAAAATCCGCGAATTTGCGGATTTTTTTTTTATGTTCGCACGGGTTTCTGCAAGTTCGCGAGGGTTTTGTACAATTTAGCAAATTGCGAAATTGTACAAAACGCGTGCGAACTTGCAGAAACCCGTGCGAACACAATGTGCCCAGTAGGGTATGTGCCTCTTGTGTGAATAAAAGGTCAGAGAAAGATCAGCTCAGCAGATGAAGAGAAAGAAGCTCCTGGTCACGGGAACAGCACGGGTATTGCGCTCGTGAAAGTCAAGGATGCAAAGCCTATCCAGCATCACAGCTGATTTTCCACGGTAGATTTGGGAAGAAGGCACACCTGTCCAGCCTCGACGACGCTCACGATTGTTTTTGGACTAATGAATGAGTCACTGAATTTGAGCATCAACTAGTTCGAGCGACCATGTGTGTGTTACTATGCAATCGCCCCGAAGGGCGCAGGGGTCCCTTGAGTGAGCTGCAGACCTGTGCCCAGCCATGCAACTATTTTACAATGGCGCCAGCAAGCTGCCAGCGCCGTTGTAAAATAGTTACAAAGTTAGCTTGCACAGGAAGCACTTAGATAAAATAAAGCAGCACCTGCTTCGTTTTATCTAGTGGTTCCTGTGCAAGCTAACTTTGTAACTATTTTACAACGGCGCTGGCAGCTTTCTGGCGCCATTGTAAAATAGTTGCATGAGTGGGGGTTCAACTTTTGAACCCGTTACGTTCGCGTATTTTTTTTTTACAGATTTTGCGGGAAATCCGCAAAATTCGCGGATTGCGGATTTCCCAAAAATCCGCAAAATCCGCGAGCGTAACGGATTTCCCGCTCACACTTACTGGCACGCGACTAGGTCCTGCCCATGGGTGGGACCAGGAAGGGGGGTGGTTACACCCCTCTCCCATGCCGGACTTTCCCCAGGTCAGGGGCTGGTGTGCGCCTGGAACTGGTTCTAGCCGGTCTATGCATAGTGAGCACCGGGGTGCCACTTGCAGTCACCTTCCTCTAAAGCCCTGCCTACCCAGGATACACAAAACCCTGTCTGGGATGGTGCTAGCACCGCCCCTGACAGGAAACCCTTTGTCCAAGCCTCCCTCGCTGGAAGGACTCCCAGCAGCAGGAGGTCAGACTTGTGTCTGTGGTGGCAGCATCCATTTTGTGATGCTGAGGCTTGAGTTAACTTTAACCGGGGTTCACAGTTACATACATGTCGTGTCCCTCTAGAAGGGTGGAATGCTAACCCCGTCACCAGAATTGGCGAGGGGTTAGTATTCCAATTCGTATGACACCTTACTCGACATGTTTTGATAAAGCGATACCAGAGTTAGCATATAACCGCGAGGATTATAATGCACTTAAGAGTATATGGTACGCGTTATCATGGAACAGCTATTAGGACTTGGTTCCGCAAGCTGCAAACAGGCTCAGCTCATGCCAGAGCACCATCTCACACGATTCCAAGCACTCTCCCTTCAGGATTGTCAAGGCCTGCCATAGGAGTGACTGATAGGAATACGGGTGTCCATTTTTAGGGTTAGATATAGGTATACTATATCTAAAGCAAAGGGTGAGTACACCACCTTGCCCCAGCTGTCGTGCAGCCAGTTGTGTCAGATTTAGATGGCCAGCCAGGGGTGGCATAATACATGCTGCAGCCCCTGGTAGTCCCTGGGTACACCTATGCCCTGAGTTACAGGGTCTGATAAGGTGGCCCAGTACCAATAGGATATGTACCTAAGGTACATAGAATCCATTATACAGAGAGAGCAGTAGGCCTGGGGTCCTGATTGGCAGGGTCCCAGGCCAACTAAGTCGGAAAACCAGCAAAACACCAGGCAAAAAGTTGGGGGCAACCATAGTCAGGTATCCACCTTCCTACACAACCCCCCCCAAACGAAAGGAGATAAGGCTATCCTTGACCAGGTAAGCCTATATTGCCTGAGTGGCCATATGAGGTGGTACCTGCACTGGCATGGTTACCCCCTATATCATGGTCCACCAAGCAACCCCTCACCCTAAGGGTATCTGAGGGTCTCCACCATAGGGAATCACTACCTGTGGTGTGTTTTGGCAAAGTAAAAGGCTGGTGCTGGGATGGAGTACTGAAGAACAAGTTACTTACCTTCGGTAACGCTTTTTCTGGTAGATACTATATCTGCCTGTGGATTCCTCACCTTGTGAATATCCCCCTTGCGTCAGCAACATTCGGAAATTCTTTTCGTAGCCTCGCGCCGACGTGGATAGGACGTCACAGAGACACGGCTCCGCTCGCGACTCCGCTGACGTCACCGACGCCTATAATAGGCCCACGCCGGCGTGATGACATCAGTTCCGCCCTTTTTTCCGTGCCATCGAGGCACACGGACGGACCAATGACATAAGCAATAAACACAATATACACAATAAACAATTGCCAAGGAGAAAACACATAGTGTGGAGCAAATGCAAATAAGCAAATAAAGCAACTCCTTAACAATCCAATATAATAACAATATAATACAATAACTCTGGTAAAGAAGAGTGGACATCGGGGAGGCGGGTGGGTCAGTAAGGAATCCACAGGCAGATATAGTATCTACCAGAAAAAGCGTTACCGAAGGTAAGTAACTTGTTCTTCTGATAGATACATCTGCCGTGTGGATTCCTCACCTTGTGAATAGAGTCCCACAGCAGTAACCTCTCCCGGAGGAGGGTGTCCACTCTTCTAAACCAAGAAATCCTGAAGGACAGAGCACGCAAAGTGACCGTCCCTCCTCACTTCGGTATCCAAGCAGTAATGCTTCGCGAAAGTGTGGAGGGAAGACCAGGTTGCCGCCCTACAAATGTCCTCCACAGGAACACCTCTAGCCAAAGCTGAGGTTCACGACTTAGCTCTAGTGGAATGAGCCCTAATACCCTCTGGAGGTTCCTTACCGGCCAAAGAGTAGCAAATCTTTATACACAGAACGATCCATCTTGATAAAGTCCTTTTATGGACCGCTCTTCCCTTCTTGCAGCCAGCAAAGCCAATGAAGAGTTGATCATTCAAGCGACAGTCTTTAGTTCTGTCCAAATAAAAAGACACAGCCCTCTTAGGGTCCAGACGGTGTAACCTCTCCTCCTCCTTGGAAGGGTGCGGGGAGGATAAAAGGTAGGGAGGGTAATGGATTGACCAAGGTGGAAAGGAGTCACCACCTTAGGAAGAAAAGCAGCCCTGGTCCTTAGAACCATCCGATCAGCATGTATGGTCAGGAACGGGGGCTTGGAACTTAGAGCCTGAAGCTCACTCACCCTCCTTGCCGAGGTTATTGCAACAAGGAAAACTGCCTTAAAGGTTAAAAGCCTCATAGGACATTTATGAAGAGGCTCAAAGGGAGAGCCCATCAGAAAAGTCAAGACAAGATTCAAGTCCCACTGAGGTACAATAAAAGGAGTAGGAGGGAACTTGTTTACAAGACCCTTCAAAAACCTCAAAACTACAGGTGACTTAAAAAGAGAGGGCTGGTCAGGCAAACAAATAAAAGCCGACAGAGCCGAAAGATAGCCCTTAACCGTGGCAACTGCAAGCCCTTGTTGTGCCAAAGAAAGAGCAAACCGGAGCACATCTGACAAACGGGCTCTCAAAGAGTCAATTTCATTCTCACCACACCAAGTGACAAATCTAGACCATCTACATGAATAGACAGACTTAGTGGAGTCACGCCTGGCAGACAAGATGACATCCACCACGTCAGGCGTGAGAGAATAGGAAATCAGGTTGCCCCGTTCAATCTCCAGGCATGAAGGTGCAATGTCTGGAGGTGGGGGTGTAGAACCTGCCCCTCCATCTGAGAGAGGAGGTCTGCCCTGAGGGGGAGAGGGAGACGGAGCATCGGGTGAGAGGAGAGGTGGAGTAGATCTGTATACCACACCCTTCTTGGCCAATCCGGGGCGACCAATATAACTTGGGCCCGGTCTTGGCGAACCTTCCTCAGAACCCGAGGAATCAAGGGTATGGGAGGAAACGCGTAAAGGAGTTGATTTCCCCAACTCAACTGAAACGCGTCCCCCAAAGCTCCTTGTATCGGATACTGGAGACTGCAGAATGACGGGCAGTGAGCATTCTCGGGAGTGGCAAATAGGTCCACCCGAGGAGTCCCCCACGTCCGAAAGACGTGACGAACCACCTCCGGGTGAAGCCTCCACTCGTGGTCGGCAGAGAACTGCCGACTGAGACTGTCTGCACGCACGTTCAGAACCCCGGCCAGATGATTTGCCATCAGACAAATCCGGTGGTCCTGAACCCAGGACCAGAGACGCAGAGCCTCTCTGCAGAGACACTGCGACCCCACTCCCCCTGCTTGTTGATGTACCACATCGCGGTCGTGTTATCCGTCAGGACTTGGATCGACCGAACGCGAAGGGAAGGGAGGAAGGCATTGAGCGCCAAACGTATCGCCCGCAACTCTAGAAGGTTGATGTGAAGCAACCTTTCCTCTGGAGACCAAAGACCATTGACCTCCAGATCCCCCAGATGAGCACCCCACCCTAGAGTGGATGCATCCGCTATCACCGTGGCAACCAATGGAGGTAGATGAAAAGGCTTTCCTTGCGACAGATTGCCTTCCACGCTCCACCAAGACAGATCCGCTGCAGTTTCTCTGGAGATCCTCACTGACTCCCCGAGATCCCCGTTGTGCTGATACCACTGCCTGCGGAGACACCACTGGATTGCCCTCTTGTGCCAGCGTGCATGGTTGACCAACAGAATGCAAGAAGCCATTAGACCGAGCAGGCGAAGGACCTTCAGGACTGGAACGACCGCTCCATTGTAAAATTAAGGAATCATTTCCTGAATGTCGCGAATCCTTTGAGGAGGAGGGAATGCACGACAAACAGTAGTGTCCAGTACGGCACCTATGAACAGGTTTCGCTGGGAGGGCACCAGGTGAGACTTGGGTACATTTATCGAAAAACCCAACCTGAACAACAACTGAGTTGTCTCTTGCAGATGATGGAGCACCTTCTCTGACGACTCCGCTTTGACCAGCCAGTCGTCCAAATAAGGTAACACAGGAATCCCCGACCTCCTGAGATGAGCTGCCACCACCGCCATCACCGTGGTGAAGACTTGAGGCGCAGTAGTAAGACCAAACGGAAGGACCGCAAACTGGTAGTGCTGCGACCCAACCGTGAAACGGAGATACTTTCTGTGCGACTTCAGAATTGGTAAGTGGAAATACGCATCCTGCACGTCGAGCGACACCATCCAGTCACCTTCCATCAACGCTTGAAGAACCTGAACAAGAGTGAGCATCTTGAATTTCTCCTGCTTCAGATAGAGATTCAAGATCCTGAGATCCAGGATTGGACAAAGTCTGCCATCCTTTTTGGGGATCAGGAAATACCGGGAGTAGCATCCCTGACCCCTTTCTTGCTCTGGGACCACCTCTATCGCACCCTTTCGTAACAGAGTTAGAACCTCCTCCTGCAGAAGAGACAGATGTTCCTCGGTGCAAAAACCTTGACAAGGAGGGTAAACAGGGGGGAATTCCCGAAAGGGAAGGGCATACCCATTTTCTACAAGATAGAGAACCCAAAGATCTGTCGTAACCGATTCCCAATCCTGAAGAAAATGGGTAAGCCGACCCCCAACCGGACCCACATGATCCTGAATAGCGGATCTAGGGCTGCTTTTCTGCGGCAGGGGGGTTGGAAGAGGTGGAGGAAGAGGATGGCTGACGTCCGCGAGGACGCGCTCTTTGCTTTCCCCTGTACGATCTGTACACTGAATTATGCTGCTGCTGCTGTTGCTGCTGCTGCTGTTGGCCTTGCCGGAAATTCCGAAAGGAGCGACCAAAGCCCCTGAATCTCCTGTTGGAAGAAGTGCCTCTTATTTGGAGACCCAAAGACTTAGCTGTTGCTCTGCAATCCTTGAATCTCTCAAGAGCCGCATCCGCCTTCTTCCCAAAGAGACCTGATCCATCAAAAGGAAGATCAAGCAAGGTTGCCTGAACATCAGCCGAAAAGTCCGATGACTTCAACCAGGCTGACCTCCTAGTGGCGACAGCAGTGCCCATAATACGAGCCACAGAGTCGGCAGTGTCCAGACCACTTTGAATAACCTGGCGAGCCGCCGCCTGAGTATCAGAAATCACTTCCTCAAAATCCTTCCGGTTGGCATCAGGAATTTTAGGAACCAGGATACGCAAAGAGTCCATCAGGGCATGCACATACCTTCCCATTAAACAAGTGGCATTAGTTGACTTCAACGCCATACTTGCCGATGAAAAGGTCTTTTTTGCAACCTGGTCCTGTTTCTTTGCTTCCTTCTCACATGGAACCTGAGGAAAGGCACTAAGACTCTTTTTAGAACAGGCAGCCTGAATGACCAGACTCTCCGGTGAAGGATGAGAAGACAGAAAAGCCGGATCCTCAGGAGCAGCCCTGTACCTCCTCGCAACACTCTTAGAGACCGCAGGAGCCGACAAAGGTTTCTTCCACACCTCCATAATAGGATCAGTCAAGGCATCATTGAATGGAAGTAAGGGCTCAACCACAGAATTCGGAGAATGCAAGACCTCAGTGAGGATATTGGACTTGAACTCCACTGTAGGCAGAGTCAATTGAAGAAGTTCAGCTGCCTTCCTCATAACTAGATGGTAAGGTTGGATATCCTTAGAAGGAGCACCAGAGCCTGAGGGCAACTCCCACTCTGGAGAGAAATCAAGAGTTCCTGAATCCGCCAACTCCTCAAAACAGCTCTCCTCCAATTCACCTTCTTCAACATCAGATTGTGAATCCATGTACCTCTGCTCTTCCAAAAGGCGTTGAGCTTCCCTTCTGGATCTCTCCTTTACACGCCTCGCAGCAGGATCCACCTGCGGCTCCGACGGATTCGGGGCCGACGCCGGTATCGAATCCGACGGCACAGAAGAATGCCCTCGAGGACGATCTGGAGCAGGCGACGCTGGAATCGGCGTCGACGACTTCGGCGGAATTTGCCAATGCGGCGTCGGAGCCGGCATGTAAGGCATGAATGGAGCAGGAGGATAGGAGTGAGGAACACCCAGGCTGAAAGCTAAAGGACCCATGGGACCCGAAGGTGCACCAGAGGGGTGTAGGAGAGTAGGGTCTGCAATCCTATGATCACCCAGATTTTTTGCTTTTGTTTCACTGGTTTACGACTTTCTCTGGCTGTGGGCCTGCCAATCAGACCCACAGCCTAGCTGTTCTCTCGCTAAATTGACATGTGTACCTTAGGTGCATTACCCAATTGGAACTGGGCCACCTTGTCAGACCCTGTAACTCAGGGCATCGGTGTACACAGGGCCTACCAGGGGCTGAAGCATGTATTATGCCACCCCTGGATGGCCATCTAAATCTGACACAACTGGCTGCACGACAGCTGGGGCAAGGTGGTGTAATCACCCTTTGCTTTAGAGATAGTATACCTATATCTAGCCACGAAATGGACACACAGATTCCTATCAGCCACTCTTATGGCAGGCCTTGACAATCCTGAAGGCAGAGTGCGTGGAATCGTGTGAAATGGCGCTCTGGCATGAGCTGAGCCCGTTTGCAGCTTGCGGAACCAAGTCCCAACGGCTGTTCCATGATAACGCGTACCATATACTCTTTAATGCTAACTTCGGTATCGCGTTATCAAAACATGTCGAGTAAGGTGTCATACGAAACGGGATACTGACCCCTCACCAATGCTGGCGACGGGGTTAGCATTCTACCCTTCTAGAGGGACACGACATGTACGTAACTGTGAACCCCGGTTAAAGTTAACTGAAGCCTCAGCTCCACAAAATGGATGCTGCCACCACAGACACGAGTCTGACCTCCTGCTGCTGGGAGTCCTTCCAGTGAGGAGAGCTTGGACAAAGGGTTTGTTGTCCGGGGCGGTGCTCGAACCATCCCAGACAGGGTTTTGTGTATCCTGGATAGGCAGGGCTTTACAGGAAGGTGACTGCGGAGTGGCACCCCGGTACTCACTACGCATCTGCCAGCTAGAACCAGTTCCAGGGGCACACCAGCCCCTGACCTGGGGAAAGTCCGGCATGGGAGAGGGGTGTAAACATCCCCTTCCTGGTCCCACCCCTAGGGCAGGACCTAGTTGCGTACCCACCGCTTTCTTTAGGATAAAGGCAGGAGCGGGGACCCTTCCAATTTAAATCATCTTTGAATCAAGAAACTACTTTCTACGAAAGGAACTCTCGACTCTTCTCAAGATTTCTCCCTTGTGGCTAAGGAGTAGTCACCCTGCATCCGCAGGCACCATCTAAGAACTCTGAGGTTTGCTGCGTGTCCTTCCTCAGGTATCCGACTGCCCAGCTCAACGAGAACCGGCTTCCCTGGCACCTCTGACCTCTACCCACATCGTCAGCTCAGCTGAGATCCGTGGGTGCGACGAGACCTCGAGGGACCGGCCATCTTCAGAACCTGCACGACTTCTAAACCAGCACGACCGCCGAGAGATCCTCTGGTGAGTGCTTTGGGGTCCGAGAAGCCCCGACCCTGAGCAGCTCCAGCACCGAAGTTCAGCCTCCCAACATCTCCACGATCTGCGTGGGGCCCTTCTGCCTTTTGTTGCTCATCACGTTGTCTGGCTACTAGCCCGCTGGCTTGTGGCCTTCTCGACGACGCCCGACAACAACGCTGCTGGTCTGGTTGCTCCAGACTGGCCTTTGCTCCCTTCTGAAAGAGGAGCACCCCGGACCCTCCTGGTCCACTCAAGACGCCATTTTAGGTCCACCACGTGGCCCTGAATTTGCCAAGGCTTGTTGCCCCAATCCTGGGCCCAGCGACGCCGACAGCATCAACCTTCGTGGGGCAGCTGGCACCTCCATCCTGGTCGCCGACAACGCCTCCTGGTCCGTGAGACTGCAGAGCCTAGCGTCGCTCACTCACCCAGTCGAGGTGACGATCATCCGGTGCCCTCCTGGTACCCTCTGACTACTGGCTAGTAGTTACGAACTTGGTCCCCTCTGCTTTCAGGTGTCATCCATCTCTGATCCAGGCTTGGATCTCTACGAACTATCTTCATTGGTCGCTGGCCAGCAACTCCTTCCTTCTGGCTCCTGGTTCGTCAGCGAGGACTCCCGACATCTGTAAAGACTTATGCAGCCGCAGCCCCTGGGCTAGGTAACTTCGGCATTTCGGTGCCCGCATAGCCTCATTATCTAAGGGTCCAGAGTTACTGTCGCTTCCGACTTACCTTATCGGGTTCGCCCGAGAACACTAAACTTTCCGTGCCCTCGGGCATTTGTGTAGATTGTGCACTTGAAGTATTTTCCTAAGAGTTTTGTTGTGTGCTTAGTACCCTGTCCTCATAAAGAGTACAGGGCTGTTGTGACTTAAAATAAATACACTGTTTATTTTCATAACACTTGTGTGGTGTCCTTTCACTTGGTGTTCAAGGGGTATATGTGATGGTATAACAGCTGGCTTAACACGCCCTCTAGAGTTTAGCCCGAAGACTGCTCGTATCCACGCTACTAGGATAGCTGGTCTAAGTTTGACTGGCAACCAATCACCATAAGGGTCGTTTGGACTGATGCATAGTGATCACTAGAATAGTGAGCACTGCATATCAGGCCAACTTCTCACATTGGTGAGCAGCGGTTGGGATTTGAGCTTGCTGTTGTTTTACCACGCGTATCCTAAGAATATCTTGTGAAAGATCGCATAAGTACTCCAGGTACATATAACTTAGCTTAGAATACTCTGAGTTCTACTGAACCAGCTGTTGTAGCTCCTCAAGGCTTAGCACACCTTGGCTACAACTCTTAGCAAGGGATCAGTAGGTAAACATATAGTGTAGGTAGGTGCATCACTTACACCACACTAGAAGCAGCATGTCAGACAAAGGAGGAAACTCTGAGTCTCCCCTTGTGTCAGTCGACCCTCCACAGGTCATGTCCAGATATGCTGCACTTAGCTTCCAAGAGATGCGACAAATCTGTACATCCAGGAAGCTAAAACAGGGTGCAAACCCTACCATTCCGTTTCTGATTGGTCTCTTGGAGACTTATGATGCTAGGAGGGCTGGTAACACAGACCCTTCTCATCCAGAAGGGAATATGCCCCCCCTCGAGGGAACCTTAGGTGACCCTGACCTTATCCATCTCTCCGCAGAAGGTGAAGAGGAGGATGAGGATCTAGAGCCATCTGAGGACGAAGCAGACAAAGGTCCAGTAGTAGTTAGCCAGCTAACTAGGGACAACTTAAGCAGGCACGAGAATGGAACTAGGAGACCCCTGGGGCCCCTCTCAGGCCAGCTTAACATTGGGAATGGACGAGTTAGGTCTCTATCGAGAGGCTCTAATAGATCCGTTCGAACCAATGGCTCTCGAGGCTCTTCTCAAAGGGGGATGACATCCCCTCAGAGGAGAGTGTACGAAGCTAAAGTGAGGGAAGTCAATCTGAGGATCGAAAGGGAAGAACTTGCCCTGGCCAAAGAGAGACTTGCCTTTGCTAGAGAGCAAGAATTGAGTGGGGCGAACCCCACTGGTGGCAGCATTCCCCCAAGGGAAAACAGGAGTTTAGACACTAGACACCTGAGTAAGATAGTGCCCCCCTTCAAGCAAGGGGATGATATCCACAAATAGATTACTGCTTTGGAGAGAGCCTGCACTGTACAGTGCGTCCCCAGAGTCAGTGGGCAGCTATCTTGTGGCTCTCCTTTGAAGGAAAAGGTAGAGATAAGCTCCTCACTACTAGAGTGGAGGATGCTAACAATTACCAGGTCCTGAAGAACACACTGATTGATGGGTTCGGCCTAACCACTGAGCAGTACAGGTTGCTGTTCAGGGATACCCAGAAAACTCAGTCTTAGGACTGGTCTGATTTTGTCGATTGTGCCACTAAGGCTTTGGAGGGCTGGTTGCTGGGCAGTAAGGTTACTGATTACACAGGATTGTATAATTTGATCATGCGAGAACAGATTTTAAACAATTGTCAGAACCAGTTGTTGCATCAGCACCTTGTCGACTCGGATCTGACCTCTCCCCAAGAATTGGGAAAGAAGGCAGACAGATGGGTCAGAACAAGGGTTAAGCAAAACCAGGGCCAGAACCAGGGTGGTCAGAAGAAAGCAGACCAGAAGGGTAAAGATTCTAAGGGTGAACAAAATGACCAGAAGTCTTCGACAGGTCCCCAACAACCCAAAGAGGGGGGGGTCAGGCTTCCCAGAAAAAGAAGAATCAAGAAGACCAATCGAAAAGGTGGTGCCAATACTGTAAAAGTAAAACTCACTGGTTTAGTGAGTGCACCAAGAAAGGAGGGCAGACTCCTGCTACTGCAGCCCCTAAGGCACCTGTGCCCCCTAGTACAGCCAGCAGTAGTAGTGCACCTCCCAAGGGACTAGTTGGGTTAACCTTGGGTTCTGAGGGGTGTGACAACCTAGTTGGCACACTCACTCAGGCTGTCCTTGTCTGTACAGGGAACGTGGATATGTCCCCTGATGTCAGTCCCAATACTTTGGGCAAATACCGACAGACGCCTTTAATCAATGGAAGAATGGCTCAGGCCTATAGGGACACTTGTGCCAGTGTCACCATGGTGACACCTAACTTTGTGGACCCTGGACAGATCATGCCAGATACAGATTTCCTGGTGACCAATGCCAGCAACGTCACTACCAGTCATAGTATGGCGATTGTTGCTTTCTCCTGGGGAGGGGTAAATGGCCAGAAAAAAGGTTGTTGTTAGTTCAGACCTCCCAGTGGATTGTTTGTTGGGCAATGATTTGGAGTCATCACAATGGTCAGAAGTGGAGCAGAGGACTCACATGGAGATGTTAGGCTTGCCAGCACATGTGCTTGCTGTGACTAGGTCACAGGTCAGACGATGCCCCACTAAACAGGTGCTGGATCCTGGAACAATGGACCAGACACCTCGTAAGAATAAGAGCAGTAGGGTTAAGGCAGCGCCTTCCCCCTTGCCCCAGGTCGAGGATCAAGTCTCAGAGGAGGCTGACCTCCAGGAATTGCGGGAAACTGAACCTAAAGAACTCGAACTTGATCAACTTGAGTTTCTGGGCTCAGGGGGACCCTCACGAGAAGACCTGGGGAAGGACCAGTTCGACTGCCCTTCCCTTGAACCCCTCAAACAGCAGGCTGCTGCTGAGGCTGCTGGGAACGCCACAGGTACCCACAAGGTATACTGGGAGGATGGACTCCTGTACACTGAGGCAAGAGACCCCAAGCCTGGCATGACCAGGAGGCTGGTTATCCCCTTGTCTCAGCGTGGTTTCCTTCTTACCTTGGCCCACGAGATTCCCTTAGCAGGACACTTAGGCCAGACGAAGACGTGGGACAGGCTTGTCTCACACTTTCACTGGCCTCACATGAACGAGGATACCAAGGAGTTTTGTCGCTCCTGTGTCACTTGCCAAGCCAGTGGTAAGTCAGGTGGCACAACAAAGGCCCCCCTTATACCAATGCCTGTGGTGGGGTTAACCTTTGAAAGAGTGGGGATTGACATTGTCGCTCCAATGGAACCCCAAACAGCATCAGGGCACAAGTTTATACTGGTGGTAGTGGATCATGCCACCAGGTATCCTGAAGCTATTGCCCTTAGGACCACTACAGCACCTGTTGTGGCAAGAGCCCTAGTTGAGTGTTCTCCAGAGTGGGCTTCCCTAAGGAGGTTGTCTCTGACAGAGGTGCAAACTTCATGTCAAGCTACTTAACTGCTATGTGGAAGGAATGTGGTGTCAACTACAAGTTCACTACACCCTATCATCCACAATGCAATGGGCTTGTTGAAAGGTTCAACAGGACCCTAAAAGGGATGATTCATGGACTACCTGAAAAGCTCAGGCGTAGATGGGACATCCTGATTCCCTGCCTTTTATTCGCTTATAGAGAAGTCCCACAGAAGGGGGTTGGCTACAGCCCTTTTGAACTTTTGTATGGACATCCTGTAAGGGGACCCCTGTGTTTGGTGAAGGAAGGATGGGAGAGACCTCTCAAAAAGCCTGCAACCAACATAGTGGACTATGTGCTTGGTCTCCGCTCCCGGATGGCTGAGTACATGGAAAAGGCATCAGAAAACCTTAAGGCCAGCAAAGAAATCCAAAAAGCTTGGCATGACCAAAAGGCTGTCCTGACTGTTTATCAGCCTGGACAGAAGGTGTGGGTGTTGGAGCCAGTGGCCCCAGCAGCACTCAAAGACAAATGGTCTGGGCCCCACACAATTCTTGAGCAAAAGGGAGAGGTCACCTACCTGGTAGACCTTGGAACTCCCCGGAGCCCCCACAGGGTGCTCCATGTTAACAGGCTCAAAGCATATGTCGACAGGAAGGACATGAGCTTGCTCATGGCCATAGATGAGGGACAGGAGGAAGAGAGTGACCCTCTCCCAGACCTGCTCACTCAGAATCCTGATGATGGATCAGTGGACGGTGTTGTCTTTTGTGGCAGCCTCTCTGAACATCAACAGAAGGATTGTAAACAGGTTCTTCAATCCTTCCGGCATATGTTCTCTCTAAACCCAAGTCAGACCAATTGGTGTACCCATGAGGTTGACACTGGTGACAGCTTGCCCGTCAAGAGTAAAATCTACAGGCAGCCCGATCACGTTAGAGACTGCATCAAAACTGAAGTGCAGAAAATGTTGGAGTTGGGAGTCATTGAACCCTCGGATAGCCCTTGGGCTAGTCCCGTAGTTCTAGTGCCGAAGCCTCACACCCCGGGTGGTAAGAAAGAGATGAGGTTCTGCGTAGACTACAGGGGTCTCAATGCAGTCACTAAGACTGATGCCCACCCAATACCAAGGGCAGATGAGCTTATAGATAGATTGGCTTCTGCCAACTACTTAAGTACGTTTGACCTGACAGCGGGGTATTGGCAAATCAGGTTAGCTGAGGACGCCAAGCCCAAGACAGCATTTTCTACCCCTGGTGGGCATTATCAATTTGTGGTAATGCCCTTTGGTTGGAAAAATGCATCTGCCACCTTCCAAAGGCTGGTGAATCACGTTCTCACTGTGCTGGATGACTTCTGTGCGGCGTATCTTGACGATATTGCTGTCTTTAGCTCCACCTGGGAGGATCACCTGGTCCACCTGAGGAAAGTGTTAGAGGCGCTGCAAGCAGCAGGTCTCACTATCAAGGCCACCAAGTGCCAGATATGGCAGACACAGGTTGTATACTTGGGCCACCTTGTAGGTGGAGGCCAAGTTCAACCACTGGAGAGCAAAATACAGTCAATCAGGGACTGGGCTCCTCCAACCACCCAGACTCAGGTTCGAGCTTTCTTGGGCCTGACTGGTTACTACCAAAAGTTTGTCAGAAATTATGGATCGATTGTGACTCCGCTTAATGAACTGACAAGTGAGAAAATGCCAAAAAAGGTTCAGTGGACAGCGAGCTGTCAAAAAGCATTCAATGACCTAAAACAGGCCATGTGCACGGCACCTATCCTCAAGAGTCCAGACTACTCCAAACCATTCATTGTCCAAACAGATGCTTCTGAGTTGGGTGTGGGAGCTGTTCTATCTCAACTGAATTTTGATGGTAATGACCAGCCCATTGCTTTTATAAGCAGACGGCTGACCCCCAGAGAGAAATATTGGTCAGCTATCGAGAGGGAGGCCTTTGCTGTGGTCTGGGCCCTGAAGAAACTGAGGCCATACTTGTTTGGCACTCATTTCAAGATTCAGACCGACCATAAGCCCCTCTTATGGCTAAATCAGATGAAGGGTGAAAACCCCAAACTGCTTAGGTGGTCCATTTCCCTACAGGGGATGGACTTCACAGTGGAGCATAGACCTGGCACTGATCATGGCAATGCAGATGGGCTCTCCAGGTATTTCCACTTAGAACAAGAAGACTAACCTGGTCAAGGTTAGTTTATTGTCCCAACGTTTGGGGGGGGGGGGGTCATGTAGGAGAGTAGGGTCTGCAATCCAATGATCACCCAGATTTTTTGCTTTTGTTTCACTGGTTTACGACTTTCTCTGGGCCTGCCAATCAGACCCACAGCCTAGCTGTTCTCTTGCTAAATTGACATGTGTACCTTAGGTGCATTACCCAATTGGAACTGGGCCACCTTGTCAGACCCTGTAACTCAGGGCATTGGTGTACCCAGGGCCTACCAGGGGCTGAAGCATGTATTATGCCACCCCTGGATGGCCATCTAAATCTGACACAACTGGCTGCACGACAGCTGGGGCAAGGTGGTGTAATCACCCTTTGCTTTAGAGATAGTATACCTATATCTAACCCCGAAATGGACACACAGATTCCTATCAGCCACTCCTATGGCAGGCCTTGACAATCCTGAAGGCAGAGTGTGTGGAATCGTGTGAAATGGCGCTCTGGCATGAGCTGAGCCCGTTTGCAGCTTGCGGAACCAAGTCCCAACGGCTGTTCCATGATAACGCGTAACATATACTCTTTAATGCTAACTTCGGTATCGCGTTATCAAAACATGTCGAGTAAGGTGTCATACGAAACGGGATACTGACCCCTCACCAATGCTGGCGACGGGGTTAGCATTCCACCCTTCTAGAGGGACACAACATGTACGTAACTGTGAACCCAGGTTAAAGTTAACTGAAGCCTCAGCTCCACAAAATGGATGCTGCCACCACAGACACGAGTCTGACCTCCTGCTGCTGGGAGTCCTTCCAGCGAGGAGAGCTTGGACAAAGGGTTTCCTGTCCGGGGCGGTGCTCGCACCATCCCAGACAGGGTTTTGTGTATCCTGGGTAGGCAGGGCTTTACAGGAAGGTGACTGCGGAGTGGCACCCCGGTGCTCACTACGCATCTGCCAGCTAGAACCAGTTCCAGGGGCACACCAGCCCCTGACCTGGGGAAAGTCCGGCATGGGAGAGGGGTGTAACCACCCCCCTTCCTGGTCCCACCCCTAGGGCAGGACCTAGTCGCGTACCCACCCCTTTCTTTAGGATAAAGGCAGGAGCGGGGACCCTTCCAAATTAGATCATCTTTGAATCAAGAAACTACTTTCTACGAAAGGAACTCTCGACTCTTCTCAAGATTTCTCCCTTGTGGCTAAGGAGTAGTCACCCTGCATCCGCAGGCACCATCCAAGCATCGCGGTCTGCTGTAAGTCTCTCCTCCGGATCAAGACTGCCCAGCTCGACGAGAACCGGCTTCCCTGGCACCTCTGACCTCAACCTGCATTGTGGCTAAGGAGTAGTCACCCTGCATCCGCAGGCACCATCTAAAAACTCTGCGGTTTGCTGCGCGTCCTTCCTCAGGAATCCGACGGCCCAGCTCGACGAGAACCGGCTTCCCTGGCACCTCTGACCTCTACCCACATCGTCAGCTCAGCTGAGATCCGTGGGTGCAACGAGACCTCGAGGGACCGGCCATCTTCAGAACCTGCACGACTTCTAAACCAGCACGACCGCCGAGGGATCCTCTGGTGAGTGCTTTGGGGTCCGAGAAGCCCCGACCCTGAGCAGCTCCAGCACCGAAGTTCAGCCTCCCAGCATCTCCATGATCTGCGTGGGGCCCTTCTGCCTTTTGCTGCTCATCACGTTGTCTGGCTACTAGCCCGCTGGCTGGTGGCCTTCTCGACGACGCCCGACAACAACGCTGCTGGTCTGGTTGCTCCAGACTGGCCTTTGCTCCCTTCTGAAAGAGGAGCACCCCGGACCCTCCTGGTCCACTCAAGACCCCATTTTAGGTCCACTCCGTGGCCCTGAATTTGCCAAGGCTTGTTGCCCCAATCCTGGGCCCAGCGACGCCGACAGCATCAACCTTCGTGGGACAGCTCGCACCTCCATCCTGGTCGCCGACAACGCCTCCTGGTCCGTGAGACTGCAGAGCCTAGCGACGCCCACTCACCCAGTCGAGGTGACGATCATCCGGTGCCCTCCTGGTACCCTCTGACTACTGGCTAGTAGTTACGAACTTGGTCCCCTCTGCTTTCAGGTGTCATCCATCTCTGATCCAGGCTTGGATCTCTACGAACTATCTTCACTGGTCGCCGGCCAGCAACTCCTTCCTTCCGGCTCCTGGTTCGTCAGCGAGGACTCCCGACGTCTGTAAAGAGTTATGCAGCCGCAGCCCCTGGGCTAGGTAACTTCGGCATTTCGGTGCCCACATAGCCTCATTATCTAAGGGTCCAGAGTCACTGTCGCTTCCGAGTTACCTTATCGGGTTAGCCCGAGAACACTAAACTTTCCGTGCCCTCGGGCATTTGTGTAGATTGTGCACTTGAAGTATTTTCCTAAGAGTTTTGTTGTGTGCTTAGTACCCTGTCCTCATAAAGAGTACAGGGCTGTTGTGACTTAAAATAAATACACTGTTTATTTTCATAACACTTGTGTGGTGTCCTTTCACTTGGTGTTCAAGGGGTATATGTGATGGTATAACAGCTGGCTTAACACGCCCTCTAGAGTTTAGCCCGAAGACTGCTCATATCCACGCTACTAGGATAGCTGGTCTAAGGTTGACTGGCAACCAATCACCATAAGGGTCGTTTGGACTGATGCATAGTGATCACTAGAATAGTGAGCACTGCATATCAGGCCAACTTCTCACAAGGGGTACCACGCCCTTGAGAAGACGCCATACATAGCGTTAAGAAACGCTGAAGGGTCCTGGCCTGGAGCAGGAAAGGGCGGCTGAAAACCATCAGGCCGGTTCTGAGGAGGGATCGGATTCGGCTCTTCAACAGGCGCAGAATCCACAACCTCCAGAGCCTCTTCATCTTCACGGGCCGGGGACGGCGCCGGAGACGGATTCGGAGCCGGAGAGGGTACCGGAGCCGGAGTGGGAGAGCGCCCATGCGACTCGGAAAGTGATGCCTCACCTTCAGGCTCAGAGACGTCGAGAGTAACCACCTTCGAACGTACCTTCTTCGGTGACCTCGACCTCGAGCCCGACTCCTTACCAGACCGACGTCGGGACTCATGTCTCCTCTTCATGTGTTTCTTCTTCGACTTCGAAACATGATCCGACGCCGACTTCGAAGACGACCTCTCTCGAGAACCAGATCTCGACCTCGCCCTGGACTTCGACCTCGCCCTTCGAGAACGAGACCTCGACGACTTCTCCTTCCCAGCTTTCACCTTTGCAACCAGAAGTTTGGCTTCTCTCTCCCTCAAGGCCTTCGGATTCATCTTCCGACATGAAGAACAATCCTCCACATCATGGTCGGAACTTAAACACCAGATGCAGTCTTCATGGGGGTCGGTAATGGACATCATTTTACCGCACTCCCTGCAGGGCTTGAAGCCGGTCTTCTTGGATGACATCGTCGAAGAGACAGGATACAGAGAAGCAGAAATATGCAACAAAATGGCAACAATGTACCAGAAGGCTGCAGAGATTCCCGATAACCGTTAGCGTCGACGACGCGGAAAAAAGGGAACTGATGTCATCACGCCGGCGTGGGCCTATTATAGGCGTCGGTGACGTCAGCGGAGTTGCGAGCGTAGCCGTGTCTCTGTGACGTCCTATCCACGTCAGCGCGAGGCTACGAAAAGAATTTCCGAATGTTGCTGACGCAAGGGGGATATTCACAAGGTGAGGAATCCACACGGCAGATGTATCTATCAGAAGTGAGGCTCCACTAATGTTGGGCTCATCTTCCTCCAATCACTATCCACCATATGGGCCTTTCTTTCCAGGACTGAGTTGCTGTGAGCTCTCAGGGTCAACCTCTGGCTACCTAAAGCTGGAGGCTGAGTCCCTCTGTTTGGCTTACTGGAGGGATAGGTCAGGTTTGGGGTTTTTAGGCCCCATGTTTGGCTGTGCCCAACAGTGTCCAGCTACGGAAGGTCCCTAACTACTTTTAAGGGGGATCCCTCAGGAGTCTGTTTTATTTTCACTTGGCTAGGTCTACTAGCTTCAGTGATCCTAATCTGTTGATTGGGAAGTTCTTTTGGACAGGGGGCCCTTTGGGGTCCACCACTGGCCTCCCTGACCTCTTCAGCCCTGGGCTGACTGAGGCAGGGTAGAGAGGGGCAGGTTACCTGCTCCAGACTGGGTCCCACCTTGGAAGGGTCCACTGACATCAGGGGCTCAGCCAGGCTAGGCCTGAGTACCTCTGGGGCAGTTCCTTCACAAGGGGTCAGATCAGTTCCCTGAGGAGGCTGATCCTTTCCTAGAGTCTGGTGGGAGGGAGATTTCTCTTCCTCCTCAATGCTCTCTGTCTGAGTGGAGTGATCCATAGTTTCAGGCTTCACAACACTATCTGTTTGAGTAGAGGCTGAGACCAATACAGCCTTACCAACCTTTTCAGGAAGGCACTCAGTTTGGGTATGGGCTGTGACTGTCACAGCCCTCCTATCCTGTTCTGGAAAGTCTGTCTGAGCCTGGGCAGTGGCTACCACTGCCCTTCCCCCTTTTCAGGGAGGACTGGTGCTTGGACTGGGGCTGTAGCTATTAGTGCCCCACTAACCTTTCTGGGTAGGCCTATCATCCTGGAGTGGGTTTCTTGCTCCACCTCAGCCCATGCTGAGAGTTCCAGGTCATTCCCCAGTAAGCAATCTACAGGTAGGTTGTCTGTCACTGCCACTCTCATGGGCCCTGTGACATTACCCCAGCTGAGCTCGACTACTGCCATGGGATGCCTTCTTTTCACTCCATGAACGTCTGTCACCTGATAAATGAAACCAGGGGTCAGTTGAGCAGAGGGGACCAGATGGTCAATCACCATGGTGATGCTGGCCCCTGTGCCTCTGTATGCCTCAACTTTCTGACCATTGATAAGGGGCTCTTGTCTATACTTCCCCAAAATGTGGGAACCAGTAGTGAAGTTGGCAAACCCCATGCCAGTCTCACAGACAAGAGATGTGTTAGGGGACCTGGCTAGGCCATGGTCCACCTGGTTTCCCAAAGTAATGCCCACCACATTCTTGGGGGCACTCCCACCACCTGGGGGATTACCACTAGTGGTAACAGGAGGTCTGGGAGTAGTACCTGGGGGTATATTCTCCTTATTGTTGTTGGCCTTGGGGCAACTGCTGTCACTTTTATAAGGGCCTACCTGTTTGCAGGTATGACAATAAGGTTTCTTTTGGGTGTTGGGAGAAGTCTGGGACCCACCCTTTTCAGAGGATTTTTGGGGCCCTGTGGTTTGATCAGAAGATTTATTCCCACCCTTCTCTTGAGGCTTGGTTGATTCCTTCTTTTGGTCACCACCCTGGTTCTTAGAACTGACCCTGGTTCTGACCCATTTGTCTGCCCTCTTACCCAATTCTTGTGGAGAGGTCAGATCAGAGTCTAACAGGTGCTGGCGTAATAGCTGGTTCTGACAATTACTTAAGATTTTCTCTCTCATAATTAGATTGTACAATCCTTTGAAATCAGTAACCTTACTTCCCAGTAGCCAGCCTTCAAAAGCCTTAGTGGCACAATCAACAAAGTCAGCCCAACCCTGAGACTGAGTTTTCTGGGTGTCTCTGAACATCAACCTGTACTATTCAGTGGTTAAACCAAACCCATCAACCAGTGTATTCTTCAGGACTTGGTAATTATTAGCATCCTCAACTCTAGTAGTGAGGAGCTTATCTCTACCTTTGCCTTCAAAGGAGAGCCACACGATAGCTGCCCACTGACTCTGGGGGACACACCGGACAGTGCAGGCCCTCTCCAAAGCAGTTATCCATTTGTGGATATCATCCCCTTGTTTAAAGGGGGGCACTATCTTACTCAGGTGTCTAGTGTATAAACTCCTGTCCTTTTCTCTAGGTAAAATGCTGCCACCAGTGGGATCTACCCCACTCAATTTCTGCTCTCTAGCAAAGGCAAGTCTCTCTTTGGCCAGGGCAAGTTCTTCCCTTTCAATACTCAGATTGACTTCCCTCATCTTGGCCTCATGCTCTCTCCTCTGAGGGGATGTCATCCCTCTGTGAGAAGAGGTCTGAGATCCATTGGTTCTAATGGATCTGTTAGAGCCTGTGGATAGAGACCTAACTCGTCCATTACCAATGTTAAGCCTGCCTGAGAGTGGCCCTGGGGGTCCCCCAAATCCATTCTCAGGCCTACTTAAGTTGGTCCTGGTTAGTCTACTGACTTCTACCTGACCTTTGTCTGCCTCATCCCCTGATAACTCCTCTTCCTCCTCCTCTGCATCATCTGCTGCCTGGAGGTGGAGGTCAGGGTCACCAGTGGTTGCCTCTAAGGGAGGCATGTTCCCATCTGGATTAGAAGAATCTGGGTTAGCAGTTCTCCTGGCATCATAAGTCTCTAAGAGACCAATCAGAAAGGGAATGGTAGGGTTAGAACCCTGTTTTAGCTTCCTGGAGGTACACAATTGTCTCACCTCCTGTAAGCTAAGAGCTGCATATCTGGACATGACCTGTGGAGGGTCAACTGACACAAGGGGAGACTCAGAGTTTCCTCCTTTGTCTGACATGCTTTTCTAGTGTGGTGTAAGTGATGCACCTACCTACACTATTTGTTTGCCTACTGATCCCTTGCTAAGAGTTGTAGTCAGGGTGTGCTAGGCCCCGTTGAACTACAACAGCTGGTTCAGTAGAACTCAGAGTATTCTAAGCTAAGTTATATTTACCTTGGTACTTATGTGATCTTTCACAATGATAGTCTTAGGATACGTGTGGTAAAACAACAGCAAGCTCAAATCCCACCCGCTGCTCACCAATGTGAGAAGTTGGCCTGACATATAATGTTCACTATTCTAGTGAGCACTTTGTATCAGTCCAAACAACCCTTATTGATGATTGGTTGTAAGTCAACCGTAGACCAGCTATCCTAGTAGCATGGACAAGAGCAGTCTTTAGGCTAAACTCTAGAGGGCGTGTTAAGCCAGCTGTTATACCATCACATATACCCCTTGAACACCAAGTGAAAGGACACCACACAAGTGTTATGAAAATAAACAGTTATTTATTTAGATCACAATAGCCCTGAACTCTTTATGAGGACAGGGTGCTAAGCACAATACAAAGCTCTTAAGAAAATACGCAAAGTTGCACAATTTACACAAATGCCCGAGGGGCACGAAAAACCATATACTCTAAAAGTGGAATGCGAAATTACTAGCAGGTAAGTACTACTCTAATAGGCTTTAGGATCGCTAGGACTTGACTACTGAACCTTCAGATTACTAGCAGGAGGCCTAGGGAGATCGGGTGCAGAGTGTGCACTCTCACGCGGGATGCGGGACAAAGTCTATGGTTGCTAGGAATTACAAAGTTAGTGTTATCGGACGAATCCGACTAGGTAGAGCTGAAACGAAAAAGGATCTGGACCCTTGGATAGTGAGGCTATGCTGGGGCACCGAAATGCCGAAGTTACCTAGCCCAGGGGCTGCGGCTGCATAGGTCTGAAAAGACGTCGGGAATCCTCGTTGCAGTCTATGGAGCCTGAAAGAAGAAGTTGCTGGCAGGCGACCAGTGAAGAGATTCGGAGGGATCCAAGCCTGGATCGGAGATGGAAGACACCTGTAAGCAGAGGGGACCAAGTTCTGAATCACTAGCCAGTGATTAGATGGGCACCAGGATGGCACCAGATGGAGTTACCTCGACCAGGTGAGTGGGCGACGCTGGGCTCTGCAGTCTCACGGACCAGGAGGTGTTGTCGGCGACCAGGATGGAGGTGCGAGCTGTCCCACGATGGTATCTGCTGTCAACGTCGATGGACCCAGGATTGGGGCAACAAGTCTTGGCAAATGCAAGCCCACGCGGTGGACTCAAAATGGTGTCTGGAGTGGACCAGGAGGGTGCGGGGTGCTCCTCTGTTGGAGGGGAGCAAGGGCCAGTCTGGAGCAACCAGACCAGCAGTGTTGATGTTGTCGTTCGTCGTCGGGAAGGCCACAAGCCAGCGGGCTAGTAGCCAGACAACGCGGTGAGCAGCAAAGAGCAGAAGGGCCCCACGCAGATCTGGTGGATGCTGGGGGGCTGGACTTCGGTGCTGGAGCTGCTCAGGGATGGGGCTTCTCGGACCCCAAAGCACTCACTCGAGGATCCCTCGGCGGTCGTGCTGGGCAAGTGTCGTGCAGTCCTGAAGATGGCCGGTCCCTCGAGGTCTCGTCACACCCACGAATCTCAGCTGGGCTGATGATGCAGGTTGAGGTCAGAGGTGCCAGGGAAGCCGGTTCTCGTCGAGCTGGGCAGTCTTGATCCGGAGGAGAGACTTACAGCAGACCGCGATGCTTGGATGGTGCCTGCGGATGCAGGGTGACTACTCCTTAGCCACAAGGGAGAAATCTTGAGAAGAAGTCGAGAGTTCCTTTCGTAGAAAGTATTTTCAGGATTCAAAGATGATCTAATTTGGAAGGGGGCCCGCTCCTATCTTTATATTAGGAAAAGGGGCTGGCACGCGACTATGTCCTGCCCATGGGTGGGACCAGGAAGGGGGGTGGTTACACCCCTCTCCCATGCCGGACTTTCCCCAGGTCAGGGGCTGGTGTGCCCCTGGAACTGGTTCTAGCCGGTCTATGCATAGTGAGCACCGGGGTGCCACTTGCAGTCACCTTCCTCTAAAGCCCTGTCTACCCAGGATACACAAAACCCTGTCTGGGATGGTGCTAGCACCGCCCCTGACAGGAAACCCTTTGTCCAAGCCTCCCTCGCTGGAAGGACTCCCAGTAGCAGGAGGTCAGACTTGTGTCTGTGGTGGCAGCATCCATTTTGTGATGCTGAGGCTTGAGTTAACTTTAACCGGGGTTCACAGTTACATACATGTCGTGTCCCTCTAGAAGGGTGGAATGCTAACCCCGTCGCCAGAATTGGCGAGGGGTTAGTATTCCAATTCGTATGACACCTTACTCGACATGTTTTGATAAAGCGATACCAGAGTTAGCATATAACCGCGAGGATTATAATGCACTTAAGAGTATATGGTACGCGTTATCATGGAACAGCTATTAGGACTTGGTTCCGCAAGCTGCAAACGGGTTCAGCTCATGCCAGAGCACCATCTCACACGATTCCTAGCACTCTGCCTTCAGGATTGTCAAGGCCTGCCATAGGAGTGACTGATAGGAATACGGGTGTCCATTTTTAGGGTTAGATATAGGTATACTATATCTAAAGCAAAGGGTGAGTACACCACATTGCCCCAGCTGTCGTGCAGCCAGTTGTGTCAGATTTAGATTGCCAGCCAGGGGTGGCATAATACATGCTGCAGCCCCTGGTAGTCCCTGGGTACACCTATGCCCTGAGTTACAGGGTCTGATAAGGTGGCCCAGTACCAATGGGATATGTACCTAAGGTACATGGAATCCATTTTACAGAGAGAGCAGTAGTCCTGGGGTCCTGATTGGCAGGGTCCCAGGCCAACTAAGTCGGAAAACCAGCAAAACACCAGGCAAAAAGTTTGGGGCAACCATAGTCAGGTATCCTCCTTCCTACACCGGGCTAATAGAGAAGTGAAAATGTTGGTGTTTAACATGGCCAAAGACCTATAGGAACCCATGCATGTTTCTTCCCTACCGGGTTTCAGGAGTGAAACCAGGGTAGCCTCATTAAGGGTAGCCGGGAGCGCCGAGTCGTCTATTGCAGCATTGTACATTTTGAGCAGTTCCGGGATCAGTGTTTCCGAGCATGTTTTGAAAAATTTGTCGGGTAGGCCATCTGGGCCAGGTGATTTGCCATTGGAGAGAGCGAAAATAGCCTCGCGCATTTCCTCTTGTTTGAATGGCGCCCCTAGTTCCCCCCGCTGTGTATTCGTAAGGGAAGGCAGCTGGATGTTCGCAAGATAGTCTGTTATAGTCTCTGATGAGACCCTCAGCTGCGACCTGTATAAGGCTTGGTAGTGGTGCACAAAGGCTTGGTGTATTTTACTCTGAGTGTACACTACCTCCCCGTCGGCCGTTCGGATGGCAGACACCGGCTCTGTACGGTTCTCTTGTTTGACTAGCCAGGCCAGCAGTTTCCCGGGTTTGTCACTGTATTGGTGCACAAACGCCGAGTGGGCTGCATAATTGATGTGGCGTAGTCATTTCAGTAATGTTGTGTGTTCCTCACCGGCCTCGCGTAGTTGGTGGTCTGCTCCTGCCACCGCTTCCTGCTCCCGGCGGAGCAAGTCAGCCTCTACCCGGCGCAGGTCAGCCTCTAGCTTTTTCTGCATGTTCCCCTGTGTACCCAGGCAGTGTCCCCATACCACAACTTTGAAGGCGTCCCATTCAATCTGCGGGGAGGATGCTGTGCCCGAGTTGTCTGTGAAGTATTGTGCTACGCAGGCTTGCAGGGAGTCTCTGAAGGGAGCATCCAGCAGCAGGGCTGGTTGTAAGCGCCATGTAGGGATGGGCGGGTGTGGGCGGTCCCAAGCTATTTGCAGTGTGTGTGGATTGTGGTCCGAGTGTGTTCGGCCAAGGTATTGAGAGTCTGTGATGTGTGGCAGTAGCTCCGATGACACCATGTATCTGTCTAGGCGGACATGTGTAATGCGTGCGCCCCTGAGTAATAGGAGTATACTTTGGTGCTAGGGTTACGAGCGCGCAATGCATCCTTCAAGTCCCACTGTGTCGCCCACTGGGTGAGTGCCTTCATGGCTCCAAGAGATGATGCATCAGGCCTGGGTGGGGCCGAGCGGTCTAGTGTAGCATCCAACACTGTGTTGTAATCCCCCCGAGAATCCAGGGGACTCCATGCCAGGGCGCCAGTTTCTCTGAAAGGTGTGCTAGGAAGCCCACCTGTTCCTGTTTGGAGAGTAGATGGACGCCAGAACCACGGGTTGCCCATCAATGCGGCCTTTCACTAACACATACCTTCCCTCTGGGTCAGTGTGGGTGTCTGTCATTGTAAAGGGAGTACCCGGTTTCACCCCCAATAGCGCCCCACGGGCATATGAGGAGTACTCGGTGGCATACAGTTGTCCTCTCCATCTGCGGCGCAGTGCTACCACCTCTACCCTATTCAGGTGCGTTTCTTGCAAGAGTGCAATGTGAATCTGGTGCCTTTTCAAGTAGGAGTATATTTGATAACGGCGCGCTGGTGTGTGCATGCCTCTAATGTTCCAGGTACAGATTTTTATCGTAGACATTTTATCAATGCAGGCATCCTCCCCCTATGTCTATAAATATCAGCCAGACCCGGGTCCAGTGCATCCCCCACCTAGCGCTCCCATGACCACCCCTGCCAATACACTCAGCATAGTTCAGGAAGACATTAAAGGGGGGCAAACAAATAACAACAAGAACCAACTGTGGGTGAACTCCACCAGAATTCCAAAGGGGCAGTAGCGGAACGGGCCACCGTCCATACTCTCGATAAAGAGGGACAACCTTTCAAAACTAGGGGGTATTGTGTGCTAATCACAGTTCTGGCGGTTCAGTTAGTTAGTCAAAGAAGGAGATCAACGTCCTTCCCCAGGCCATACGAGACATGCATCTTGCAGCCAAAGTCATTGCGCCGGTATGTGGCGCTGCGTGACGGTCCCAGTCCAGCCAGCCATAGGAGGGGACATTTTTTTTTTTTAAATAAAAAAAAAAAAAACTTTTCACACCACCTGGGCCTCTGGCAGTGTTAGTTCCCCGTTCGTTGGGGCCAGCGGGCATAGGGGGTGGGGGGAGGAGGAAGGACCGCAGGGTATCCCCACCACTACCGCACCCTGCTTGTGTCCACACGATTGGGGCAATACTCACTGCGTCAGCGTTCCGCCATCCAGCTCATGGACAAGGGGGGGAAAAGAGGCCCCCGGCATCACCAGGCGCCAGCCGCGCCTCAGCGCCCAGCCGATCCCCGCCGCCGTCCCCCCCGCTGCAGCAGGCTCAGCACGGATGGCTCGTGTAATGTTAATGAAGCAGGTCAGCTGTCTCCGGTGTGATGTCCGGTGAGTCCACCGAGAGCTGAGAGTCTGGAATTCCATAAACGGCTTCATCGTCGCTTGGGACGACCCGTGGGCTGGTGCCTGGTACGCCGTCCGATACCGGAGAACTGCTCAGTTGTGAAACCCTCCGGAGTGCATCTCGCTGTTCCTGAAGAATTTGGTCCACTGGCGGAGAACGTCATGCTGCTTCTTCCAGGCGACGGGCCTGCTGGTCTCTGTTCCTGCGGCGGCGTCTCCGCTCACGCGCCCGTGGCCTCGGTTCATAGCCCTGTGTTTGCCTGGGTGCTGTGTCGGTGCCGCTGTCCAGCCAGGAGCTCACCTCCTCGGGGTTGTTAAAGAAGTAAGTCTTATCCTGCGCGAACACTCTTAGCTTCGCAGGAAAGAGGGAGTATTTGAGGCCTGCTGTACGGAGCCTCCGTTTTACCTCTAGGAACAAGTTCCTTTGGCGTTGTACTTGGATGGTATAGTCCGGGAAGAACATAACTGTGGCATTGTCTATTCGTATCTCCCCGAGCCGCCTGGCTTCTCGCAGGACCGTATCTCTGTCCCGGTAGTTCAGTATCCGAAGGAGCAGCGGTCTTGGGTTAGAGCCTGTGGGAAGTGGTCTCGTGGGTACGCGGTGCGCCCGTTCCACCACAAAGTAGGGCAAGAGTGTGTCTTCTGGCAGTATGTCTTGCAGTCAGTCCTCTACCCGCTGGGCCGGGTTGCTGCCCTCCCATTTCTCCGGGATCCCCACGAGTCTGATGTTGTTTCATCGTGCCCGTCCTTCCGCATCCTCGGCACGTTCTTCCAGGAACTCTACTCTGTTCAGGAGGTCCTGTACTTGCTTATCTGTTTGGGTGACTCGGGGTTCATGGTCCGCCACTGTGCCCTCCAGAGCCTTGGTCCGGTCTGCCAGTTTCTTGTGATTGTCCCTCAGGTGGGTGAGGTCTATGGCGACGCTGTCTATTTTGGACTCCAGTGATGTCCTGGTCGATTGTAGCAACTCCTCCAAGCGCTACATTGCAGCTAGCACGCTATCTAGTCTTGTGGTCACCTGGTCGGCAGTCATCTTCTTCAGTGTTTTACCAGTCTTCCCACTCAGCGGGGCGCCTCCAGTTCCGGTGCGCGTTCTTACCCCTCCGGACATGGGCAGTGCCACTGGAATATCAGTCCTGTTGGGGGTGCAGGAGAATTGGATGTCTGCTGGCTCGTGGCGGGGTGCGCCTGGGTATCGGCTCAGCCTTGCTTGTCAGGGGGAGAGGGCTTTGTCCGGAGTACAATTCCGGCAGTGTCTGAAAGTGGCGGTGCGGCCGATTCTTGTGCCGGTGTCCGCGTGGGTGGCGAGCCGGCGTCCCACGCACCGTGTGTTCCAGTCCGCAGAGTAAGGTTATGTGCTAGGGCGGCAGAGCAGACGTCAGTCAGCAGTCCAGGGCGGGCATGCACATGTTGTGGATAGCTGGCCACGAAGCAGCAGATGATCTCCTGCCCTCGAGATGCACAGGGCCTTCAGGGCAGGCAAGCCAGGCAGCGTACCTTAGTGTGTGTGCTGGGGGAGCCAGAAACTCGTGGCTGGAATCTCGTCGCTTCTCCTCGTGTTGCAAGGAAGCTAGGTCGCTTCGGCCGTGGAAATGCGCAGTGTGGGGCCCCTCCGGTCGTGTGTGGCTTTTCCTTCCCCACCAGGACCAGAGCCCCTGTTTGGCGTCTCACGCGCTCTCAATGGCGTCTATTCCTCAGTAGAAGAGCAGGGTGGTGGAGTAGACGTCAGGCAATTGTTCCAAGTGAGTATGTACACAATGTGGGTAGCTGGCTGGGTGTTGGCAAAGTGTCCACCGTCTGCAGCGTCTACCGAGACTCCGGTGCAGGGAGGGGCAGGTAAGCGACCCCGCGTCTATGCTGTGGGGCCCAGGAGGCCGTGGCTGTGGCCTCGTGGTCTCTCCACTCGTTGTATGGAGGCCAGGTCGCATCAGTTGTGGATGCCTGTAGCGCAAGGTTCTCCTTTTGCATGCGGCTCTTCACTCCCCACTAGGCCCAGAGTCCTCGCCTAGTGCCACGCGCGCCCTCGATGGCGGCAATCTGTTGGCAGCAGCGCAGCCGGGCAGCTACCACCGGGGTCCCACAAGTCAGCCGATCATAGGGAGCCAAGGGAGAGCCCTCAGCACACGGGGCCATGCGACACCCCCACCAGTGGAGCACGCGGTCCGCAATTGGCATGAGGCGGGGCTCCGGCGCCGCCCCCGCGTGGTTTTCGGGTCCGTCTCAGGGCCCCAGGAGCATCCGCCACTCACCACAGCACCGTATACGCACAAGGAGGGGCCCCACTGGGTGGGCACCGTCGCTTGGCAAGGCGCAGAGGGGGGGGGGCCTCCTACCCGGTTCTTCAGTCCCACCAGTGCCAGGAGGGGCCGCTTCGTCTCCGTTCGCGGGAGCAGGCAGTCCAGTAGTTGTGTCCTCGACTCGGGTCACCGCCGGTATGGTGGGCAAGTGCCGCCGCTCAGGCCTCCGTTCTCCTCCAGTCCGGAGCTTCCACAAGTCCCCACGAGCAGTGGGGAGCCAGAGACGGAGCGCCGAGAGGGCTCCCAGGACCCAGTGCCAGCGGGCAGGGAGGCCGCGAATGTCAGGTTGCGGGCCGCAAAGTGAGGCCTAGGTGTCAGGCCTAAGCCGCGGCTTCGCGTAGTCTCCCTCGCCGGCCAGGTAGCGGTGAGCCTTGCTTGAGGCCTGCAGGAAAGTCCGGTGCGGGCTGGGTCGGGTCTTCAGTACGAAAGTCGGCTAGAATGCCGAAAATAGCTCCTTGATGGTCCGCTGCCTGCAATTTTAGGCGGCAGCGATGAAATTTGGCGGAGAATCGGCCCGGGGAAGGGGAGCTCGGCTCGGAGCTCTACCCAATTGCGACCTCCGCCATTGCATGCTTAGCCACGCCCCCGTGCCTTTAAGGCACTCATGACCCCCAGTATCCCATCATACCTCAGGGGTGACAGTTGGGTCAGCTGTTCTTTTTGGAGACTGAAAAAACCAAGTAACAAATAGGTTAACAATATCTCCTCATTAACAAATGTCCTTTGCCCGGGGAGGCGGGAGGGTTACTTATGACTTTGATTGAGGATACCCCTGGAAGAGAACTAGGATTACAGGTAAGTAACTAATCCTTCTCTTCCAGGGGATCCTCATCAATAGTCATAAGCATTAGAATAGAATAGCGAGCCTCACCTCATCCCTGCGGGCAAAGGAATAACACAACAGTAATTTCCCATCAACAAGCCTGGGCAGGCCATAGGCTACCCAAACAGATTCCTCAAGGAGGCTTTCCATACTTGAGTATCGGCCCTGGAATCAGATTCTAGACAGTAATGCCTCGTAAAGGTATGAACTGATTTCCAGGTTGCAGCCTTGCATATCTCTGACATAGGAATGTCATGTAAGAAAGCTACTGTGGCCTCTTTCCCTCTAGTAGAATGCGCTTTGGGTGACATAAATAAAGGCTTGCCTGCAAGCTGATAGGCCAATTTAATGCAGGAGACAATCCATCTGGAGATGGATCTCTTGGCTGCTGGAAAGCCCATTCTCATTGAACCATAGTTCACAAACAGTTGATCCGTCTTCCTGATCCTCTTGGTCTTTTCCAAATAGAACTTGAGCACTCTCTTAAGATCCAAGGAGTGCAGTGACCGCTCGGCTCGGGTCGTAGGATTTGGAAAAAACGAAGGGAGGGAAATGGACTGATTTATATGAACATCAGAAACCACCTTAGACAAGAAGGATGGATGAGCTCTCAGTACTACTCTATTGTGGTGGAAAACAGTATATGGTTCTTGTATCTCACTTACTCTGCGCGCTGACGTAATCGCCACTAAAAAGGCTGCTTTCCAAGAGAGATGCTGCAAAGAGGCCTTGTGGATGGGTTTGAAAGGAGGTGATATTAAACTGGATAGAACCAGGTTCAATTCCCAAGGAGGAGAAGGATTTCGCACAGGGGGATAGACTTTTTTCAACCCCTGTAGGAAGTCCTTGACCACCGGAACCTGAAAGAAAGAAATCTGGTTAGGTGATTTTCTGTACGCTACTATGGCAGACAGATGCACTCTAATGGAAGCATATTTCAACCCAGAAGTTGCCAAGGAAAGGAGGTTTTGGAAGGATTACTTCATCCTGCCCTTAAGTAGGATCTAGGTGACGATCCCTACACCATATGTAAAACCTTTTCCACTTGAACGCATAAGACGCTCTCGTGGAAGGTCTCTTAGCCTCTTTTAAAATGTGAATACATTCGGGAGGCAGGTTCAGGTGCACATATTGCAGGACCTCAGGAGCCATGCTGTGAGGTTCAGTGATGGGAGGTTGGGATGCAGAATCCTCCCGTTCATCTTGCTCATCAGGTCCGGTCTGCAAGGAAGTCGTCTGTGTGGACACACAGACAGATGCAGAAGGTCCGGGTACCACCACTGCCGTGGCCAATCCGGAGCTATCAAGATCATCTCCGTGTCCGACCTGAGAAGCTTGGACACTACCTTCGGAATCAGAGCCAGGGGCGGAAACGCGTAAGCAAATGTTCCTGACCAATCCATCAGGAGAGCAATCCCCTACGTCCCTGGTCGGTGGAATCTGGTCCCGAAGGCGTGGCATTTTGCGTTTTCGTCGTCTGCAAACAAGTCTATGGTTGGACGACCTCAACAACGAAAAAGCTCTTCTACAACTTTGTCGTTTAGCACCCAGTAAGGCTGATCTTCGAAGTGCCTGCGGAGTGCGTCTGCCTTGGTGTTTAATTCGCCTGGAAGGTGCACTGCCACTACTGATAGGCCCTGAGACAGAAGCCAGTGCCAGATCGCCTGAGCCTCCAGGGAGAGAGGGCGAGCTCGTGTGCCTCCTTGTTTGTTCAGATAGAACATGGTGGTGGTATTGTCTGTCTGAACTAGGACTGAGTCGGTGTTTATAGCTGGAAGAAAAGCCTTGAGAGCCAGATGAACTGCCGGAAGCTCCAGCATGTTGATGTGGTAGGTTTGGTACTGAGTTGCCCACCGACCTTGAATTTGAAGGCACCCCGTGTGTGCCCCCCAGCCCTCTAGAGAAGCGTCTGTGACCACAGACAGTGTCGGAAGAGGTTGGTGAAACGGCACACCCAGCAACACATTCTGCGGGCGAGTCCACCACAGAATGGAAGTCCTCGCTGTCTGGGACAGACTGATCCGATCCTCCCAATTCCCTGTCGCTTGGTCCCACCGGTCCTCTAGAGCCTGCTGCAGAGGCCGCATTCTCAGTCTGGCGTTTGGTATCAGAAAAATGCAGGACGCCATGGAGCCCAGCAGGGAAGCTACCTGTCTGACTGTTGGATTCCGAGACTGGAGGAGAGTCCTGCACTTCTGCTTCATAGATGATAGTCTCTCCTCCGAAGGAAACGCGTTTCCCAAACTTGTGTCCAGAACTACCCCCAGGTAGTGGATGCTCTGGGTTGGTTGTTGGACAGACTTCGCCATGTTCACATGGAGGCCTAGCTTGTGTAACTGCAGTAGGCACAGTTGAAAGTGGCTGAGTACCTGTCGGGGAGATGAGCCTTTTAGGAGCCAGTCGCCAAGGAATGGATAGACGAAGAGCCCCTTCTTGTGTAGATAAGACAAAACCACTGCCATGCATTTGGTGAAGACTCGTGGTGCTGACTTGAGTCCGAAGGGCAGCACTTTGTACTGGTAGTGCTTGCTTCCTACCACGAATCTCAAGTACTTCCGATGGCGAAGGGCGATTGGAATATGAAAGTACGCATCTTGCAAATCCACCGAACACATCCAATCCCCTAATTGAAGATGTGGACATATTTGGTGAAGAGCCAACATGCAGAACTTTTCTTTGACCACCACCTTGTTCAGAAGGCTAAGGTCCAAGATGGGTCTGAACTTGTCCTCCTGATCTTTTTTGGGGACAAGAAAGTATCTGGAGTAGACTACTTTTCCCCTTTGAGAGGGAGGCACCTCCTCGATGGCTCTTTTTTGAAGAAGAGACTTGACCTGTCTTTGGAGAAGGTTTAGTTGGTAAGGGCGAGACTTTTTCGGAGGTATGGACTTTGGGATCGTACGGAAATGTAGTGCATATCCATTGCGCAGTATATTCAGCACCCAACGATCTTTTGTGATGCTGACCCACTCTGCCAGATGTTGCGAAGCACTTCCTCCCACTGGAGTGGGTAACGGCGCCAGAGGAAGCCACTGCTCAAGCTTTCCCTCCTCTCGTCGTGGACGAGGACTGCTGATGACCTCCTCTACCCCTGTTGGATTTGCCTCCTCGAAAGTGGGTTTTTCCCTGATTTTTGTTCAGGGACCATTGAGGGGTTTGAACCCTCTGTTGAGCCCCTCTGCCCTTGTTGGTTTTGAAGCATCGTTTGAATTCTTTCTTCTTTTCCAAACTGCCCGCTTTTACCGTGTCCAGTTTGGTCTTCATCCGGGTCATCTCCTCATCTGCATGTTCCCCGAAGAGAGAGGACCCAGAGAAAGGAAGATTCAAGATGCGTTGTTGAGCATCCGGTTTAAGGCCTGTTAAGCGCAACCAAGAAGACCTTCTGGTGCATACTCCATATGAATAAGAATGCGCCGCCAACACTGCACCGTCCGCCGCGGTGCTTATCATTTGGTTTGCCACCAGACTGCCTTCCGTTAGTGTTTCTTCAAAGTCCTTTTGGTCTTCCTTCGGTAGCTTGGCTTTGAAGCACTCCATCGAGTCCCATAAGGCTCTGTCATACCTTCCCAGCAGCGCGGACGCACTGGATACCTTCAGGGCAGAAGTGGCAGCATTACAAACTTTGCGACCCCATGAGTCCTGTGTCTTACTGTCCTTATCTCGTGGGACAGAAGATGAAGGAGCGACTGCATGGGTCTTTCGAGCCGCTGCCACAATCACTGAATCTGCTGGTGGATCAGCTTTGACAAAGATTGGGTCTGACTCAGCAGGCTTGTATTTTTCTTGTACACGAGCCGGCACTGCTTTGATGGTTGCAGGGGTGAGGAAAATGTTTTGACTGGTTCCATGATTCCTGGGACTAAAGGAAGTAACGGACGGGAAGAAGATTTTTGGTGCAATGTCTCAAAAATTACTGTGGTAGTCACTTGTGGGACAGCCATCTCAATATTTAATTTCTTAGCCCCTCTCTACAGGACATCAAGATAGGTATTGATGTCGTCCACTGGAGAGACTCTGGAGATAGGGCTGTCTGTGAGAGTAGGGGAGTAATCCCTAGTGGAAGATTGGGTAGAGGAAGTAGAAGAGGTGGAAGGAGTTCTTCTACTTCTGCGATGGGAACTGTGTCGCCTCTCACCCGATCTTCTGGAACGTTCTTCACTTCTTGGGGAACGAGACCTTTTGGGACGTTCCTCTCTCCTTGGAGAACAAGATCTTCTTTGACGTTCCTCCCTTCTTGGAGAACGAGATCTATCTGGCCTCCTTTTAGGTGAACGTGCTGTCTGTTGTCTGGGAGGACTGACTCTGTCTACTTCAGCAACCAGCCTTTGCAGCGGAGATCTTTGTTCTGGGCTGACCTAATGCCGAAGGCGTTCCTTAGCCCCTGAGTCCTGCCAATTTTGTAGTGGCGCATTCCATCTAGGGGACAGCCTCACCCCAGGAGCAGAAACCTCTGACCGACGTGGAGGAGATTTCCGGACAGGACTTCTGGTGTTTGCAGATGATCTGGAGGAACCAGAAGACTGGGAAGATGAGTGACTCGAAGCTCATTCCATTACCAGAATCACAGAGCGCCTTGACATCGATCCAGCTCTCGACGGTGAAGAATGACGCCTCATCGTCGAATCGCCATCCATCGACGATGCAACTCTTCCCCTCGACGCCGACCGCCTCCGGGGCGTCGACGGAGCAATCACTTCCGACGTCGGATGTCTTGACGATGAGTGATGCGAAGAACGATGGTCTCTTGACGTCAAACGGCGATGACTTGCCGACGACGGAGCTTTCTTCCTCGACGTTGAGTGCTTACGTGACGACGGCGGAGGAACCCTGGACGTCCTCGACATCGAACGTCGACGAGACATCGACGGAGATCGCCTCCTCGACGCCGATCGACGCCTGGTTGTCGACGGCGGAGGGGTCTTGGTCCTCGATGCCGGACGTCGCCTTTTTGACGTCGGCGGGGGAGTCACACTTCGCGACACCGATTGTCATCGAGATGGCGACGACGGAGGTGTGCCGCCCCTCAAAGCCGATTGTCGCCGGGTTGACGATGGCGGAGAGGTCTTGGTCCTCGACGCCGATCGTCGCCGAGTTGACGATGGTGGAGGGGTCCTGGTCCTCGACTCCGAACGTCGCCTGGTTGACGACGGAGGAGGGGTCTTGGTCCTCGACGCCGATCGCTGCCCGGTTGACGACAGCGGAGGAGTCACTGGCCTCGACGCCAATCGCCGCCCTGTTGATGACGGCGAAGGCGTGACCTCCCTCAACGCCGATCGTCGCCTGGTTGACGACGGCAGAGGGGATTTCGCTGACGGAGCTGCCATCCTCGACGTCGGTGACGAACCTGATCTTCTTTTCGATGGTGAGCACGCCGTCGATTGTCGTTTTTCAGCTGGAAAACTCACCGGTAGATGTTTCTTCAGCGCCGAGCCCGACGTTGAAGTTGAAGGACGTGAAGACTTGCCTTTAGAAGGACTTCTGGCCCTCTTGCTGCCCTTCTTCACTGGAGATCTTCCTCTGGTGGACCTTTGAGCCAGTCCATAAATGCGGTTTCTTTCTCTGTCCTTGAGAGTTCTCTCAGACAGGCGTTCGCAGTGAGGATAGTCCTTAGGATCATGATGGTCAGGCAAGCAAAGTATACAGACATCATGACTGTCTGATTTGGCCTTCTTATTGCCACAAGAAGGACAGTTTTCAAAAAGAGAAGGCATTTTAAAATAAAATGCCACACAAAAACTGTCTAAAAAGACAGAAACCTTACTTGAGAAGGTGTTAAAAGTCAAAGCAAGTCCAAAAGTTAGAAAATTGAAGCACATTTCCGTCAGAAAAGCCAGAAATGAGTGGAGCTGTGTGACCAGGGTCCTTCCTGAAGGAGCCGGAAAGAACAACTGACCCAACTGTCACCCCTGAGGCATGATGGGATACTGGGGGTCATGAGTGCCTTAAAGGCAGGGCGTCAGTTTTTTATTACATGCAGCTACAGGTTAGCTTTTCAGTCTTTTTAGACTGTGTGTTTGCAATGCAGCCTGGGAGCTTTCTATGCTTTCAGTGAGTTATAAGAATTTCTACTGCTTTCTAAGCATTAAAACAGATTCTAAACAATCTTTGGTGTTGTTTCTCATGTTTCTAATGCAGATGTTCATGTATGATGGACATTCTTTACAGCATATTCAGCTCTACTGTTTATTTGGCTGCAATTGCTTATTTTTTTATATATATATATATTCACTGAAAAAACCATAGGTTATAGACCATATATAGTTAGGGATTAGCATTTAAAAAACCTTATTTTATTTGCACAAAACCATTGAAATTCCATATATAGTTAGTTGCACTAACTATATATCGCGGACCCGCAATCCACTGCTAATGATGTCACATATTACATCATTCATGACATGGTCAGTGACATCACTGATGACATCACTGATGACATCTCAAATGACATCACTGATGACATCACTGATGACAACACCCAGTGACTGTATGTTTCTGTAAAGTTAAAATATGTCTTACATATTGAAGAATGAGTGGATGTATAAGTGTCTGGATGAAGGATTTAGTAGGTGCATGACTGACTGTATGAGAGAATGATTAAATGTGTCTCACTGAGTGCATGGGTTAGTGATTAAAGTGTCTTAATTTGGCAATCATTATTTATGTTCTTCTGTAAACTGCTGCATGTTTAAATCAGTAGCTATATCAGTAACTATATGGGTTATTGAATGGTTGCCCAAGTATTTGTATGGGAGACTGAGTATGTGTGTGGGTGGCTGGGAGGTGTATAACTCTGTGCATAGATGTGTGAGCAGTTGATTCCCTAGGTGTATGGGTTCAAAAGTGCATGTAGAAACAGCTGTATGGACAGTTGACTGTGTGCATGAGTATATTGGTGAGTGAATGGATATCTCAGTTCTACATGTCAAAGTAAGTACATATGTAAAACACACTCCATGTGAGATTTGACATATATAAATAACTGAACATAAGAGCCAGTGAATGTGAGAGTGGCTGTATGAATCATTGTGAACTTGTATCAAGGATTGTATAAGAGAGTAAATATGTGTTAGTATATGTTTGAATAAGTAAGGTGTGTATAACTGTATAGTTGAGGAAATGGAGGTGTGATTGATTCTTTGCATGACTGACTAGGTGTGTGGGTAACTCCATGGATGTGTGACAGTCTGTGAGTGCCTGTTTACACTGAGTGTATCTAAGGTTATATTAGAGTCTGAAGATGTATTATCACATAAATGATATCATCAGTGATGTAATCAGTAATGTCAAATGAGATGTCAGTGATGTCATCAGTGATGTCATTTGAGATGTCATCAGTGATGTCATCAGTGATGTCATTTGAGATGTCATCAGTGATGTCATCAGTGATGTCACTGACCATGTCATGAATGATGTAATATGTGACATCATTAGCAGTGGATTGCGGGTCCGCGATATATAGTTAGTGCAACTAACTATATATGGAATTTCAATGGTTTTGTGCAAATAAAATAAGGTTTTTTAAATGCTAATCCCTAACTATATATGGTCTATAACCTATGGTTTTTTCAGTGAATTTTCAAGGTTTTGTAAATGCAAATTCCTAACTATATATGGTCTATAACCTATGGTTTTTTCTGTGAATTTCATTGGTTTTTTAAAAGCTAATATCTATAGCTGTAAAATATATTCTTTATTAAGTGACGTATCACGTAGCCCGTGAGACGCCTAATGATGCATCGCATAACCGTGACGTATCGTCTCTGCAGCGCAAACCAAACCCAAAACGTAAGCGCGCCAGAACACGCTTAAAGATATATATATATTTTTTTAACCTTAATTAGACAAAATCCACACGTGCACATATCACAAACGTTCAAAAAACACAATATGTCGGACTCCCGTTACGCTGCCGGTTAGCTGCCCGGTTAACGTACCAGGAAGCACCTTTACCGCGAAAAATCGCAATTTTTTTTTTCACCCCCCAGGGAACTTTAATAGCCCCCTCATCAATCCTAGGGGTTCAGGAGGGGTTTGCCTTACCCCTTTCATTCATTTACACCTTTTTTTTTTTCCACCTCTTGTCTCTCGATCCCACAGAGAGACAAGATGGCGGCCGCTCCAGACTGTTTACAATGATAACAGCCAATCAGGTTCTCCTCAGACTCCCGTTACACTGCCGGTTAGCTTCCCGGTTAGCTGCCCGGTTAGCTGCCCGGTTCGCGTACCAAGACGCGTCTCTACGGCGAAAAAATCGGATTTTTTTTTTTTTTGGGCCCAGCGTGGCTCTATAATATCCCCTCATCAATCCTAGGGGGTCAGAAGGGGTCTACCTTGCCCTCTTTCCTTCATTTCCCCCTTTGTTTTGGCCTCCTCTTGTCTCTCGATCCTACCGAGAGACAAGATGGCGGCCGCTCCGGACTGTTTACAATGTTGACAGCCAATCAGCTACTCGTCAGACTCCCGTTACACTGCCGGTTAGCTTCCCGGTTAGCTGCCCGGTTAGCTGCCCGGTTCGCGTACCAAGACGCGTCTCTACGGCGAAAAAATCGGATTTTTTTTTTTTTTTGGGCCCAGCGTGGCTCTATATTATCCCCTCATCAATCCTAGGGGGTCAGAAGGGGTCTACCTTGCCCCCTTTCCTTCATTTCCCCCTTTGTTTTGGCCTCCTCTTGTCTCTCGATCCTACCGAGAGACAAGATGGCGGCCGCACCGGACTGTTTAGAATGTTGACAGACACCGGAGAGCCAATCAGCTTCGCCTCGCAAAGTTCCGATACGCGAAAAGTACGCGAACCGGAGCGCTGCCCGGAGCGCTGTTACAGATATATATCTTGTTTTAAACGTTAATTTCTCAAAATTTTCTGAAGCACATATATTGAGACCTAGCAAAGGCACATCGGGCTAACAGTCCCTACAATTTTGCCAAGTTTCGTGGAAATCCATTCAGCCGTTCGGGCTAAAAGTGAGTCCAACCGCCCTATGGAAATTAACATGGGAAAAACGCGTTTTGGGACCCCCCTTTTTTCTCGGCCCCCCCTTGACGAACCCCCCCAAATTTCCAGGAGCTGCTCAGAAACAAAATGTGCAATTTTCCTGAAAATTTCAGCCAATTCCGTCCACAAACGCCAAAGTTATTAGGCATAGAATTTTCAAAAGTTCCATAGAGAAAAAATCCTAACTATATATACCTACTGGCTATCGCCAGTAGGTTATATATATATATATATATATATATATATATATATATATATATATATATATATATATGAATGCTCCAAGTTTGCCCACAGCAAATGAGACGCACTCCAGCATTAACACAAAGCTAGGCTTTTATTTGGTATGGACAGCATATCGTTTGCGGATCCCTTTTAGCAGCTGTTCCGTCGAGTCTTGGCCTGACGCGTTTCAAAGTGTTAAACTTCTTCCTCAGAGGCTCGCCGACGGACAGATTCAGTGTCGATTCCAGTTCAGCCCCCACCATTAATGCCACATTACCACGCCCCTTGATGGGCTGCGCATTTGCGAACTGCGGGGCATTGTGGGAGCAGGAGTACCGAAATGTTCATTACACCAATTAACTGCCGGTAAATGTTCCAAGCCCTGTATGGGCCTCCACGGGCGAACGCTGTCCTCAATCCTGCCAATGCTTCCAATGAATGGGCTCCGTAAGTATCAGAACCCTTGGCCCCCTTCTTCTCCATGGGGTGGTGCATGCTCGGCGGCAGGGCACGCCGCCAAATATGAATGCTCCAAGTTTGCCCACAGCAAATGAGACGCACTCCAGCATTAACACAAAGCTAGGCTTTTATTTGGTATGGACAGCATATCGTTTGCGGATCCCTTTTAGCAGCTGTTCCGTCGAGTCTTGGCCTGACGCGTTTCAAAGTGTTAAACTTCTTCCTCAGAGGCTCGCCGACGGACAATTCAGTGTCGATTCCAGTTCAGCCCCCACCATTAATGCCACATTACCACGCCCCTTGATGCCGGTAAATGTTCCATGGCAGGATTGAGGAGAGCGTTCGCCCGTGGAGGCCCATACAGGGCTTGGAACATTTACCGGCAGTTAATTGGTGTAATGAACATTTTGGGACTCCTGCTCCCACAATGCCCCGCAGTTCGCAAATGCGCAGCCCATCAAGGGGCGTGGTAATGTGGCATTAATGGTGGGGGCTGAACTGGAATCGACACTGAATCTGTCCGTCGGCGAGCCTCTGAGGAAGAAGTTTAACACTTTGAAACGCGTCAGGCCAAGACTCGACGGAACAGCTGCTAAAAGGGATCCGCAAACGATATGCTGTCCATACCAAATAAAAGCCTAGCTTTGTGTTAATGCTGGAGTGCGTCTCATTTGCTGTGGGCAAACTTGGAGCATTCATATTTGGCGGCGTGCCCTGCCGCCGAGCATGCACCACCCCATGGAGAAGAAGGGGGCCAAGGGTTCTGATACTTACGGAGCCCATTCATTGGAAGCATTGGCAGGATTGAGGACAGCGTTCGCCCGTGGAGGCCCATACAGGGCTTGGAACATTTACCGGCAGTTAATTGGTGTAATGAACATTTCGGGACTCCTGCTCCCACAATGCCCCGCAGTTCGCAAATGCGCAGCCCATCAAGGGGCGTGGTAATGTGGCATTAATGGTGGGGGCTGAACTGGAATCGACACTGAATCTGTCCGTCGGCGAGCCTCTGAGGAAGAAGTTTAACACTTTGAAACGCGTCAGGCCAAGACTCGACGGAACAGCTGCTAAAAGGGATCCGCAAACGATATGCTGTCCATACCAAATAAAAGCCTAGCTTTGTGTTAATGCTGGAGTGCGTCTCATTTGCTGTGGGCAAACTTGGAGCATTCATATTTGGCGGCGTGCCCTGCGCCGAGCATGCACCACCCCATGGAGAAGAAGGGGGCCAAGGGTTCTGATACTTACGGAGCCCATTCATTGGAAGCATTGGCAGGATTGAGGACAGCGTTCGCCCGTGGAGGCCCATACAGGGCTTGGAACATTTACCGGCAGTTAATTGGTGTAATGAACATTTCGGGACTCCTGCTCCCACAATGCCCCGCAGTTCGCAAATGCGCAGCCCATCAAGGGGCGTGGTAATGTGGCATTAATGGTGGGGGCTGAACTGGAATCGACACTGAATCTGTCCGTCGGCGAGCCGCTGAGGAAGAAGTTTAACACTTTGAAACGCGTCAGGCCAAGACTCGACGGAACAGCTGCTAAAAGGGATCCGCAAACGATATGCTGTCCATACCAAATAAAAGCCTAGCTTTGTGTTAATGCTGGAGTGCGTCTCATTTGCTGTGGGCAAACTTGGAGCATTCATATTTGGCGACGTGCCCTGCCGCCGAGCATGCACCACCCCATGGAGAAGAAGGGGGCCAAGGGTTCTGATACTTACGGAGCCCATTCATTGGAAGCATTGGCAGGATTGAGGACAGCGTTCGCCCGTGGAGGCCCATACAGGGCTTGGAACATTTACCGGCAGTTAATTGGTGTAATGAACATTTCGGGACTCCTGCTCCCACAATGCCCCGCAGTTCGCAAATGCGCAGCCCATCAAGGGGCGTAGTAATGTGGCATTAATGGTGGGGGCTGAACTGGAATCGACACTGAATCTGTCCGTCGGCGAGCCTCTGAGGAAGAAGTTTAACACTTTAAAACGCGTCAGGCCAAGACTCGACGGAACAGCTGCTAAAAGGGATCCGCAAACGATATGCTGTCCATACCAAATAAAAGCCTAGCTTTGTGTTAATGCTGGAGTGCGTCTCATTTGCTGTGGGCAAACTTGGAGCATTCATATTTGGAGGCGTGCCCTGCCGCCGAGCATGCACCACCCCATGGAGAAGAAGGGGGCCAAGGGTTCTGATACTTACGGAGCCCATTCATTGGAAGCATTGGCAGGATTGAGGACAGCGTTCGCCCGTGGAGGCCCATACAGTCTTGGCCTGACGCGTTTCAAAGTGTTAAACTTCTTCCTCAGAGGCTCGCCGACGGACAGATTCAGTGTCGATTCCAGTTCAGCCCCCACCATTAATGCCACATTACCACGCCCCTTGATGGGCTGCGCATTTGCGAACTGCGGGGCATTGTGGGAGCAGGAGTACCGAAATGTTCATTACACCAATTAACTGCCGGTAAATGTTCCAAGCCCTGTATGGGCCTCCACGGGCGAACGCTGTCCTCAATCCTGCCAATGCTTCCAATGAATGGGCTCCGTAAGTATCAGAACCCTTGGTCCCCTTCTTCTCCATGGGGTGGTGCATGCTCGGCGGCAGGGCACGCCGCCAAATATGAATGCTCCAAGTTTGCCCACAGCAAATGAGACGCACTCCAGCATTAACACAAAGCTAGGCTTTTATTTGGTATGGACAGCATATCGTTTGCGGATCCCTTTTAGCAGCTGTTCCGTCGAGTCTTGGCCTGACGCGTTTCAAATTGTTAAACTTCTTCCTCAGAGGCTCGCCGACGGACAGATTCAGTGTCGATTCCAGTTCAGCCCCCACCATTAATGCCACATTACCACGCCCCTTGATGCCGGTAAATGTTCCATGGCAGGATTGAGGAGAGCGTTCGCCCGTGGAGGCCCATACAGGGCTTGGAACATTTACCGGCAGTTAATTGGTGTAATGAACATTTTGGGACTCCTGCTCCCACAATGCCCCGCAGTTCGCAAATGCGCAGCCCATCAAGGGGCGTGGTAATGTGGCATTAATGGTGGGGGCTGAACTGGAATCGACACTGAATCTGTCCGTCAGCGAGCCTCTGAGGAAGAAGTTTAACACTTTGAAACGCGTCAGGCCAAGACTCGACGGAACAGCTGCTAAAAGGGATCCGCAAACGATATGCTGTCCATACCAAATAAAAGCCTAGCTTTGTGTTAATGCTGGAGTGCGTCTCATTTGCTGTGGGCAAACTTGGAGCATTCATATTTGGCGGCGTGCCCTGCCGCCGAGCATGCACCACCCCATGGAGAAGAAGGGGGCCAAGGGTTCTGATACTTACGGAGCCCATTCATTGGAAGCATTGGCAGGATTGAGGACAGCGTTCGCCCGTGGAGGCCCATACAGGGCTTGGAACATTTACCGGCAGTTAATTGGTGTAATGAACATTTCGGGACTCCTGCTCCCACAATGCCCGCAGTTCGCAAATGCGCAGCCCATCAAGGGGCGTGGTAATGTGGCATTAATGGTGGGGGCTGAACTGGAATCGACACTGAATCTGTCCGTCGGCGAGCCTCTGAGGAAGAAGTTTAACACTTTGAAACGCGTCAGGCCAAGACTCGACGGAACAGCTGCTAAAAGGGATCCGCAAACGATATGCTGTCCATACCAAATAAAAGCCTAGCTTTGTGTTAATGCTGGAGTGCGTCTCATTTGCTGTGGGCAAACTTGGAGCATTCATATTTGGCGGCGTGCCCTGCGCCGAGCATGCACCACCCCATGGAGAAGAAGGGGGCCAAGGGTTCTGATACTTACGGAGCCCATTCATTGGAAGCATTGGCAGGATTGAGGACAGCGTTCGCCCGTGGAGGCCCATACAGGGCTTGGAACATTTACCGGCACTTAATTGGTGTAATGAACATTTCGGGACTCCTGCTCCCACAATGCCCCGCAGTTCGCAAATGCGCAGCCCATCAAGGGGCGTGGTAATGTGGCATTAATGGTAGGGGCTGAACTGGAATCGACACTGAATCTGTCCGTCGGCGAGCCTCTGAGGAAGAAGTTTAACACTTTGAAACGCGTCAGGCCAAGACTCGACGGAACAGCTGCTAAAAGGGATCCGCAAACGATATGCTGTCCATACCAAATAAAAGCCTAGCTTTGTGTTAATGCTGGAGTGCGTCTCATTTGCTGTGGGCAAACTTGGAGCATTCATATTTGGAGGCGTGCCCTGCCGCCGAGCATGCACCACCCCATGGAGAAGAAGGGGGCCAAGGGTTCTGATACTTACGGAGCCCATTCATTGGAAGCATTGGCAGGATTGAGGACAGCGTTCGCCCGTGGAGGCCCATACAGGGCTTGGAACATTTACCGGCAGTTAATTGGTGTAATGAATATTTCGGTACTCCTGCTCTCACAATGCCCCGCAGTTCGCAAATGCGCAGCCCATCAAGGGGCGTGGTAATGTGGCATTAATGGTGGGGGCTGAACTGGAATCGACACTGAATCTGTCCGTCGGCGAGCCTCTGAGGAAGAAGTTTAACACTTTGAAACGCGTCAGGCCGAGACTCGACGGAACAGCTGCTAAAAGGGATCCGCAAACGATATGCTGTCCATACCAAATAAAAGCCTAGCTTTGTGTTAATGCTGGAGTGCGTCTCATTTGCTGTGGGCAAACTTGGAGCATTCATATATATATATATATATATATATATATATATATATATATATATATATATATATATATATATATATATATATATATATATATATATATATATATAAGTATATATATGTGGGGCACATATAATATATTGTTTCCGGGGTCCCGCGCATGGGCGGGAATATTCTAATGCTTATGACTATTGATGAGGATCCCCTGGAAGAGAAAGACCCCTTTTTTCTTTCTCTCTCATTTCCATGTAGAAGAGGGACTCTGAGTGACACGCTCAGCCCCTCTCCTATCTGGCATTATATACTTCGGGTGAGTGATCAATAACCTAGTTTTTTGTGCAAATGCTTTTGACTAGGACAAGACACACTGGAATAAACACCAGTATTGTGATCGCGTCTAGCTAAGACTTAGGGTGATACCCTTACTATGGCTTTCTCTTTCCTTACAGAAGATCGTCCGTTGGGTTATCCACTCAACGTTCTCTCCGCATCTATAGCTCCTGGGCTCCCTGCCCGAGTTTATTCATTCGGCAGGTAAAGTGCCTTGTATTGTATTGTTGTTACCTCTGGGAGTTGCACCCCCTTGTATTTTAACACTGAAACAGTGTCCGTTTTTACCTTTCAGACTCAAAAATGATGATACACGCCATCATACTACCCTAACATATAGGTTTAATGATACAACTCTTCTATACAGGAATTTGCACAATAAAGGGGTAAGCTTCACTTTGAACCTTGGGCCTCATTTATGAAAAGTGAAGCATCGCTGCGTGAAAACAGCGATGCGTCACTTTTCACTGCGCACTCCTTGCGACACCAATGATGCGTCATATTTAATGTATGACGCATCATGTCGCAAGGACTTACAGATACGTCAGTATTTCTGACGTATCTGTAAGCGCAAAAGTGACGCACTGCTGGAGTGTGTCACAAAAGTGACGCAACTCCAGCAATGCGTCCTTTCACATGGAGAAAGCCCCATGTGAAAGGGCTTGCGTCAGTCTTACACCTGCTGTGAGGCAGGCACAAGATTTTAACGCAACAGCATCCTAAAAGTGACGCAGTGAAATCTCATAGATTTCACTGCGTCACTATTACGAGGCTTTTTACGGGGGAACGCCCCCTCTGCATACATTATACCTGACGCAGGTATAATGTGGCGCAGGGGTTTAAAAAGTGACGCATCTACCTAGATGCGTCACTTTTTAAATATGGCGCAACAAGGCGCATATTTTATGCTGCTGGTGCGTCACAAAAAGTGACGCACCGGCGGCGCAAAACTGACGCAAGGCCTCATAAATAAGGGCCCTTGTGTTTAACCAGCTTGCTGGCTAACCTTTGAGTGGTTATTGGGGTTTTTCCACTCACCCAGTTGCACCACCAATATATTGCTTTCTAGATACAATCTCATGCGTTCACTTTTGGCAGAGCGCCCAGTGCTTTTCTGACACTAAAAAACCTTTCTGCGTTAGCAATACTCTTCTAATGTCTGGAGAGTGTAATGATCTTTCCGCAGGGGTTGATTGATTAGGGAAAAAGTTGGAAGTGTAATGGATTGATTAATATGAAAATCAGACACAACTTTTGGTAGGGAAGCAGGATGAGTTCTAAGCACAGCCCTGTTGGAATTAAAAAACGTTAATGGTTGCCTCGAGGATAAAGCTTGGAGTTCATTAACTCTGCTTGCAGATGTGACAGCGATTAGGAATTCAGTTTTCCATGAAATATGCTCTAATGATGACTTATGAATATGCTCAAAAGGAGGATTCATAAGTCTAGTAAGAACTAGATTCAGCTCCCATGAATGAGATGGGTTTTGCACAGGAAAAAAATACGTTTTTGTTTGTTTGTTATTCTCTTTATTCAATTCATTACAACATAAAAAAACACAATAGCTTTGTAGTTACATGAGAAGATAATTATCAAATTGGCTTGTACATCCATGAAATACTCACTCTTGACCCACCCACCCATAACCATCAAATTCGGGAAAGCACAATCAGTGAAGGGGCCGGGGTCCGTTGTCAAGCATAGGGAGGGCACACAAAGCTCCACGTAGCCATTCCATTTGCCCCATATTTCCTTCCACTTTTTTGGGCATCATATTCATGTCCCATATCTTTTCCCAGTCTCTCAGGCTTGGTGCTATTTCCGTTCCCCATCAAGGAGCTATATTGCACTTAGTTGCTGCAAAGATAAGGGTCATCCAAGTCTGTCCCACACTATTGATGTCTGAATCATCCCAGATATTAAGTAGGTACCACTTGGCAGTAAGAGGGATCACCGTGTCCCATAGGGCATTTATGCAGTTAACGATTGCCTTCCACTGTATTGCTGGACACTCCCAAAAATACTTAAAAGGGTACCCTTCTGGGCACAGTTTCTACAGCATAAATCAGCAGGTTCCCTTTCTATTTTCACTAACGTGGTACAAGCAAAGTAGGCTCTATGTAATATTTTAAGTTGTACTATATGAAATCCCACTCTAATTGCTATTTCCTTAGGACGAGCTAGTGCCTCAGGTCATTCATCATCCTCTATACCTATCAAGTCCAGAGCCCAATTCTCGGGCAGGCAGAGCAGGATGTCATGGGTGTTGGTAATGATTTTGTGGTATGTAAGAGAAATTGCATCAATCCTCCAAAGGGGAGGAATCAGGCAGTTCCTCACCTCTGGGAATGCCGACTGGAGCTTGTGCCTAACTTGCAGGTAGCAGAATATCTCAGTGTGGGCCAGGTTGTAGTCCCTCAATAGGTTGGAGAAGGGAATGAATGCTACCTGTGTACACAGATCCCCGATTTTGGACAGTCCTATGGGGTCCCATTTGTCAAAGCCCAGCAACGCTCCCAGCGTGCCCAAAGCAGCTGAGCCCCACAGTGGCAAGGAACGTGTTAATATGGTCTTCCATCCCAAAGCCTCACGGGGGTATGCCGGAGATCGACTGTCAAGGCCACCCGACCTTGCAGTACTGCCCGCGATGGAGCAGAGTATAAGGCTTGTAGATACCCCGGGGTGCATCATCAAATGATCCTTAAAGATCAATGGTTCATCGGCTGGTAGGTGCATCCATTATTAATCGGGGCACGTTATGCTGCCCAGTAGTACTTCTGTACATCTGGTAGTACAATACAACCATCATACCACCCACTCGTAAGCTTACAAAGTGCAATTGTTGCTGACCCACCAGTCCATAAGTGTGTGTGGAGTTTATTGATTTGAAGTATTGTGGTGAGACAGGGTATGGATTATTGTGAAGTGCATACAATAATCGATGCAATGTCATCATCTTAAAGAGTGGCGCTCTCCTCAGTAGGGACAGGAGGAAAGATCTCCAATGCTGAACAACTTTCTTGAGCCTATCTAGTGGAGGAAGGAGGCTATTCTCAAAGAAGAGGGAGGGGTCCACAGTGGCAAATATTCCCAAGTATATAAAGCTCTCCATAGCAATCTGGATCTCACAGCTCCGAGGTAGAGCAGTCGGTTGGCCATGCATGACATATATTAAGGATTTTGCCCAATTGATCGTATACCCAGAATATCAGCCAAATATAGTGTTCATGTACATTAACACCTTGGCTGCTTGAGAGATTCCTCTCCTGTGCTGGGCCCTAATAGAAATGGGTGTCATGAGCACCGAAGGGGTTATTCTGGCCAGGAAGCGCTTGGAATCTCCCATGTATGATAGAACGGTACAAAAGGGGGTGGTGATGGATGGAGCATCTGAACCAATCAAACACTCATACCCAGTCAACAGATCTGGGTTTCATCCATCACCATTCTTTAGCCCACTCTGCCACCCCAGTTCAGACATGGCCATATGCAAATCAGTCTGACCCTGTGCCGCATGGTAACAGTCCAGCCAGAACTGCCAAGCCATGCCTTCCCTGGACCGGATTCAAGCTTCCTAGGACCGGTTTCTGGCATTACAGCCATCTTCAGCCAGGTTTGCTTGAATCCAGTGGAAAAGTGAGCAAGGGACTCACGTGTGAGCATACCCTGCCAACTTATGGCGAACAAAGCGGTACAAAAGGGGGTGGTGATGGACGAAGCATCTGAACCAATCAAACACTCACACCCAGTCACCAGATCTGGGTTTAATCCATCACCGTTCTTTAGCCCACTCTGCCACCCCAGTTCAGACATGGCCATATGCAAATCAGTCTGACCCTGTGCCTCATGGGAACAGTCCAACCCGAACTGCCAAGCCATGCCTTCCCTGGACCGGATTCAAGCTTCCTAGGACCGGTTTCTGGCATTACAGCCGTCTTCAGCCAGGCTTCCTTGAATCCAGTGGCAAAGTGAGCAAGGGACTCACGTCTGAGCATACCCTGCCAACTTATGGTGAAAAAAGCGGTACCAAATGTATGATAGAACAACATCAGCATATAATGATATTCTGTCTTTCCACTGCTCCGACCAACGAAGACCCCCGGCACAGGGTGTCCATTCAGATCCATGCGGCCAAGGGCTCTAACATCAGGGTAAACAGGAGAGGGGAGAGCGGGCATTCCTGACAGGGGCCACTTTTAGGGGGGAAACCTGTGATATTTCTCTGTTGATCGCCACCTGAGCCTGGGGCTCAGTGTAGAGGAGTAGACCAGGAATCTAGAGCCAAAGCCCAATTTTGTCAACACTTCAAAAAGATAATTCAATGGTATCAAACGCCCTACGGGCATCAAGTCTCCACAGATTGAGCGCAGTGCTGCGTCCCAGCATGAATCTGGATTGGTCTGGATGTAAGCTTGGTAATTACCTGTATCAACTGGGATGCTAACAGTTTAGCTAGTATTTTAACTTCAGGATTGAGGAGGGAGATTGGCCTGTATGAGACACAATTGTCTGGAGGTTTCCCTTCCTTATGTACGGTGACATGCGGCAACTCTCTGGTCCCTGGGAAGTATCCCCATCTCCCGGCTCCCCTCAAACATCCACAACAAGTGTGGGGCGAGTATCGTTGTTGTGAGTTTGTAGCGTTCTATGGGAATCCCGTAAGGGCCCAGTGCTTTGCCTACATTTAAAACTTGAATCAAGCGTGTTATCTCTTCTTCTGTTAAATCTCCTTCGAGAAGGCCCTTATTATCAGTAGAGAGAGCAGGGAGCAGTATATCTGCCAGAATTCATGCAACTCCTCTGGTGTTGCAGAGCTAGAAGCGGATTAGAGTTGTGAATAGTAAGAGGCAAGGGCCTCAGCAAAGGCCGGTTTATCAGTGATTCACTCTCCCTCCTCTAATCGGAGCTTCAGCACCCATATGCTCGCCCTCTCATTTTTTTCCAACCAGGCCAGGAGTTTACCCGCCTTATCTCCCCCCTCATAGATACTATGTAAAATTGCCATATGTTTGGTTTTTGCTTAGTCTGTTACTATTTCTCAATATTCTTACGTGACATCAGCTTGATTTTGGTGCATCAATTGTTTCCCTAACTTTATAATGTCCCTTTCTATAGCTTTCAAGCCTGCCCTTTTATCCCTCCTCTGGCCATCAATCAAGCAGAAACCTTGTACCTTTGTTACCGTCTTGTACGCCTACCACATTGTTTATGCTGAGTTCAGCATAGCCTCGTTTTCGGTAAAGTACTGCTCAGTGGCCAGCATAAGGCCCTCTCTTACTTTAGGGCTCTTAGGGTACCCGGGATTTAATTTTATAGTGTGGTTTGCCCCAGGGTCTACAAAGCCATACACCACCCATAGCCATGAGTGATCGGATATGCCCCTAGTCAGGTGGGGACCTTGTAAATGGGGAAGGCGATGGGCCATGTTCAGCACATGATCAATTCTAGAGCTGGAACCATGCGCTCTTGAGTGAAAAGTGAAGTGTTGCATCATGGGGTTGTGAGATCTCCACATGTCTGCCAGACCCATGGCATTTAGAAAGTCTGCCAGCGGGGCTCGGAATGAGGGCACCTGTCAGGAGGGCAAACGTTCACTGGAGTCATTGATTGTTATGTTAAAGTCGCCATCCATGAATAACTCTCCGTATGGGAGATTGAGAAGCAGTGTACTCAAGTCGGCCAGCATGGTCTCATGGAATCGTGGGGGATTGTAAACACGTGCAATATTGATGCGGGTCCCTTCCCAAGTACCCGCGACTGCCACATACCTTCCACCCTTATCCACCAAGGAGGTATGCACCTGTGTGGTCATTGACATTTTGACTAATATGCCCACACCTCTAGACCACATTGTATATCCCACATGGGCCAACATTTACTAGTTCAATCTGTCAAGAGCTCATCTCTTGGTGCCAATCAACTGTGTCTCCTGTAGGGGAATGACATCTGTGAGTGTCTTTTTATATATTACAGGACAATTTCTCTCTTGATCTTCTCGCCCAGGCCATTTCCGTTCCAAGACATGAGGAGCAGTTGGGCCTTATCTGTGGGTAGTGTCATGCAGGGTACCTGAATATGTGTCCAAACCTGAGTACCCCCTCGCGTTGAGGTAGTCTGGGTGGTAACCCCTGCCAATATGTATCATTAGCAGATAGTTGCCAGCATCAACACTAGAAGATAAGTCAACATCGCACATAGTGGTGTGGATCAAACAGTAACTTGTTTCCAACATCATCCCCCCTCCGTACCTCCCTGAAAAGCAGGACCTAAACTGCCCATCTCCCCAACTATGTAGAGCACCTTCTACATAAAATAACATCCAAACAATCATTATAGAGGGGTTTGGCACCGCCCCCCTCCCATCAGTCCTCATAGATTGAGTGTCTCACTGTCTCCAGCAATTCGGAGACAGTGAGAACCCAATCTGCTAGCATTCCGTAAACGTCTCAAAACTTACGTTTTCACAATTTCACACTAACACCACTGTCTCTCCACACCGGGCAGCATTCTCCCATCTCTGCTGCCCTGCGTGTCTCCAGGATCCGGGACTGTCCTCCAGCCCTCCAGCTAGTCCCAAGACTCATCCGCTGAGCAGAGAAAGCAAGTTTTGCCTTTTGCTGCAACTCTCAATCGGGCTGCAAACATCATGGAGTATTTAATCACTTTGTATCACATGGCTTTCTTAATTTCCAAGAATCAAAGAAGCTATGGCACATCTTCTGTACTTTTAAGGTTAAACCGGGAGAAAATGTAATGGCTGCATTGTTGTAGACGAGTGGTGGAGCACTACGAGCTGTCTGCAGCATTGCATCTCAACAGTAACTAGGAGCGCTATGATGGGTCTAAAGGGAGCCCCAGAAAGTGGTGCTCGGGATTCTATGAGTTCTTTCCACCTACAGAACTTGGAAAGGTGTTTCACTATTAGGCCCTCTACAAATAGGTCTGTGGCCAGGTCTTCCACCCACTCGGGAACCCCCAGTATTTGGACGTTATTCCGTCTCAAGCTGCCCTCAGAGCCTTCAAGTCGGGCATCTTGATCAGCCGCAACTGTTTTTAATCAGGCCACTTGAGTTTTAAGGGAGGACGTTTCCGTTTAGAGGGCAGTTGTTGCAGTCTCTACCTCCTTTACTCTAGCCCCTATGTTTCGTACATCTGTTCTCCCCAGAGTGAGCTCTGAGTTAATTGCATCTATCTTGCCTTCAGGTGTGGTGCGCATCCACTGGATGGCCGCCATCACATCCTGTAGTGTGGGTGCCCCTCCTCAGCAGAGCTAGTTGTGGCCTGGGACGTGTTCAACTAGAAATTTTATGTTTGCGTATCGTCCTGTGTAAGTTAGCATTTGCTTTGCCATTTTCATTACAGGCACCATTTTAGGCTGTTTGAAACTGATCTAGTTTAATTCCGAGAAATGCTCCAGTCTGAGTTTCATTTTTATCATGTAGGTCTGTTTCCGTAATGAGTACACTGTCCCTATTAGCGTATACCTTTCTCACTAGATAGAGGCCCTCTCCCACTTGTCTGGTGACGGGCCCGACTGGAACAGCCTTGGACTTTGCAACTTTGTATAAGATATGAGCTCTGAGACTGTTTTTCTTTGTATTCCATTGCCTAGCTGGCCCTGCCTGGAAAATTCCATAGAAGCATTTTTTAGCTTGGTTACGAAATGTGCATAATGTTTCTTAATGATTGTCGATTTCAGTCCCTCTTCAGCACTCCTAGAGACTGGGCCTACTGGGCCCCGCTCTGAGTGTATATAATAAACAGTTATTGGTTTTTGTTCTCTACTGTCTGATCGACTTTTCATTTTGTATGGAAGGCTAAGATGTGGTCATTAGTCAACCGGGTGACCCGAATTGGGCCACTTCCTTCAGTTGGCGCCCGAACAGGTACTCCTTCGGTGACTGATCAATCCCCCTTTTGCAGATGGGGGAGGCAGAGGACATCGTCGGGTCGTACTGACAGTTCAGGGATCCCTGCAAGCAGAGTTTCTGTTACTTGCAGCTGTCCCGCCGAATGGTGCCTCACCCAGTGGTCATCCCGACTGGAGTCCTGAACGGCGATGCCCTTGGATCTAACCACTCGGTCTGAAGAGTCAGCAGTGGAGAATTGGTTTGTTTGTGCTACTGTACTGATATCAGGTGAGTTTGTTTTGGTTCTTTGTGAATTTGGTACCATTGTGGTTTGAGTTTGGTACGGTCTGAAGACCATTTTCGATAAAAGTATTTGCAACTACTTTGCTAGGTAAAGATAACAAACTTGTTTTCCTTTTAAAATGCTTAATCTCAGTAAAATCTTGTATTTGTGTTGTCGTTGATGTTCTGCAGATGCTCAATTGGAAGAAGCTCAGCTGGCGCCTCCTGAAGGCAGGCCTAATTATGATATGTATGTGAAGCATGGTCTTGGCCCTATTATGTTTAGTACATTACGGTCAAATATACGAGGGACAATGCTGAGTTGCAGTCGCCGCTGACGGGCACTTTTGATGAGCAAAAAATTGGGTTTTAACATGAGCAATTATTTAAGAAAAGAAGTAGACAGTACGTGTTTGACTCCCTCAGGACCTGCGAAAGAGGCTAAACAGAGACGTTAGAAAATGGAAAGAGATGCACCGAAAGGTAAAATGCAAACATTAACACAAAAGGCTGTGACATATGATAGGGAAAAACAATCTGGAATTGAATGTGAAGATAGGAGATTTCGATTGCACATTGATAAGTCTTATTTGATTAAAGAGGAAGATGATACTTTTGTAGAGGAGTTGTTAGATACTCAACCTCTGCCTACTTATGCCCCACAGAAGACATATCCTGCTGTTTCTTTACAGTCACAGCATCCCGTTACGTCTGCTTTGGCTATTCCTGCATCTACAGCTGTTGTTTCGACAGCTTTGGCTACAGCACCTCCTGTTCCTTCTTTGTCTTTGCCATCTTTGGCAACTGTAACGCTCAGCACACCTACTGTTTCGACTCCTGTATCCCCTATTCTTTCTCCTCAGGTGCAAGCACCAGTAACAATTGTACCTGTCACTTCTGTTGTTTCTCCTTCCATGGTTTTTCATTCTCTGATAACTTTGAATGTTGAGAGGTCAGTTTGTGGATTTGAGGATAGAGACTGGACAAAATGTAAGGAGCGAATAGGCCCGTTAGTGCGATCTGGGGTGGGGGTGAAGAGAAACAAGTAATAACTGACCAGGCTGGGAGGTGGGCTCGTAATGCGATCTATAGTGTGGAAGATGTTTAGGAAGCTATGCAGGATTTTGAATCCTTTATACAGCACCATGGCCTTAAGCATATGTCTGCTATGTTAATTAGTCTTTGACAACAACACATTGGGACAGAAGTGCCTTAAATTTTATTTCATATTAGACACCGTGAGTATGCTGCTGATTTGAAGCCAGGCCAAGTATTTTGGAATGTTACAACTCTAGTTGCTTACAGGGTTAGATTAAATGAGAGGAGCCTTACTCAGGTAACTCAGTTTCTAATGCGGGAGGTCCATCCCATATATCACCCAGAAATACTGGAGATAACGGATCAGCGCAGTAATGTCACTAGACCGGCTGTAGCAGCCTATTTTCAGGAAAAATGGGTTTATACTCCATGGAAAGTTTTTAGCCCTTAAGGCTCATTTGCCTGATCCTAAGAAGAATCCTACAGCTTATTATAAAGAATTGACAGAGGCCGCCTCTTCTACCGAAATGACTCTTGCTGATGCTGATATCGAAATGTTTTTTTGGTCTCCTTGTTCCGGTTGACGTTGGAGTCAGGCTCATATTCAAGGCCATATTGCAGAGTTGGGTGGTACATGGGATGTGATTAAGGGATGTGATCAGGAAAGGAAGCCAAGTGATAAACCTCAAGCCGAGCTACTTGCTTTGCCAGGACGCATTATTACTTATATGCATTTCCTTATTCCACCTAGGAAGGTAAGCCGGGAAAAATGTACGACTTGTCAGCAGAAAAAGGATGAAAGTGTGTCTGATTTCTTTACCCAGTTTGAAGATACGTTTTTGGACTATAGTGGGCAGGATATGTCTATCAAGGGAGGAGTTTGATTGTTTGTTGACAGATTTTTTTCTAATCTTCTTTCTGAAATTATGAATCGTTTACAGGCGCCTGAGTGTACTTGGTCCACCTCTTCCCCCTCTGTTATTTTGAACATGGCCCAGTATTATGAACATCACATTCAAGATGACAATAAAAGGGCTCCTAAGAAACTAAGGATTTAAACGAAGGTGTTGTTGCAGCAAGCGTTTAGGGGAAATATTAGGGGACGGGGTGGTTCTCTCAGACAGCTTCCACGTACCATCAGACAGCCTTCAACAACACCCTTAGGACCAAATCAGTGTGCATATTGTAAGTAGGAAGGTCATTGGCGTAGCCAGTGCCCTGTGCTTTTACAGAAAGTTGCCACTCCTAGTGGGCGTGTTTCTGGTGAGAGAGGTCATGGGACAGAGAGTTCAAAATGCTAGGGTTTCACAGGATCGTTCTGGTAATAATTACTTTAATGATCATCGTGATGGCTAGTATTATCATGATGATTATTATATGGATGAGGTGACGGGTATTTCCTATAGCTAGGACAGCCAGGGACAGGAAGAAGGACCAGTTCAAATACCTGTAGTTCAGCGTGGTCCTTGTGTTACTGCAGGTTTGCACGGCCTGACTAAGGAATATTTGGTGGACACAGGTGCGACAAAGAGTTCTGTTTCTCGACATATGGTCCCCGGGCGAGCCCTGTCTGGCCACAGTAATGTTTGGTTATGTTTTTCAGGTGTACCAGTTATAAGCCCCATTTCCTGCCCCCTTGCATTGACTGTTGGTCCTTTTACTGTGGTATCTCTGTTTTTGTTGACATCGAACTGTGGTGAGAATTTGATGGGTTTGGATTTGCGAAAGAGGTTTCACGCTACTATCTATTGTTCTCCTGCTGGTATTTAGATCACTATGGGTCTGGATGTGAGTACTAAACAGTGTTCGTCTCAGGATGCACCCCTTTCAGCTGAATTTGCTGATGTCCCACCCACTCTATGGGCTACAGGTGATACAGATGTGGGGTTGTTGCATATACCACCAGTTTCTGTACAAGTTAAAGAGAATGTTGTTTTGCCCCGTATTCCTCAGTATAAGATACCGCAGGCAGAACGGGCTCTTCTTCAGATTATTTAGGATTTGATACAAAAGAGGGTTGTTGAGGAAACGTCTGGTAATATATGTAATAGTCCAATTCTTTCGATTCTTAAAAAAGGCACCCTCAGCTACCTCTGAGGATGCTGATGATGTTCATCGTCTTGTGATTGATCTGCGCAAGGTTAATAAAATAGTGGTTCCGCAGTTTCCTGTGGTTCCTGATATTACCACACTTTTGGCGATGATTCCATCTACTGCAAAATTCTTATCTGCTATTGATTTGAAACATACTTTCATTAGCATTCCTATTCATCAAGACAGTAGATATTTGTTTGGGTTCACACTGGCTGGTAGGAGTTTTAGATTCTGTTGCGCTACTCATGGCTGCACGGAGAGTCCTAGTATTTATAGTCAAGCATTGAAGGGTCAACTAGATTCACTATTGCTTCCTCCAGGTAATGTATTGGTACAGTATGTTGACAATCTTCTTATTGCTTCTGATACACAGCAGGGTTGCAGAGATAGTAAGTCAACTTGTTGTTGCATTTGCTTTTTTATTTTAGTACTCTGAACATTAGATAAAGAAGACTTAAGTATACCCTGAAGGTATACCATCTTGATCGACGAGGGATACAAGCTTAGGACAGAGCAAGCTCCACCGCCGGTGCTCAAGAGTGCCAACATATTGATGGACAATAGGACCCTGTACCAGTGAGGCTCTGACGGACACTGGGAACTTGTATATTTCCTTTGTGTTTTGCCCCCTTTTTCATAATTTGTTATGCATCCCTTTGGTAGACCGGTTGCTGAGGAAGAACAGCCAATGATTCTTGTTGCTCAGAGTAATATGGTTTGGACCAGCAAACAAAAAGTAATATGTGTCGCTCTTGTGGTTGTACTATTATTGATATTATGTGGGGTGTCATAGGTTTTGCAAAATGATCAAGATGTGCTTTTACGTACCAAGGTTAAGGTTATCTCCAAATCAAGAGAAAAAAGGGAAGCCTGAGTAATATATTTCTAGACACTCACAAGAGGTCTGTTCCCGTAATGAGTACACTGTTTCTATTAGTACATTCCTTTCTCACTATATAGAGGCCCTCTCCTACTTTTCTGGTGACGGGCCCGACTGGAACAACCTTGGACTTTGCAACTTTGTGTAAGATGTGAGCTCTGAGAATGTTTTTCTTTGTCTTCCATTGCCTAGTTGCACCTGCATGGAAAATTCCACTATGGGAATGTTTTAGCTCAGTTACGAAACATACATAATGTATCTTTATGATTGTCAATTTCAGCCCCTCTGCAGCACTCCTAGAGACTGGGCTCCGCTCTAAGTGTATATAATAAACAGTTATTGGTTTGTATTCTCTACTGTCTGCCTGACTCTTCATTTGGTATGGAAGGCTGAGAGGTGGTCATTATTGACCCGGGTGACCCTAATCGGGCCACTTCCTTCAGTCAACTCCTCAATACTGCTGCCAGGTATTGATGTCTCCTTCGGCACTGTGTATTCACATAGTTTGGTCTGGAGGACTCCCCAGGGTTCCTTTCCTCCTGTCATAGTGAGGGCCTGTTCGTAGCACCCAGTCAGTGGCGCTCAGGCACAGTAGGGTCCGACTTCTGGAGGGGAGACATGGTGGAGAGATGTGGTTAAAGGGGGGTTTCACCTTACTCACCACTGCTTTCCTGGGCGTAGTCTGGATGACCATGCGACCTTTGTCCGGCAATCTCTTCCAATGACCCGCAATAGAAATGGGCATGGACCCCTCAGGGTTTAGCAGGCCCAAGGACCGGCCTTCTCCTCCTTCACCGTGGCTCGTGCCGGCCACTGAGTAAGCAGCAATCTGTAACCATGGGGGCACCAGGGCAAGAGGTTCTCAAGGGTTGGGCCCCTTCGTGCAGCAGAGCCCTTGGAGTTGATCTTTAGGGGTGCGGCGTCTCCTCCTTCGCAATCCTCCTGAGATCAGGTATAAATGAATCCCTGTTCAGATTGTCGTAGTTCGGGGAGGGGCCTTGCACCCTGCCCCTTAGTATGGTCTGAGAGTGCCAGTTCTTTAAGTGGGCACCACTGGGTGCTCAATATCTTTAGGGGTATGGGGTATATTGCTGCTATGAACTCCTGAAGGCAGCTATTTGTTAAATTCAGGTCAAATTATCATGTTCCAGGTAGGTCCTTCACTCCTCTGTCTCAGCCTGGAAAAGGCCTGCCCAGCGATCCCCAGCCTAGCCAGGCTGCTCTATTAGTTTCCTCCTGGCCCGCCCTGGCCCTCTGCAGCAGCAATGGGGGAGGCCCGACACCTTCCTGTAGCACTTTTTCCCAGCAGGGTCATTTCCCAGCTCTGAGTCATTGTCCGCCTCGGTCCAGCAGAGACTTTGCGATCGCCCAGGCCAGGCAGTCACTGCAGGTCCACCTCACTATGTCGGGGTCCCAAACACGGTCAGGCACAAACGACGATTTCGCATTGGGCCTCCACCCCAGGTGCCTCAGCTCAGTGGGCAGTTTACCCTGTCAGGATTCCCCATGCCTCCCCTTTCCACGAATCTCAGTTTCCAGGCCAGTTAGGAGGTCAAATCTTGGGGCCACTCAAACCGCTCCACACTATATGCAGCACTCTATTTGTGATGTCTTCTGAGAAAATCCGCTTCCTGGTTCACTTTCCCCAGCATTTGAATTGCTGATAAGTTTATTTCTCTGGCTAGAGCCTAGCACCACATCACCTTAGTACTTGGAGGGATAGGAGTCTTGATCTGGGTGCTCCCTGATGTGTGTATAATGCATCCTGGAGGTATTGTGTGTTTGAATCAATATGTGATTTAATTTTCAGGATGATAGTAAAGCTATCAGGGCAAGATGGACTACTTTCAGTTCTAACAAGTTGATATGATAAGTTTGTTGCTCTGGAGACAAAAGGCCTTGAATCATAAGATGATCTATATGTGCCCCCCCCAACCTGTTAGAGTGCCATCCGTTATTAATACAGGGGCATATTATCAAGGGGGTTTATCTCCGCTTTTTTGGCTTTAAAAGCCAAGAAAGCGGAGATAAAATTATCTCCCTATTACCAAGCTGTCGCTAACACCAGTTAGTGACAGCTAAAAGGAGATAGCGACCATCTTGGGCCCCGCTTTGCATGTCCGTGATATTTATCACTAATGACATGCAAAGTGGGCGTGCCAAGATGTTAGCGACTGGAAACAGTCCCTAACATCGCTATCTCCTATTACCAACTTTTGGAGATATTCGCGCTAAGCTAACACTTGCCCTGAGCAGTTCTTAGCCATGTTATCCAATGGGAGGTGGATAACATGGCTACGAGCATTTGCTCGATAATGCATGAATATCGCTGACTTTTCAGCGATATTCATGCATTGCGGCCGTTTTTTATTGCATTTGCGATAAACCTTGCTAATAGCAAGGTTTATCTGCGATAAAAATCGCCGATGTGCGGCGATAATTTTTGTCTCTAAACAAGTTAGAGACAAACATTATCGCTAGTTGTTGGTAATATGCCCCACAGTCTTTAGGATTTTCTTCTAAAATTACACTCTCTCAAAGAGATTCACACTATTGCAACACCGAGTTAGAAATTGTTTTGCTTGAGTTGTTGGAAGAGGATGCTCTTCCCAATGGACTCTCTTCTGTGACCATTGGCTTTCTAAACACTGTTGAAGAGGCTGCATATGTATTCTGGCATTTGGGACTATACAGATGCAGGATGCCATGGACCCTAGTAGGGAAGCAATTTGACAAGTGGTGGGATAACAGGTTTTCTTTAGAGAAAGAATGTTGCTGAATAGGTGATATCATCTCCGCCGACGGATACAATTTTTCTCTCTTTGTATCTATTGTGCTCCTAAGTTAGTAAGAGCCTGTAATGGGTCTTTGATTGATTTTTGCATGTTGATATTGAGTCCTAGATGTTTCAAGAGAGTCATTGTGAAAATATGTCTCTAGAAGAGCTACTGAACATAGCCAATTGTGTTTCCTGATAGGAGCAAACTTTTTAAGAATTAACAAAATTCTGAACTTCTCTTATAGGAGGAATTTGTTTAATGGATGCAGATCTAATATTGGATGTTACTGATTGAGGTAGGTTTCTTCAGTACTAGAGAATGTCTGGAGTATACTCCTTTGTTTTGTTGATTTAAGGGGAACTCTTTGTACTGCTTTTTTGGCTATTAAGAGTTGAGGTTTTTTGTTGGATGAGAAAGTGAGATTTCAATATTGATTTAGGAAGAATACAGGTGGAATTCTCCCGAAGCAAATGTAACACCCCCTTCGAATGACACTTAGTATCCATTTTTCGATTGTTATAGATTTCCACTCTTTAAGGCGATTTAGCACATCTCTCGCTACAGGAGTGAGCAACTGAAGGGAGATGCTGACGCATCATTGTTTATTTCAAGAACTTCTTCCTCTTGACTGAAAGAATTTTGATGGTGGTAATCCTCTTCTGTGATGTCACCTACGGTATTGTGGCTTTTGGTTTTGCTTTTGTTAAGATTGGTAAGGCCATTTTGGGGGTTGAATCTGCTGTTGGAAAAAACTGTTTTTTTAGCCTATATTGTCCTTAGAGCTTCTCATGTTCTTTTAACCCGACCACGTTACGCCTCTTGGCTTGATTTTTCAAGAGAAGCAGCAGAGCTGGCGGGTGGGGGTGTAGAAGCTGAGTGGTCTGTTGAGGTACGTTGGTCAGGTGTTGTGGAGTGCCTTGTGTGCGTGGGTGAGGAGCTTGAAGGGATAATCTTGTTGACCGGGAGCCAGTGCAGGTCTCTCAGGTGGGGTGTGATGTGGCTGATGCAAGGGATGTCGAGGATCAGGTGTGGAGTGGCGTTCTGGATGCATTGGAGTCGTCTCAGGAGTTTGGCTGAGGCTCCTGCGTAGAGGGCGTTTCCGTAGTCCAACCTGCTGCTGACGAGTGCCTGATTGACGGTCTTCTCGTTTCAGTGGGGATCCACTTGTAGATCCTGCTGAGCATGCAAAGGGTGTTGAAGCAGGAGGAAGAACGGCGTTGACCTGTTTAGTCATGGAGAGGGTAGAGTCGAGGATGACCCCTAGGTTGCGTGCTGGGTCGGTGGATGTAGGAGCGGTTCCCAGTGCAGTCGGCCACCAGGAGTCGTCCCAGGCCGAAGGGATGGATCCGAGGATGAGGACCACCATTCTGTCCGAGTTCAGCTTCAGTCGGCTGTTCCTCATCCATTCAGCGACGGCAATCGTTCCTTCGTGAAGGTTGGTTTTAGTGGTGTGGGAGTCCTTGGGGAGGGAGAGGATCAGCTGGGTGTCATTGGCGTAGGAGATGATGTTGAGGTAGTGCCGACGGGTGACGGGGGCGAGCGGTGCCATGTAGATGTTAAACAGAGTTGGGCTGAGGGATGAGCCCTGGGGTACGCCGCGGATTATCTTGGTGGCTTCGGAGCGGAAGGGGGGAAGGCGGACGCTCTGTGTTCTGCTGGACAGGAAGGAGGTGGTCCAGTCCAGGACCTTCTCCTGGATCCTGGCGTTGTGGAGGCCTGTTCATAGTGTGTGGTGGCAGACCGTGTCGAAGGCGGCTGACAGGTCCAGGAGGATGAAAGCCACCGTTTCTCTGTTGTCTAGGAGAGACTTGATGTCATCGGTGGTGGCGATGAGGGCAGTCTCGGTGCTGTGGTTGCAGTGGAACCCAGACTAGGAAGGGTCCAGTATGTTGTTCTCTTCGAGGTAGCGGGTCAGTTGTTAGTTGACGGTCTTCTCGATGACCTTTTTTTCCCGGGAACGGGAGCAGGGAGATGGGCCGGGAGTTCTTGAGGTCCCTGGGGTGCGCCTTGGGTTTCTTGAGTAAGGCGTTGATCTCTGCGTGCTTCCAGCACTCCGGGAAGGTTGCTGTCTCGAAGATGTTAATGACTTTCCGGAGATGGGGTGCGATGGCTGTGCTGGCTTTGTTGAAGATGTGATGTAGGCATGAGTCTGACAGAGATCTGAAGTGGATGGTGTTCATGATCTTGATGGTGTCGTTGTTGTTGATGTTGGTCCAGGAGAGCAGGCGGTTGGTGCGGATGGTGGTCGTGGGGGTGGAGGTCTCAGTGGTTGTCGGGGCGGTCGTGGCATTGAAGCTGTCTTGGATGTCTGCGATCTTGGGGTGGAAGAAGGTGGCCAGCGAGTCGCACATGTCTTGCGCGGGTGGGGCGTCGTTGGTGTTGGAGAGTTCCTTCACGATGTTGAAGAGCTCTTTGCTGTTGTGTGCGTTGTTGTCTAGGCAATATTTGAAGGAGGCCCTTTTGCGGATCTGTTGAGGTGATGGTGTCTGCGGGTGGCAGTCTTGTGGGCTGCATGGCTGTCCGGTGTTTGTTCATGGAGCCAGATCTTCCCCAGCTTTCGGCGGGTTTTCTTGGAGGCCCGGAGGTCTTCAGTGAACTAGCTGGCTTTCTTGTTGGTGTGACTGTTGGAGGGTTTCTTAATCGGGCGAGGGTGTTGGCGCAGTCATTGATCCACTGTCTGAGGTTGCAGGTGGTGGTGTCGGGTCGGCGGGTGGGCTCTGGGTGAGGGTGGTGGTTAGCTGGTCTTTGGTGTCTTTGCTCCAGCAGCGGCGAGGCATCTGTTGGGTGCGGTGGTGCATGGTGGGTTTCTTGAAGGTGAAGTGGATGCAGCGATGGTCGGTCCAGTGGAGTTCGGTGGTGTGATTGAAGGAGACCTGGGGGCTTGCGGAGAAGATGGTGTCAAGTGTGTGACCGGCTCAGTGGGTGGGTGTTGTGACGAGTTGTCTGAGTCTGAGGTTGGCGATCAAGGTGGTGGAGTTGGTGTCATTGTTGTTTTCGAGGTGGAAGCTCAGGTCCCTAAGGAGAATGTAGTCCATGGAGGCAAGGGAGTGTGTGCTGACGAAGTCGGCGATGGAGTCGCTGAACTGTGGTTGAGGTCCGGGGGTCTGTAGATGAGGGTTCCTCTTAGGGTGGTGTTGGAGTCGGTTTGGATCTGGAAGTGCAGGCGTTCGGTGGTGCTGAGGGTGTCATCGGTGTTGGTTGAGACTCTGAGAGTGTTCCTGTGGACGATGGCGATTCCTTCTCCTGATCCGTTGGTGCAGTCCCTGCGGGTGATCTTGTAGCCTTCTGGGACGGCTATGGCTATGTCGGGTGCTGAGGTGGGGTTCAGCCAGGTCTCCGTCAGGAAGGGGACGTCTGGGGGGGTTGAGTCGAGTAGGTCCCAGAGTTCAATGGCGTGTTTGTGGGAGGAGCTGGTGTTGAGAAGGATGCATCTGAGGTGGTTGGGTTCTCTCCTGGTCGGCAGCTTCGTGGGGGGGGGGGGTGCTTGTGAAGCTGCAGTTCCGGTAGGTGAAAGCTCCGGGGTGCGCTTCGGGTCGGCCAGGAAGCAGGTGTGTGTTCGTTCGGTGTTAAGTGTGTGGAGGGTTCTGGCATCGTAGCGGTGTCGGGCGTTGTGGTGTTCGCAGGGTCCAGAGGTCCTGGCGCTGGGCACGGTTCAGGTGCGGACAGGCGCAGACGGGCTTGCCTTAGGTGCGCCTTCGGCGCGCTAGCAGTGCTGGGGGCGGGGCCGCAGGGACACAGCGGTGGGAAAATGGGCGGGCTGCAGGAGAACTGGACACAGGAAGGAAAAACAAGTTTAGGCAAGAAAACAAGTACAGGTACAGAGGAATAAAAACAAGTCTGGGCAAGAAAGAAAGTACAGGCACAGAGGAATAAAAACAAGTCTGGGCAAGAAATCAAGTTAGGCACAGAGGAAAAATACAAGATTAGGCAAAAACAATGCAGGCAGAGCCGTGCCGCAGCGTGGGGAGCAACCTGCCTGCGAGCAGGGTCAGAGGTCGCTCTTGTTGTTGATATTTTGGTAAGTCCTCGATAAATGACTTGATGCCATCCCAAAGCTCCCTGTGATATCTTTAAAGGGGTGCTGAGACACTTGCATTTGTGAGGTCTGTGGATGCTATTTCACACACTTTTCTGTCGTTAGAATTCATTCTATTGTTCTCTCTTTCTGGGGGTGCAGCAGATTCTGGAGCTGACAAATGTTTACGGCTAACTACTGTCACTATCACTGAATCCCGTTGATCTGAAGAAGGCTGGATCTTGACTAGGAGGTCTATACTTCTTAAGTAAGCATGGTGTTACTGTTTTTACTCTGGCAGCTGTTAGGAACTTACTTCAGCTACTCTAGAAACCCTTAGACTAGATGTAGCAATAGCGTTGATGCTGATCTGGGTTAATTAATTTCTAATGTAACTGACACCAACGTTTGAAGAGTTCCCAAAGGAATGTTTAACATTTATGCACCCCTTGCTCAAAATTCTTGGGAAGGAATGATATCATCCACTGAGGATGTTCAAGTTGGAGCAAGCAGAAGTAGGCACATATGAGGTGATGTCTTTATCTGTATCTGTGATACAGTAGATGCTGTATGTTATGTTAAAAATACTTGTAATGCAATACGTGTACCCTAGGGTGTCTTGGCGCTAGCTTAGCAGAGAGCAGGGGGGGACAAACAGAAGGCTAAAGAGTGAAGACTACAGGTTTTCAGTAGATTTCTGAAAACCTGTAGAGAGAGTGCCAATCTTATGTGTATTGGCAGAAGATTCCACAATGCGGATCTCCTCCCACCCCTTTGCCCTTTCCCCCTTACCCTCTACACTTCACTTATCTCGTTTTCTATGCTCTTGTAATTGTTTGTCTAGCAACTGATGTAAATTGGAGCTGATGTAATCTTGTAATTTTGTGGAACCTCATGTAAAGCGCTCTGATACCTCAGGGTCTAGCCAGCTCTATATAAAATTCTTAAAATAAAAATAAATTGACCTGAGTGCCGATGCCTAGTTGTGGAGCGTTCCTCTGAGTGCGTACAGGTAGTTGCTAATGTTTTCAACTGCGTCGTCAGTGATCTTGACGTCATTCTTCGGTGTTGTTGAGAATGACGTTGCCTTTAGTCTCATCATCTTCCTCTGTGATGACATTTTTTAGAGGAAATACGTTGCAAGATAGATCTTTGTAGTCTCTTTGCACATCTCTTAGGCAAACACCTTATCTGTCCCTTGGGGTCCTTTTTGGAATTTGTTTTATAAACCTCACAATCTGAGACAGAGTGATAGGGAAGTAGACAAAAATAACATACACTTTGTGTGTGTCAGTCACAGATTTCTTTCTCCAACAAAAAGGGAACTCTGAAAAAAGCAATGGCATTGTGACTGAAAATTCAGTCAGAAATTCCAGGAAAAAAGATTTACTCAACAGAGAGGTGCAAAAATGTGAACCTAAGGTCGAAGAATCAAAATTCTTTCCAAAATTAAGGGTTGTTTCTGAGGTGAAAAAGCCTCAGTAGAGTTCCTGGGATCCTTCTCACATGAGCTAGAAAACAAAACTGAGTACATGTACATGTATAGCACAAATCACCGACCCGGTATCTAAGCGCTTGCTTAGGGAACCTGTCCTGGTATTCCCCTGTGAGATAGCCCCGGCAGGGTATCCACAGGGTGAAAGCCAGGCATCCCACCACGAGGGGCCATTGTGGAGATTAAGCAAGCTATTGCCCAGAGTTGCAGAGTGTGAACCCGTGAGTTGAGTGGGCACCGGAGCGAGAATTATCAAGTCCGTGGAATTTTGAGCCCAAGACCCGCTAAGGCAGGGAATTGAACCCTGGTCCAGGGCCGATCTCAGCTTCCGGGTCTGCCGCCTCTAACCCCTGAGCCACACTTCTCCACTGAGTGAGAGAGGCAACTGTCAGTACAAGGCATGCTGGGTAGGGTTGCCTCCCTGGTTCTAAAGGGATATGCTCTTTTTCAGACTCGATTAAATGGTAGCAGACAGGCTGCATTTATACATTCATGTTCATCACCTTGTAGTGCCATAGTGCTATGTTTTCCACTGAAAGATGCTACAATACGGTATGCAGACAGAATATTGAGTTGCAAATGTCGACTTACACAAATATCGAGCTGGAAATATCGACAGCAAGAATATTGTGGTCAAGAATATTGAAATTAAGATAAGAAATATAGTTTTCAAAAATATAGAAGTCACTAATATCGTTTGCAAAAATACAGTTGTTTAAAATATTGATTTTATTAAAACTGTTAGGTATTTTAGTTTATATATTTTAACTGGTTCGATGCTGATGACGGAACCGCTCCGTCATCAGCTGCGGGCGCGCTGTGCTGATGACGGAGCGGTTCCGTCATGGCCCGCTCCGAACGCCTGCGAGGCGCGAATTCCGCGCCTGCGCTGGACGTTCCATTGAGCGGGGCGGGCCATGACGGAACCACTCCGCTCAACCGAGGCTGGTGAAGGAGCAGTTCCGTCACTAGCATGCGGCCGCCGCGCGATCGCCCGGCCCCCTTAGCACTGCGGCGGAATAGCCGCCGCAGTGAAGGGGTTAAATGTATGTGATGTGTGTTTTTTGTATAAGTGTTGTTTAGGTTTTTTCATATATGTGTTATGTTTCTAGTAGTTATCAATTTTATTTTAGTTACATTTTGCGTTTTTTAGTTCCATAGTGGGTTGTAGGGAAATAGGATGGGAGGTGATCTAATTATAATAAATTAATGATTATTTTTTATTTATTAACAGTTATTTAACTGAGATTGCATAGTGTTTTTTGTAGGACATAATTTATTAGTAATTAATGAATAATTGGTTGTTAATTAATATTAATTAATTGGTAATTCATTATGTTAATTGTGTAATTTATTTTAGGTGCGGGTTGTGGGGTTTATAGGGGTAAAGGTTGGGAAGTAACTTATTTTTAATTAATTAATAATTAGTTGTTAATTAATATTAATTAATTGATTGAAAATGAACTATGGAAATTGTGAAATTAATTTTAGGTGCGGGTTGTCGGGTTTATAGGGGTAAAGAGTAGGAAGTAATTTATGTTTAAATAATTATTAATTAGTTGTTAATTTATATGAATTCATTGATTGTAAATTAATTGTGGACATTTGTTTATTAATTTTCCGTGTGGGTTTATTTTATTTATAAAGTTTTATATAGCGCAAACATGATCTCGAAGGATATCAGAGCGCTTTACAATTTGAGGGAGAGGAGGGAAATAGTTGCAGTACAATCATCAAAAGGAATACCAACCCAAACAATTCAAATATGCATATTGAACAAAAAGGTTACAATTGAAAGGGACAACAAAGGGTAAGATAATAACTGGAACATAGCAAACTGGGAGGGGAGCAAGTGACTAATAAAGCAGAGTAACACCAAACGCAGGACTCAGGGTGTAAGTCCAAAGCATTAGCGCAGACGATCCGAGACCCTCTCAAGGTAGGAACTTGTTCTTGAGTAATCCTTTTACTTCCAATTTGAAGGCAACCTTGAAGGAGATTCTGCGTATTTCCGGTGTGAGAGAGCGCCAGATCTTCGGCGCACAGCCGAAGAAAGCTCGGTGACATGTTCTCTTTTTGCGAAAGATCTGTGGTTTCAGGAGGAGAGAGTTAGCACTCCAAGAAGGTCTACCCCCTCCGGATAATGCTAGCTTTTCTGATAGATAACTGGGGGGTTTGAAATGGAGGGCTTTGTGAGACAGACAGGCAATCTTTAGCTGAATTCTTGCTTCATAGGGCAACCAATTTAGGGATTTTAAGACTGGGGAGATGTGCTTGTTTCTTTTAATACCCGTGTCCAATCTGGCCGCTGCATTCAGTGAAGCCCTTAGTGGGGCCAAGGTATATTTGGGGAGGCCACAGAGCGTAACACTGCCATAGTCTAGCCTCGGCAAAACAAGCGCTTGGACCACTTGCTTGAAGTCAGCTTGTGGGAGGAAAGGTTTGAGATTCCTGAGTATCCTCATTAGGTGATTAGCTTCCTAGCACACATTGCTGATATGAGTTTTCATGTTCAGATGCTTGACTTGGGTGAGTCCGACAGATTTGGCTGAGTCAACAATGAGGGGGGAGCAGTTGAAGGCAGTGAGGTGGTTCATCCAAAAAGTCTATCTTGGTGATGTGAATCGGGGGAGAAATGAGAAGGAATTCTGTTTTGGAGGTGTTGAACAAGAGGCGTTTCTCAGTTAAACAGTTTTGAGTATTTATTAGGGTTGAGTTGAGTGATATGAGGTTATTCGGGAGGAGATTTTCAGATAGAGTTGCGTATCATCCGCATACATATGGAAGAGAATGTCTGCGGAATTTAGTGCATTAGCTAAAGGTTCCAAGAACAAATTGAGGAGTATGGAGGATAAGCCGGAGCCATGGGGGACCCCCATGGATACTGGTGATAGCTGGGAGAGAGAGTGGTTCGCCTTAACACTTTGGGATCTGTGGTGGGGGAAGGAGAGAACCATTGCAGCAACGAACCAGAATGGCCCATCCTGTGCTTCATTTATTAATAATCAGTTATTTCATTTTTTATGTCTGCTGACTTTAACATAACTCAACTGACTACAACTCATATATTAGATGCATGGCTGTCTTTGTTGCACAAACAGCAGTCCTTTCTACATCCGCAGTTCATGAGAATTTGGTCAGAGCCAAATATTTTTCTCAACAATATGTGAGCATGGCGTCATCTAATGTTAAAGCTAGTAAAAAGCGAAGAAAGATTTACATGACACAAGTTGTGGGTATGAAATTTAAAAAAGTGAATGTATGTAATAAATAATGTTTTTGTTTCTAAATTTTTTTTATTTAAAAATATTTATTTGTTTGAAAATTATTTTTTATTTATATGTAGTTGTCATATGTATTTAACATTATTATATTTTTTTAACAATCTCCCCGAGCACTCTAGCTTATATACAAAACACAGTGCTCACAGTCCAATGTAAAATGTAAATTGTAAGTTGACACAGTCACAGGTCAGTAATCCATAAATTGATCAGCAACTCAGATCCTTTCAATCAAGGTTGATTTATTTCTTGATAGTTCCTTTTCTTCAAAATTCACAGTTATCCATATACAGCAGTCATCGGAAAAAAGCAGCCAACACGTGTTTCGTCGTGTTAAATAGCACACATTGACTTCATCAGTCTATTCTGGATGGGAGTCCTCCTCACTGTAATCCACGATATCCGCTCTGCTGTTGAACGCCAACAGCAGAGCGGATATCGTGGATAGACGGTCCCGCGTTTTGAGAGAGATCGTAATTTGTGGAGATACGGCCACTTGATTACAGTGAGGAGGACTCCCATCCAGAATAGACTTTGAATGTGTGGGGGTCCATATATAATACTGAAACCTTTATTTAAATATCAGATGGGAAGAGAAATCGGCGACGGACATTGTGTTTACGCCCTGATGAAGTCAATGTGTGCTATTTAACACAACGAAACACGTGTTGGCTGCTTTTTTCCGATGACTGCTGTATATGGATAACTGTGAATTTTGAAGAAAAGGAACTATCAAGAAATAAATCAACCTTGATTGAAAGGATCTGAGTTGCTGATCAATTTATGGATTACTGACCTGTGACTGTGGCAACTTACAATTTACATTTTACATTGGACTGTGAACACTGTGTTTTGTGTATAAGCTAGAGTGCTCGGGGAGATTGTTGACATTTTAGTGACCTACTGTGTGGGTTGTGGTGGGTGTTGGTAACCACACCTCTCCTCCTAGAAGCACCAAAAATATTGTAAACTACTAATTTCCCTGACTTTGCTGAGCGCCCTATTACCTGGGTTACCAATCTTTAGTTAGATTATTTTTTTATACTAAATATATTTGTATTTTAATTGTTAACATATTTATATGTTTGTTATTTTTTTATTTTTATATTTTTGTTTTTGTTAATATTTTGTTTGTTTTTAATTTTTAACTGACTGGAGTGAGAATATTAATTCTTACCTGTCTGCAATGCAACACTTTCCCTACTGTTGCACTCACTGGTGTGGGAATAGTAATTTTCACCTCTCCGCTATCCAACACTTTCCCTACTGTTGCACTGACTGGAGTTGAAATAGTATTTTTTACCCCTCCGCTGTCCAACACTTTCCCTACTTTAGCACTCATTAGAGTGGGAATATTAATTTATACCCCAACGCTATCCAACACTTTCCCTACTGTTGCATTTATTGGAGTGGGAATAGTAATTTTTACCTCTCCGCTATCCATCACTTTCTCTACGGATGCACTCACTGGAGTGGGAATGGTAAATGTTACCCCTCCACTATCCATCACTTTCCCTACCATTGTACTCACTGGAGTGGGAATGAACAAATTACTTACCTTTGGTAACGCATTATCTGGTAAAGACTAAGCGTGGGCGTAAAATCCATTTCGCGGGCGAATTTGCGGATTATTGACAATTTCGCGATTCGCGAATCGGGCGAATTTACCCAATAATCCGCAAATTCGCAAGCTGCGAATTATTTTGCTTGGTCACCCTTGAAAAATGCATTACAGAAAAAGGATTTGAGGTTGACAATGCAGTGGATTTAAGACGTGGAGTAGAAGCAGAAGTTGAAGCAGCACCTCTAACAGGCTTGGTTCACCCCAAAGACATAAATATCACAGCAATAAAAGAGCAGTTTATGAGAACAATTTAGAAATATTTGCAAAACATTGGTTCTAGACTGCAAAGTTTAAATAACACCACCAGCTGAAATTTTGGTGATCCTTAGGTGTAGTTATGTACACCAAGTTACTGAACTATGGTAATATTAGGTGTTCCAAGTGATAGTAAGACAGTCTACATAAATAGTAAAGGAAAATTCAACATTTGATGAAGGAAATATAACCAGGTGTCTAGGAACAGTCTGTTAGCATATCCTTAATTATCTTTTCTTTAGCAAGATTGTTACTTGCTGCAGAGCCGGTATTGTGAGGAAAAATTGTGGAAAAACCAAAATGTCAGCCACCAATCAAGTCACTTGAGATGTGCCGCAGCCTTCAAAGCAAAGTGCGGGATATCAGGTCCTTACAGCGAGTAATGAAGGGCATCAAGTGAGGCAGTAAGAGTTCATAGTTAGAACCCTTAGGTCGGGATGAGTGCTGAGATACTGCCACCGGTTAAAGAAACGGTTTCCCTAAGAGTTCAGCACTGAGCGGCATCAACCAGCCGCCATCCTCTTCTTCAGCAACAGACCACACCCCCCTGGCCCAAAGGACTTCTAACTGAGGTAAATGGCTGGATAATAAAGCCACAATCTCTAGATGTTGAGGTGCTTTGTACACAGTGGCACACCTTCCAACTCACATGGTGCCACCATGTGACACAAGATATCCGCTCCTGTCACCTGGTAAGTAGCCAGTATCACAAGGTGGCAGGGAACATGAGTTGAAAAGCACTGTAAACCGTGGTTTTCCAGCTTGTTTTCTGAGGCTTTGAACTGCCGACACCCATTAAAGTGTGTAAATATACCCCAGGACATTGGAACCAGCGAGCTTTATTTTTTTTAAGGAGGGGGCTTGGGGACAGGGTGAGGTCAAAAGTGCCACTTAGGTACTTCTCAGCAAGAGGCCCTGCCCCCACCTCACATGGTGAGATTTTTGTTCAAGTTGGCAGGTAAGGTGTGGACAGCGTCTCTAGCATGGTTCTAAGTAGGGCTATCACCAGGTGGTGAAGAACAAGTTACTTACCTTCGGTAACGCTTTTTCTGGTAGATACTATATCTGCCTGTGGATTCCTCACCTTGTGAATATCCCCCTTGCGCCAGCAACATTCGGAAATTCTTTTTCGTAGCCTCGCGCCGACGTGGATAGGACGTCACAGAGACACGGCTCCGCTCGCGACTCCGCTGACGTCACCGACGCCCATAACAGGCCCACGCCGGCGTGATGACATCAGTTCCGCCTTTTTTCCGTGCCATCGAGGCACACGGACGGACCAATGACAGTAGATATATACAAAACAACATGTACAGTATGCGATAGTCAAGGCAAAACACACAGTGTAAAGCAAATGCAGGAAGCAAATGAAACATTTCCTTGACATCAAAACAAATATACATTACAGTACAATAACTCTGGCATAGAAGAGTGGACAACGGGGAGGCGGGTGGGTCAGTGAGGAATCCACAGGCAGATATAGTATCTACCAGAAAAAGCGTTACCGAAGGTAAGTAACTTGTTCTTCTGATAGATACATCTGCCGTGTGGATTCCTCACCTTGTGAATAGAGTCCCACAGCAGTCCCCACTCCCGGGGGAGGGTGTCCACTCTTCTAAACCAGGAAATCCTGAAGGACAGAGCGCGCAAAGTGGCCGTCCCTCCTGACTTCCGTATCCAAGCAGTAATGCTTCGCGAAAGTATGGAGGGAAGACCAGGTTGCCGCCCTACAAATGTCCTCCACAGGAACACCTCTAGCTAAAGCAGAGGTAGATGACTTAGCTCTAGTGGAATGAGCCCTTATACCCTCTGGAGGCTCCTTACCGGCCAAAGAGTAGCAGATCTTTATGCACAGAACGATCCATCTTGATAAAGTCCTTTTATGGACCGCTCTTCCCTTCTTGCAGCCAGCAAAGCCAATGAAGAGTTGAGCGTCCAAGCGACAGTCTCTAGTTCTGTCCAAATAAAAAGACACCGCCCTCTTGGGGTCCAGACGGTGCAACCTCTCCTCCTCCTTGGAAGGGTGTGGGGGAGGATAAAAGGTAGGGAGGGTAATGGATTGACCAAGGTGGAAAGGAGTCACCACCTTAGGAAGAAAAGCAGCCCTGGTCCTTAGAACCATCCGATCAGCATGTATGGTCAGGAACGGGGGCTTGGAACTAAGAGCTTGAAGCTCACTCACCCTCCTTGCCGAGGTAATTGCAACTAGGAAAACTGCCTTAAAGGTTAAAAGCCTCATAGGACATTTATGAAGAGGCTCAAAGGGAGAGCCCATCAAAAAAGTCAGAACAAGATTCAAGTCCCACCGAGGTACAATAAAAGGGGTAGGAGGAAACTTATTTACAAGACCCTTCAAAAATCTCAGGACAACAGGTGACTTAAAAAGAGAGGGCTGATCAGGCAAGCAAATGAAAGCTGACAGTGCCGAAAGATAGCCCTTAACTGTGGCAACTGCCAGCCCCTGTTGAGCCAAAGAGAGAGCAAACCGGAGCACATCTGATAAATGGGCTCTCAACGGGTCAATATCATTCTCACCACACCAAACAACAAACCTAGACCATCTATAAGAATAGACAGTCTTAGTGGAGTCACGTCTAGCAGACAAAATGACATCCACCACATCAGGTGTGAGAGAATAGGAAATCAGGTTGCCCCGTTCAATCTCCAGGCATGAAGGTGCAATGTCTGGAGGTGGGGGTGTAGAACCTGCCCCTCCATCTGAGAGAGGAGGTCTGCCCTGAGAGGGAAACGGAGCGGCGGGTGAGAGGAGAGGTGGAGTAGATCTGTATACCACACCCTTCTTGGCCAATCCGGGGCGACCAATATAACTTGGGCCCGGTCTTGGCGAATTTTCCTCAGAACCCGAGGAATCAAGGGTATGGGAGGAAACGCGTAAAGGAGTTGACTTCCCCAACACAACTGAAACGCGTCCCCCAAGGCTCCTTGCATCGGATACTGGAGACTGCAGAATGACGGGCAGTGAGCATTCTCGCGAGTGGCAAACAGGTCCACCCGAGGGGTCCCCCACGTCTGAAAAACGTGACGAACCACCTCTGGATGAAGCCTCCACTCGTGGTCGGCAGAGAACTGCCGGCTGAGACTGTCCGCACGTACGTTCAGAACTCCGGCCAGATGATTTGCCATCAGACAAATCTGATGGTCCTGAACCCAGGACCAGAGACGCAGAGCCTCTCTGCAGAGACACTGCGACCCCACTCCTCCCTGCTTGTTGATGTACCACATCGCGGTCGTGTTGTCCGTCAGGACTTGGATCGACTGACCGCGAAGGGAAGGGAGGAAGGCCTTGAGCGCCAAACGTATCGCCCGCAACTCTAGAAGGTTGATGTGAAGCAACCTTTCCTCTGGAGACCAAAGACCCTTGACCTCCAGATCCCCCAGGTGAGCACCCCACCCTAGAGTGGATGCATCCGTAATCACCGTGGCCACCGATGGAGGTAGATGGAAAGGCTTCCCTTGCGACAGGTTGCCTTCCACGCTCCACCAAGACAGATCCGCTGCAGTTTCTCTGGAGATCTTCACCGACTCCCCGAGATCTCCATTGTGCTGATACCACTGCCTGCGGAGACACCACTGGAGTGCCCTCATGTGCCAGCGTGCATGGTTGACCAGGAGAATGCAAGAAGCCATCAGACCGAGCAGGCGAAGGACCTTCAGGACTGGAACGACCGCTCCAGGGTAAAACAAAGGAATCATTTCCTGTATGTCGCGAATCCTCTGAGGAGGAGGGAATGCACGACAAACAGTAGTGTCCAGTACGGCACCTATGAACAGGTTGCGCTGGGAGGGCACCAGGTGAGACTTGGGTACATTTATCGAAAAACCCAACCTGAACAACAACTGAGTTGTCTCTTGCAGATGATGGAGCACCTTCTCTGACGACTCCGCTTTGATCAGCCAGTCGTCTAGATACGGAAACACAGGTATCCCCGATCTCCTGAGATGCGCTGCCACCACCGCCATCACCTTGGTGAAGACTCGAGGCGCAGTAGTAAGACCAAACGGAAGGACCGCAAACTGGTAGTGCTGTGACCCAACCGTGAAACGGAGATACTTCCTGTGCGACTTCAGGATTGGGATGTGGAAATACGCATCCTGCAAGTCGAGCGACACCATCCAGTCTCCTTCCATCAACGCTTGAAGAACCTGAACAAGGGTGAGCATCTTGAATTTCTCCTGCTTCAGATAGAGATTCAAGATCCTGTGGTCCAGGATAGGACGAAGCCTGCCATCCTTCTTGGGGATCAGGAAATACCGGGAGTAGCATCCCTGACCCCTTTCCTGCTCTGGGACCACCTCTATCGCACCCTTTCGTAACAGAGTTAGAACCTCCTCCTGCAGAAGAGACAGATGTTCCTGGGTGCAAAAACCTTGACAAGGAGGGTAAACAGGGGGGAATTCCCGAAAGGGAAGGGCATACCCATTTTCTACAAGACTGAGAACCCAAAGATCTGACGTAACCGATTCCCAATCCTGTAGAAAATGGGTAAGCCGACCCCCAACCGGACCCACATGATCCTGAATAGCGGATCTAGGGCTGCTTTTCTGCGGCAGGGGGGTTGGAAGAGGTGGAGGAAGAGGAGGGCTGACGTCCACGAGGACGCGCTCTTTGCTTTCCCCTGTACGATCTGTACATTGAATTTTGCTGCTGCTGCTGTTGCTGCTGCTGCTGTTGGCCTTGCCGAAAATTCAGAAAGGAGCGACCAAAGCCCCTGAACTTCCTGCCGGAAGAAGCGCCCCTGATCTGGAGGCCCAAAGACCTCGCTGTTGCCCTGCAATCCTTGAACCGCTCAAGAGCAGCATCCGCCTTTTTCCCAAAGAGACCTGAGCCATCAAAGGGGAGATCAAGCAGAGTTGCCTGAACATCAGCCGAAAAGTCCGATGACTTCAACCAGGCAGATCTCCTTGTCGCAACAGCGGTGCCCATAATTCGAGCCACAGAGTCAGCAGTGTCCAGACCACTTTGAATTACCTGGCGGGCAGCCGCCTGAGTGTCATTGATCACCTCCTCAAAATCCTTTCGGCTTGCTTCAGGAATTTTAGGGGCCAGGATACGTAAGGAGTCCATCAGGGCATGAACATACCTCCCCATTAGGCATGTGGCATTAGTAGACTTTAAGGCCATACTGGCCGATGAAAAGGTCTTCTTTGCCACCTGGTCCTGTTTCTTAGCCTCCTTCTCACAAGGAACCTGCGGAAAGGCACTAAGACCCTTCTTCGAACAGGCAGCCTGAATGACCAGGCTCTCCGGCGAAGGATGTGAAGAGAGAAAAGCCGGGTCCTCAGGAGCGGCCCTGTACCTCCTTGCAACACTCTTAGAAACCGCAGGGGCAGACAAGGGTTTCTTCCAGACTTCCATAATAGGGTCAGTCAAGGCATCATTGAAAGGAAGTAAAGGCTCAACCCCCGAATTAGGAGAATGTAAGACTTCTGTGAGGAGGTTTGACTTGAACTCCACTGTAGGCAGAGTCAATTGAAGAAGCTCAGCAGCTTTTCTCATTACTAGATGGTAAGGCTGAATATCCTTAGATGGAGCACCCGAGCCTGAGGGCAACTCCCACTCTGGAGAGAAATCAAGGGTCCCGGAATCCGCCAACTCCTCAAAACAGCTCTCCTCTAGCTCACCTTCTTCAACGTCAGACTGAGAGCCCATATAACTCTGCTCCTCCAGAAGGCGCTGTGCTTCTCTTCTGGATCTCTCCTTAACACGCCTCGCAACCGGATCCACCAGCGGCTTCGACGGATTCGGGGCCGGCGCCGGTATCGAATCCGACGGCACAGAAGAATGCCCTCGAGGATGATCAGGAGCAGGCGAAATCGGAATCGGCGTCGACGACTTCGGCGGAGCCGGGAAATGCCAATGCGGCGCCGGAGCCGGCATGTAGGGCATAAACGGAGCCGGAGGATAGGAGTGAGGAACTCCCAGGCTGAATGCCAATGGACCCGTGGGGCCCGAAGGCGCACCAGAGGGGTATCATGCCCTCGAGAAGACACCATACATTGCGTTAAGAAACGCAGAAGGGTCCTGGCCTGGAGCGGGAAAGGGCGGCTGAAAACCATCAGGCCGGTCCTGAAGAGGGATCGGATTCGGCTCTTCGACAGGCGCGGAATCCACATCCTCCCGGGCCTCTTCCTCATCACGGGCCGGGGACGGCGCCGGAGACGGACTCGGAACCGGGGCAGCTTTCGGAGCCGGAGATGGAGATCGCCCACGCGACTCAGATGGCGAGGCCTCACCTTCATGCTCGGAGACTTCGAGGGTAACCACCTTCGAACGTACCTTCTTCGGTGACCTCGACCTCGACCTCGAGCCCGACTCCTTACCAGACTGGCGTCGGGACTCATGTCTCCTCTTCTTGTGCTTTTTCTTCGACTTCGAAACATGATCCGACGCCAACTTCGAAGACGACCTCTCTCGAGAAGCAGATCTCGACCTCGCCCTGGACTTCGACCTCGCCTTTCGAGAACGAGACCTTGACGACTTCTCCTTTCCAGCTTTCACCTTCGCAACCAGAAGTTTGGCTTCTCTCTCCCTCAGGGCCTTCGGATTCATCTTCCGACATGAAGAACAATCCTCCACATCATGGTCGGAACTTAAGCACCAGATGCAGTCTTCATGGGGGTCGGTAATGGACATCATTTTACCGCACTCCCTGCAGGGCTTGAATCCGGTCTTCTTAGATGACATTTTCGAAGAAACTGGATACAGAGAAGCAGAATTAACCAACAAAATGGCAACAAGGTACCAAAAGGCTACAGAGATTCCCGATAACCGTTAGCGTCGACGACGCGGAAAAAAGGGAACTGATGTCATCACGCCGGCGTGGGCCTGTTATGGGCGTCGGTGACGTCAGCGGAGTCGCGAGCGGAGCCGTGTCTCTGTGACGTCCTATCCACGTCGGCGCGAGGCTACGAAAAAGAATTTCCGAATGTTGCTGGCGCAAGGGGGATATTCACAAGGTGAGGAATCCACACGGCAGATGTATCTATCAGAAACCAACAGCCAGCACAGCCCTTGATACTTGTCACAGCATATATATATATATATATATATATATATATATATATATATATATATATATATATATATATATATATATATATATATATATATATATATATATATATATATATATATATATATATATATTACGCTCGACTCTCCCAAAGTCCAAAGAAAGAGGCAGCACTCGCGGATCAAGGTCAAACCGGGGTTTAATTAGAGGGAAAAAGAAAAGCACAGACGCGTTTCGGCGGGAGCCTTCGTCAGTGTGTCATTCGTCAACATCTAACAGTCCATGTTATAAACAAACACACAAACCATAAGCATTGTCATGGACATAGGACTACACCCCTTACGCCACTATGGGCGCCATCTTGGAATGGTGTTCTCACCAAGGGTCTATACAGATTTAAACATGAAGTGATTCCCTAAGAATTCAGCACTGAGCGGCATCAACCAGCCGCCATCCTCTTCTTCAGCAACAGACCACACCCCCCTGGCCCAAAGGGCTTCTAACTGAGGTAAATGGCTGGATAATAAAGCCACAATCTCTAGATGTTGAGGTGCTTTGTACACAGTGGCACACCTTCCAACTCACATGGTGCCACCATGTGACACAAGATATCCGCTCCTGTCACCTGGTAAGTAGCCAGTATCACAAGGTGGCAGGGAACATGAGTTTAAAAGCACTGTAAACAGTGGTTTTCCAGCTTGTTTTCTGAGGCTTTGAACTGCCGACACCCATTAAAGTGTGTAAATATACCCCAGGACATCGGAACCAGCGAGCTTTATTTTTTTTAAGGAGGGGGCTTGGGGACAGGGTGAGGTCAAAAGTGCCACTTAGGTACTTCTCAGCAAGAGGCCCTGCCCCCGCCTCACATCGTGAGATCTTTGTTCAAGTTGGCAGGTAAGGTGTGGACAGCGTCTCTAGCTTGGTTCTAAGTAGGGCTATCACCAGGTGGTGAAACCAACAGCCAGCACAGCCCTTGATACTTGTCACAGCATATATATATATATATATATATATATATATATATTCAATGAAAAAAACATTGGTTTTAGGCCATATATAGTTAGGGATTTGCATTTACAAAACCTTATTTTACTCGCATAAAACCATTGAAATTCCATATATAGTTATAAGCGCTAACTATATATCGCGCACCCGCAATCCACTGCTGATGATGTCACATATTACATCATTCATGACATGGTTAGTGACATCACTGATGACATCACTGATGACATCTCAAATGACATCACTGATGACATCACTGATGACAACATCCAGTGACTGTATGTTTCTGTAAAGTTAAAATATGTTTTACATATTGAAGAATGAGTGGATGTATAAGTGTCTGGATGAAGAATTTACTAGGTGCATGACTGACTGATTGAGTGAGTGATTAAATGTGTCTCACTGAGTGCATGGGTTAGTGACTAAACTGTTTTAATTTGTGCATCATTATATCTGTTGTTCTACAAACTGCTGCATATGTTGATTCGTAGCTATATGAGTAACTGTATGGGTTATTGATTGGTTGTCCAAGTATTTGTATGGGAGACTGAGTGTGTGTGTATGGGTGGCTGGGAGGTGTGTGACTCTGTACATAGATGTGTGAGTAGTTAATTCACTATATGTATAGATTCAAAAGTGCATGTGCAAACAGCTGTATGGGCGGTTGACTGTGTGCATGAGTGTATTGGTGAGTGAATGGATATCTCAGTGCTACATGTCAAAGTAAGTACATATGTAAAACACAGTACATGTGAGAGTTGACATATATAAATAACTGTGCATAAGAGCCAGTGAATGTGTGAGTGGCTGTATGGATCATTGTGAACTTGTATCAGGGATTGTATAATAGAGTAAATATGTGTTAGTATATGTTTGAATAAGTAAAGTTTGTATAACTGTATAGTTGAGGAAATGGAGGTGTGATTGATTCTTTGCATGACTGACTAGGTGTGTGAGTAACTCCATGGATGAGTGACAGTCTGTGAGTGTCTGTTTACACTGATTGTATCTAAGGTTATATTAGAGTCTGAAGAGGTTCATCGTATTATCACATGAATGATATCATCAGTGATGTTATCAGTCATGTCAAATGAGATGTTTTCAGTGATGTCATCAGTGATGTCATTTGAGATGTCATCAGTGATGTCATCAGTGATGTCACTAACCATGTCATGAATGATGTAATATGTGACATCATCAGCAGTGGATTGCGGGTGCGCGATATATAGTTAGCGCTTATAACTATATATGGAATTTCAATGGTTTTATGCGAGTAAAATAAGGTTTTGTAAATGCAAATCCCTAACTATATATGGCCTAAAACCAATGGTTTTTTCATTGAATTTTCAAGGTTTTGTAAATGCAAATTCCTAACTATATATCCACTATAACCTATGGTTTTTTCTGTGAATTTCATTGGTTTTTTAATAGCAAATATGAAAAGCTTTAAAATGTCAAGTACGTGATAGATAAAAACATTTTCGTATTTATGCACGCTGATGTGCTTTGAACGCTGCACCCCCCCCTCCCCTCTTTTGTCTTAGTAGTACTCTCTCTTTGCAGATAGTGAACGGTAGTTAACGCAAGCCTTTGCCCCCGTTGTAATCCGTCGTGCCTGCTTGTCTCTCCATTTGATTGATTGTTGTCCAAGCATTTACTGTTTTAGAATTGGTTCTCTTTGGATCATTCTCTATTTACAAACAAGCACAAAGTCGCAATACTCTGTTTAGTCTTTGCAGATAGTGAAAAATCGTGTAAAAAAAATAAAAGTAATCGAGCAAAATCAGTAGGCCACTAATTGGATCTCTTTTTGACCTCGCTAAAATAGAAATATTAGGAACAACCCTTCATGAGAAATACGAAAATAGTGAGATGAACTGAGCTCCACACCATGAGGGCTGCAAGACAGCTCGGCTCCGTCACCCATCCCGCCCAAAATAACGACAAACCCTATGCAAATATTAAAAATATAGACAACACACCAGCAAAGAAACAGGGTAAAACATTTTATTAAAAAACTATTTACATAACGTTGGTTTATAAGATGATGTCAGTAGTGGACCGATGTGTGAATAGATCGAAAACAGCACAAGGCTCCAAGATCCGGATGGCAAGCTCCTGGATGTTGGGTGCCATAGTTTAGAGTTCTGAATTTCAGCCTTTTTCAATGCCTGTGCTTTGTTGAATCAAAATGGCGGCTTGACACAAAGCTGACTCAAGCGTTGCTACTGATGCTATGCAGACCAAAACTGGTTTTCAGTTTGTACATTTTTCTAGATTTTTCAATCCAAGTTTGGTTGACTTTGTAGAACGATGGCTTCAGATTTTCAACATACGGTGTGGTGGCGCTGACTGGGAGGGGGCGCTTCGCTCCTGCCCCCTCCCCAAGTAAGATTTTCATACGTGAAAGTACGTTAATGGTTTTGGTCCCTGAGATGCTTCGATGTCACTGCCATTCTCAAATAGCATAAGTTCTGGATGTTGGGTGCCATAGTTAAGAGTTCTGAGCAGTGCTTGTAACACTGTCTGAAGCTTATTTCCACCTACTGCAGCTTCACTATTCTCAAAGTAAGTGAGTGTCGTTTGTGGACCTGACTGCATTAGAAAACAATGTGATATGTTACCTTCCTAAACAGCTTGACGGAGGCCCCTGAGGGGCGGTGTGATGGCCATGGACTCGGAGAAGACGCTTGGCTCCGACACCCTCCCCAAGTCTTATAGCACTGGTGTAGCCTGAGATCGCCCCCGACATAGGCGGCCGGCTCCTGGGGTCCGGCGGAACTTTTTGCCTTTTGATGACTCTTCAATTCTGGACCTTGTCCCACAATCCGTTTGACCTGAAGACAAGCTGTAGTGGGGCGCCCCTTTATCGTTTTAGTTGCCATTCCGCCCGCTTTTGCTACACTGTGCCTCTTCCGCCATTCAGCTGTTTACCGCCCGCTCTTGCGACTACAGCGTCTCGCTCACCATGTAGTTGAGTTGCGCCCGCTCTTGCGGTGCAGCGATAGGCGGCTGCCACAGGACTCTCAAAATGGCGGCCGGCTCTTCGGTTTTGGGCCTGGCCCACTAAAATGGCCCTGGGACACCTTGGAACTCGGACGCTTCCCTGATAGGGCTTGGGTCCCATTCTCGAAAAGCGTCCCCTCAGCCGTGAAGATTCTACAAAAGTCTTGGGGGCCTCCGACTCCCGCAGGCTTCTGGTGGGGAGCGACTGCCATGATTGCTCGTGGAATGGCCACGACGGAGCTACGAGATGGTAGTGGTCTCATGCTGACGCCAGCTTTAGTCTGAAACATCCAGAAACACTATAGACTACCAATTCGATCAGTTCCGGTAGCGCCCCAACATGACCCGGAAGAGAAGAACTTGCCCTCCCCTCTTTGACTGATGGTTCTTGTTGCCTGTCCCCTCTGTTGTCATTTAACAGAACTTTTTGGACTGCTGAAAGGGGTTGTGTTCTGAACGCTGGTTGGTGGAGACATTTAGACTATATTCTTGACCTACGTTGTCGCGTAATGCGTTTTATGACACGCCGCGTTAGCGCACCCGGAAGTGATCCGAGGCGCGGCGCGCAGCGCGTAACGTAAGCATAACAGGTCATGTGACTTGTTAATAAAACTTTTCATTGGTTCATTTTACTTTTGTTAATTTAATGATGAAAAGCTTGGTCATATGACCTAAAAATTACGCTTTTTATTGTTTTCGAACAATATTTTTTTTTCAACCATATGTTATAATATTCCAGGCTAATGTACTTTCCCGGAAAATTTACAACTGTCTTGCAAGTAAAATATATTCCTTTTTCGAGAAAAAGGGCGTTTCTTCCTTCCATGACGGAGCCGTTGAGTAAAAGAGATTCGGCCTGCTGTCTTAGTCGCCGATACGCCTGATTATCAGATTCTTATCGATCACTTTATGTTGCAGACATGAAAAACACAACTGCCCTTGACCATTTATCTTTACTGTGTTCCTACATATTATACCTTTTATCCGTCATGTAATTGGACTGCTTTATTTCACTTGCCTTTTACTGATTCGAAAACAGTGACTAAAAGTAAAAACTTTACCAATGTAAATACTACTACCGTGTTTTGTTTTAAAAACCTTTATTGTGAAAATGTCAGTATACAAATACGGGCCTATAACCACGTGGGCCGGCCACGGAGCAAACTGAAATCGTATATGATGAGGAGACATTTACACTGTAGAGGAACGTAACGAGCGGGCCATTAGGTTGCAAGAACTAAGGTGTCTAACAGTTGCGGAATCGGTGGACATACACTTTGTAATTAAAATAGGACAGGGCCACTTACAATAACATTTTCTAGATATACATTTGCGGGCAAGGAGTTACGAGTCCCATTTATACCGGCGCCATTTTGGGCGAGGCCGGGCAGGTCCAAGATATAGTCAAAATGTCTCCACCAACCATCGGCCAGACCAGAACCCCTTTCGGCCCTTTATGCTACAAGATGGTGTCTTCCATTCAGAAAATATTGTTGGCAGCATTTTGAAAGGAAACAGAAACAGCCGTTCTCCTAGTGAGTTTCACATTGTTACATTTAGGAAGAATGTTGAAGAGTAGTATGTGGAAAATCTGAAGCCATTTTTCTACAAACTCTCAATCAGACTTGGATGGAAAAAAAAAACCTGAAGAATGTACAAACTGAAAACCAATTTTTGTCTGTATAGCACCAACAGTAACGCTTGAGTCAGCTTTGTGTCAAGCCGCCATTTTCATTCAATCAATAGCGTCCCCCTGCACACATTCAGGGACCTGGTTGTGTCTTCAGATGAAACGGATTGTAGGAAAAGAAGCAGAAAGGAAAAGGAAAAAAGTTCCGCCGGACCTAATGAAGCTGCAGCAGGTGCAAATAAGCTTCAGACAGTCTTACAAGCACTGCTCAGAACTCTCAACTGAGGCACTCAACATCCAGGACTTGCCATTCGGATCTTGGCGCCTTGTGCTGGTTCCGACCTATTCACACATCGGTCCACTACTGACATCACCTCATAAGCCAACGGGGCACCCCACGCAGCATTGTAGGATGGCCACACCAGTGCGGCAACTTGCTGGACACAACATCGGGGCCATCCAGATCTCGGCGCGTTCGACTCACTGTACCGCAACAGTGACCGCAACTCAGCTGGACACGCCGTCTTTCGGCGCAGCATTGTAGGATGGCCACACCAGTGCGGCAATTTGCTGGACACCACCTCGGTGCCATCCGGATCTCGGCGCGTTCGAGTCACTGTACCGCAACAGTGACCGCAATTCAGCTGGACACGCCGTCTTTCGGCGCAGCATTGTAGGATGGCCACACCAGTGCGGCAATTTGCTGGACACCGCCTCGGTGCCATCCGGATCTCGGCGCGTTCGAGTCACTGTACCGCAACAGTGACCGCAACTCAGCTGGACACGCCGTCTTTCGGCGCAGCATTGTAGGATGGCCACACCAGTGCGGCAATTTGCTGGACACCACCTCGGTGCCATCCGGATCTCGGCGCGTTCGAGTCACTGTACCGCAACAGTGACCGCAATTCAGCTGGACACGCCGTCTTTCGGCGCAGCATTGTAGGATGGCCACACCAGTGCGGCAATTTGCTGGACACCACCTCGGTACCATCCGGATCTCGGCCCGTTGTGCTGCCTTCGGCCTATTCGCACATCGGTCCGCTACTGACGCCGCCTCACGTGCCAACGGATTTTCTACACTTTTTGTAGCCCTATGCCGCATAACAGGTCATGTGACTTGTTTATAAAACTTTTCATTGGTTCATTTTACTTTTGGTTTCCTAAAGATGGAAGGCTTGGTCATATGACCTAAAAATAACACTTTTCATTGGTTTAGAACATTTTTTTTTCCCAAACGATGAAAGCCCCACCTTGTTTCTGGATCATTCAGACTGAAGCTGGCGTCAGCATGAGAGCACCACCATCTCGTGGCTCCGTCGTGGTCATTCCGCGAGCAATCATGGCAGCCGCTCCCCACCGGAAGCCTGCGGGAGTCGGGGGCCCCCAAGACTTTTGTACAATCTTCACGGCTGAGGGGACGCTTTTCGAGAATGGAGCCCAAGCCCTAGCAGGCAAGCGTCCGAGTTCCAAAGTGTCCCAGGGCCATTTCAGTGGACCAGGCCTAAAACCGCGGAGCCGTCCGCCATTTTAAGAGCCATGTGGCAGCCGCCTATCGCTGCACTGCAAGAGTGGGAGCAACTCAACAACATGGTGAGCGAGACGCTGTAGCCGCAAGAGCGGGCGCAACTCAGCTAGATGGCCGCCACCTGGGGAGGCCCGTTCACGCCGCCTCCCCCACGCCCCCCCCCCGGGCCGCCGCACGCCAATTTTCGGAGCAGCATTGTAGGATACCAAAACCAGTGCGGCAGTTTACTGGACATCACCTGGGTGCCTGTCGTACATGTTGTGTCAGCCATGTGACACTGGACACAGACCGCTACTGACGAGGCCTCCCCCCGCACCACCCGGGACGCCCCACGCTGTTTTTCTGTGCTGCATTGTAGGATCCCTAAACCAGTGCGGCACCCAGGCGACATAACCTGGGTGCCGTCCAGAACTCTGCACGTTGTGCTGCCTTGGGACTATTCGCACAAAAGACAGCTTCTAACCATTGTTGCTTTTTGTGTTGAGAAATGTTTAAATGTTTTTAGTTTTTGTTCCGTTCGTTAAAGTTAATAGTTAATAAAGTTTTATAACCTTACTTTGTTGGAGTGTTATCTATTTTTTTAAAAACGGGTGAATGGGGCCTTGAATCGGGTTATTGTCATGTGTGGGCTTTGGAAGTGTGCTGCTGCAGGATCGGACATTTCAAACTCAAATGCACGTTCTTTTTCTTACCTTTCCGAAGCATGGAGCGCAATAGCAAGCAGAGAAAGGGTGATGCACGTGTTGAACACTACCTGACCTGGCAAGTTGCTGGCAGTGCCCCCCCGCCCGCTCCTGAAAGAGGGCACACACACACACCGCCGCTCCGAGTACTTCACAAATCTTTAAAAGACCATGCGCTTGTTCATGAGGCTTAAATGGTTTATCACCTCTTCTAGAACCCCTGCATCGACCCTCTGACGTTTCCTGGAAAAATTACCATGTAACACAATACCAAGCCCTGTCAGCTGAAACCCCCAAGGAATCGTGGGGCATATTATCAAGGGGGTTTATCTCCGCTTTTTTGGCTTTAAAAGCCTTGAAAGCGGAGATAAAATTATCTCCCTATTACCAAGCTGTCGCTAACACCAGTTAGTGACAGCTAAAAGGAGATAGCGACCATCTTGGGCCCCGCTTTGCATGTCAGTGATACTTATCACTAATGACATGCTAAGTGGCGTGCCAAGATGTTAGCGACTGGAAACAGTCCCTAACATCGCTACCTTCTATTACCAACTTTTGGAGATATTCGCGCTAAGCGCGAATATCTCCAAAATCTAACACCTGCCCTGAGCAGTTCTTAGCCATGTTATCCAATGGGAGGTGGATAACATTGCTAAGAGCATTTGCTCGATAATACATGAATATCGCTGACTTTTCTGCGATAATAGCAAGGTTTATCTGCGATAAAAATCGCCGATGTGCGGCGATAATTTTTGTCTCTAAACAAGTTAGAGACAAAAATTATCGCTAGTTGTTCGTAATATGCCCCCGTGTTTTTGCTTGCAGAAATCGGGAGGCGGGAGACTAGCACTGAAATCAGTAGTCACACGCCTGAATCGGGAGGGTTGGCATGTCTGAATTCTCTACAGCTGGGGCCATAAACTACATCCGCAGGGGTAGGTGATAGCCTGGGACCAGCCTGGCATCTAAAATGGCTGCCGTGCACGACAAAATTGTGGCATTGGAAAAAAGGCAAGATGGCGCAGCCGCTGGAAGAGATGTATCAACATATATCAGCCTCCTCAGCCACCCTCAGGAAACATAGGGGATTAGGATACGTCTCCCGCACCCACTTATACCTAGTAATTTAATTAACGAAGCACAAAATGGCGAATTCCCGTTTCGCTACCAGTTTGCGGCCCAGTTCGCGGCCCGTGAAGCGCTTCTACCGTGAAAAATCATTTTTTTTTAATTTTCCCCACGGGACCCTTTAATAACCCCAACAACATTCCTAGGGGGTCAAGAGGGGGATACCTTGCCCCCTTTCATTAAATTCCCCTTTCGTTTTTCACCTCTTCTTCTCTCTCGATCCTACCGAGAGACAAGATGGCGGCCGCTCCGGACTGTCACGCAGCAAAAAAAAAAAAAGCTCACGCACAGCCGCTGGAAGAGATGTATCAACATATATCAGCCTCCTCAGCCACCCTCAGGAAACATAGGGGATTAGGATACGTCTCCCGCACCCCCTTATACCTAATAATTTAATTAACGAAGCACAAAATGGCGAATTCCCGTTTCGCTACCAGTTTGCGACCCAGTTCGCGGCCCGTGAAGCGCTTCTACCGTGAAAAATCATTTTTTTTTTATTTTCCCCACGGGACCCTTTAATAACCCCAACAACATTCCTAGGGGGTCAAGAGGGGGATACCTTGCCCCCTTTCATTAAATTCCCCTTTCCTTTTTCACCTCTTCTTCTCTCTCGATCCTACCGAGAGACAAGATGGCGGCCGCTCCGGACTGTTTAGAATGTTGACAGACACCGGAGAGCCAATCAGCTTTCTGCGCGCAAAGTTCCGATAAGCGAAAAGTAAGCGGACCGGATCGCTGCCCGGAGCGCTGTTACAGATATATATCTTGATTTAAACGTTAATTTCTCAAAATCCACTGAAGCACATATATTGAGACCTAGCAAAGGCACATCGGGCTAACAGTCCCTACAATTTTGCCAAGTTTCGTGCAAATCCATTCAGCCGTTCGAGCTAAAAGTGAGTCCAACCGCCCTATGGAAAACTCAATGCAAAAAACGCGTTTTGGGACCCCCCTTTTTTCTCAGCCCCCCCTTGACGAAACCCCACCAAATTTTCAGAGGCTGCTCAGAAACAAAATGTGCCATTTTCCTGAAAATTTCAGCCGATTCCGTCCACAAACGCAAAAGTTATTAGACATAGAATTTTCAGAAATCCCATAGGGAATTAATCCTAACTATATATACCTACTGGCGATAGCCAGTAGGTGATATATATATATATAGCTCCAAAGAAAGTTTAGACCTGGACTCACAGGGAAAGAATTATCCTTTAATGGATCTGAGAACATATGTGGGCGATTAGTAATAAGGATGTTACCTACCCATTAGCTAGACATTTTGAATCTCATCACCAGAGTAACAGAAATGTGCTTAAATTCCATTGCCTAGATCATATACCTCAGGGGGTGAGAGGTGGAAATAGAGCTGCGCAGACTGGAGTCTAGATATATAATAGATCCTCAAAGAAAGACTCCTTTGGGTCTGAACAGTAGTGAAGAATTGGGGATTCATCTATAAAAAGTTAATGAAAAGAAAGAAGTTTCAGTATGGGCCAGCTATAAAGCAGTATACTGAAAAGTAACAAGTAGCATGAAAACAAGCACACAGGTCTGAGATATTGAACACTGTTGAAAGAAGTGGCCTGATACGTGTCACTGATGATCACCTCTCAACCTTCCAATACCAAAAGAAGAGTCGGTCAGTCAGTAGAGAATACAAACCAATAACTGTTTTATTAGATGTACTCAGAGCGGAGCCCAGTCTACCAAGTCGCTAGGAGTGCTGCAGAGGGACTGAAATTGACAAGCATAAAGATACATTAAGTACATTTCATAACTGGGCTAGAACACTCCCATTGTGGAATTTTCCAGGCAGATGCTGCAAAGCAATGGAATACAAGAGAAAAATAACCTCAGTGCTCATATCTCATACAAACTTTCAAAGTCCAAGGCTACACCAGGCTGCCCAGTCACCAGACAAGTGGGAGAAGGCCTCTAACTAGTGAGAAAGGTATGCACTACTAAGAACAGACTATTTATTAGTGAAGTAAAACCCAACCTTGGAGAAATGAAACTTAGCAGAGGCCTTTTCTCAGAAAGGGTGAAGGATTAGTTTTGATCCTGATTCAAAATGGCATCTGAATAGAAAATGGTGCAGCCAATGCTAACTTACATAAAATAATGCACAAGCAGAAACATTTCTATTCTAACACTATGTTTCTTGGAAGAAGAGTGGAGGGTGGACCGGGGAAACAGGAGATCAACCACAAGAAACGCCCATCGAGGGCAAGATAGTAATAAGTGGGATTGATATCATGGCATTTCGAAATAAAAAGGGATTCAGGTTTATAACACATAGGGGAACCCTTAATACGTAAAAAGAATCAAGTTAATTAAACTTTTAAAGTCCAGCCAGCATAACACCAAGCTGAAACACATTGAAAGTTAAATGTATTTTCATGCTAAAAGATGGCGTCGATATCAACACTGTGTTTCGTGGGGAACAGTGAGGCATAGACCGGGGTAACAAAGGATCAACCACAATAAACATCCATCCAGGGCAAGATGGTAAGAAGTGGGCGCGATTTTGTGACATTTCCAAATAAAAAGAGCTGCAGCTCTATAAAACATACAGGACCCCTCACTATGCTAAGAGAATAACGTGAATAAAACTTTAAAAGTCTAAATAGTATAACACCAAGCTGAAACACATTGAAATTTAAATGTATTTTCATGCTATTAGATGGCGTCGATATTCGATACATTAGAGAAAGTGTTTTTACCGTTGCTGACAGGATGTGACAAAATAAGTCTACATAAAATGATTGAAAATAATGGTGGTCGGCAATATTGACAAAGGTGCTTTGCCGAGACGCGTCTGCTTTGTTGTGCACAAATTATCCTTTAAAGGATAATTCTTTCCCCGTGGCACTGGTGTAAACTTTCTGTGCAGCTGCATATATGTGCGTGCACCTGCACACAACACAGCACCCATGAGCGAGTGCTGAAGCAAGGGGGACTCTGGAGCTTTGAATGAATATATATATATATATATATATATATATATATATATATATATATATATATATATATATATATATATATATATATATATATATATATATATATTACCTACTGGCGGTCGCCAGTAGGTAGTTATAGTTAGGATTGTTTTCCATAGGAAATCCTCAACATTCTATTTGGAATAACTTTGGCCCTGGTGGATGAATCTTTGTGAATTTCTCAAAGAAGATGGCTCGGTCCGCTGCGCTCATTTCCTGAAAGTTTGGGGGGGATTGGTGAAGTGGGGGCTGAGATAAAAGGGGGGTCCCAAAACGTGTTTTCTCCATGTTATTTTCTATAGGACCTTTAGACTCGGCTACAGGTCGAACGGCTGAATGGATTTATAAGAAATTTGGCAAAACTGTAGAGTCCTGTTCGCAGATTACGCTTTTTTTGGAATGGTGTAAATCCGTTCAGTAGTTGTTGAGAAAATTAAAGTTAAAGTCAATTATATATCTATAGGCGCACACACGTGCGCGCACCCAAGCGGCTGCGCGTGAGCGGATTTTTTTTTTGCTGCGTGACGTCTGTTAACGTTCGATTCGAAGGAAATCAGGAAGTTTTGTCCGCCATTTTGTCACTGCGAGTAAATATATTTTTCATTTCATAGCGTTGAAACATGGAAAGGGGAGAAGGTAGAGATTGTCTTGCTGCGTAGGTTTTCTCGGGGTGTGTAGTAAGGACCTTTAAACACGAAAAAAAATATTTTTTTTTCCGGAAAAAAATAACGGGGTGCGCGCACCCGGTCGCGCACACCTATTCACAAGAGTGTGAAAATGGAGATAAATTAGAAGTTTGAGTGCTTAGATATAAAGTGACTTTGAAAAGAGCCCTTGTGTTAATTGAGTGTTTTCTGCATTTATAGGTAAGTACCGATGCAGAGCCTGATGTTGCAGAGGAAGATTGTGTTTCCCTCATTCGTGAAATGAACACCGTCTCTCCTATAGACGTCTTGCATGTGGTATCGCAAGTTGTTGTGGTAAATAGAACCCATGCTATAATCTCTGAGGAACGGAGAAACAGATGTATTTACATGTCTCCTTGCTTTCTCAAATTGTGCACAATGTTGATTGGACCAATTCCATTTCTGTCTTTGGCATATATTGGAATATACCAAGGCAGATCGAGGAAAAAGTGTCATCAATTGTCGAAAGGTGTCTTTTAGAAGCATTTCCAGACCTACCCGAGTGATTGTGCCTAGATCGTTCCCACCACAGTGCACAATTATAAGGTCTGGTTCTGGGAGATGCATAAAAGTTTTCACCAATGGAATCAATTGGTGACATTTCAATCCTCTTTTGGCAATCCATGTTATGTGTACATTTGGTAAGCCGAGGTTGCAAATTCGTCTCCTTAGTGCATATTTTTCACTCCAGTGAATATAACTGTGTCCTATTAGCCAGACCTTCATTTTTAATGGATTTGTAGTCGTCGTCCGATCGGTTCTGGAAGTGGAATGGTAGTTACAAGTTTAAATTCTAAATTAAAAAAAAGGAAGAGGCTGGGTGTGGTTAATAAAATAAAAATGATTGGTTGATTATAATAAGTGGAGATTGAAGAGTACGTTGCATGTTAATGTTTATGTTAAACGAAAAGTATTATTGGGTGTGAAAAAAAGACATGTAACTGAGTTGTGGATTGGCAGGTGTTTCTGGAGGGAAAACAGTCTTCTTAGTTTGCTGTAGAACGTTGAGACATGAACTTTTGACCTGTTCCTTCAGCAAGGTGCAGAATGAGGTGTTACCATGGAAACAGCCGGAGATGGCAGTTGGTGATGTGTGTCTCTCACGTGAGTCTGAAAATATTGTGAAGGACAACCAATTGAAATGTAAATTTGATTTTACAATTTTGCGTCAGGAAATGTGATTGGTTGAAGAGAGTTATATGAGTGTGTATTGACTGGATATCTGTGCCATTGAATTTTGGTTGCAGTGATAGAAGCAATATTCAGAGTTCCGCTAACGAATATCTGTTTTGTGACTTTCACTGTTCTACATCGTTCAAAGCATTGGTAAAGGTAAGTGTTTTGTCATGTATCGTATAATATAGTTTAATCAGAAACAATCATTGATTTTCCATGTGAAAACTAATTTATGGCTGTCGTAATGTGTTGTATTTGTAAAAGTAATTTCTTCCATTTAAATGTTGAATACGCAGTAAAAAATATTTTTAATATAGAGTAATTATTTTTGTAATTTTGAAGCGTTTATATATAATGAGAGAAGTTGTTGAGGATATGAAGAAATAATATTAGCAGAGACACAGACAATGCAGAAAGAGAGAGAAATGGTAAATTACTAGTGATACCGTTGTGAAAAATGGTAATGGTTAATGAATTCGTAAACTTTTTGTCAGTGGACAATATTTCAGGCTGGTTGGTGGCCGTGGCCTGCACTGGTGGGGGTGGGGCGAGAGGGTCGGGGAAGGGGGTTAAAGTGGTAATGATTAAGGTATTCACAAAGTTTCTGTTAGACGTCAAAATTATAGTGCGGTTTCTGGTCATCGTTTGCACTGGTGGGGTGAGGGAGGTGGTCGAGTGAAATAAAATGAAAAGTTTTGACCATGAGGTTGTATAGAGATTTGTGTAGTAAATGTGTTCGTACATTGAGGTTGGAAACGGAGCATAAAAATATCTCTCTCAGTTCTGCTGTTTGACTCAATCTTCATGTCCCTTCTGTTTTGCATCTCATTTGCCCTGTGTTATCTTATTGTCTGTGTGTTTGCCTTCAATCCGGCCTGAGGAAGTTTGCTGTGGAGGCACACACAGATAGTCCTATTAAAGTGATTGGAACGTTTTCAAAAAAATTATTATATAATTGCATTGGTATTTTTAAAGCGCTACTGAATATTTTGTTTCACAATTACCGCTTGGTTGCTTTCTCAGAGCAGAGGGTATGTCGTATTTCACTTTTTGGTGCCTCTGCATCTGAGTCTGTTCTCTGGTGGCTGGCGGAGAACTGTTTGTTATTGTGGAGATGAAAGGGTGATAAGGAGAGAAATACAACATAGCGTCTGGCCTGTAGAAGCGTGGGAGCAGTGATTAACTCTGAGTGAAGCGGAACTGTGTCGGTGCTTGGTAACAGTAAAAAAAAATGTTAACAGTGGTATAACTGTCTTTAAGGTGCGCGACCTACTAAGAAAGAGTTCACGGGCCGTAATTGGCTTGCAGGTTCTAGTATCAGTAAGTGAGGTCGAGAAAAGAAAACATTCAGGACTTTATTTATGAAGGCCTTGCGCCACCGTTGCTTTACTTTTTCTTATTTTAAAAAATGAGGCACCGGCGGCGGAAGGTCTTCATAAATAAGGTCCTCCGTGTCTACAGTTAAGGGTATGTGGAACCCATGAATAGTTTTTCAATATGAAATCATTTCAGTTGAGATTATGGATTAAAAGAGAAACCGTGAATATTTGAAATGTTTATTTGGAAATGTACTGTTTTAAAGGCAAATCATTATGTAACATGAGTACAGAAATTGCAAAAAACACAGTAATTGGTATTGTCAGTAGTACATGGAATACAAACGCTGTAGTTGAAGAAAAATGAATATAGTTGGAAAAAAACATTGTACACTCTTATAAGGAAGTATATTATATTTTAATAAGTGGAAGAAGGTCTCTGGTCTTTTAGTTTAGGAAGGATATATGAAAATGCAAGTTGTTATACATCATTACTTTATGAATCAGCTGTCTACATGCGAAGCACTATCAAGTTTGTGTTATGTTACTGTGTGAGGTGAAAAAAAGGCGCCAAAAGCAACAAAATGGCGAGAGGTGCATGTATGTGAGGGGAAAAAAAAGGCGCCAAAAGCGACAAAATGGCGAGAGGTGAATGTGTGTGAGGGGGAAAAAAAAGGCGCCAAAAGCGACAAAATGGCGAGAGGTGCATGTATGTAATCTGTTGGATGCTGCAGTATTGCCGGTCGTATAGGAACTCCACAGAATTAGGTTGCCGGCTATGCAGTGGAGAGGAGCATAATGACTTGATAAATTTTCTAGGAGTCTGGGGCCCGATGTAGGTAAATCCCATTTACCGATTTTGAAATACCGAATACTACCGATTCGGTATTTCAAAATCGGTAAATGGGATGTAGGTCCCAACATCTGGATTCATTGCCGAATCCTTAACAATTCTTTAATTACCGATTCGGTAAATACCGAATCGGTAATGGCCATTCATTCCTATGGGCTTTGAAGCCCATAGGAATGATTAGGCATTACCGATTCGGTATTTACCGAATCGGTAATTAAAGAATTCACAAGGGTGCAGGGGTGTCACTTTGACACCCTCTAGCACCCCCAAAACGGGCATGTGTGCAATGTGGTACACAGACATGCCCTAAGGGCACGTCTGTCTGTCACATGGCACATATGTACATGCACAGATGTGCATGTACACAGGAATCGGTATTTTACCATGGATTTGTATTCCATGGAAAAATACCGATTCTGTAAGCCATGTGCTGATGGTACATTGCCTACCTACATTCCATTTTCGGTAATTTTACCGATTCGTTATCATTACTGAATCGGTAAATATTACCGAATAGGTAAATTTACCGATTCGGTAATGATAACGAATCGGTAAAATTACCGAAAATGTGCCCCTACATCTCGTTAGCCCTTTACCGATCGGAAACGGCCGAAAATCAGTATTTTCGGCCGATTCGAATCGGTAAAGGGCTACCTACATCGGGCCCTAAGTCACTTAAATATTGCTAAGGAGTTTGCCACGGAAATATGTATCCATTCTCAGAGGTTTATTATATTAAGGATATATATTAACATGGTGGCTCCTGGTGTTTTGTGGTTTTGTGCAAGTGTATTGCTTGCATGTGTATAATGCTGGCCCTGTAGTTTTTCTGTATGGACATGGGGCCTTATTTATGATGGCCTTGCGCCACTAGTGCGTCACTTTTGCCATGCTAAAAGTGACGCAGTGGCGACGCAATGTTTTATTAATAAGGCTTTTTTTGTTTTGTGAGTTGGCCTTTTACTTTTAAAAGCCTATTGTTGTAGGTGCATGCATTTTAACACAAGGAAAAGTGACATATCTATGGCAGAATGCTTTTATAAATGAGAAATTTTGTATTTATTTTTAATGGAGAGTATTTTGGGAATCTTATTACTTATGCTTGTTCAATGCTATAATGATTGTATATTGTGTAGGAAATAAGTTTGTTATAAGTTAATAAAATTTTATTCTTTCTATTCTTAGAGTGTTTGGTGCCTGTAAGGATTAACCTGTCGAAGTTATATATTGAGAATATATATTCATTTTTTCAGGTGAGTTTCTTTTTATGGTTTGGCAATTTCTGTGGGTGGTGATGAAAATAATAAAGAGTAATTTGTAAATGTTTTGAATATGATTTTATCTCAAATTTTTTACATGTGGTTCTATCTGCTTATAGTACATATGTTTTTTGAGATGTTCTTCATTGACAGTTCAAATTATGTTTTAATGAGCTTGGGATATGTGATCTTTTACAAGGAGTTGAGATTTAGAAATCATTGGAGTATAATTCTTTTAGGTTTGTTTTAGTAATACTTGTGAAGTGCTCATTATTTTTAAAATCTTGTTGTATTATGTTTGGTAGTGTTCCATTTTTAATTAGAGAGAGGTATTATGATATGGATCGAAATGTAATGTTTATTTTCCTGTATATCTGTGAATATACTATGTATAGGCAGTTTTTTAAATATTAATGTAGAGTTTTATTATGAGGTGGTTGTTCATGGTAAGTATGATATTTTGCATATGGTAAGACATTGACATGGTGAGTATACTGTTGTAATATAAATGGAACTGTCTCTGTGGGAAGTAGTAATCTGTAAAGTGAATTAAATGGTTTGTATAGTGTAATTCTTTTCTTTAGAGGGCATATATTCATATTGCACTTTGTAGTGATGAAATAAAAGAAATGGGTCTCTAAAAATTATTGTACAGGTAATAAATATTTCAAATATGTAGAAAATCTAAAAATAAATTTTACAGTGAAATGTCTTTTATCAACAGTAATTATTTAATTTAAAAAAACAAAGTGTCAATGTTTAGAGTTATATTGCCAATTTCTTTTTCAAAACAAGAGGAATGTGGTATCTTACAAATTATAGAGTTAATAAGTTAGAGATTATAAAATTATCTGTAGTTTAAAAATTAGTAAAGGTAGTTTTTAATTATACACTTATGGACAAAGATATAATTTAATGTTTATATTTTTTTAAAAGGAAAAAGAAGAATTTATTGAAAAAAATATAATGGAATTTTTTTTGGGAAGAAAATGAAGTGAATTTTGAAATTATAAATGAACTAATGGAGGAAATATTAGACGCGGTTGTTGGAGAGGAAGAAGATGAAAATGACTATTTTATGGACATTTCATTAGATTCAGCATATTTAGAGCTGATAGAAGAGGAGGACAATGAAGTTGAAGAAATTTCTGATGAACTGATGTTAGAAGTTCTTTTAAATTATGAACTTTTAAATAAATAAAAAAAAGTGATAGCAAACCATTCGTGATGATAGCTTTTTTCATATATTCGTTGATAAAGTGCTTCATGAGAGTGATAAGATATGTTCTCATGAAGTGTAAAAGAGATTGTAGAAAAAAAGATTAAAACACTTATGATGACCGATAGTTTTTGAAAAAAGTGTACTGTTTGTATGCTTTTAAAAAAAAAATTCAAAATTGTCTATGAATTTTAAAGAAATATATAGTGTGATAAATTTACAAGGAAAATTCACTACAGGATTTACTACTTTGTTCAGAGATTTTCTGTTATTATGTGTATTTTATTAAAAAATGAATGTGTGGTTTTAATTTGTACGGTATATGGTAGTACTGAACTATAATATTTGTTATTTTTGTGTCTTACAGGTTCACAATCTCATCAAAATTTTAAATTAAGATGCCGACCAGAATTGAAAAAAATAAACTCTACAAGCGGACGTACAGTTTAAAGAAGAAAACTACAGAATTATTTTCAAAGACTGAGAGGACGGTTACAAAGAAGAGTACTCCTGGTAAGCAAACTAAAAAGTTTGTGAAAAGTATTTTGGGGAGGAACAATGTAACTATTGAAGTTCAGAAGGAGAAAAAGATTTCATCATCTAAAAAGACATCTGGAGTTAAAGAAACTACTATTACTGCAATTAGGAAAGATGAAAGTCAGTACAGTAAAACCCGGACCAATCAATTTAGCCAAATCAGGAAGCGTATGTTTTACAACAGAGTGGTTGCGAATTTATTACAAAAGGAAAAAGTTTCTAAAAAAAGATCTGTTTTTCTTAAAAAAAAAACTATACATATAGGCTTTTGTTGAGCGCGCATTTGAGACAAAACGAAAGTTATTTATTTTAATACTTAATAGAATAAATATTTTAAATAAGGCGATTCGAGTTTTCAAAAGTAAAAGTAAATGGAAGAGACATATAAATAGGAGTAATTTTTGTAAAGTGTTTTCTGGGAAGTGGATGCATACTTCAACTTCTGAGCCATTTTTTAATGAAGAGAGTTACTTTCAAAGTAACGATCTGTTGCATGCAGTTGACACCACTGGTCGAGCGTATGAGGTGAAGGATGGTTGTGTTATTGAGAAAGAGAAAATTGTGGTTAGAAATGCAGAAGATGTTATGGTTAGAGAAGCTTTACAGGGACGTCCTAATGCTCCTGTTTACAGTTGGAATTGTAGTAGCATTTGTAGTGTACGACAGGATTCAATTAATTTCTTTCGCAATTTCTTACGTAAGTACACTAAAGAAAGTCTAAAGAAAAAAATTAAAATGTTGCAAGAATTAGATGAATGCAGAGTGCGTGATAAAATAGGTCTGCAAGGCCATTCTCCGGCTTGTCTCTCTAAAAAAATATGTCAGAGTGTATTTCATCACTTCCGGATGTTAGCAGTGCATCACACTAAAATGAGAAAATTAGTGAGAAAGTTGTACTATGCAAAAAGTCCAGCACTTAAACTTAAACAGTTAAATAGTGCTCTTTTGTATGGATGTGAATTAGATGTTAAGAAGATTTGTGAAGAAATTGAGGTAAGTTATTTTGGTCCCGAGGAAGATAATGCAGAAGGTGATATAATTACAGAAGGAAATGTGTTAGAAAATGTTGGGCATGTAAATATTGAAAACTTTGAACAAGAAATAATAAAGTTTAAGGTAATTGCAGGTGAGAAACCAAATTTTTCTTGTGTCTGTTGTCGACGAATTCATTACAAAAGTCAAACGAGGTTAGTTGATTTATATTTAAAAAGTGAAGATGAAAGTAATGGTCAATGGAAAGATTTTGCAACTTATTTGTTGGTGGAAAACTATTTTGATTTGGGTTTCGAGCAACGTGTTTGTAAATATTGTTATAATAAATTAGATGAAAATAAAATGCCTGCTAGAGCTGTTCACAATAATTTAGAGTTGGTAAATATTCCATCTGAATTGATGAATTTAAATACTTATGAGACAATTCTGATTCAATGTGTACATCCTTTTCAGGCTATTGTTCGAATAGAGCCTAAGACTGGTAAATTAAATCCTTCAGATTTACTAAGAGGATTAAGGGGGAGAGGGCCATATGTAGGTAAATAGCGAGTACCGAATCCTTAATACCGAATAATACCGAATCGGTATTAAGAATGAGGTAAACGTGATGTAGGTAAAAATTCGTTAAACATTACCGATTCGTTGCAAATCGGTATTGAATACCGATTTTGAACAAATCGGTAATAAAAATACATACCGAAAGGCTATTACCGAATCGGTGTTACCGAATCCACACCCAAAATCGGTAATACCGATTCGGTAATTTAAAAAATAGCGTTTTGGTGAATCGGCCAATCCTGACACACCCATTTACTTCCCAAACAGGAAGTTGCCACACCCAACCAGGTGCACAGGGCCTGGAGCTCACTGTGAGGCAGGCAGGCAGGCAGGAGAGCAGAGGAGCCAGCAGCAACACAGCCATAAGAAAGGAAGAATAAGCACTGAACAAGCATTGAAGTGGCAAGCCAGGACAGAGAGAAGGAGGGAGGTGAAAGAAAAAGGAAACTCAAGTTCAGTGACAAGGAGCTTGAGATCCTGATCCAGGATGTCACCCAGGAGTACCACAAGCTGTTTGGAGCCCAGTCCCACCAAGTGCCAGAGGCACAGAAGAGGCAAATATGGAGTGGCATTCGGGACAAGATCAATGCCATAGGTGTGACCCTGCGCACCATAGAGGACATCAGAAAGAGGTGGTACGACCTCAGAAAAACTGCAAAACAGAGGATGGCAGAGAGACATAGGCTGGCAGGGAAAACTGGCAGAGGAAAAAATCGAGCCCCAGTACCAACACCACTGGAACAGATGGTGGAGTCCACCATCCAGCGGGAGAGTGTGAGTGGCATAGGAGACGCAGACAGCTCCGCCAGAGCAGCTAGAAAACAAGGTAAGAAGCATGCCCAGCATGCTGCCCTACCCCCTCCCCAACCCCAACCCCCATAGTGGTAAAAGTGCTCCCACTCCACATCATGTCTTACTGGTTACCTGCAATGCATTCTGGGTGATGTAGTCAGTGTGAACTCATGATCAGGACTGTCAAGGCAGCTAACACAATAGCATGGATAGGTCAGGACAACCACTGTGCACTGTTGGCATGTAATTTAATGCAATGGCAATGCAGACGGAGCATTGAGTATATTTACATTTGTGTTTTTTCAGGCGAGTCATCTCGCAGTGCAGCTGAGGGCAGCAGAGGCAGGTCAGCCAGGCCAGAGGGGAGTGAACAGGATGAAGACAGCATGCCTGCAGGGAACACAAGCTCTGCGCCATCGCAGCCAGCCAATCCTCCACCACAGACATCACCACAGCGCCAGGGAGGGCCGCAATCCCCTCTCACTCAGTCACCACTGCGACGTTCACCAACACCACCACCATCACCACCACTGTCACGCAGGAGGCATGCCGTGATCACCCTCCAGCAGATGGAGGAGTCGTCACAGGAGGGCAGACAGCGCGAACAAAGTCCTAGCGTAGAAAGATCCAACAGGGTGCTGGCTGGTCCTGCATCCGAGGGCGCCCTCTTCACATCAAGACGCCGCAGGGCAAGGCCAGACAGTCCAGTGGCATCTGAGCAGGGTGAGAGTGTGTTTGCTGGACTGGAAGGCAACATGCTGAAGGTCCAGCGCCTGCAATGGAGGGAGATGAAGAAATTACACAGGGAGGTGGCAAACATCAACAGACATATGCACAAGATGGGGGAGCATTTTTCTGCAGGGATGGAGAGGGTAGCTACCTCGGTGGACAACCTCTGCAGCCAGCTGGAGCAGGACCGTGTTGGCATGCGCCGGGAGAGACTGAGACTCCAGGACTATACCAAGTCGGTGAACCGGCTGTCCGCTACGACATCACTGATGTGTCGTCGGTCCATCGCCATGCAGGAGGAGATGGCGCATTGCAGCAGGGATGTGGCCAGGGGGATGGTGTCCATGACCTCAGTGCTGGAGCTCATGCAGAATGCCAAGGCCTCCAATATGGAAGGGGGGGGACAGTGAGGAGGCTACCAGCCGTGGTAGCATTACACCATCACCCACCGAGTGCAGGAGGCGTAGTGGGCGAAACGTCCCAGCACAGGAACGGTCAAACTCACAAGACAGTGTCGATGGGGAACGTGCACGTGCAGCACGGGGACGCAAGAAGTGAAGGGCAATGGCTGTCCACATGCATGTGATGGGTGATGTAACCCATGTCCAATTGGACAATGCTCACAATGCTGGAGGTGTGCCAAATAAACACCTCTACATGTAACATGAAATGGCTCAGTGTTGTTACTCACTCAGAAATAGTTAGATGTAATCTCAGCCCGTCTCTGTCTCCCATCATGTTCAATAGCAGCACCAGCCGCGCTGGGCTCTGGTTGAGGGCTGTCTTAGTCCTCGTCCTCTGAGTCTGTTAGTTCCACTGCTGTTCCTTTTTTAGTGGCCAGATTGTGTAGCATTGCACACGTAGCAATTACCTTGCAACATTTGATGGGGCTGTACAGACGCGCACCTCCTGTTTTGTGGAGGCAACGGAATCTGCTTTTGAGCAAACCAAAAGTGCGCTCCACGACGTTGCGTGTCCTCCTATGTGCAACATTGTATCTACTCTCCCTTCGGGTGGTTGGGTTCAGATATGGTGTGAGTAGATACGGCCGGAGGGCATATGCGCTGTCACCTATGAAAAGAAGTAAGTGGCATTGATTGGTGGGCCCAACAGCTTGTGCCAGGGTGTACGTCAGGGTGTGTGACATTTACTTACCTAGTATGTATCCGTCGGCAAATTCACCAGCAAGCAGACGTGTATGTATGCCACTGTTCCTGAAGATGTAAGCATCGTGGCTACTCCCAGGGTATTTTGCCACGATGTCTGTTATTATGTGTTTGGCATTGCAGATCACCTGAACATTGATTGAGTGGGTGGATTTGCGGTTTCTGTAAATGTATTCACTTGCTGCAGGTGGGCAGATGGGAATATGGGTCCCATCGATGCAGCCAATGACGTGGGGGAAATGGGCAATTTGATAGAACTCCAGCTTGGTTCTCTGCAGCTCCGCCTGTGTACTGGGGAAGGTAATGTAATGTTCCATTCTGTCCATCATGGCGTCCAGGAAGGTGTTGAAAAATCGGGATAGACAGCTCTGTGACACTCCACCGACTGCTGCTATCACACCCTGAAAACTTCCTGATGCAAGGAGGTGCAGGCAGCAGAGTACCTGCACATGGGTGGGGATAGCATGGGCCCTTGGCGTCTGATGCTCCAGATAGGGTCTTAGGTCCCGTATTAGCTCCAGGATGGTGTCTGGGTGCAATCTGTATCGCTCATGTATTTCTGGGTCTGTCAATTGGAACAAAGTGATGCGTAATCTGTACACCCGCTCCTCACGTCTCCAGATCCTCATTCCTGCTGCTCTCAGGCGTAGCCGCCTTGCAATGACATAGAGGCCTGCCATTTTGTTCACACTGATGCATTTTGGGTCTGTTTATATAGACTGCTCCTGATTACCACATGCTCCTGAAACGTGCTAAATACAGAATCGTTATTACCGATTTTGGCCAAAATCGGTTTTACCGAGGTTAGCTACATAGCATTTTTGGGCTTTTTACTGAATCGTTCATACCGATTCGGTATTCATTGTTTCGGTAATTTCAAGTCGGTAACTTATGTTTAATACCGATTCGTTATTATCGATTCAATTCGGTATTACGTACATCTCACGTGGCTTAATATTTGTCGGTAACACCGAAAATGGAAAGGGGCGACCAATCGGTCCCCCCGAACGTATGGCAGAGTACCACGATCCCCCCGGGAAGCCATCTTGGGCGGGAGGCGAGTCTCGGCTGGTATGCCCGAAGCGGCGTAGCCGGGGCGCGCCTTTTCCCGCCCTCGAGTGGGTTGGCCTAGACACTAACGCGGCTGGCCACGCCCTTGGGGCAGGCAGGGGCGGGTTTACGCCCGCCCTGAAGACGGATAAAAGGAGAAGCAAGACCAGAAGGCATCCTCTTGTTCCTGTGCTCTGAAGCTGCACCTCCTCGCTGCACGTGAGCTCGAGACGGAACGAAGAGCCAATTTTGAGCGTTGTAATCCTCTTGTTTGTTTTCTAGATACTCTGCTGGAGAATGCCGAAGAAGGCGGGAAAGCGGATGACTACCGACCAGATGCTGCGTGTTCTCATGAAAGAGGTGACCGACTTAAAGAGGCGAATGGATAAAGACGAGGAAGGGGGGCCGAAACGTCCTTTGGAGGGAACAGTCCCGGGAGGAAAAGGCAAGAGGCCCAGGAGGGGAGCAGCTGGGGGAAATATCCCGGGTCCCAGTGTCCCGCTCGAAGCACCCACTCCCGTGCCGGAGGAAGGGAATCCGATTCCCGTTGTGGTCACCCCCGTGTCCGGGGAAGATATGCCGCCCGAGCTGGCAGCACAATTAGCAGCGTGGTTGGGTAAAGGTAGCGAGGGCGCCACGGCTGTCGACGCGCAGGTGGTGATGAAGCAACTGCGTGAAACTCGGGAAGCAGCGAGGGTATCCACGCCGGCTGCGGCCGTAGAGAAGCCACAGGGGACGGTTGTAGTCGCTGAGACGGCGTCCGGTTCAGGTAAGCGGCCATTGCCGATTGCGAGGGAAGAATCGGCACCCTCTCGAAGGGAGAAGTTGGGTCAGCATGTCCCTTTAGCTATTAAAGAAAAGATATGGGCAGGGGAATATGTAAACATCTTCTCGTTGCTTACTGATCATTATGAGATGGAGCATGTTAAAAGTCAGAAGGACCTCATGCATCCGAGTGTTTGGCGCGCAAAGATGGCCGCCTTTAAGGTAAATGAAAACATTGGCAATTGGGGCAAGGCGTGGGGGGTTTTCACATCGATATTGGGAGAACGAAGGCCCGAATTGCTACCCGAATTGCCGATTTATCAGTCACGGATCATGGGGTACTCGGTATCACACGAGGGTAATCATTGGTTCTGCTATGATAACCTTTTCAGAAAAGCAAAAGAGCATGATAAAAACTTAACTTGGGATTGTTATGATTCTGTGTCCTGGTCCAAAATGAAGGATACTGGTATGTTGAAATTGCCATTAGTAGGGAGTAACGTGGGCGAATCCTCCCGTCAGTATGCAGGGACGCCCTTTCGATCAGGTACGGGTACCGACAATCACTCGAGGCCTACCGGTAATGCAGGTAAAAAGGGGGTTTGTTGGAACTTTAACAGGGGTAAATGTACTAGGCCCCAGGGGTCGTGCAAATTTAGACACAAATGTAGTGGGTGTGGGCAATCATCCCATCCTGAGTCCACGTGCAGAGCCAAAACGGGTGATAACGGGGGTAGAGGAGGTGCCAAACAGGTCTAACATAGTCCGAGGGGCGCCTTTACCTACCCCGACTGATACCTTGGCAATGATTCCCTGGCTCAGTGAATACCCGGATCGTGCTTCCGCTGGGGTGGTGCGGAACGGGTTTTCATATGGTTTCCGCATCCCAGTGGGGGACTTTCAGGGTGTGGAAAAATGCAAAAATCAGATATCGGTCTTGCAGCATACGACCGTGGTACAGGAAAAGATCCGGAAGGAGGTTACTCGAGGTCGAGTCGCCGGTCCGTTTAGTGTGCCCCCGGTTGTTAACTTTGTTTGTTCGCCTTTAGGAGTGGTCCCCAAGAAGGACCCGGGTGAGTTTCGGCTGATACATAATTTGTCAGCCCCACGTGGTCTTTCCGTAAACTAAGCGATAGACCCGGAAATGTGTTCGGTGCGGTACGCATCCTTCGATGAGGCCGTAGCCATTTTGAATCGCCTGGGGCCCGGTGCGCTGATGGCAAAATCTGATATCGAGTCAGCGTTCCGGTTGCTCCCGGTACATCCAGACGATCAGCGTCTCCTGGGTTTCATGTTTCAGGGTCAGTACTACATGGATAGGTGTATGCCGATGGGATGCTCTATTTCTTGTGCCTATTTCGAGAAATTCAGTAGTTTCCTACAATGGGTCTTCACTAAGAAGACGGGTTTCCAACATGTGATGCATTATCTCGATGGTTTTTTGTTCCTGGGGGCAGCCGGGGATCCGGAATGTGGGCAAGCTTTGGCTGCATTTTGTGTTTTAATGAATCAGTTTGGCGTGCCATTGGCACCAGGTAAGACGGTGGGTCCTTCGACTCGCCTCGAGTTTCTGGGGATCGAGTTAGACTCCGGAGAAGGTTGTTTCCGTTTACCAAGTGATAAAGTGTTAAAGTTCAGGGCATCCCTGCAGATGTGTATGAGTGAATCTAAGGTTAAGCTGCATCAATTACAGCAGTTAGTGGGACAGTTGAATTTTGCCCTAAGAGTTATACCAATGGCCCGCCCTTTTTCCCGTTCGATCGCTCAAGCCATGGTTGGACTGAAGGAAGGCCATCATCGCACAAGGCTCTCGGCAGAGGTCCGCCAGGACATGCGCATTTGGTTGGCATTTCTGGCGGATTTCAATGGTCGAGTCGTCTGGAACAAACCGGCCGTGTCCTCTGAGGAGCTGGGGCTGTGGACAGATTCGGCAGGGAGTGTAGGTTTTGGTGCCATTTTCGGTACTCGATGGTCTGCACAAAGATGGCCGGCATGGTGGCGCGACAGGGGACTGACAAGTAACATTGCTTTCTTGGAACTCTTCCCCATTTTGGTGGCCCTGAGAACGTGGCCTGAAGGGTTCAGAGATCACTCCGTGGTATTCTGGTCTGACAATATGACCGTGGTTGAGTGTATCAATAGCCAGGCAGCACGATGCAAATGGATTTTGAGACTGCTCAAAGAAATCGTATTACTGTGTATGCAATTGAATGTGCTATTCAAAGCAAGACATGTCCCGGGGATAATGAACCAGGCGGCTGATGCCCTTTCTCGTTTCCGTATGCAGGCCTTCTGGGGTTTTCTTCCCACAGCGGACCCGGAGCCAGCACCCTTTCCCGAAGCTCTCTGGTCTCTCGGTGCCCCGAACTTCGTAACCTCGTGGGAGAGAGTTTAGCACCCAGGACGAGGAAGGCATACGAAGGGGCGTTCCAGTCCTATTTAGCCTTTTTGGGGACTGCTAGAGAGGAGCTTTGGGGTCAGGAGGAATGGGTAGTGAACTTTCTGATGTCTTTGCATCTGGCAGGGAAATCGGTGGCCACGGCCCAGAGGCATCGGGCTGCCATTTCCTTTGTTGCTAGGGCTCATGGGATCCAGGACCCGACAGCGTCTTTCGTTGTGCAAAAAGCGCTACGTGGGTGGCAACGCCTTGAGGGTCGCAGAGTAGATGACAGGCGCCCGATAGGTTTGGATAGGTTGGCCCAGTTATTATCCAGACTCCCTACAACATGTTCATCTCAGTTTGAGACAGTGCTGTTCCGAGCCGCTTTTACGCTGGCATTTCACGGGGCTATGCGGGTAAGCGAATTAGTGGCGAGGAACAAGCAGGATGTGACGGGAGGGCTGTGCGCAGAGCACGTTCAGATCAGAGGGGAGACAATGACTGTCTCGTTTGTGAGGTCCAAGACCGATCAATGTGGGATGGGTGACTGCATAATTATACGCAGGATTCCCGGGTCATCCATGTGCCCAGTGAAGTGTTTAGAGGATTATTTAACACGAAGGGTGGCATCATGGGGGGGGACCTTGTTGAGACACGCGGACGCCACCCCACTGACAAGGTTTCAGTTTCAGCGGGTGCTAGCGATGTCAATTACAGCTGCGGGCTTGAACCCGGGCGAGTTCGGGACCCATTCCTTTCGGATAGGGGCTGCTACAGAGGCTACAGCCAGGGGTCTGAACGTAGAACAGGTTAAACATGTGGGGCGTTGGTCCTCCAATTGTTATAAAAGGTATGTGCGTTTGCACATGTTGTGAAGCTGTAATGATGTACTCACGCTTCTTGTTTTGTTTGGTTTTCAGTTACGCAAGCCTACGAGGCGGGGCGGACTATGCAGTCGATCCAACACCGGGACAGCGGTCAGACATCACCGGCTGTGAAAAAGGAGGTGTGGGTCGTGGGCCACTCATACGTGAGGCGTGCCGCGGACGTATTCAAGGCAGGTGACATGGTGCACGTGGCTGGGGAATACGGGTACAGTGTGTCCTTCTACGGAATGGGCGGTCTCTGTATTGACCAGTTTCAATCATTTTTTGAGGGTTTGCTAGGGCGGACGAGGTCACTGCCGTCTGTAGTCATAGTACATCTTGGGGGCAATGATTTGGTTCCAGGGTGCACAATTGCGTGGTCCCATATGATCCCACGAAAAGTGTGGCGGGGGGCTATTTCTGTTTCTGCTTTAAATCACTCGGTGAGAAAAATTAATAACAAAGTGAGTAGGTTGTTCCGGTCCAATGCACTGCATTCTATTTCGCATGGGTGTATTAATGATGACAGTATGTATTTGGGGGACGGTGTTCATTTGTCTCGGGTGGGGAATGAGTTACTCATAGGAGACTTCATAGCTTGGCTAAAGATGTTAAAACATGACCTTTAGATAGGAGTTTGGTGGGGGGTCCGGATAGCCGGTCAACTATCCGGACCTGTGGCGGTAAGGTCATGATCGGTGAGCACTAATTGGAAGATCCCTATGAGTGGGCGTTACCCATTACGGATGGGGGCGCTCGGGGGAGGTGGCCATTGGCCCCTCAACGGGGAGGCGGTCCCTTCTAAGGATGGGTCGCCGAAAGGAAAGGGAAGGCGGTCAAGGCCCCTTCATGGGTAGGAGGGGTTACAGCCCCCTCCTGGTGAATTTCCCGGGGCCAGGACGTCTGCGACGGCAGATGTGGTAAGTTGTGTGGGGTGTGGGGGGGGGGTCTACGCTACCTTCTAGATACCTCACACGAGCCTCGTACGACCTTTAAGTGGCGTCGAGTTTTACTGGGGCCCCCGTCAAGTCAAGGGAAATTGGTAGTTGCACTTGAGGTATGCCTCCGTGCCGCCCCTCACAAGGGAGGGGGATATGTCTGGGTTAGGGATCTTGACACCGGTTACGACCTTGCCGTTGGCCCTTAAACGTTAGGATGTACAATTTCAAAATTTCAAGTAAATGTTTTGTAGGATGTTAGTTCGGCTAGGAGATCCTTTGTATTAGAGGATATGTTAAGGTTAGCCAAACATCGCAATGTGGTAATGAAATTGTACATAATATGAAACTGTTATTTTTAATGTTTTAATTTTGTTTCATATTTTAATAAATATGGCCGGGAAGGGTAACTCCCTTCCCGACTTCCAAAAGTTCAAGAACGGTTTCCGGTTTCCCATCCTTGGGGAGTGTGTTGAGAGGGGGTGGCGGGTATCTCAGCCATATGGAAAGGGGCGACCAATCGGTCCCCCCGAACGTATGGCAGAGTACCACGATCCCCCCGGGAAGCCATCTTGGGCGGGAGGCGAGTCTCGGCTGGTATGCCCGAAGCGGCGTAGCCGGGGCGCGCCTTTTCCCGCCCTCGAGTGGGTTGGCCTAGACACTAACGCGGCTGGCCACGCCCTTGGGGCAGGCAGGGGCGGGTTTACGCCCGCCCTGAAGACGGATAAAAGGAGAAGCAAGACCAGAAGGCATCCTCTTGTTCCTGTGCTCTGAAGCTGCACCTCCTCGCTGCACGTGAGCTCGAGACAGAACAAAGAGCCAATTTTGACCCACCCACCAGCCCCTGAAGACAGCGAGTGGTTTTAATAAAGTTTGATGGATAACTGTGATTTTCGTTTACAGGTTGTGGTATTATCGTAAAGATTTTGAGTATGCAATAAAGAATGGTCGATTTGTGTTATGTTTTGCAAATAAAGTAATTCTGCTTTAGTGTTCATCAGTACGCATGCGTTTGAATAAAGTTGTTGTTGCTACTGTTGGTTAGATGTAGTCATTTAGTATTTAGTTAGCATTGTCGTATTTATTTTGGTCGGGCGGTAAGGTCATGATCGGTGAGCACTAATTGGAAGATCCCTATGAGTGGGCGTTACCCATTACGGATGGGGGCGCTCGGGGGAGGTGGCCATTGGCCCCTCAACGGGGAGGCGGTCCCTTCTAAGGATGGGTCGCCGAAAGGAAAGGGAAGGCGGTCAAGGCCCCTTCATGGGTAGGAGGGGTTACAGCCCCCTCCTGGTGAATTTCCCGGGGCCAGGACGTCTGCGACGGCAGATGTGGTAAGTTGTGTGGGGTGTGGGGGGGGGTCTACGCTACCTTCTAGATACCTCACACGAGCCTCGTACGACCTTTAAGTGGCGTCGAGTTTTACTGGGGCCCCCGTCAAGTCAAGGGAAATTGGTAGTTGCACTTGAGGTATGCCTCCGTGCCGCCCCTCACAAGGGAGGGGGATATGTCTGGGTTAGGGATCTTGACACCGGTTACGACCTTGCCGTTGGCCCTTAAACGTTAGGATGTACAATTTCAAAATTTCAAGTAAATGTTTTGTAGGATGTTAGTTCGGCTAGGAGAACCTTTGTATTAGAGGATATGTTAAGGTTAGCCAAACATCGCAATGTGGTAATGAAATTGTACATAATATGAAACTGTTATTTTTAATGTTTTAATTTTGTTTCATATTTTAATAAATACGGCCGGGAAGGGTAACTCCCTTCCCGACTTCCAAAAGTTCAAGAACGGTTTCCGGTTTCCCATCCTTGGGGAGTGTGTTGAGAGGGGGTGGCGGGTATCTCAGCCATATGACCCTTTTTCGGTGTTACGGATCGGTATTTGGCCACCTACATATGGCCCAGAGTTGTGTATTTGCCTCTTGATCTTAAAAAAAATATGGAAACAATTGGTGTTGAAAATGTAGAAGAGGAACCTCTAGTTATTCTAGTGAATGGTGTACCCACAAAGAGTAAGAAAATCTGGCAAGATTTAGTGGATGTTAGGAAAGTGAAAAAGGCAACGTTGTATTTAGTGCAAAATAATAAGTATTACAAAGATATATATGTAGAACAAGAAGATGTAAGTGAAGAAGAGGATAGTGATTTGTGTAGTGGACAAATTGAAAAAGTTGATGTATCTAGATCTGAAGAAATTTATGAACATTACAGTGTTCATCCACTGCATTCCAAAGAAGCAATAGGGAATGCTATTGAATTATTTCAGATGGGAAAGGCGAAAGGAAATCCGATTAGTGTCTGGGAAGAAAGTTTGGAATGTCGTTGTTTCCCACAGTTATTTCCTACAGGTGAAGGTACACGATATGATGATCGACCTATGCAGATTCCTGCATCTGAGTACCGGACAACTAGATTATATGCAGAAGATCCAAGGTTTCGGCAATGTATTCCATATCTGTTTCATCTTTTGTTTGAGAGTGACTTATCTGGTCTGTCTTATGCAGTAAATCATATCTTAAAAAGTGGTGTACATCTGCAAAATATTTCAGCAAAGGAATTTATGGATAGAGTGCATCAGAAAGATAGTGTTTTGGATTCTCATTTAATTAATTTAATGGCTTGTCAGCGGGGTACTAATGAGTATTGGTACCGTCGTCATGGAGATTTAAAGTGTATGCTTAGAAACTTAGGAGCACCAACATGGTTTTTAACTCTAAGCTGTGCAGAGTATGCTTGGGAAGATTTAATTGAATTTCTTCGAGAGGCGAATGCAAATATAGAAAATATAAACTATAAGACACCTGGAGAACTGTGTTCATTAGATCCAGTTAATGTTTGCAGGTATTTTAATCATAGATTTGAAGCTATGATGTCTTTCATTACTAACAAGAAAAATCCGCCTCTTGGTGAAGTACTGGATTTCTTTTGGAGAAAAGAATATCAAGCAAGAGGTGCTCCTCATATTCATATGCTACTATGGATCAAGGATGCTCCTAAATTTGGAATAGACTCGGATGAGACTGTACTGTCTTTTATTGAACAGTATGCCACTTGTGACATACCTAATAGTACCACTGATAAGGACTTAAGAGGAAAAGTGTTACGTTTCCAAAGTCATCGCTGTGGAAAATATTGTCGGCAAAAATTCAAATCAAAGAGCAAATTTTATACCAAATGTCGCTTTGGATTTGCACGACCGGTACTTTCAAAAGGAAGAGTCAACAATTTGATGTCATGTTTGCGACATAATATCAGAAGGAGGTCACCTAAAAATACGTACAATTTAAGAAGAGGTGAAGAATCGAAATATATTAATGACTATAATCCAGTCATTTTGTCCATGTGGAATGCTAACATGGACATACAGTATGTTGCAGACAACTCTATTGCTGTGGCTCAATATGTAACGTCTTACATCACGAAATCTGAAAAGACGGAACTGAAGGAGATGTGGGAAGACATTTCTCATGAAAAGAGCCTGAGCAAGAAATTATATACGTACAGTTTGAAGATGCTGTCTCATCGAGAAATTGGAGCATATGAATGTTGTGATAGATTATCATCAGCAAGTCTTTATGCGCAGTCAAGGACTATTCTCTGGGTGAGTTTGGGCCTAGCAGAAACGCGAAACCGTGTTCTAAAACCTGTGCAAGAAATTGAGTACTTAGCCCAGAAAGAACCAAACAGTACAGACATTTTGAAAACAAATATGTTGGATACATACTATCCAAATAGAAGTATTCTGCTTGAAAACATTTGTCTGTATGAAATACTTCAAAATTATATTTTTAAGAGAAATGTTACCGAGAATATTGATAAAGGTGTACATGCTGTAATTGGACATGAAGGATGTCTGGTAAAACAAAGAAAAAGACACTTGATAAATCATCGGAAACTGAGTTGCGAAACACCTGATAAAAGAGAGTTTTACTATTTTGCTCTTTTGCAACTCTTTAAACCATGGCGTAGAGAAGAGGAACTACTTGGAGACTTTGATAGTTATGAAGATTCATTCAACCCATCTAAAAGTACTATTGAATGTCCTATTTTCAGCAATTATCTCCAAATGTTGAATGATGAAATAGAGCAAGAAGCAACAATTGCAGCAGAGATTGCTAGAGATAGTTCACAAGATAGTCAAAGTTCGGCATCATTAAGTCAAGATCCACTGGGACAACCAATTATTCAAAATGAAGCAGCCACCACCATGGATGAGGTGGAAAGCGCAATGCAGCAAGGTCAAGAGCAAGTAATCGACTTAGAAGAATTAAAGAAGCAGTTTAATGTTGAGCAAAGACAGATATATGATGAAGTGACAGAGCACATTGAGCATGGCTTTCCTCATGAGAGAAAAGATTGCTCATGTATGTCATTTGAGCCTATTCGATTATATGTAAGTGGAGAAGCTGGGACTGGTAAAAGTTTCCTAATTAAAGGAATTACTACATATTTACAGCAAACAACTCAATCAACACTGTCGTGTGTTGTTACTGCTCCAACTGGATTGGCAGCACATAATATAAAAGGTGTAACTTTACATCGTTTGCTGATGCTGCCAGTTGAACATGAAAATAAATTACAATATCAGAAGCTTTCTGGAGAAGCTTCTTTTGAAGTTTCTAGAGTCCTTAAAAAAATGAAACTTCTTATTATTGATGAAGTAAGCATGGTCTCTAATTTAATGCTTGCTTTTGTGCATTTAAGAATGCAACAGACACTTAAGACAGAGTATGATGTGTTATTTGGAGGTAAACATGTCATAGTTTTTGAAGATCTACTCCAGCTGACTCCTGTCAAAGGACAACCTGTATTTGAAACTGTTACACATGAGGAGACCAGAAAGTGCCTGGGCAGTATTGGAAATGTAAATATATGGTCACATTTCAAATATACTGAACTGATTCAAAATATGCGACAGGCAAAGGATACTAAATATGGAAGTATTCTTCAAGATATTAGGATTGGAAAATTAACTGAAGATGCGAAACAGACTCTACGAACGCGATTACTTTCCAAGCTGTTTCCTAATGAAGATAATGTTCCTGAGAGAATATATAGTGAAGAGGTTGTAGATAAGTCAGTGATATGCTTGATGCCAACTCTGAAAGAATGTTCAGTTTTGAATGAGAAAATGTTGAATTTAGAAAAGCAAGAAATTAAGAAACTGGAAGCTAAAGATAGAATAGAGCATGAAGGCAGTACTATTGTTTTGTCTGAAAAGTTGAAATTGAAATTGTATTCTCTTCAAAAAACTATATCTAAAACTGCTGGTTTAGAGAAAAATCTGTATGTATGTTTAAATTGTCGGATAATTTTAAGAAGAAATTTACATGTAGAAAGAGGATTGGTAAATGGAGCAATGGGTAATGTTGTTGGTTTTGTGAATTATACCAATAGAGATGAGATTGAATTTTTGAGGATAAAATTTGATGGGATTGATGAAGTTCAACAAATTAGTCGATGTTCAACTCGTTTTTTGCTTGTGAAAGACTTATATGTCCGTCGTAAGCAATTTCCAATTTGTTTGGCATATGCAGTGACTATACATAAATCTCAAGGTTTAAGTGTAGATTGTGCTTTGGTAAATATTGGAAGTACTGTATTCAAAGAGGGTATGGCGTATGTTGCTCTGTCGCGTGTTAAAACTTTATGTGGACTTTATCTAATTGATTATGATGAGACAAAGATTAGTGCAGATTTAAATTGTGTGAAGGAGTACAATAGGTTAAGAAGAGAATATGCTCCAAGTTTACCTCAATATCCTTTAATTGAAAGGCGTATAGTTGGTCAGAAAAGGAAAAATGAGGACAAATGTGCTGAAGTAGTCCAGAAACGACGAAAAAAAGATGTAGCTGTTGTTGGTAGCTCTAGGAAAACTGTTAGTATTGAAGAGATTGTTGGATTTAAGTTGGAAAATAGGTGTGGTGTCAACTGCTATGCAAATGTAGTAGTTAATGTTGTTTTCTTTTTGAAAAATGTTAAGGAACAGATTATAGAAAATCAGGAGCATACCTTTTGTCATTCTTTAAATTCTATATTTGAAACGTGTAGTAGTGGTGATAATGAAATAGGAAGTGTTTCAGAATTAAGGAATGTTTTAGATATATGTGCAGAAGTAAATCAGTTTTCTCAGAATATACAGCAAGATTGTCAGGAATTTATTATGTATATGTTTACAGCTTTGGAAGATGAAGGTGTAGATATTGATAGTCTTTTTGGGCTTTCTAATAAATGGGAACATAAGTGTGATAATTGTTCATTTTTAAGTAGTACTGAGATACCCAGCGAAAGATTTTTATATTTGACATTACCAGACTGCAAAGAAGTGCCTTTTAATGAACTAGTTAAAGATGCGCATCAAAATATGGTCTGTTCTCAATGCAAGTCTGAAATGTTATCAACTTTATTTATCCATAGATACGGACAATATGTAATTTTAATGTTTCAACGATGCAGAGCTGATGGGAGTAAAGTATCCACTTTAATTAAAAATTTTGTGGCTTCTCAAGTTTCTATTTCTAGAAGAACATTTGTAACTGTAGCCATTATTTAACATGAAGGGCATTCTACATCATCAGGACATTATACGGCTTATTTGAAGTGTGCTACTGGCTGGACACTTTGCAATGATAGCCAATTGACTTTTAAAAAACGTTTGCCTTTTGCCTTAAGTAACTCTTATTTGTTATTTTTGGAACCCAAATTTCAGTAGAGTGGTTTGGTGTAGGAATATGTATACTATAAAGATCTGAAACTTACTAGTTTACAAATATCATGTAAATAAGGGTGTATAAATCTATACATGAAATTTGTGTTTTGCATATTGATAACATCAGGTACAAATTTACTTAATGTTTGATGGTATAAAATATGGTACAAATTTTGATTGTAAAATTACAGAAAATAATGGATGAGAGTAAGATTACAAAATTTCAGAAAAAAACTACTTAACTCATAGTATTTGGCCACGTGGAAAAATATGAGAGAAGAAAATGAGTACTTTTGAGAATTATTTAGAAACTTATATGGACGTAAGTGTTTTGGAGAGGTATTTAAAAGATAATGAGTTAGCTTATACAATTTGGCCACGCGGAAAGGTATGAGAGAAGAAACTGTGTCTTTCAAATACATTTTTTATAGGAGATTGCTGCACGGGATTTTGTTGAGATATCTTGAAAAATAAGTGGTATACTTCATTAAGGTTGTAACTGTGGAAGATGTAGTGTGCTTACTCAAGAAATTGCGAATTTGAGGAAAACATTTAAGACATGTTTTTTTCAAGTATTTATAATATGTATGCAGATTTTGTATGGGTTTTTTAAACACAATCATTTTGATTGTGTTTTTTTTTCCCCGCTGTTATATGATGATTAATGTTGAAATCACTCTTGATAGTGAAAATCAATGTTTTCTGAGGACAGCAAAAATAAATCTTTTAATATGTTGTTTACTTATTTTGCTTCATTGCATTCAGAAATATGTATTATAACAGATTTTTTTTTTACTCTCCTCCACAGATATTATATTTATAAGGTACGTTTAATTAATAATATCTGACAGTTTTGTTTGCATCTGTCTTATTGTTTCGTATTGTTTTTTCTATAAATAATATACTTTATAATTTTATTTTTAATTTCTTTCCACAGGTGCTACGTTTTCATATGACATTTAATTTTTTTTCTTTTTATTAGGTAAGTATATATAATAAAGAAATTTTTTCTCTATCCTTCTTAAAACAATGTATCTTTTATATTGAACACTTCCACATAGGATTGGGTGCATTGTTAGAAGGTATGGTTTAAAAGTGATTAAATAAAATGAGCGATATTTCACTGAGTGAGTTTAGGAAAAGTGATATATGAAAACGATGGTGTATATGGTATTAAATGTTACATGGTGTTCTTTGCAGGGCTTTAAATCCTGTGTTGTAGTTCCAATTTTGACTCAAGATTAGGGGGCTGGGGGGCTTAGTGGGACTTGCATGGTCATGATTGAGGTACTCCTTTTATGAGCCATGGTTCAGATGTGTTAATGATAGAGTGGTTCCGTCATGGTTCTGCTTAGTGAATAGAACGTGTTAAGGAAGCACAATGTTAGTGTTGTGCATGCATAGCGGCAAGTTCATCACAAATGTTGTTCGTCCTGAGGACAGATCAGACAATGTTCATGATGGAGCACGTTTGTGATGAGTATTGAACCATTTAACAGTTGTTAAAAAAACCTGAAGGGTTTTTATAAAGACGAGATATGTTTGTCATTCTAGAGCCCTGTATCATAAAGAACTGTTCTTCTGAACTAATACGTATTGAAATTGGTTGACTGTCATTTATGAGATTTTACTCAGTGACTTTCTGGGCCATATTCTTTCAAATCTGTACATGTGATTGCTGCGTGAAGACCTACGCCTACTTCAATTTGAATATAGAGCTATATTATGAAAGGTGTTTATCTGTGTTTTTTTTACTTTAAACGTCAAGAAAGCAGAGATAAAATTATCTCTCTATTACCTAGCAGCTGCTAACACCAGTTAGGAACACTTAGTAGAAGATAGTGAACATTTTGGGTGCACTTTGCATGTCAGTTGCATTTATATCTAATGAGATGCAAAGTGGGCGTGCCAAGATGTTACCGACTGAAAATAGTCTTTAACATCGTTATCTCTTATTACTAGCTTTTGGAGATATTTGCGCTAAGCGGGAATATTTCTAAAAGCTAAGACTTGCCTTGAGTAGTTCTTAGCTATGTTATCCAATGGGGGGTGGATAACATGGCTAATAGCATTAGGTCGCTATCTATGAATAATCCTGGGGCTATATTATCAAGCCTGGGCAATAAAATTGTCTCCGCTTTATCGGCAGGAAACTGCTGATAAAGTGGCGATAATGGGCTTGATAATATGCTCTATGAAATTCCAATCGAAGCTCATGTTAAATGTCCTTCACATCTAACATGAGCTTCGATTGGAATTCCATAGAGCATATTATCAAGCCCGTTATCGCCACTTTATCGGCAGTTTTCTGCTGATAAAGCGGCGATAATTTTATTGCTGAGTCTTGATAATATGCCACCTGATTTTTTTGTGATACTTATGCTTTGCAACGTTTTTTACCGCATTTGCGTTAAACCTTATTAATACCAAGGTTTATTTGCGGAAGAAATCGCTGCAGCGCTGCGGTAAATGTTTAGGGGCATATTACTAAGAACTAGCGATAATTTTTGTCTCTAACTTGTTTAGAGACAAAAATTATCGCCGCACATTGGCGATTTTTATCGCAGATAAACCTTGCTATTAGCAAGGTTTATCGTAATTGCGATAAAAAACGGCCGCAATGCATGAATATCGATGAAAAGTCAGCGATATTCATGAATTATCGAGCAAATGCTCTTAGCCATGTTATCCACCTCCCATTGGATAACATGGCTAAGAACTGCTCAGGGCAGGTCTTAGCTTTCGGAGATATTTGCGCTTCGCGCGAATATCTCCAAAAGTTGATAATAGGAGATAGCGATGTTAGGGACTGTTTGCAGTGGCTAACATTTTGGCATACACACTTTGGATGTCATTAGTGATAAATATCACCGACATGTAAAGCGGGGCCCAAGATGGTTGCTATCTCCTATTAGTTGTCACTAAATGGTGTTAGCGACAGCTTGATAATAGGGAGATAATTTTATCTCCGCTTTCTTGGCTTTTAAAGCCAAAAAAGCGGTGATCAACCCCCTTGATAATATGCCCCCTAGTCTCTAACCAAGTAGAAGGAATACTACATACTTGAATATTGTTTAGTGCTTATTTTCATTGAGATCGTCACAGAAGTTCAATGGACCCGAGACGCTGTTTTTGTGTATCTTGGCGACTGCCAAGCCTTTGTAGCAGTGGGAGTGAGGCCTCTCTAAGGGGGGCAGCGTAGCTCCTTTTGATGTTTATAATTGCAGATAGCAGGGTAGAAATGTCAGCGGAATTTATGGATGCTTAGTCGAAGTATAGTGTACGTGCTGCTCTTAGCACCTCATTACGACACACAGGGGAGTCACGTTCCACAGTTGGAGATCAGAGACTTAGGAAATAAAACTTTATAATAGCAAGGGCTCTAAGCGATAGAAATCGACCGTTGTCGGTGTACAAAATATCACCGGTATTGGTGGTATTTTCTATGGTGTTAGTGGTCGAAGGAGAATAGTAACATATGTGAAAAAAAATTCAGTAACAGGCTCAGAATTTCACATTATCACGTGAAAAGAAAAGTTTTTTTCACATACTGATAAGTCTTTTATAATTAAGGGACGGAGTGTATGTAGTGCTATTTACTACACTGCTATGTGAACGATGTCGAATGTTTCATAAGGGGAGGCTTTAAAAGTTTTTCGATAAACTGGTTTTCTAGGGAAGTGGGTGGAGTGTTCCATGTAAATTGCAGAATAGAAACTAGTAAAAACCAATTGGAAGTGTTCTTTTAAAGTCACATGACTGCACATGCGTGTCTCGACGTGATAGGTGGGTGCGCGCACCCGGTCGCGCACAAGATGAAAGCGGCGAGAAAATATCAGCTAGAAGTGTTGTTTTGAAGTCACATGACTTCACATGCAAGTCTCAGGTCCTGCACGCGATAGGAGGGTGCGCGCACCCGGTCGCGCACTACAATGAAGCGCCGAAAAAACATGTCATAAGATGCTCTTGGAGCATGTTTTCGTAGAAATAGTTAGTTCTGAAAATACTTTTTTTTTTTTTTTTTTTTGGAAACAAGTGTTATGATGCTTTAGATTTCTTAAAGTTGCTACTACATTTTTCAGTATGTAATACTATGAAAATGAAGTGAAGAAATTTATTTTTTCTTCGGGCATTTATGACTTTCAATTTTGAGTTTAATAAGAACAGGCTCTGCTCTCCATACAAAAGAATTTCTGCACACTGGTTGCATTTCATGTGTACCTTCGCAAGATATGGTCTCAAGTCCATCTCAGCACTCGATGGAGATACAGGTCCTCCACCAGAAGATGTGCTGGCCACCTCTGATGGTAATAGCGTTGCCAGGGCTCTTGTCGATGCTTTTGCATAATGCTCAGGGTGCCTTTGTTTAACATGCCGCAGCATGGTGTGTATAGAAAAGGAATATTTTCTATTTGGATTTCCCCTTGAGAGCTCCGAATTGCATATCGTGCAGGTTACTTTTGGCGCATTCACTTTCTTTTGATCTTCAGGATAAGTAAAAAATTGCCAAATGAAAGATTCCTTTTTTCTTCTTAACGGTGGTCGCTCATTTCCTTCAGATTCGGAAGATGAATGTGGAAGGGCAGCCATTTCAGCAAAGTCTTCCGGAAGATGCTCGACGTTGTTGTCTCTTGAGAGTAGAAAAGATTGTGAGGAAAGTGGGTGGAGTGCTTCGTGTAAATTACAGAAGAGAAACTACTAAGAACCAATTGGAAGTCTTGTTTTCAAGTCACATGACTTTTCATGCGCTTCTCAGGACGTGTAGGCGGTGACACTATCTAGTTACGAACGTGATTTGGAAGTAGCGATGTTCTTTACTGAAGTTTAAAAACGTGAACAGAAGTGAATTCAAACACATACGGATTTGATATATTTTTACAGCTCGATTTAAGTATACAATTAATAAATTATAACATTTGTTATATTTTTCAAAATAAATATTAAGGTGTGTACAATCAGTCACGCACGAATGATTAAAAAAAATTTGGCTCCATTTAATTAAAAAGTTTATAGGAGAAAAAAAGCCTAGGTTCAGTGTCTTTAACGTACTATAAGTTTTTTCATTGGTCTATGAAGAAATTCATTAGGTTTAAATTGGAAAGCTTCATGAAATAAATAGGTGGGTGCGTGCACTCGGTTGTGCACGTAAGATTGGTATGTCGATATTTATTTCAGGTATATCCTTCATACTTAGGAACTAGCATTCAAAAAACCTATGAAATTCACTGAAAAAACCATAGGTTTTACACACGTTATAGTTAGGAAGTAGCATTTGAAAAACCTATGAAATTCACTGAAAAAACCATTGGTTTTACACACGTTATAGTTAGGAAGTAGCATTTGAAAAACCTATGAAATTCACTGAAAAAACCATAGGTTTGACACCAGTTATAGTTAGCTGGAAATTTTACTGATATAAAACCAATGAAATTCCACGTTATAGTTAGTTGGACTCACTACAACTTGCGCGTGTAAAGCACTGCTGATGACATCACTGATGACACTATTCAGTGAATGTGTGTCTTTTTAAAAAATAAATATGTTTTATATATGTATATGTAGAGGTTGATGGAAAAATAAATGTTTAAATAAGTGTCTTAATGGATGTGCAGGACTGTATGGATGGCTGAGTGTGTATATGTGTGTGTTATTGAGTGAATACCTGCTTCACTAGTGTGTTTATTAGTAACCACATATGTTTTAATGTAGTTTATGTAAGTATTGATATATATAACTGAGTATATGTGACAGTGAGAGATTGAAAGAGTTCCTGTTTAAATAAGTATGTGTTTCTATAAGTGATTGTTTAAAAGAGTAAGTAAGTGAAAGTTTACTTAGAAGTAAGGTGTTAGTGTGTGTATATCTGTACATGTAAATAAATGGATGTTTATTAGTGTGAATATGTGCGTGACTTACTTTTGGATGTCTGTCGGTATATAATAGGATGTATAGCTGTATCACTATATATAATCAGTAAGCATATATACGAGTGACTATATAGAACTGTTAGTGAATTAGTGGATGTGTATATAAATGATGGAATTACTGAATTGGTTGTTGTAACTGGTATAGGTATCTCCATTTTTTTGAAAATGTTAGTTTCTATTTTTGAATATGTGTTTCAAGGGTTACATTACACTGAAATGATATCTGTCACTTTCTCACAAGGATGGTGTCATCAGTGATGTCATGAGTGATGTCACTGACCATGTCATGAGTGATGTAATATGTGATGTCATCAGCAGTGCATTACACGCGCAAGTTATAGTGAGTCCAACTAACTATAACGTGGAATTTCATTGGTTTTATATCAGTAAAATTTGCAGCTAACTATAACTGGTGTCAAACCTATGGTTTTTTCAGTGAATTTCATAGGTTTTTCAAATGCTACTTCCTAACTATAACGTGTGTAAAACCAATGGTTTTTTCAGTGAATATATATATATATATATATATATATATATATATATATATATATATATATATATATATATATATATATATATATATCTATATTCATTCAAAAGAACATAGGTTTCACGCATGTTATAGTTAGCTGGACATTTCATCATACAAAACCATTGAAATTCCCTCGTTATAGTTAGTTTAGCTAACTATAACTTGCGAACCCACAATGCACTGCTGATGACATCACATATTACATCACTCATGACATGGTCAGTGACATCACTCATGACATTACTGATGACATCTCAAATGACATCACTGATGACATCACTGATGACATCATCCAGTGAATGTGTGTCTTTCTGAGAAAATAAATATTTTTTATTTATGTATACCTAAACGTCGATGGAAGAATAAACGGTTAAATAAGTGTCTAAATGGATGTTTTTGTTTTGTAACATTGATTGTATAACTGACTTATTAAGAGTATCTTACTGAATACATGTATTAGCGAGTAATGTTTAAATATTTAAATATCTGTATCGATGTCTCACTTTGTATATAAATGGCTGCATGGGTTGGTGAGTAGCTACATGAGTGTGTATATGGGTTATTAGTTGTTTTTTGAGTATCAGAATGAGTGTCTGTATGGTTTGGTGGGGGTATTAGCACACAGATGCATGAATGAGTGACTCACTGTTTGTATGTGTTTTGAAGACAGCATGTGTGCAGGAATGTATGGGTGGATGAGTGTATGTATGTGTGTGTTAGTGAGTGAATGACTGTCTCAATAGTATCTTTATGAGTAACTACATATGTTTTAAACTAGTATATGTGAGTATTGATGTATATAAGTGAGTATATGTGAGAGTAAGAGATTGGAAGAGTTCCTGTATAAATAAGTATGTGTTTCTATAAGTGATTGTTTAAGAGAGTAAGTATGTGTACGTTTCTTTAAAAGTAAGTGTAGTGGTGTGTGTGTAGCTGTATATGCAAGTAAATGGATGTTTGATAGTTTATTTGCATGTGTGAGTATGTGTGTGAGTAACTCTATGGATGAGTGTCGGTGTGTATAGGTGTATGAGTACATATGATGAGTGAGTACATGTATGAGTGATTATATAGAACTGTTGCTGAATGAGTGGATGTGTATGTAGATGTTGGAATTACAGAATAGGTTGTTGTAACTGGTATTGGCATCTCCATTTTTTTGAAAATGTTTGTTTCTGTTTTTGAATGTGTGTATCAAAGTTTATATTAGGGTAAGAGGAGGTCTGCCACTCTTTCACAAGGATGATGTCATCCGTGATGTCATGAGTGATGTCACTGACCATGTCATGAGTGATGTAATATGTGATGTCATCAGCAGTGCAGTGCGGGCGCGCAAGTTATAGCTAGCTGAACTAACTATAACGGGGGAATTTCAATGGTTTTGTATGCGTGAAATGTCCAGCTAACTATAACATGTGTGAACCTATGGTTTTTTCAATGATTTGCAAGGTTTTTTAAATGCTAATTCCTAACTATAATGTGTGTTAAATCTATGTTTTTTTCAGTGAATTTAACAAGTTTTGTAAATGATCATTATTAAATGTATTCATTATTATATTTCTTTCTTTTTATACTAATTTCTTAAATTTTTTAATATAAATATTTATATTTATTTTATGTTTTAAATTATATTTCATATTCTTAATGTAAAATATTAAAACTAAATTGAAAAATTATTTTTTATTAATTATTTTTTTCTCCAAAATAATAAAATTGAATTCTATATAATTCCCTTTTCATTGTTTTTTTTTTGGTAATCGTACCGTATGCGTACGGTAACGGAATTACACCAAATTTGGCAGAGGGGTAGAGTTCAGTTCGCAGATTGTGCTTTTTGTTAAATGGTGTAAATCTGTTCAGTAGTTCCTGAGAAAACCCCTATTGACTATGCATATAGTGTTCTATGCACCAGGAAACTTGTCTTTTATACCTTCAATTCCCCAATCTGTATCCTTACACACCCAGTAAACACTATCACACTTCTGTTTCAGTATTGTAGTGACCATACAGCACTATGTGCTTATCTATACAATGTTCAAAAGAATCCATTCACTACAATAAAAAGTAATCAGCAGATGTACAGTAAGTGGTACATCCCCAGAGATATGCCAGTTATTGTGTACTGTGATAACACCTCCTTCTGGCGCAGGGCTTTATAATGTGATGCGCCTTCCAGATGTGTCACATTGTGAATACTAAACACCATGGCACATCTTTTGCGCCACCAGTGTATCACAAATGTGACACAACGGCTGTGTTAAAAGAGGCACAAGGGGGTTGTAAATCCACCCGTAACACATAGAAATTCATCCAGGCAGTTTCACCAGCAGTGTAAATTGAAGCATAGACTTGTAACATATTTATGTGCATATGTTACATTCAAGTGCTTCGGAGGTACTACAGTATACTATAGGTAAACTGCGTATAGATTTATGCTGTAGCAGTTCCTTATAGTTCTGCACTTTCACATTCACCAAACACTAGTAATGTATTCATTCATTCATTTATGAACTACACATTCATTCTGAGAAACTTTTATACACTAACATAGAAATATAGTTCTTTCTTTGACCAGTGAAGGTAGTTCTAAACAGAACTGTTTGTGTTTTTCGTTAAAACCAAAAAAATGGAACTGGAACCCAAAAAGTGTCCAACAGGAACAAAAGAATGAAAAAAATAAACTAATGTCGAGGACAGCAATGCTCCTGCTTCCTGCATTTTATCAGGTCAATAGACTGTTCCCCATAACACAAAAGTTTATCGCAATAAATGCATAGAATTTGAACTTCACACCAAAATCAGGATCAATATGTCGGTGTGGACTGCTTCCTAAAAATGCTGCTGCAGCAGTTGATGTGCTTGGTGCAGTAGCAGGTGAGTTGTCCTGCAACCTCCGTAATGCAGCTCAAGCAAAGTTGTTGGGGTGCAAGTTTTTCATGTGTCGCACCATACTTGCTGTGCCAAAGGATTTTTTTCTTTTATGTATCACCCCTTGAAAGAGTTGTTTGGAAAATTTTACAGGTTACTTTTGGAGCATTAACCTTTTTTTGCCCTTCAGGTAAAGTAAAAACTTCCAATTTAGAGCTTCTTTCTTCTTCTTAGGAGGTTCTTCAGGAATGAAATCTCCCTATGAAGAATGGCTGGAAGATGAGTCCATTGCTGGTATTATGGTGATCTTCTATTTGAAAGGATTCTCAGAAGAGATGCTTCTTCTTAGAAAGTCAAAGTAGTATGATTAAAATGGGACGGAGCTTTCAACAGTTGGAATAGGAAGTGTTATGAATCAATCAAATCTCTTCTTTTAAAATCACATGGCTTTGCGCAAGCTTAAGGTGAGCTTACGGTGCTCTAACGATGCGAGTACTCATGACATTCCACCGCGATTTGTGTAATTGCTTTTAAAAGTAATATACGATTGTTAGAAGTTTAAAAAAACTATTTTCATAATTACCCTAGATAATGTGTTCTGTTAGTATGTAGATTAAATACATAAATATATGTTTTTAAACAATTAAAAACATTTGCCCCTTTCGCGTACGGGGCGCCGTATATGACGTCACACGGAATCTTTGATGCAATGTGTAATGTCAAAGCATATTCGTAGAGTATGCGCCGGTACGAGCTGAGTATGATTAGCAGTACAAAGTATGTTGCGATTATCTTCTCAGTGTCGAATCAGATCACTGGGCACGCTACGAGAATGGTTACAAGTGGTCACTCATTGGAGATCCTATTCTGGGCCTGCCTCTGTGCACATGATAGGCGCCCCCGTTTCTCTCTGTTGTTAATTATTGGTGCACACACTCACACTTGCACATGCGTGGTGCACGCACGCCCACACTCCCCAGATGTCACCACCTATCTCTCATGCTATTACTAAGCCTGGAAGCCTACACATTAGCCAATGGGAGGTCCCCCAAGGCGTCATTCTTTTAGAGCGTGAAAACGCTACCAATGACGGCCCTGGGCTTGGTTTGGTCAGCCACAGCGGTTCCCATATAATGCGGACACTGACGTGAGCACACTCTCTTTTGCCTGCCTGTGCTGCGGGGACAGACAGACTGTCCTCGTCGTTGATTGTACTACGAACTGTTTGCTTGAGCAGAGGAGGACTCGTGACACTCAACGTGGTGTCACTGCTGCTGCCACCTAGCCAGGCCACCATAGGCGCAGTGGCGGCGACACCCGCGCCCAGCCCACCCCAGGCCCAGCCAAAGCCCCAGACTTTGAAGACAAGACAAGAGATGACAGAAGCAAAGGTAGGAGAAGCCGCTGTAAATTGTATCTACATGATAGTATTTTTTTTTTACTGCTTCACGTGGCCCTCCCAGTTCTGTTTTGCTTTATTTAAGTGCACCACGTGCTTTGTGCTTCATAGTATTTGCTCCCTCCTAATCCTCCCGTGACTTTTAATATTTATTGCTGCCTCACGTGGCCTTCCCAGGCCTCTATTCTTATTGATCATATATGGTTGATCGGAATATTTCCTTCTGCGTCACGGAGCCCTCCTAGGCCTTTTTTAAATAAATTGTGCGCGCATGAATTTTTGTGTCATATTTTTGAACTGTGTCACATGCTTTAGCCTTTATTGTTATAAATTGTGCGTTCATAACAGCATTCTTTTTTTACTGCGTCACGTGGCCCTCCCAGCTCTGTTTTGCTTTATTTTTATGCGCCACATGCTGTGTGGATTTGGGCCCAGATCTTCGGACTGGGGTGAGTGTGTGACATTGATCCACATTCGGTCCATCACCTGTTTTGTTTCCACATGCTGTGTGCTTCATCGTATTTGCTCCCTCCTAATCATCCCGTAACTTCTAATATTTATTACTGCCTCCAACTTCTTTGTTGGAGATCGGGACTACATCATGCAGAAGGTGTCTTTTCCACGAAAAGGTGAGCAGTGAGGCTTGAGTACGCATCGGAGGGAGTCAGGGTTGTAGCAGACTAGATACAAAAACGTGACTTAGTGTTTTAGACAAACACTCTCCTATATAGTGTATTAATTTACATGTAGAAATTCTTTTCGCAATAGCAGGAACGTTTTTATAATTGCTGAAATGTCCGGAATTTTACCAATACAAACACTTTGTAGAAATGTGAGAAGGAACGTGTATAAAAGCGCAATGTTATCTAACTTCAAATTAAAATAGTAACAATTACCAATCATAAAATCTTTCTTTTAATATCTTTTAGATATAGAGCTTCAGGATGGATTATGTAACAAGGACGACGGCAATGGCACACGGTGAGCAAAGAAGCTTGTTTCCGAAAGAACGGCAAGTTATCTGTGAAAGGAGAGAATGTGTAGTATGCAGTAGGTGCGCAAAACAGATATTGGGCTAACGGGGCTTCAGCTAGGATGAGATAGCTTCCTGGGCCCACACACAGTTGCACCTGAGTACTTCACAAGTCTTTTAAAGACATTTTGCTTATTAATGAGGCTTTGATGTCCCCTCCGCTTACAGCCCCTGCAGCTCCTCTCTTCTTTTTGCTTGAAGTTAAGCCCCCACTGACATTTTTTTCTAGCCCCCCCTCGATATTTTTGACTATGGTTGCGCCTCTGGCTCCAGACACCCCCCCCCCCCCCCCATGTCGTTTTTTTAAGTTTTGGACGCTGCTATCTCCAGTCTGCTGTATAGAACCTTATCTGAGTTGAAGTGGTGAACTCTCTTGGTTACACTGAAGGCTTCTTCGACACGTAGAGCACCCTCTTCCAATCACGCCATTGGGACTAGGTGAGCAAAGAATTTTGTTTCCGAAACAACAACAAAAAAATTGTGAAAGGAGAGAGTGGGTAGTGTGCAGCAGCTTGACTGTGTAGAAATGTATAATTACCTCCGAGCAGTGACAACAGATAGGTTACAACAGTCTGAGAAACAGATCTACAAGCTTATTGCGACACTTTTGTGTCACTTTTAACATGGGAAAAGTGGCCCAAGGAACTTGTAAATCTGCATCTGACTTTTCAAGAAAAAATCTCAACTCCAGACTCTGCAAGACAGTTTTAATGTTGTTTTCTCTCTCTTTCTCTCTCTCACTCTCTGTGACATCATTTCTCTTTCTCTTTTAAAGTTATAGACACTGCTATCTACTTTGACGCGTAGAAGCAGAGTTGAATTGAAGTTGTGGACTCTGGTGGCCACAGTGTTTATACAATGTAAGCACATCGGCCTAGATATACAATGCCTCCATTGCAATGCATTAGAAATAAATCAACAAATTTACAATCCTGTTGTGCCACTTTTGTGTCAGTAACGCAGTAGGCACTTCCATATAGACACCACTTGAACGCGGGACTATAACAGAAGTGAAATGTACTAGGCATCCTGCACACGTAAAATCGTATTGTTACCTTCACTTGTAATGCTTCACCTTATTTAGTCACATCTACATAACTTTAAACTCTTTTTTTTCTTTTTTGATTTGCAGATTACCTACCCAACGTCTTTTGGAGTCCACATCACAATTTGTTTTTAATACTGTTTTATTAAAGTTATTTTTCTACTTGTTTATTATATTATCTTTAAGTTACGTTTACAGTTATTGTTGTTTTAATAAAAGTTAATTAAAAAAACTATATACTTGTTTTTTTGGGTGGGGGGATGGTCCACAACAAAAATAATATTTATAATTTGAAGTTCTATAGTAAGATGTTTGACAGTAGGGTTGAAAATTACTGGCTGTACAATAAGTTATATTTTCTCTGGATGGACTACAAAATAGAATGGAAATCAAAGTAAAACAAAACAATGTGTACCACATTTACAAACCTCTTGCGACATTTTTACTTGCAAACTTACCCCCCCTACAAAATTAACTGTGTGGGCCTCAATGATGCCCCTCAAACCATGAAAACGACTACCCCCGGAGATTTCTATATGTTATGTTATGTTATGTTATAACGTTTTATTGAGCGCGAACAGCTGCCCCAGCAACGAGGCGTCCCGGCGCTAAACTATAACAAAACCAAAAGGGGGGGATTGAGCGGAGAGGGCAATAAGAAGTTAGGATGGGGAGAAAAGGAAAGTTTTGATCGCTTTGCGGAAGGCGAGCAGATTAGTTATGGAGCGAATGTGAAATGGGAGGGAGTTCCAGAGCCTTGCCCCCAGGACTCTGAAAGAGCGACCGCCCATTCTGCTTAGCCTTATACGTGGGGTGACAACCAAGTTTTGACCCGAGGAGCGTAGGGCCCGCTGAGGGGTGTAGGGCTCTAGGAGTGGACGCAAGAGGCCAGGACAGTCAGTCTTGAGAATTTTGAAAACCGTAGTGAGGGCTTTAAACTGGACTCTGGCTTCTATTCGTAGCCAATGTAGTTTCTGGATGGTGTTTCTTGCGGAACACCTTCGGGGGAGGCCTACAACTGCCCTGGCGGCAGAGTTTTGAATACGTTGAAGCCGCATCATCTCAGCTTTATTAAGGCCGAGGAAAAGGAGATTGGCGTAGTCCAGTCGAGCCAGGATGGTGGATTGGACTATTAGTTGACGCGTATGGCGATCAAAAAAGCCAAGAATAGGATGAAGGTTCCTCAACAGGCCCACAGAGGTGGCAGCCAATTTCTTAGTGTGGGTCTGGAAGGTAAGGGATGCATCCACCCAGACACCAAGGTTTTTTACCACGGTTTTGGGGGGGGGGGTCGGGCCCAATGCGGACGGCCACCAGTGATCAGTCCAGTAGTCAGGGTTTTTGCCCAAAAGCAACACCTCTGTTTTGCCAGCGTTCAGCTGGAGGCAGTTGTGTGACATCCAGCGAGCAACTGCCTCTAACCCGTTCTTGAATCTCGCCGCTGAGATCGAGGGGCCCTCAGTCAGGGAAATGACGAGCTGGGTGTCGTCGGCGTACGACACTAGTGTCAGGTCCCATTCTTTTGCTATTTCGGCGAGAGGCTGGACATAAAGATTGAATAGGGACGGGCTGAGCGCCGATCCCTGGGGGACGCCTTGCTCTATAGGGTGAGGCTCTGATGTAAACGGGGGGCAGAGACCCGGAAGGACCTGTCAGTTAGAAATGAACGGAACCACTCTAGTGCAAGGTCTTTAAAACCAATGGCTTCGAGACGTTTTAATAAGATGGAGTGGGAGACCGTATCAAAGGCTGCGCTGAGATCGAGTAGAATCAGCGCAGCACTTTGACCGGCGTCCAAAATGTTCCGTAAGTTTTCAATGGTGGTCAGCAGGGCGGATTCGGTGCTGAATCCTGGCCTAAAGCCATTTTGTGAAGGGTCTAGAATTTGGTGTTGCGTCATGTAGTTGGCTAAGACCTTGTTCACATGGGCTTCTGCCAGTTTGGAAACCCATGGAAGCAATGAAATTGGTCTGAAGTTTCCTGGTTGTAATGGGTCTAGGTTAGGTTTTTTTATAATTGGAGAGACCCAGGCCTGCTTCCAACACGTGGGGACCACTGCTGAGGAGAATGATAGGTTAAGTAGGGTAGTCAACGAAGGCAGGAAGAACTCGAGAGATTCTAGAAATTTGGCGGGTCTCATGGCATCTGTGGGCGAGCCGGATTTGACTTTGGCGCACAGTTTGGCGAGTTCGTCAGAAGTTAAGCTGGGGATAAGAGACAGACTGGGACTGTCTGACGAGGGCTCACGTGGTTTGGAGGTATCCGGAAGGATCTGAGGGAAGGAAGTGTAGATTTTCTTAACCTTTTCAGTAAAGAAGGTGGCAAGTTCCTCGCATTGTTGTGCGGAGGTTATGCCCGAGGTAGGAGTAGGACTGTCTTTAAGTTTTTGAACAAGTTCAAAGATAGTTTTTGAAGGATTCTTACTGGAGCTAATTGCTTCCGCATAGAAGGAAGCACGGGTGGTGCGCACCGCCTTGTGGTATAACCTCAATTTTAGCAGGTAGGCAGCTTTATCGGTGTCCTTGTAATCTCTCCTCCACTGGCGTTCAGCCCTTTTGCAGTCTTTCCGCATGGTTAGAAGATTTTCGTTATACCATGGGTTAGATGGCGTATTGCGGGTTTTAGTCCATTTTGCTGGTATGAGGGAGTCTAGTCCTAGGTTAATCCAATGTTGAAAGGCCGCGTATGCGGAGTTAATATCTTCGTCTGAGAGGTTAAGGTGGAGGTTACCTAGTTTGCTGGTAAGGTCACTAGGAGCCAGTTTATGGCACGGCCTCTTATATCGGGAACGGGAGGTGTTTTTCGCAATCGAGTCTTTGGTCTTCAGGGTGAATTTGATAAGGGAATGGTCAGTCCACCCCATGGGTTTAGGGGGGGCAGCTGAGGCATCTGGAAGATTGGAAAACACAGGGTCCAGTAAATGCCCGGCCGAGTGAGTGGGAGTTAGAATGAGTGGGTTTAGCTGAAGGGCCGTGAGGTCCGCCTGAAGGTTCTTAATGGTATGGTCAGTCAGGGAGTCGAAATGTAAATTAAGGTCTCCCAGGATGGTAAAATTGGGAGAGGATATCACTAGAGTGTGAGCGGCATCTAAGAGTTCCTCAATGAACCTGGCAGTGGGGCCAGGGGGCCGATAGATATATAGTCCGGAGAGGGTGAACTGGGGATTGGTGGAGATTTTAAATCTTGCACTTTCACAGCCCCAAATGGCTTCCTTTTCAAAAGTGCAGTTGTAAGACGATTTGTAGACAACAGCTATTCCCCCCCCCCCTGGAGTCTCTATTGATGGTTTTTATGGAGAAACCCTCGGGCAGCGAGAGATTTAGGATGCTGTTTTGGTCATCGTGGAGCCAGGTTTCACAGATAAACATAATGTCAGGATGTTCCTCTGTTATGAGAGTGAACACCTCGGCGTGGTGTTTCACAAGAGATCTGACATTAAGTTGGAGAATGGAAAGAGAGTGTTGCTTATAAGCAGTGGTATTGTGGCTAACTAGCCCGGGTGAGGGTATCTGAAAACAACATGACTTACAGTACAGACCTGTTTGTCCCAGGCAGCCTTCAAGTTTGTTGCATCTTGAGTCTGGTTTAAGTGCAAGGAGGGATTTGCTATCGTACTGGAGTTTAGATGGTGCGAGTTGAGCAGGGGGTCTGGCGAGAGGCGATGGTCTGGCGATGACGGGCGCAGACGGGCTTGCCTTAGGCGCTCCCGCTGCGCTCGTCCACTGCGCTTGCGTGGGAAGCACATTTTAGGGAAGAGGAGAGGTGGGCGTGGCCTATCAGGTGGGCGTGGCCTCGCGGCTGGCGATGGCGGCAGAAGTCAACAAACACCACAAAACAGCGCTAAAATCCGCTGCAAGTGGAATGCTTTAGTGGCAGGCAGTCCAGCACAGAGCTCAGGGCAGGAAACAAAGTTTTAAAATATGTGAAACAAAAGATAACAGATTAAAACAATTTGCGTGTATTTCCTCCGGCTTCCGCCTCAGAGGTGAAGTTATAGAGAGCGCACACGAGAATCAGCGCGTTCTTATTGGCTGGAGAGGTGGGCGTGGCCTATCAGGTGGGCGTGGCCTCGCGGCTGGCGATGGCGGCAGAAGTCAACAAACACCACAAAACAGCATGAGGGAGGCTGCGTTGCCCACCGCCTGATGCCCTGGAGTCCGCCACGCCCAGACCCGGTTCCTGCAGTGTCCAGGGAGGAAACAGCCATTACAACGCGGTCATAACCACGTGTGACCCTCACCACAAATTCATTAGCAAGCATATGGCTTTACCACGCATGCTTTTACAACTACTATATATTTACCACGCATGATAAAGGCATAAGCACGGCAATGGCTTTGTGGTGACGGTCACGTGTTGTAATGGCTGTGCCTTACATGCTTCAAATTAGTTTTTAGGTATGCATGTGACCAAGTCTGATAAGATCGGAGGCCAAGGACAAACACCGTGGTGTCTGTGGCAGGAAATCTGATGGATCACAGAGAAGATAGGTGGGGGGTAAATTGAAAGTAGGAGGTATAATAAAAATAACAGAGGAAAACTACTAAAATGGCGGAGGACGGAGTATGTAATTAACGTTTGGCGCCTCGGCAATAAGTTTCAAATAAATATAGATAGAATATGATTATTAATATATTACAAAAGTATAGCAGCGGATGAGGCACACGACCCAGCAGAAGAAAGCAGAAAATGTAATACCTGAAATGAGGAGAGGTTTGCTTGGCGAACTTGAAGACAAACAAAGAAGCGTGGGCTTGGAAACGAGGCTGTGCATGCGTAGAGAGTACAACTGGTGCAGAAAAAAACTCAGAAAGTTTTAGATACTATCATCGAGATATAGCTCTTTTTTTGACCAGTAAAGTTAGCTCTGAAAAGAGCAGTTTATTATGAGCCCCAAAGCCCCCACGGTCCCAGTCGGCTCCCTGTGTCCTTCGGAGCCAGCATTGCTTTTGTCACCCCGGGCACTGCAGAAGGCGACATTGTAGGCACCCCAGGACACTGCAGAAGCCGGCCCTGAACGGTGGTGGTCCCAAGGGCCATCAAAGGCTCCAGGAAGGGGACCGCGAGGCCCACCTCCCAACATTCAAATGCCCCGAGGGGTGGTAGTCCCTGTGGCTGGGTAGTCCACCCCCCCTATTTTCTATATTAGAGCCCCGGGGAGGTGATGGTCCCCGGGGCGTGTGTGGGGGGCTTGAAACCCCCTCACAGTTTTTTTAAACAAAAAGAGGCCCCAGGCATTGGCGGTCCAAGGGGCTCCGAGGGGGCCATGAGCCCCCCGCATGCATATAGTTAAAGCCCTAGGGGATGGTGATCCCCGGGGCAGGGGGACCCCTCTGGGCCCCCCATTATAAAAAAAAGATTGCCCCCGATATTTGCCCCCCCGGGGCTAATTAACAATAAAGCAGTCTTTTTTTCCCCAAAAGGCGTACCATACGCGTACCACGCGATTTAAAAAAACAATTGGGATCTAAAGATCCATGTAGGACCCCCTGAGCAAGCCCAGTGGGTCAGGATGTTTCTACCCTGCCCCCTTTCCTTATTTTTCAACTTTGTTTTACTGTTTTCTTGTGCCTCGGTTCTACCGAGGCACAAGATGGCTGCCAACACTTCATGGTTTGGAGTGTTGACAGACAGTTGACATCCAATCAACATGCAGCTCGTGCTCGTAATTGTACGGATTTCCGTACGCGTACAGTACTTTGTCTCTAATTATCACTATGATTTTACTTTTGATTTTCTCAGGAACTACTGAACGGATTTACACCATACAAAATGCACAATCTGCGAACCGAACCCTACCTTGCAGCCAAATTTGGTGTAATTCCGTTTAGCTGTTCGGGCTGTAGCCCTGGCTAAAGGTCCCTATGGAAAATTGCATGGGGAAAACAAGTTTTGAGACCCCCCTTTTTTCTCGTCCTTCACTTGACGAATCACCCCCAAACTTTCACCAAATGACACCAAATTTGGCAAAGAGGTAGTTCTTAGTTCAGAAAGAACCCTTTTTGTTAAATGGTATAAATCCGTTCAGTAGTTGCTGAGAAAATCTAAAGTAAAAACATATATATATCTATGACCGCGGATCCTCCCAAGCACGAGCTTTATGCTAATTGGCTGTCAAAACTCCAAACCCGGAAGTGTTGGCAGCCATCTTGTGCCTCGGTAGAACCGAGGCACAAGAAAGCAGTGAAACAAATGCGCAAAAAACGCAAAAAGGGGGCAGGGTAGAAACACCCTGACTCCCTAGGCCTGCTTAGGGGATCCCACAAGGACCCCCAGGGCCCCCTAAAAAAAAATGATATAAAAAAATTGGCAAAATCCGCGCAGGGTGCGCGGATTCTGCCGAGAAAAAAAACCTAACGTGGGGACTCCCGCGCTTTCTTAGTATTTAGTCCCCGGGGGCAATATATTTAATGTAATGGCCCCCCAGCCCCGGGGACCACCAACCCCCAGAGCGACAAAAAGAAATGGGTGGGGGGCTTAAAGGCCCCCCCCAAAGCTCTGGGGATTGCCACCCCTGGGGCTTTTAAGAAATATGTGGGGGCTCACAGCCTCCCCAGCCATGGTGACCGCCACGCCCCTGGGGCTTTAATTATAAAGTAAATAATTCTGTGTGGGGGGCTTGAGCCCCCCAACACGCCCCGGGGACCACCACCTCCTGGGGCACTAAGTATTTAAATTTGGGGGTCAGTTAAGGACCCCCAAGCCCCAGGGACCACCACCCCTGGGGCTTCGGAAATATGGGGAGAGGGGCCGCGCGGCTCCCTTCTGGATCCCTTGATGGCCCTGGGGACCGCCACCCCCAGGGCCAGCTCCTGCAGTGTACCTGGGTGCCCACCCCTGGGACACTGCTGTTTGCCATGGCAGGGTGGGAGCCTCGCGGCTCCCACCCTGCCATAGCAAACTGCTTTGGTTTTTGGAAGATTCCAAAAACTAAAGCCGATTGCTTTTCCACACGGGGAGCTGCATCTTAGCAGCTCCCCCTGTGGAAAAGCAATGCCGGCTCCAGAGGGACGCGGGGAGCCGGCAGGACCGTGGGGGATTGCGGACCCCCAATGATCCCCAACAGAGAGGGTCAGCCCTGGGGGATGGGGTCCCTGGGCTACAAGTGGCTCGGGAAGGGGGGGCACGCGGCCCCCCTCCCCAAAATTCTGTTTTTAAACAAACAAAAAAAAAAAAAGGCCGGCCCCAGGGGATGAGGTCCCTGGGGCCATAAGTGGCCTGAGGAGGGGGGCAATGCAGCCCCCTCCAAAAGAATTATAAAAATAAAAATAGGGCATGCCCCGGGGGATGGGGTCCCCGGGGCCGATTAAGGCCTCGGGAGGGGGCCACGCGGCCCCCTTCCACATTTTTTTTATAAAAAAAAAAGGAGGCAGGCCTGGGGGATGGGGTCCCCAGGGCCAATTAATTAGAGAAAGAAGGGGGCCACACAGCCCCCCTTCTTAAAGGAATAATACAATTTGAGATGTCATAACTGATGTCATGAGTGATGTCACTGACCATGTCATGAGTGATGTAATATATGATGTCATCAGCAGTGCATTGCGGGCGCCCGAGTTATAGTTAGCTGAACTAACTATAACGGGGCAATTTCAATGGTTTTGTATGAGTGAAATGTCCAACTAACTATAACGCCCCTGAAACCTATGGTTTTTTCAGTGAATATATATATATATATATACTGTCATGTGATCAAGGCTCCACAGACCTGAAGTGTTATGGCAACAGCACTGAAATAAATTACTGGCATCCAATTACCGTGGTCCGTGTCCGTTCCTGCATGCTGCTCATGATATATATATATAGATATGCTCTTCATTTTTGAATATTCATGATGCCATCTTCTTATGATTTTTCTCATGGTTCTTTATGATATGTTGTATTACTGCACTACGGCACTTTAACACTATTAATGCAACAGAGGTTAGAAATAGTAGCAGCAACATCACTTTTTAATCCCTGTACTTTACAGGAAAAGCACTTTTCACTTTATATCTGAGAGTGCAATATTTGAGTTTTTTGGGATCGACCATTGGTGCAATAGAGGAAGTGGAGCAGCACATCACACTTTTTAGTCTCTGTACTTAACAGGAAAAAACACTTTGCACGTTATGCCTGCTAGTGTAATATTGGACCCTTTTTGCAATTATTATATTTAAACGTATAAATATATACGGTCATGCTCCAATACCCATTCAGAGGCTGACCCTGTGACTATGTGTAATACCAGTGACAAAGGATATACAGATCAATACAACTTATGTGTGAATAAAAAAAGATTTATAGGAAGTACCTCACATAAGTGACCACATGAGCCTGTTGGTTATTACTCATCAACTTGCTATCACCAGGTGGGCCTTACCACCACATCACAGAAGAATCCCGCGTTGGTTGAGGACTCCAGCTATGGAGAATTTAATGCTGATGGGAGCCTACATTCATCATGGCCAGCAGATAAGGGCTTCTTTGTGCAGCAAAGTCCCTTTCTCTTTGCAAACGATATGTTGCTCCTTTTGACATTGCATTGTCAACACTGATTGTTCATACGCCATTGCTGGTCTTGCATTGGGTTATGCATGTGGAGGACATTAGCAATTCTGGCGTATCAAATCCATCTTAGTCCCTCTCTGCCTATGGAGTTATTTCTGCCTAATGCTCTCATAAATTACTAATGGAGAAATGGCCAGACAATTCCCCCTGCCTCTTTTCATACACTTCCAGGCACAGATGGAATGCTTTGTATTATCCCTCTCTGAGCAGGCATTAATGCTCAAAGGAAAATGATATGGTCCGCCTAGATGGACAGTATTTCCTCTATAATGTGGCAATTACATTTTTTTCCAAGCTTAAGGAGTGTTTAAGAGAAGCACCCAGGCTGAAACAAAGTAAACCAATATGTTCTCAGGATTGGTACCAGAAAATTAAACTACATTCCAAAATAAAACGTCTGTTCTGCAGAGTAAGCATAGGCAAGTTCTGTAACGCTACTAATGTCTTAAACTGTGTAGAAACTAAAGTCAAAAACGCTGTAAGGATATCTGTTTTAAGCCTTCCACTTCACCATTTATTATATTCCCCAAGGTGTCAAATAAGCAACTTAATTGTTTAGAAGCAAATAAAAAATATGCAGCCTCTCTTCAATCTACACATATACTTCACAGTGAACAGATTTGAAAAATAAGCACTTATACTTACCTTTAATAAATTCTTCAAAGCTCTTTCAACAAAATGTGTCAAAATGGCTACATCAGAAGCCCCAGCATCCGATTCACACCGCACTTTCACAAATCTCTGTAAATTAAAAAAACACGTTATATTATTAATCATTTGCTAAATTACACAATTGACTCTTGTGACTATGGATTCTGACGCATGAATGGTAACAGAAGCAGAGATGGATATATATAAGAGTGTAGCATTGAACGTCTTATACCCCCAGATGCATCAAGCATCCATTTTGCGATTCCTTATTAGCGAAAAATAAGGAATCGCTAATAAGGAATAGCAAAATGCTATGCAAGAAGAACTCGCTCAAAAAATAGCGAATTCTTAAAATTCCTTAATTGCGACTCTCAAATTGCGAGTCGCAATTAAGGAATACCTCCCCATTCATTCCTATGGGCCTAGAGGCCCATAAGAATGAATGGGAAGACATTCTCAATTTACGAATCGCAATTAGCGAATCGCAAATAGAGAATGCGATTTCAAGGGTGCAGGGGTGTCCAAAGGACACCCTGTTGCACCCCTGAAATTGATCTGTGCACATGTGTTGCGCACACACTGGCCTTAGGGCATGTGTGTGCAACATGAAACTTTGAAAAATGCACAAAAGTGCATTTTTCAAAGTTTTTGCAAATTACCATGAAGTTGAACTTCATGGTAATTTGCCACTCCTATTAGCGAAATCGCAAATTTTTTAACTTTGATGCATTGCATTTAAGGAATCTCAATTTGAGATTCCTTAAATGCAGGTAATCGCTATTTAGCGAATTCTTAATTTGCGATTTTTGCTTTTGGGATGATGCATCCCAAATGCAAAAATACCGGTCGCAAAGGGGCAGATTCTGGGAATCTGCCCCTTTGCGAGCGGATTTTACCTTGATGCATCTAGGCCATAGTCTTAGGAGATTACTAACCTCCAGTCTTGCCCAACATACTGAATTAATTAATCATGTAGCCCCTTAAATTAAGAATCTAAAGTGAATACCTGCACATTTTTCCTTTCCTATATTCTTCACCTTATCCTAACCAGTAATAATCCTATTATTATTTATCTTCCTCTCTACGTAACCTAGGGGCATATTATCAAGGACCGGCGTTATAATTATCGCCGCTTTAGCTGCAGAAAACTGCTGCTAAAGTGGCGATAATGGACTTGATAATATGCCCTTGTAAATTCCCATAGAAGCCCATGTTCTGTTGGCCACTAAAACGGCGATAATTATAACGCCATGCTTGATAATATGCCCCTGGTGCCTAGAGGATTGGTATATTCCATCTCTGAATGACAGACTATTGATGGGAAAAGTTGTTGCAGACAGAGTGGACTTGGAGGGTTCCATTTGTAAGGTCAATCTATATTTCGAATAAACTACCTTTACCTTTACACAATAAGTGCCTCGCCATCAGTCTGTGTTTAGAACCAAAATTGCACCTCCCAGTTGGACACCGCCTGGCATGGCTATCAGCTCAGTGCTCTAACCTGTGTGAAGCACGTGGTAGGAATTAGAAAGTCCCTTGTGGAGTTAATCTCTACTTTTATTTGTACACAGGAATTATGCTACTGAAGAAACAGGGGGCATATTATAAAAAAAAAGAGATAAAATTATCGCAGCTTTAGCTGCTAAAGAGGCGATAATGGGCTTCATTATATGCCCAGGTGAATTCCAATAGAAGTCCAGGTTAACGCCAGAACCTGGGCTGCTATAGGAATTCACAAGAACATATTATCAAGCCCATCAGGGCCGGACTAGGAACCAAAACCGGCCCTGGCAAAGTGCATGGCCGCCTCCCCCAACCACCCCCCCAAGGGGTGTGGGGCCGCTGAGCTCTTTGCCAGGGCCGGTTTTCGACATTTTTGTTACAGGCCGATTTTGCACCTATGCTGCAAAAACGGCCCTGTAACAAAATCGGCCCACAGGGGCCCAAAACCGACCCCCACCCGTGTGGCACACCGGGGGATTGCTCATTGCCCGCTACGGCCAGTCCAGCCCTGAAGCCCATTATCGCCGCTTTAGTGGCAGCTTCCTGCCGCTAAAGCAGCCGTAATTTTATTGTCGTTCTTGATAATATGCCCCAGAGGAACAAGTTACTTACCTTCAGAAACGCTTTTTCCGGTAGATACAGTATCTGCCTGTGGATTCCTCACCTTGTGAATATCCACCTTGCGTCAGCAACGTTCAGAAAATTCTATGTAGCAGGCCGGCGTGGACGACGTCATAGGAGCACGGCATCGCGCGCGACTCCGTCTGACGTCACCGACCCAATATTAGGCCTACGTCGGCATGATGACATCAGTTCCGCCCTTTTTTCCGTGCCTTCGAGGCACCCGGACGGCCCAATGACAGTAGATATATACAAATACATTGTACACAGTACATACACTTCAAAATTATAAACACATAGTGTGTAGCAAAGGTAAGAAAGCCCATTTCAAAAATACATAAATATACAAAAATGTACATAAGCATAGGTAAAGCAGAGTGGACACCTGGGAGGCAGGTGGGTCAGTGAGGAATCCACAGGCAGATACTGTACCTACCAGAAAAAGCGTTACCGAAGGTAGGTAACTTGTTCTTCTGATAGATACATCTGCCAGCGGATTCCTCACCTTGTGAATAGAGTCCCACAGCAGTCCCCACTCCCAGAGGAGGGTGTCCACTCTGCTATACCAGGAAATCTTGGAGGACAGAGCGCGCAAAGTGGCCGTCCCTCCTCACTTCGTTATCCAAGCAGTAATGCTTCGCGAAAGTGTGGAGGGAGGCCCAAGTCGTGGCTCTGCAAATGTCCTCAACAGGTAAACCTCTAGACAACGCAGAAGTAGCAGACTTTGACCTGGTAGAGTGAGCTCTTATACCCTCTGGAGGGTCCTTACCGGCCAGAGAGTAGCAGATCTTGATGCACAGAATTATCCACCTGGAAAGTGTGCGCTTGTGCACCACTCTACCCTTCCGGCAGCCAGCAAAACCAACAAACAGCTGGTCATCCACCTGAAAGTCTCTTGTTCTATCAAGATAAAAGGACACCGCCCTCTTAGGGTCCAGACGGTGCAGTCTCTCTTCCTCCTTGGAAGGGTGAGGGGGAGGATAGAAGGTAGGAAGGGTAATGGACTGTCCTAGATGGAAGGGAGTTACAACCTTAGGCAGAAAAGCAGCCCTGGTCCTAAGAACCATTCGATCAGCATGAATGGTCAGGAATGGGGGCTTAAAACTAAGAGCTTGAAGCTCACATACCCTCCTTGCCGAGGTGATCGCAACTTTGAAGACCGTCTTAGACAAAAGCCTCATGGGACAATTTTGTAAGGGTTCGAAGGGAGAACCCATCAAGAATGTTAAGACAAGATTTAAGTCCCATAGTGGCACGATAAATGGAGAAGGAGGGTACTTATTAGTGAGGCCCTTCAGAAACCTCAAAACCACTGGAGATTTAAAAAGAGACGGCTGATCCGGCAAACAGAGAAATGCAGACAACGCCGAAAGGTAACCTTTGACTGTGGCAACAGCAAATCCTTGCTGCGCCAAAGACACAGCAAACTGCAAAATATCGGACAAGTGAGCCCTCAAAGGGTCAATAGTCTTCTCCCTACACCAAACAACAAATTTAGACCACCTATACAAATAGATATACTTGGTGGAGTCACGCCTGGCCGAAAGAATGACATCCACCACATCGTGAGGGAGAGAAAAGGAATTCAGGTTGCCCCGTTCAATCTCCAGGCATGAAGGTGTAATGTCTGGAGGTGGGGGTGTAGAACCTGCCCCTCCATCTGAGAGAGGATATCTGCCCTGAAAGGGAGATGGAGCGGAGGGTGAGAGGGGAGGAGGAGTAGATCCGTGTACCACACCCTTCTTGGCCAATCCGGGGCGACCAATATGACTTGGGCCCGGTCATGGCGAATCTTCCTCAGAACCCGAGGAATCAAGGGTATGGGAGGAAACGCGTAAAGGAGTTGACTTCCCCAACTCAACTGAAACGCGTCCCCCAAAGCTCCTTGCATCGGATACTGGAGACTGCAGAATGACAAGCTGTGACCATTCTCGCGAGTGGCGAACAGGTCCACCCGAGGAGTCCCCCACATCTGAAAGATGTCGTGAACAACCTCCGGATGGAGCCTCCACTCGTGGTCTGCAGAGAACTGCCGACTGAGAATGTCTGCACGTACGTTCAGAACTCCGGCCAGATGATTTGCCATCAGACAAATCTGGTGGTCCTGAACCCAGGACCAGAGACGCAGAGCCTCTCTGCAGAGACACTGCGACCCTACTCCTCCCTGCTTGTTGACATACCACATCGCGGTTGTGTTGTCCGTCGGGACTGGCACCGACTAACCGCGAAGGGAAGGGAGGAAGGCCTTGGGCGCCAGACGTATCCCCCGCAACTCTAAAAGGTTGATGTGAAGCAACCTTTCCTCTGGAGACCAAAGCCCTTTGACCCCCAGATCCCCCAGATGAGCACCCCACCCTAGAGTGGATGCATCCGTTATCACCGTGGCCACTGATGGAGGCAGTTGAAAAGGCTTTCCCTGAGACAGATTGCCTTCCACGCCCCACCAAGTGAAATCTGCTGTAGTTTCTCTGGAGATCCTCACTGACTCCCTGAGATCTCCGTTGTGCTGATACCACTGCCTGCGGAGGCACCACTGGAGCGCCCTCATGTGCCAGCGTGCATGGTTGACCAACAGAATGCAAGAAGCCATCAGACCGAGCAGACGAAGTACCTTCAGGACTGGAACAACCGCTCTATTGTAGAATAAAGGAATCATTTCCTGTATGTCGCGAATCCTTTGAGGAGGAGGGAATGCACGACATACAGTAGTGTCCAGTACCACACCTATGAACAGGTTGCGCCGGGAGGGCACCAGGTGAGACTTGGGTACATTTATCGAAAATCCCAATCTGTGCAACAACTGAGTTGTCTCTTGCAGATGACGGAGCACCTTCTCTGGTGACTGCCACCACTGCCATCACCTTGGTGAAAACTCGAGGCGCAGTAGTAAGTCCAAACGGAAGGACCGCAAACTGGTAATGTTGCGAACCCACCGTAAAACGGAGATACTTCCTGTGCGACTTCAGGATGGGGATGTGGAAATAAGCATCCTGCAAGTCGATCGACACCATCCAGTCTTCTTCCAACAGCGCTTGAAGAACCTGCGCAAGAGTGAGCATCTTGAACTTTTCTTGTTTCAGATACAAGTTCAAGATCCTGAGATCCAGGATTGGTCGAAGTCTGCCATCCTTTTTGGGGATCAGGAAATACCGGGAGTAGCACGCCTGACCCCTCTCCTGCTCTGGAACCACCTCTATCGCACCCTTTCTGAACAGGCCAGGACTTCTTCCTGCAGGAGAAGCAGGTGGTCCTCCGAACAATAACCTTGGCAAGGAGGGTAATTGGGAGGGAAACTCCTGAAAAGGAAGTGGATACCCATTTTCTACGAGATTGAGAACCCAAAGATCTGATGTAGCCGATTCCCAATCCTGTAGAAAATGAGTAAGCCGACCCCCTACCGGACCTGCATGATCCGTAATGGTGGATCTAGGGCTGCTTTGCTGATGTAGGTGGGGGTGGGTATTAGAGGAGGAAGTAGAGGAGGAGGAGGCCTGACGTCCACGGGCATGACCCCTTTGTCTACCTCTGTATAACTTATACAAAGGGTTCTGTTGTTGTTGCTGTTGTTGGCTTTGTTTATAGGGACGAAAAATGAACCTCCCAAAGCCTCTGTACTTCCTGGTGGAAGAGCCTCTAGTTTGCAGGCCCAAAGATCTAGCCGTTGCCCGGCTGCCTTTGAACCTCTCCAATGCTGCATCCGCTTTCTTTCCAAAGAGGCCAATGCTGTCAAAAGGCAAATCCATAAGAGTAGCCTGAACGTCAGCTGAAAACTCAGAAGATTTTAGCCAAGCGGCTCTTCTGGTGGCCACTGAATAACCCATTATCCTGGCCACAGAGTCCGCTGTGTCCATGCCACTTTAAATAACCTGGCGGGCTGCAGCCTGAGTGTCAGAGACAACCTCATTAAAGTTCTTTCTACCTTCCTCCGGAAGCTTAGTTGACAATTGCTTTACTGAATCCATTAAGGCATGCACGTATCTGCCCAGCAGGCAAGTAGCATTCGTAGACTTCAGAGCCATGCTACCTGATGAGAAAACCTTTTTAGCAGTTTGATCCCATTTTTTGAGTCTTTATCTCCAGGTACCTGGAGAAAAGAGCCTGCTGACCTGTTCGAACAAGCGGCTTGCACCACCAGACTCTCTGGCGAAGGATGGGAAGTCAAGAACGCAGGGTCGCCAGGTGCTACCCTATATCGCCTCGCCACTGATCTGGACACCGCAGGAGCAGATAATGGTTTTTTCCAGACTTCCAAAATTGGTTCCGTCAGAGCCTCCGTGAATGGCAGAGTCGGCTCAACAACTGAAGAAGGGGAATGTAATACCTCCGTGAGGATATTAGATTTGAACTCCACTGTAGGTAAAGTCAAATTTAGCAGCTCAGCAGCCTTTTTAATAACCACATGGTATGGCGCCACATCCTTAGAGGGTGCATCCGAAACTGCAGGGAACCCCCATTCTGGAGAAAGTTCTAGATCACTTGCACTATGGAGAACCTCAAAAAAATCCTTCTGCTCCTGAAGTTCTCCTTCCTCCACATCAGGGTCCTCATATTCCTTCTCCATCAGGAGACGTTGGGCTCTATGCCTCGACCACTCCATACGAACCGAAGTCGTCGGATCCGGTAATGACTCCGACGGAGTCGGAGCCGGCGTCGAACGAGGAACCGGAACAGTTGGAGGATGGGAAGCCGGAACCGGCGTCGAACCCCGATCCAAATCCCTAGGTCGCTCCGGAGCCAGCGAAGCCGTGTGCAGAGTCGATGACCTTGGCGGCGCCGTACCGAGCCAAGGTGGATATGGCGTCGGCATAAACGGCAGAAAAGGCGCTGGAGCATATGCTCGAGGGACACCCAAGTTAAACGACGATGGACCCATGGGACCGGCAGGTGCTACAGAGGGATACATTGCCCTTGCATATATGCCAAACATGGCATTAAGAAAATGCGAAGGGTCCTGACCAGGAAAGGGAGGGTACGAACCCAATGGCTGCTCCGAAGGAGGCTGCTTCGGATTTGGCTCCTCTTGACCCTCTGGGTTATCCAACGGAGTCGGTGCCCGAGGGATCTCCACGTCTTCTTCATGCTCCGAAGACTGACACGAATCTGGATTCGGTTTCAGCTCCGGATCCGAAGATTTCTCTCAATATCGTGCAGGCGAAGCACCACCTTGAGGCTCACAAACAGGAGAAGGAGACACAAAATCCTTTTTATGTCTTCGAGAAGAAGACTTCCTCTTCGAGTCCGATGACCCAGAATGATGCCTTGAACTATGCTTCTTCCTCTTGTGCTTTTTCTTCGAGGAACCCGAAGCATGTCTCGAAGCCGACCTCGATGCCGACTCCGACCTGGCCCTCGACTTCAATTTCGACCTCGATCGCGACTTCGATCGCCACTTCTACTTCGATCTCGAGCGCCTAGACCTTGATCGGGAAGATCTCTTGGCTTCTTTACCTTTCACCTTTGCCAGCAGAAGTTTTGACTCTCGTTCTCGTAGAGCCCTAGGCTTCATCTTAAAGCAGGATCGACAGCCTTTGACATAATGGTCTGAACCCAGACACAACAAACATTCGTCATGAGGATCTGTCATAGACATCATCGGGGCACACGAGCCGCACTGCTTAAACCCCGTCTTCTTTGACGACATCTTCGACGAAGAACCGAAACACAGTAACACACAAATAGTAACAAAGTCACTATCTGAATCACAAAAGATCCCAGAAACTGTTAGTGTCGACAACGCGGAAAAAAGGGAACTGATGTCATTACGCCGACGTAGGCCTAATATGGGGTCGGTGACGTCAGACGGAGTCGCGCGCGATGCCGTGCTCCTATGACGTCGTCCACGCCGGTGTGCTACAAAGAATTTTCTGAACGTTGCTGACGCAAGGGGGATATTCACAAAGTGAGGAATCCACTGGCAGATGAAGCTATCAGAATTAGTTTGCAATGAACGGGGGTGCTTATTGGAGAATACAGAGAAAAAAGATATTATTTTATTTTATTTAATTCTTATTAACCCCTTCCATGCGGCCGCGATTTTTCCGCTGTGCGGTAAACAAAGAACAGGGCGGGCCGTGACGAACCCCAGCCGTCATCCGCACACGAGCACTGCGGAGCGTGACGGCTGGGGTTCGTCACCAGCATGGGAGGGGTTAAAAGCGCAACTGCCACCAAAAATGTCCTAAAGATAATTCCTGATTGTGAAAGAGCAGCCTCCCTGCCCCATTTTGTTACAGCAGATGTAGCAACATTTGCCTTTCTGAGCGGAATGACCGACCTCGGGTAAAATCCATAAAGATGAGAAACAAAATTACTTTTGATGATGACAGGCTTTATGTATAGGACATAAACATTTAAACTGAGGGCTATATCATCAAGAAAGGGTGATACATTATCGCCGCTTTTATCGGCAGGAAACTGCCGATAAAGCGGCGATAATGGGCTTGATAATAGGCCATTGTGAATTCCCATAGAAGCACAGGTTAACACCAGAACCTGGGCTTCTATGGGAATTCACAAGGGCATACTATCAAGACCATTATGGCCGCTTTAGCGGCAGTTTCCTGCCGATAAAAGCGGCGATAATGTATCGCCCTTTCTTGATAATATGGCCCTGAATTCTCTGATATGTGGGTAGACTATGTCATTTCTTGCACACATCAGAAACAGTTACATTTTCTAATGCATCAAAATAGCTTTTAAAATACAAATTGTTAAATTTTAGTTCCAGGACACAGCCTTCCCACAGACGTTAACACACCAAAATGCCAGGGGTAGGAAGTGGCATCACATAACTACACTTTGACCCAATAACATCACAGGAAATGATATCATATGATATTTGAAACTAAGCCTCCAAAGAAGTGAGGTAGAAAGACCTTAATCCAGATCACATCAGAATTACTAATATTGATGAAATTGTGACTTTTAAACACGCAATTTCATAACAACACAAGTTATTAACACAAATGAATGCCTATTTTATATACCACCTATATTTTAAATAGGGCCATAACATTGATTGGAACATTACACATTCCTCTTTTCAGTGCATAAAAAAGTGTATTTGTTGGAAAAGGAGAAGCTAGTGCCATAAACAACACAAAACAATGCAGTAAAGTCAAATTATGTATACTTCAAACTGTCAAGCACAAATACTTTATCTAATGTATACCTCAATCATAAAATGGATCGCACCAGTTGTTGCAAACAACAAATATGGGGTAAGCAGGACACCGCTCAATAAACGAGAACATAAAGGTAATTTTTCATCAGATACCTAAATTGGCCTAATGGCTACGGCGGTCAACCTCCAATCTGGGGCACTGGGTTGGATTCTCGGCAATGACGCTGAACATCCTGTGATTTCTGGCAAATCACTTAATCTCCCCGTGCCTAACCACAAAATTAGACAAATGCATGTGTCCTCATGTAATGCAACTTGTGCTATGTAAAGGGTTCTGATACCCGAAACCGGGTCAAGTTCGCGCTACATAAAACTCAGTAAAAGTCTAAATAAATAAATAATTGCCCATTGTGGTTAGCGAAGGTCAGCTTTCTTTCGAATGGAGATCTCTCGCAACACTTGTAACACCAGAGAGGGCATTTTGGTATTTGATACTACCATTTAGTTTTATTTCAGCAGTCCCAAGTCTCAACTTGTATATTTGCCTCCATTAGGTATGAAGAGAAGTTGCAATTCTGACTGATATGCTGATTTCTGCTGGTAGTATGAAACAGCACATTCGACATCAAAATAACAAATTAATTGCTTGCTACAGGAGCTCTATCACATCTAACCTGGCCTCTGGGAAAGGAGTTTATTCAAGGAAGCTAAGGGAGGGAGTGCATTTTAGAAGGCATCGCTTCCTACTGGTAAACCTTGTTGTCCTTCAGGACAATCTCCCTTGAAATCATCAGAACATGCGGAAGGGCACATACATGTCTGCAGTTCATGTATCATGGTCTAGACTAGACTACTTTTGGGTATCCCAGGTATGCATATGGACAAAGGAGATCAAACACAAGCCCAAGACACTCTCTGATCATGCGTTAGTGAAGTTACGGCTATATCTCCCCATCATAAACCCACCCCATTTGCACGTAGGTTTTGAACAACGGCTCTACTGGATGCTGTGTTCAGGACCGGGGGCTATTGGAGAATATTTAGACAAAACATCTGATCAGTAGATGGGAAAGAAAACATATGGGAGGCATTCAAGGTCACCATTAGGGGAATATGCATTAGTAAATGGGCAGGAATGTTAAAGGCAATACGTACACAACTACAAAGTAATGAGGATGCCTTGCCCCCTCTCTAACGAGAATATGAGGGAATCCCTAGCCATGCCACTATGGCTGCCATCCGAGAGAACCTGACCAAATTTAATGACCTCGCAGTACAAGAGTTGCAGTTTTTATCCAAGCGCCACACAGTTCAAGCCTACATGGAGGGTGGTCGACCTGGCCATAGCTTAGCTAAGAAGCTGTAAATACCGAGGGGCAGGGAAAACATAATAAAGATACTTACTTCAGAAGTAAGCGAACACTATGACATGGCCTCTATACTTAATGCTTTCAAGCACTACTACACCGGCCTCGACAGTATGACAGATGAGAATAGTGCCAATCTTGCAGATGTGGTGTTAGCATGGTGGTCTCCTGGATAGCGTGACTACTTAATAAAGCCTATAACCATTGAAGAGTTTAAAGAAGCCATACACATTCTTTCAAATGGTAAGGGGACGGGACTAGAGAGTTCTATAAAAAGTTTGCTGACCTCCTGGCTCCACACCTCCAAGCCATGTATGACGAGGTGTACAAAAAGCAGCTATTACCCCCTACCTGCTTGAGGATCTCATAGTGGCCTTGCTGAAGCCAGACAAAACGCCTGAGCAAAAGGTACAAAATACGTTTATTGTTCAGTTAATTAAAACGACAACATTAGCAACTTTAAACAAATATCATTTTTTGTGTTGTCTAAAGATAAAACTATTTCTTATCATGATATTTACACTTCTTCCTATATAATGTCAACAAAACATTTAATAAAATTACCTAATATTAAAAACAATATCTCAAGTGTTACATCAAACAACTATTTTACCATGCTACTAGCCTTGTTTTGAAAGTTCCTTTCACTAGATTTTGAGGCTAATCAAGGGTCGACTAGGCTGCTCAGGAACATTTTGATATATCATTTCCTCAAGAGTAAATGGTCCACTTAGCATAGTCTCCAATAATACATCTTGTAACCATTTAACCTATGCCACTAGTCTTTATTTGATATTTCCTCATATTTAATTAGGAGTTTGGTCAAACAACAGTTAAGCTGTGGATCTTCTGGATTAGGCATTTTAATATTGCAGTTCTGCAAGAGCGAACACCTCTTGTATTGAGTGGCCCCCTTAACAATTTCCGATGAGTGTAAAGCATACAGAACACTGTAATTAATCAACACAGTTACAAAAATCAAAGACAAAATCCTAGCGACGCAGCTCCAACCACTGCTTTCTAAATTGGTGCTGCCTGATCAGTTCGGGTCCATACCGTCTAGATCCACCATGCATAACCTGTGCACTATCTTCGCCTTGCTTCACCAACTGAATCTCTCCTTGCAGGCAGGAGCAGTCCTACTGAAAGCAGCAAAAGCCTTCAACTCCATTGAATGGGGGTACATGTTTATGACCGTAGCCAGTAAGGAGATTCCGGCAGCATTCCGTCATTGAATTTGCCTGCTTTATATTGACCCAGTAGCCTGGGTATATATTAATAGGCACATGTCTGAAGATTTTCAACCATGTAGAGAAACGTGACAGGGGTGCCCCCCTATGTCCACTGTTATTCACTATAATGCTGGAGCCGCTGGCCTGTGTCATTCGGCAAAGCCATGCTGCATCTGCATTAAATTTCCAGCTGCACCCCCTCAGTATCTCCCTCTAGGCAGATGATATGGTGCTCCGTGTCAGAGATCCTCCTATGCACTTGTCACCGGTGTTCAGGAATACATCTGGTTTGAAAGCTACTCGGGCGTGAGCATTAATTAGTCAAAGTCAGTTATATTTTCTCTAATGCCCAGTGCTCAAGAGAGCCCACACAAAATTTCCACTGGGGTGGAGCATGGATCCTGTTAAATACTTGGGGGTATGGATTCAGAGGAATCCTACATTGGTTATCAGATTTGACTATGGCAGAGCCATCTCAAAATTGTAAAGTGTAGACTCCAGGTGGGTGAAATTACAGATATCACTAGTGGATAGGATTGCAGTTATAAATTTCCATATCTATTTATTAATATATACCCATAGTCTTACAATTGCACTTTTTAAAGAAACTTAGGGCACCTCTGTTAAAATTTGTATGAGGTGGGAGCAAGTCAGGAATCAGTAGGGATATACTCACACTGCCACACTCATGAGGAGACTTTAATGCGCCTGACGTCCACCTAAACTACTTGTGTGCACAGTCCTAATTTGCACATTATTGGTATGCACTGCAGGAGTATATGCCACACACAGCGGCGGAACATGCTGATTCTTTTCCCATCCCACTCGGGCTGCCATGCACGGTAATCCACACAATCCACTCTGGGGGTTGAGCAGGGTGAATCCCTTTATATGCACCAGCACTACCATTATGATATTACCCCGCAATATTAGTCTCCAGGGAGGACACAGCGCTGCAAATACCTGCTCATGCGGGTCTAAAAGCTATGGCTGAAGCATACACTAATGGCAACTTTTTGGCACTTGAGGATATTTCACATAACCAATGGCACACCCCCTTACTGACACTTACATCCTATCAACTTAGAGCTGCACTGCGAGAGTAATACCTTCAATTCCCGATGGGAGCCACCAACAGTCAGTGCAATGCAGACATTGCTCATTAGCAACACGTGTAGAAACTTGATCACCAAACTATATAATGCAGCGAAAACGGATAAGCCGCAGACCCCTGACAAGGCGCTGGAGGGTTGGAATCCTGTACTTGGCAGGCCACTAGAGGTGGCGGATTTGAGATTCTGCTGTGCGCAACTACATAACCTCACGTTTAATTGCAACCTGTGCATAATACACTTCATATATTTGCACCAAATGAACAAGTTACTTACCTTCGGTAATGCTTTTTCTGGTGGATACAATATCTGCCTGTGGAATCCTCACCTTTTGAATACCCCCTGCACCAGCATTCCGGGGAAATTCTTTCCTAGCTCTACCATGTCGACGAGGACGTCATAATAGCATGGCTCCGCTCGCGACACTGTATGACATCATCGGAGTCATAGAGGACCTTGTCAGCGTGCTGATGTCAGTTCCACCCATTTTTTTCGTGCCACAGAGGCAAACAGGAGGAACAACACATTTTCACATGTATACAAAGTATAATAAATTTACATATTTATATATATACAATTGCATAACCAATAAAGGCATGAAGAAATTGCAACAAACCAAGCATTTCTCACTATTAAAACATTAGGACATATTAAAAACATTCATGCCAAGCAGCTTAAGCATTTTTTGGTAGAAACAGGTGGACAACGGGGAGGTGGGTGGGACCGGAAGGAATCCACAGGCAGATATTGTATCCACCAGAAAAAGCTTTACCAAAGGAAAGTAACTTCTTCTTCTGATTGATACTTCTGCTTGTGGATTCCTCACCTTGTGAATAGAATCCCAAGGCCGTACCTTACCCGGAAGATGGTGTGCACATGACTAGACCAAAAAAACTTGCAAACAAGAATGAGCAAAATGGCTATCCATCCTAACCTCCAAATCCAAGCAGTAATGCTTTGCAAAAGTATGGAGGGAGGCCCAAGTTGCTGCTTTACAAATATAAATAACAGGAACACCTCTAGTCAAAGCTGAAGAAGTAGACTTAGCTCTGGTGGAATGAGCTCTAATACCTTCAGGAGAGTCCTTCTTGGCCAAGGCATAGCACATCTTGATGCACAAGATAATCCACCTGGCGAGAGTCCTCTTGTGCACAGCCTTGCCTTTCATCTTCCCAATATAGCCCAGAAAGATCTGATCGTCCAGCCTCAGATCTCTTGTTCTGTCTAAATAAAAGCTGACAGCTCTCTTAGGGTCTAAACGATGAAGCCTTTCCTCCTCCTTGGAAGGGTGAGGGGGAGGATAGAAGGTAGGTAAGGTAAAGGATGATCCCATATTTGAAAGGAGTAACCACCTTCGGAAGGAAAGCAGCCCTGGTCCTTAAAACCAACTTATCCCCATGAATGGTTAGGAATGGAGGTTTTGAACTAAGAGCCTGAAGCTCACTTACCCTCCTTGCCGAGGTAATGGCAATCAAAAAAAACGTTTTAAAAGAAAGAAGCCTCAATGGGCAAGAATGAAGAGGCTCAAACGGAAGAAAGCCATTAAAAAGGTAAGAACGAGATTCAAATCCCACTGAGGTATAACGAAAGATGTAGGAGGAAACTTATTTGTAAGGCCCTTAATGAACCTCATGACAATGGGGACTTAAATAAAGACGACAGGTTCGGTAAACATAGAAAAGCTGACAAATAACCCTTAACAGTGGCCACAGCACAACCTTGCTGGGCCAAAGAAAGTGAAAACTCCAGTATATTACACAAACAGGCCTTCAAAGGGTCAATGTCCCTCTCTCCGTACCACTTAACAAATCTGGACCATCTGGAAGAGTAAACAGACTTAGTGGAGAGTCGCCTGGACGATAAAATAACATCCACCACATCTGGCAGGAGAGAGAAAGAACTCAGGTTGCCCTGTTCAATCTCCAGGCATGAAGGTGCAAGCTCTGGAGGTGGGGGTGTAGAACCTGCCCCTGGGACTGCGAGAGGAGATCTGCCCTGAGAGGGAGACAGAGCGGAGGGTGCGATGAGAGGGGAAGTAGATCTGTATACCACACCCTGCTTGGCCAATCCGGGGCGATCAATATGACTTGCGCCTGGTCTTGGCGAATCTTCCTCAGAACCCAAGGAATCAAGGGTATGGGAAGAAACGCATAAAGGAGTTGCAAGATCCAACTCAACTGAAACGCATCCCCCAAAGCTCCCTGCATCGGAAACTGGAGACTGCAGAACAACGGGCAGTGCGCGTTCTTGTGAGTGGCAAACAGGTCCAACCGAGGAGTCCCCCACATCTGAAAGATGTGCTGAATCACCTCTGGATGAAGCATCCACTCGTGGTCGGCTGAGTAATACCGACTGAGACTGTCCGCACGAACATTTAGCACATCGGCTAGATGATTTGCAAACCCACAAATCTGATGGTTCTGTGCCCAGGACCAGAGTCGTAGAGCCTCTTGACAGTGAAGATACGACCCTAAACCTCCCTGCTTGTTGATATACCACATCGCGGTAGTGTTGTCCGTTAGGACCTGAACCGACAGACTCCAAAGGGAAGGAAGGAAAGCCTTTAGTGCGAAACATATCGTCCGCAATTCCAGAAGGTTGATGTGAAGCAACCTTTCCTTCGGAGACCAAAGACATTTGTCCTCCATATCCCCCCAGATGAGCACCCCACCCTAGAGTGGAGGCATCCGTGATCACTGTGGCCACTGGTGGAGGAGGCTGAAAGGGCTTCCCTTGAGATAGATTGCCCTGCACGCTTCACCAAGTCAGCTCCGCTACAGGGTCTCTGGAGATTCTGACCTTCTCCCCAAGATCTCCGTTGTGCTGATACCACTGCCTGCGGAGGCACCACTGGAGTGCCCTCATGTGCCAGCGTGCATGACTAATCAACAGTTTGCAGGAAGCAGACAGACCGAGCAGAATTATAACTTTCAGGACTGGAACAACCGCTCCATCGTGAAATAAAGGAATCATTTCCTGTACGTTGAGAATCCTCTGAGGAGGCGGGAATGCTTGACACACAGAAGTGTCCAGTATTACCAATATGAACAGGCTGCACTGAGAAGGCAACAAGTGAGATTTGGGTACATTTATCGAGAAACCCAAGTTGAACAACAGTTGTGTTGTTGCCTGCAAGTGGCGCAACATCAACTCCGGAGACTACGCTTTTAACAGCCAGTCATCCAGGTAGGGGAAAACAGAAACCCCTGACCTTCTGAGATGTGCTGCTACCACTGCCTTCACCTACGTAGAGACTCGAGGCGTGGAAGTGAGACCGAATGGAAGAACCGTAAACTGATAGTGTTGCGATCCTACTGTGAACCGAAGATACTTGTGCTGCGACTTCAGGATGGCAAGATGAAAATATGCATCCTGCAGATCGATGGACACCATCCAGTCTTCCTGTTGCAGCACAAGAAGAACCTGAGCCAAGGTCAACATTTTGAACTTTTCCTGTCTGAGGTAAAGATTAAAAATCCTGAGGTCCAGGATCGGCCTCAACCGGCCGTCCTTTTTTTAGGATGAGGAAATACCGGGAGAACCATCCCTGACATCTCCTTCTCCGGAACCACCTTTATTGCACTTTTCTCTAACAAGGCAAGCACTTCCTGCTGTAAAAGCAGCAAAAGGTCCTCTGAGCACCTACCCTGGAAAGGAGGGTAAGGAGGAGGAAACTCTAAAAAGGGAGGGCGTACCCATTCTCAACAAGATTTAAAACCCAATGATCTGAAGTGATGGATTTCCAAGCTTGTAGAAAAAGGGACACCCGACCCCCAACTGGACCAACTTATTCTAAGATGGGGGATCTAGAACTGCTTTGCTGAAGTACTAAAGGTGGCAGAAGGAGAATTGGAAGAGGAGGAGGAGGTTTGCTATCGAGCGGCTCCCCTGAGATGTCCTTTGTTTTTCCCTCTGTACGATTTGTACAAAGGATTTTGCTGTTGGCTCAGTTGAGTATGCTGGCGGCCATGAAAGGAAGCAGCCCTTTCAAAACCATGATTGTAGCCGTATCCCCTAGACTGTACCTGAAGACCCAGAGATCTTGCTGTCGCTCTGCTGTCCTTAAAACGCTGCAGGGCAGAGTCCGCATTAGTACCAAACAGTCTTGACCCATCAAAGGACAAATCCAGCAGTGTCGCTTTAACATCAGGAGAAAATCCGGACGATCTGAGCCAAGCCTATCTTCTTGTCGCCACACACGACTCCATTACACGAGCCGCATGACTAATCAACAGTTTGCAGGAAGCAGACAGACCGAGCAGAATTATAACTTTCAGGACTGGAACAACCGCTCCATCGTGAAATAAAGGAATCATTTCCTGTACGTTGAGAATCCTCTGAGGAGGCGGGAATGCTTGACACACAGAAGTGTCCAGTATTACCAATATGAACAGGCTGCACTGAGAAGGCAACAAGTGAGATTTGGGTACATTTATCGAGAAACCCAAGTTGAACAACAGTTGTGTTGTTGCCTGCAAGTGGCGCAACATCAACTCCGGAGACTACGCTTTTAACAGCCAGTCATCCAGGTAGGGGAAAACAGAAACCCCTGACCTTCTGAGATGTGCTGCTACCACTGCCTTCACCTACGTAGAGACTCGAGGCGTGGAAGTGAGACCGAATGGAAGAACCGTAAACTGATAGTGTTGCGATCCTACTGTGAACCGAAGATACTTGTGCTGCGACTTCAGGATGGCAAGATGAAAATATGCATCCTGCAGATCGATGGACACCATCCAGTCTTCCTGTTGCAGCACAAGAAGAACCTGAGCCAAGGTCAACATTTTGAACTTTTCCTGTCTGAGGTAAAGATTAAAAATCCTGAGGTCCAGGATCGGCCTCAACCGGCCGTCCTTTTTTTAGGATGAGGAAATACCGGGAGAACCATCCCTGACATCTCCTTCTCCGGAACCACCTTTATTGCACTTTTCTCTAACAAGGCAAGCACTTCCTGCTGTAAAAGCAGCAAAAGGTCCTCTGAGCACCTACCCTGGAAAGGAGGGTAAGGAGGAGGAAACTCTAAAAAGGGAGGGCGTACCCATTCTCAACAAGATTTAAAACCCAATGATCTGAAGTGATGGATTTCCAAGCTTGTAGAAAAAGGGACACCCGACCCCCAACTGGACCAACTTATTCTAAGATGGGGGATCTAGAACTGCTTTGCTGAAGTACTAAAGGTGGCAGAAGGAGAATTGGAAGAGGAGGAGGAGGTTTGCTATCGAGCGGCTCCCCTGAGATGTCCTTTGTTTTTCCCTCTGTACGATTTGTACAAAGGATTTTGCTGTTGGCTCAGTTGAGTATGCTGGCGGCCACGAAAGGAAGCAGCCCTTCCAAAACCATGATTGTAGCCGTATCCCCTAGACTGTACCTGAAGACCCAGAGATCTTGCTGTCGCTCTGCTGTCCTTAAAACGCTGCAGGGCAGAGTCTGCATTAGTACCAAACAGTCTTGACCCATCAAAGGACAAATCCAGCAGTGTCACTTTAACATCAGGAGAAAATCCGGACGATCTGAGCCAAGCCTATCTTCTTGTCGCCACACACGACTCCATTACACGAGCCACAGAGTCAGCTGTGTCTAGATCCAAATGAATCACCTGATGGGCCGCAGCTTGAGAATCAGAAAGGGCCTCCAAGAAATTATTTCTATCTTCTTCAGGCAACCTTGGAGCATGGATATACCTCCCAAGAAGACAAGTAGCATCAGTTGACTTTCAAGCCATACTAGCCGAAGAAATGACCTTCTTCGCCACTTGCTCCATTTGTTTAGCATCCCTATCACCAGGCTTGGTAGGGAAAGAACCTGAAGATTGCTTTGAACAAGAAGCCTGGACCACCAAGCTTTCCGGTGACGGATGGGTAGACAGAAAAGCCGAATCGGGAAGCTGCAGGAGCAGATAAGGGCTTCTGCCAAACCTCCAAAATATTTATTTATTTATTTATTTTGCGATTTTTAAAGCGCCTGGTGACCCGTAGGCATCCCCGCGCTGTAATTCTGTGAAGACCAGGGGAGGGGGGAGAGGAAATGAGCTATTTGGGAAACAGGAGGGTTTTGAGTTTTTTTCGGAATAAGGCGTGGGAGGGTCAGTTAATGCCTCATTAAAGGGTAGCTGAGGTTCAGAGGCTGGAGAAGGTGATTTTAAGAACCTCTGTCAAAATATTAGATTTAACCTCCGCCAAAGGAAGCTGCAGATCAAGCAGTTCTGCTGCTTTTCTTATTACCACATGATAAGGAGCAATGTCTTGCAATACTCCAGCCGTTGGAGACGAGAGATCATATTCAGGAGAAGTATCCAATCCACTGGCCTCCTGTAAACCTTCAAAATCGTCCACAGTCTCAACAATTTCTCCCTCCTCCTGCTCCTGTGCATATTCCTCTTCCTCAAGAAGCCTCTGCTCCTCTCTCCTAGAGCGCTGTTTAAGGACCGGTGTCGGCAGCGCCAATCGCGGCGCCGGTGAGCACATCAACGGCGTCGAAGGAGGAGCCTCAGCTTCAAATCTCGGCGCCGAACGAATCCGAGACCATGCCGACTCAACAGCAGAAGGAGTCCAAGGAACCGGAGTGGAAGACCTCGGCGCCGGAAAATTACAAGGCGGCGTCGTCGGCAAATATGGCAAAAAGGGTGGATGAGCATAGTGGTGAGGCACATCCATATTAAAGGCCAAAGGACCCACGGGCCAGAAGGCGCACCAGATAGAGCAAAGGCCCTGGCAAACATGCCCATCATCGCATTTCGAAAATACGTAGGGTCTGATCCAGGAACAGGAAAAGGAGGATATTGATCAGCACCTTCCTGAACAGAACCAACTGAGGCTGAACCTGAGCCTGCGGAGCCGGAAATGACGCCCATAAAGGTGAAGCCTCTCGAACTGGAGATGACTCCCTAGGCGCTGGAGACATACCAGGAGCCAGAGAACCGTCAAACGACGAAGGGCCCTTCAAAGCCGGTGACATCAGAGCCAGAGATGGAACTGGGATCACCCGTGGAGATGGAGTCAGAGAAGGAGATACCAAGTCTGGTCTTCGAAGCCGCTTAGCTGGAGTAGACAATGTCGACCTCGAAGCCCTGATCTTCGACGTACAGCGTCGAGAGCCATCTCGGAAAAAAGGGAACTGACATCAGCACGCCGATGAGGTCCTCTTATGGCTCCGATGATGTCGCACAAGTTACTACTTTTGTAACGATATATCTGTAAGAGACATTAGTTAGTGATAGATTCCTTACCTTAGAATATCCCCAGGCGTCAGACTGGATCCGGAAACTTTTGCGTAGCAGTACCCTTGCGCGTCGTTAGGCGTCGTCTGCGGCTCCGCGTCCGTCGTCGGCGTCGTGGGCGCCGTGATGACGTCGTCGGAGTACTTAGACGCCGCCTCCGTGTGCTGATGTCAGTTCTTAGACACAGCTTTTCCGCGCCAGAAACGCAGAGCTATGCCAAAAACCAACACTGGTGCCTTGAAACTAGGGCCCTGAAAGGGGATGACCTTAACCCTAGATATCGTTTCGCAGAACGGGGAGGATGGGTGGGTCGGTAAGGAATCTATCACTAACTAATGTCTCCTACAGATATATCGTTACACAAGTAGTAACTTGTTCATCTGAAAGAGACACGTTAGTGATAGATTCCTTACCTTAGAATAGATACCCCAGCAATACCAACCCCGGTGGTGGGTCTGCAAACCAATAATCACACCAGAAAGTCCTGGAGGACGGAACGGCGAAAGAAGCCATCCCTCCGGACTTGGCTGTCCAGGCAATAGTGTCTTGCAAACGTGTGCAGCGAGGACCACGTAGCTGCCTGGCAAATGTCCTGCAAGGGCACACCTCGGCCCAAGGCAGTTGTAGTCACTGTGGCTCGAGTGGAATGAGCCCTCAGCCCAACAGGGGGTTCCTTCTTTGCCAAGGAGTAACACGCCTGGATACACAAGATGATCCACAGTGAGATGGTCCGCTTGTGTACCGCTTTCCCCTTCTTAGCGCCCACGTAACCAACGAAGAGTTGGTCATCCACCCGGAACAGGCGTGTGCGATCCAGATAGAACGAGAGCGCACGTTTTGGGTCCAGACGGTGGAGCCTCTCTTCCTCTCTCGAGGGATGCAGAGGCAGAAAGAAGGTGGGCAAGGTGATGGATTACCCAATGTGGAAGGCCGTGACCACCTTAAGTAGGAAAGAGGGCCTTGTCCGCAACACAACCTTGTCCGGATGGACTGAAAGGAAAGGAGGTTTACAGGATAGAGCCTGGAGCTCACTCACTCTTCTTGCAGAGGTGATGGCTACCAGGAAGGCAGTCTTCAAAGATAGAAGGCGGAGAGGACAGTTGTAGAGTGGCTCGAAGGGAGTTCAAGTCCCACTGAGGCATCACAAAGGGAACAGGTGGAAACGTGTGTGTGATGCCTTTCAGGAATCTACTTACAATTGGGGACTTGAACAAAGATGGTTGATCAGGTAGCTTTAGGAAGGCTGAAAATGCAGAAAGATATCCCTTGATAGTGCCCAGAGCAGAGCCCTGCTGGGCAAGAGAAAGAAGAAAGAGAAGAATCTCAGAAAGAGGGGCAGAGAGAGGATCCACAGCCTTTGCTGTGCACCATGCCACAAATCTGTTCCACCTGCAGGTGTATACCAACTTTGTGGAGGGACGGCTGGCTGCCAGAATGATGTTACAGACTTCAGGAGGCAAGTCAATTGGCCTCAACTGTCGCCGCTCAATCTCCAAGCATGGAGGTGGAGACTGGACAGGTTCGGGTGGAGGACCGTCCCCTGCTGCTGCGACAGAAGGTCCTCCTGAAGAGACAGGCGAACCGGGCGATCGACTGACATACTGAGTAGGTCGGGATACCAGTATCTTCGTGCCCAGTCCGGAGCCACAAGGATGACTTGTGCCCGGTCGCGCCTGATCTTCTTCAGCACTCTGGGCAGAAGTGGTATAGGCGGAAAGGCGTACAACAGACCGCAACTCCACTCGCGATGAAAAGCGTCTCCGAGCGAGTGCCGCCTTGGAAATTCCAACGCGCCGAACTGTTGACATTGCGCGTTCTCTTCGGTGACGAATAAATCTAACCAAGGCTCTCCCCACTGCTGAAAGAGGCCTTGCGCCACGTCCGAGTTCAGACGACATTCGTGATCCAACATGCACCGGCGGCTGAGTTCGTCCGACTTGGCGTTCAGAGAACCTGCCAGGTGTTTAACCACCAGAGTCACGCCCTGATGTTCCAGCCATTGCCAGAGGCGCAGAGCCTCCTGGCAGAGGGTCCACGACCCCACCCCGCCCTGTTTGTTGCAGTACCACATGGCGGTGGTGTTGTCCGTGAACACCTGCACTTCACTCCCACGGACAGAGGGGAGGAATGCCTTCAGTGCTAGACGATTCGACCGCAGCTCCAAAAGATTGATATGGAGCCGGGACTCCGCGGGAGACCAGAGGCCTCTGATCTCCGCCTCTCCCATGTGGCCTCCCCAGCCCTGGAGTGACGCGTCCGTCACAACTACGTGCTCCGGTTGGGGAAGGGAGAGGGATCTGCCACTGACCCAATCGCGGTCCGTGAGCCACCACTGCAGCTGTCTCGCAGTGCCCTCCGAGATCAAGACATTGTCGGACAGGTTGCCCTGATGCTGGGCCCACAGAAACTTCAGGTCCCACTGCAGAGCCCGCATCCGCCAATGGGCGTGATGCACCAGAAGGGTGCAGGAAGCCATCAGCTCCAGAAGCTGCAGCGTCAACCTGACCGAAACTCGGGATAAAGGCTGGAAGATAGGAATCAGAGCCTGTATATCCCGAATCCGCTGTTCGGGTGGGTAAACCCGAAAATGCGCTGAGTCGAGAACCGCTCCGATGAAGAGGAGTTTCTGAGAGGTGCACATGTGTGACTTCGGCACATTGATGGAGAACCCCAGCTGGTGCAAGAGGTCTGCCATCGTCTGGAGGTGGCTGACGACTGTCTAGGGCGAGCCCGCCTTCAACAACCATCGTCGAGGTAGGGGAAGACTGAAACCCCTAACCTGCGCAAATGGGCTGCGACCACCGCCATCACCTTCCTGAACACCTGTGGGGCGCTGGTAAGGCCGAAGGGGAGCAGGGTAAACTGAAAGTGCTCGTGGCCTACCGTGAACCGCAGGTAACGCCGGTGGGCCGGCAGGATGGGGATGTGGAAATAAGCGTCCTGCAAGTCCAACGCTACCTTCCAGTCTCCTGGGTCCAGGGCAGCTAAGACCTGAGCCAGAGTCAGCATCTTGAACTTCTCCTTCCGGAGGAAGCCGTTGACGTTCCGTAGGTCCAAGATAGGGCGTAGGCCTCTTTGCCCTTCTTGGGTACCAGAAAGTAGTGGGAGTAGCAACCACGTCCTACTTCTAGCCCAGGAACTGGCTTGATGGCCCCCTTGGCCAAGAGGGCCGAAACTTCCTCCTGTAGAAGCCGCAAGTGATCCCCCGATACGCGGTGGTATTGCGGTGGCATGGCTTGAGGGGTCGTCTCGAACGGGAGGGAGTAGCCCCTCCGTACGATCTGCAGCACCCACCTGTCCGAAGTGACAGTGCGCCAATGAGAGTGGTGATGGCGAATCCTGCCCCTCACATGGGCCGAGAAGCACGGACTAGGAGGGTTTAGAGGCGGATGCTGCGGGGGAAGGTGTGGACTGGCCTCGCCGTGGTCCCCGACCGCCTCCACGGCGATTTCCACGGCCGCCACCACGCTGGATGTTAGTCTGCGGCGTGTGGCTGATGGCACGTGTGGGGGCGCCCCTTCCTTGGCCACGAATGAGCGAAAGGCACCCGTTTGCTTTGCTTGGCCGTAGCCCTGGAGTCCTTAAAGCGCTCAAGCGCGTGGTCTGCCTTGTCCCAAACAGACGACGGCCATTGAACGGCATGTCCATCAGACTGTTTTGGACATCAGCCGAAAAGTTGGCGGACCTCAACCAGGAGTGATGTATAACTGCCACCGTCGTTGCCATCGCTCTGCCCAGTGAGTCGGTGGTATCCAGCACACACCGGATGGAATATTTGGCTGCGTCCTGGCCCTCCACAAGGGCTTGGCCGAGTTTGGCCCGTACCTCCAACTGACACTCTGGCAGCACTTCCGCAACCGTCTCCCACAGAGAGTGGGTGTAGCGGCCCAAGAGGCATGAGGTGTTGGAAGACCGGAGTCCCAGACTAAGGGAGGAGAAGATCTTTTTCCCGTACTGCTCGTACCTCTTGGATTCCCTGTCCGGGGGAGCCAACGGGAATGCGGTCTGGGAATTGGAGGCCTGGATGACCAGGCTCTCGGGGGTGGGGTGGGTGGACAGGAAACATGGGTCGCCCGGGGCCGGGCGGTGGCGTCTGGCCACGTTCCTATCTACGGGCGAACCCGTAGTGGGCCTGGACCAAGTGCCCTAACGAACGTCGGTCAAGGCCTCATTAAAGGGCAGCAGAGGCTCGGCGGAGCTTGACTGCGGTTTAAGGACCTCAGTGAGGAGGTTGGTCCTCACGGCCGCAACAGGGAGCTCAAGGCCCAAGGCCTTTGCAGCCCTTATCAACACCACACTATAGGTTGCCCCCCCCTCCGAAGCCACGGTAGGAGGTGAGACAAAACCAGTGTCTGGAGAGGTGTCCAGGACAAGTTCCCCTGTCCAGTCCTCTCGTGACTGACACTCACGGGTTAGGGGGGTCCTCAGACCCCTCCCAATCCTCCTCATCACCCGTCTCCTGATACTCAGGGTTCTCAATTAATGGGGGCCTGTTCATAGAAGTGAAAATCTCCAAACTCCGTCAAAAGCGGCGCCCAGCGGCGCCGTTCCGACTTCGGAACAGGAATGAAGGAGGCACCGAGGACGGCGCCGGAGGCGACACCTGACGGTCCGACGCCGGGGGGTTGTAACGTCCACCGGTGATGATCCAGATCCCGAGGGAGGTCCAGAGTGGTCCCGCGGCGCTGGGCCCGAAGGCGCCGGTGGCGTCGGAGCCGAAGCACTCAATGGTGCGGGGCCGAAGCCCCCGACCCGCCAGGGGCCCCAGACGGGTCCGCTGGGCCCGAAGTCGCCGCGGAGCCCGTCGGAGGAGAGAGGGACCTCAGGGCCATGAGGAAGCGCTCGATCTCCTCTGGCGTCGCGTCTCACCCAGGGACCTGAGGGTATGGAGCGGGACGCAATGCCCGCGACCCCGAAGGAGCTGCGTGGGCGGTGTCACCCGAACCCCCGGCCGCATCGCACGAGCGTCGGGGGGAGTCAGAAGAGCGATGACGCCTCTTCGACTTCTTGTGCTTCTTACCTGACGACGACTTCGACCCGGAGGAGTGGTGCCGACTCTCGGAGCTGTGGTGGCTCCAAGCCCGCAACCTGTCCCTCGACCTCCCATGGGACCGGGACCTCGCACGGCGCAGGACCGACTGCCAGAGTTCGAGTCGCCTGCGGGACCGCTCCCGCCTGGCTTTCGAAGAGAGGGCCCGGCAGTCGGAGCAGGCCTTGTCGTTGTGGTCGACGCCTAGACAAGTTAGGCACAGGTGGTGCGGATCCGTGACCGACATCGTGTGGTCGCAATCCTCACAGTGCTTGAAGCCAGGCATCCCTAGGCACCGATCAGAGTATTCAAAAAGGTTAGTCAAAAATTGACTAAGGGTTATTGCTTTTTCCAGATCTGCGCTTGCTGGCGCGGAAAAATGAAGAACTGACGTCAGCACGCGGATGCGGCGTCTAAGTACTGCGACGACGTCATCACGGAGCCCACGACGCCGACGACGGACGCGGAGCCGCACACAACGCCTACCGACGCGCAAGGGTACTGCTACACAAACGTTTCCGGATCCAGTCTGACGCCTGGGGATATTCTAAGGTAAGGAATGTATCACTAACGTGTCTCTTTCAGATATACGGTATCGCGATTGGAGCTGTGCTATTATCCTGTCCTTGTCGATGTGGGAGAGCTACGAAAGAATTTCCGCAGAATGCTGGTGCAGGGGGTATTCAAAAGGTGAGCAATCCACAGGCAGAAGTATCCATCAGAAGTATCACTTACCTGCTAAAGAACAAGTTACTTACCTTCTTATGCTTTTTCTGGTGGATACAGTATCTGGCTGTGGATTCCTTACCTTATTAATATCCCCTGCGCCAGCATTCCACAGAATTTTTTTTCTAGCTCTCCACGCTGACGAGGACGTTGGCTCCGCTCGCACCTCCGCATGACGCCACTGGAGCCATAAGAGAGCCTCGTTGGCGTGATGACATCAGTTCCGCCCATTTTTTCCATGCCTCAGAGGCGACAACAGATTCAAAGTATATACAGTACACAACATTTGAACCCATATACACAGTACAAAACCAATTAAGGAGAGCTAAGGAATATCAGCATTTCCTATTAATGTGCCAGATAGAAAGAAGATACAATGTGCAACAACAAGCCAAATAAGACATCCTTTAAGGTATACAAAGATGGACAACGGGGGGGAGGGTGTGTCAGTGAGGAATACACAGGCAGATACTATATCCAACTGAAAAAGCGTTACAAAAGGTAAGTAACCTGTTCATTTTGTGCAAATATATGAAGTGTATTATGCGCAGGTTGCAATTAAACGTGAGGGTATGTAGTTGCCTACAGCAGAATCTCAAATCCGCGACCTCTAGTGGCCTGCCAAGACTTAGCCCTATTAGAATGAGCTCTAATACCCTCAGGTGGTAACTTACCAGCAAGGGCGTAGCATATCTTGATGCACAAGATGATCCACCTGGCTAGAGTTCGCTTGTGCACAGCCTTGCCTTTTGAGTGTCCAACGTAGCCCACAAAGAGCTGATCGTCCAAACGTAAGTCCTTTGTCCTGTCCAAACTAAAACTTACCGCTCTTTTAGGGTCCAGGTGGTGAAGTCTATCCTCCTCCTTGGAAGGGTGAGGATAAAACACAGGGGGCCAGATGTAGGTGGCCCAATACCGGTCGGAAACGGCCGAAATTACCGAATTTTGGCCGTTACCGACCGGTATTGCGCATTTGGGATGTAGGTGACCCAAAAACATCGGAATCGGTAAATTTACTGAATCGGTAAAGTTTCCAAATCGGAAACTTTACCGAATTGAAAAATTTACCGAATCGGTAATTTTTCCAAATCGGTAAACTTTCCGAATCGGAAACTTTACCGATTCGGTAAATTTACTGAATCTGTAAATTTTCCGAATCGGAAACTTTACCGATTCTGTAAATTTACCGATTCAGAAATTAAGAAATGGAAAAAAATGAATTTCGAGATGTAGGTACCCTATTAAATACCGAATTTGCATGAAATTCGGTATTTAAGAGTCGGTATTTACCATGGATTGAAATCAGGTGGCAACCAGGTGCAGGCTATAAAAAAGGCCCCAAAATGCACCAGTTTCACCAGAATGGCGGCATTCTATGTCATTGCGAGGCGGTTACGGCTACAGGCAGAAGGAGAGTGGGTCTGGAGGAGGGAGGAGCAGGTGTACAGGCAGAGAATCACTCTATTCCAGCTAACTGAGCCTGAGATCCTACAAAGGTACAGGCTGGTCCCCCAAACTATCCTGGACCTTATCAGGGACCTCCACCCACTGTTGGACAATTCAACATCAAGGGTGCACGCCATCCCACCCCATGTGCAGGTGTTGTGCAGCCTACACCTGCTTACATCTGGGAGTTACCAGAGTGTGGTTGCTGCGGTAGTTGGGATGTCCCAGAGCTGTCTGTGGCGTTTCTTCAAAAAATTCCTTGACGCCATGTTGCAGAGAATGCATAACTACATCAGCTTCCCTGCAACGCATGCAGAACTGCTCAGGACAAAGACAGACTTTTATCAGATGGCGCATTTCCCAAACATCATTGGCTGTATTGATGGTACCCACATACCAATATGCCCACCTGCTGCCACACAGTACATTTATCAGAACAGGAAGTCCACCCACACCATAAATGTACAGGTGATCTGTGATTCCAAGTACATGATCACTGATATAGTAGCCAAATTTCCCGGGAGTACCCACAACTCTTACATCTTCCAAAACAGTGGGATCTACGCACGCCTGACAGCGGGGGAATTTGGCGAAGGATACTTGCTAGGTAACACACTGTGTGAAACTCCTGTGATACGTATAGCAGATGTATGTGTGTGTGCATGTGAGTAATGTTTTTTCTTCTTGCAATTAGGGGACAGTGCATATGCCCTCCGGTCCTTCATCCTTACACCCTACCTCAACCCTACAACACCAAGCCAGAGGAGATACAACAGGGCACACAAAACAACCAGAAACATTGTGGAGCGCACCTTTGTTATGTAGAAGAGCAGGTTTTGCTGCCTACATAAGAGTGGAGGGGCCCGCCAGTACACACCGATCACCTGCTGCTAGATGATTGCAGCCTGTGCAATGCTGCACAACCTTGCGGTTAAGAAGGGCACTGAAGTGGATATCTCTGATTATGAGGACTATGATGACGAGCAAGCACTGCCTGTACCACACCATCTGGAGTTGCAACACCAACTGATGGCAGACACAAATGGGAAGAGATCACATGCATCTTCTTTTAAGTAATTAAAGAGACACAGACAGGTGGAATATGCACCCAATGTACTTTAATTTTGTCATGTCGTAGGTTTCTAAAGCACAAATGTGCAACAAACATTTTTTAACTTAAATTGTGTCATTCCTGGTTCACTTCACCATGAACTGTCATAGTCATTTTCGTCCTCGCTTCTCAGGGCCACTTGTATGGTGCTCACTGTGCTCACTGTCTTGCTGGCCTGTGGCCTCAGCGTGGCGCCTGCTGCTCCTCCTTGTCTCTGGGACAAGGAAGCTTGCCATGCCGCTTCTGCTTGTGCTCTCCTCACTCACAGGCACATCCAGAGCAGCTGTTTGTGCAGTTTGGGCATTTAACAGCGCCTCCAGAGCACTGGTCATCCAGCCCTTGGCCCTAGTGACCTCATTGCTGTTTTGGGTCATAGCCTCCTGCATGTTACTGCTTCTCCTGCATAGCAGGGATGTGGCAGTGTCCAGGCGGTTGATTGCTTTATTTTGGCCCTGAGCACGCTGCCTTTCCTTGCGCCTTGACTCAAAATCAGTGTCTAGTTTGGTGCATAGCAAATGGTCCTATTGGCTCATTTCGCATATCCCTGTTGCCATGTCTTTCTTCACTTCTATAAGCTCCCTGATGCCCTTTCGTATGTCTCCTGTATTATTGTTCAGGGACCTCATTTGGCGTTGGCATGACTGGATGGCTCTTTCCTGCATCCTCTGGATTGCTACCATGGACCCCCCCAGGCCACGGAACACACTTTGACCCTCAACAGGTGCATCTTCACGCCTTTCTAGGACTCTGCGGCATCTTCCACCAGTATGGCCCACCTCTGCACTGGAGTGGAGTGTGCCAGGGCTATCATCCACAGGCAAGTTGCGCGTTTCTTCCACCGTCATGTCAGCTGCTGCTGACTCCATTTCTCGAAGTGGGGCCACAACATGCCTCCTGCTTGGTTGTGATGCAGGTTTTGTGTCATGCTGTGATGCTGGAATTTCGGGGGATGACAGCAACAGAGGGGATTGGGATCTAAGAGGGGGTGCCTGCAACTCTGGAGCCATTTCTGAGTCTTGTGCAGGAGGATGGCTACTTGGTGCACCTGTGTCCTGTGGTACGTTCTGGGTAGTTGGGCCTGGCTCCTGACTCTCCTCCCTCTCTGGTGGTGCGGCTTCAGTCTCCTGCGAACGCCTGCGAGACGTTTCACCTGTGGACATATGAGCGTACATTAGCTAAGCTCTACTGTCTCACAGTGACTACAATTAAATATGTCACACTTTAGCTTGATTCTCCGTGCAATCATTTCCCTAACTTGGTGGTTGCTGTGCTGTATAACATGTTCTTACATTTCCTGACTACATGTACCATGATGCATTGCTCCTGTATAGTGCTAGCAGTACTGGACTGGGGTTCACTTGGCCACAAAGGGTACAGGTAAGGATGGTGGTGGGGGGAATGCTGTGCATGTGTCTTACCTTTTCTGCTTGCAGCTCTGGCAGAGCTGTCTACTTCTCCCAGTCCACAGACGCTGTCTGGTTCAATGGTTGAGGCCACCATCTCCTCCAGGTCAGTAAGGGGGGATGCTGGGTTTTTGCCTCCGCCAGTTTTTGTTGCCTGCTTGTGGTGTTCAGCCAATTTTTTCTTAGTTTGGTTCCTGAGGTCGTAGAATCGCTTTTTCAGGTCCTCTGCATCTCTGGTAGACACCCCAACAGCATTTACTTTGTCCAGTATGTCCAGCCAGAGTTTCCTTTTGGCAGATTCTGCCACAGTGAGGGACTGCCTGCCAAACAATTTTTGGTGCACCTTCACCACCTCCTCAACAAGGACCTGCAGCTCCATGCTGCTGAATTCGAGTTTCCCCCTCCTCTCTGTCTGCTCTTATTCTTTGCTGCTTGCCATTTTGCAGTTTTAAAAGTGCTCAAAACTTTTTCTGCTGCTCATGGACTCAGCTCAGCTCCAACTGCCTTTCCAGAAGCTTCTAATTAGTTGCAGCTGCCTGTGTAGCCACTTCCTGGTAGGGAGGGGGAGGGTGGTAGCACCTGATTGGCTGCCTACTTCTGTTTCACTTTTGTTTGCTTTCCGATTCGGAAATTACTGAATCGGTATTTACCGATTCGGTATTTACCGAATCGGTATTTCCCATTCATTCCTATGGGCCAAAAGGCCCATAGGTATGAATGGGGAATACCAATTCGGTAAATACCGATTCGGCAATTTCCGAATGTCCAATTCCGATTTTTACCGATTCAGTATTTTTTACCGATTTTTTTCCTACATACCATTTACCGATTCTAAAATACCGATTCAGTAAAATTCGGAATTTTAGAATCGGTAAAATCGGATTACCTACATCTGGCCCAGGGAGAGTTATGGACTGCCCTAGATGAAAGGGAGTAACTACCTTAGGCAGAAAAGCAGCCCTGGTCCTGAGGACCATCCTATCAGCATGTATGGTCAAAAACGGGGGGTTGAACTAAGAGCTTGAAGCTCACTCACCCTCCTTGCTAAGGTAATAGCTACCAGAAAGACTGTTTTAAAAGACAAAAGCCTCAAAGGACAGCTATTAAGGAGTTCAAAGGGGAAACCCTTCAAAAAAGTCAAAACAAGATTAAGATCCCATTGGGGCATAACAAAGGGAGTAGGTGGAAACCTATTCAAAAGGCCTTTGATAAATCTCAAAACGATAGGAGAATTAAATAAAGAAGGCTGATCAGGTAGACACAGAAAATCTGATAAGACCGACAAGTAACCCTTAACCGTGGCCACAGCACAACCCTGCTGAGCAAAAGAAAAAGCAAACTGAAGAACATTCGACTAGTGGGCCTTTAAAGGGTCAATAGATCTCTCCCCACACCATTTAACAAATCTTGACCATCTGTAGGAGTAAATAGACTTGATGGAGTGTCGCCTGGCCAATAATATAACATCCACCACATCAGGCGGGAGAGAGAAGGAACTCAGGTTCCCCGCTCAATCTCCAGGCATGAAGGTGCAGGCTCTGAAGGTGGGGGTGTAGAACCTGCTCTTCCGACTGCGAGAGGAGGTCTACCCTCAGATGTAGACGGAGCAGAGGGTGCGATAAGAGGTAAAGAAGGTCTGTGTACCACACCCTTTATTGCCAATCTGGGGTGATCAATATAACTTGGGTCCGGTGTTGGCGAATCTTCCTCAGAACAAGAGGAATCAAGCGTATAGGAGTTGTGAGCTCTAACAACTGAAACCCTTCCTCCAACCCTCCCTGCCTTGGAAACTGGAGACTGCAGAATGACGGGCAGTGCGCGTTCTTGAAAGTGACAAACAGATCCAACTGAGAAGTTCACAACATCCGGAAGATGTGTTGAACTACCTCCGGATGAAGCCTCCACTCGTGGTGGGAGGAGAACTACTGACTGGGACTGTCCGCAAGCACATTCAGCACCCCGGCCAGTTGATTTGCCATCAATCAAATCCGCTGGTCCTGAGCCCAGGACCAGAGCCACAACGCCTCTCTGCAGAGACGGTACGACACTACTCCTTCCTGCTTGTTGACATACCACAACGCGGTAGTGTTGTCCTTCAGGACTTTAACCGACTGATCGGGAAGGGAGAAAGGCCTGAGCTCCAAACGTATCGCCCGCAATTCCAGAAGGTTGATGTGAAGCAACCTTTCCTCTGGAGACCAAAGACCCTTGATCTCCAGATCCCCCAGATGAGCACCCCACCCTAGGGTAGAGGCGTTCGTCATCACTGTGGCCTCCGATGGAGGAAGATTTTTCATTTTTTTATTTATTTTAAAGGTTTTATATAGTGCTGGCTGGTTCCAAGAGTTTCAGTGCGCTTTACAAGAGTCATGTGAGTAGATATATAAATAGCAAAAAATACAATGAGGTAGCATTCAAGTCCAATTAAAACAATAGATAACACCTCAATTTATACGATCTGGTTACAACAAATTATGATATTCAACAGCCAGTCAAGAGAAGAGAGGTTGTCGTGCAGAAGGGGGGGCAGAGAAGAGGGGGGCAGGATGTAAGAATGGTGAGAGACTGTGAGGGGGTAAGGAAAAATCAAGTGTATCAGGTAGGGCCAATAAACAGGATTAGTGAGAAAGAGGGAGAAGAAAAGAAAGAAGTGAAAAAGGGGGTGGAGAAAGGGCGTCAGGAGATCAGAAGGGGGGATCCTAAACAGTAGGAAACTGGGTTGGGATATGAGCCCAGAGAAGGGGTTAACGACCCCAGAATTTGCAGAGAAGGTGTAGTTTGAGGTCTTTTTTGAAGCTGAAGTAGGAGGGGTTGCAACAAAGTTCTTTAGGGTGGTGCATTCCAGATGGTAGGGCCATTTCCGGAGAAGGAGCGTGATTGAGTGGATTTCTTGTTTAACAGAGGAGGGGCAAGAACGAGTGTGTTTGAGCTCCTCAGTATTCGAGAGCAGCCCGCTTTGCGGAGTATATCTGCAAGGTACAGCGGGGTGTGTTGACGCAGGGCTTTGTGTGTAATGTAGGCGCTCTTACAGGTAGATCTTTAGAGCTTAGTCTAATTAAAAAGTAGACTGAAGCTGCATTACAGCTCTAGGGGATGTGCCTGGAGAAGGGTGTAAGGGCAGTAAACGGGAGGTCTCAATCAGACCGGATGGGTGCCCATAGCTCTAATAATGGTATAAGATCCAGCAGGATACATTACATCCTCCTCAGTGTGGACTTATGGCCACAGCTACGTGACATGACGGTCGTGGAGCGGACAGAGAGTGACCACGATCCACTAGTTTTATCATTATTGACGCCGAGTCCAATAGTCAATTCCAAAAGGGACAAGGGTCACAATTTAGTGGAAACAGCTGTCACGAATGACGGGCAAAGAGTTAGATGGGCGAGGCTCATTGAAAGAGAGGGGGACCTCGAAGAGATGAAGTCTTTGGTTGGTCTCTCGGTTGATATTCTCAGTAATTGTCACACCCAGGAGGATATGATTCGTATTGCCCTAAGTGTACATAGCGAGCTATTTGCCAACCTTAAACCATTTTTTATTAAACGATCTCCCAGCAAGCCTCAACCAGGTGTAAAGGTGGCCACCTGGTATAACAAACTTTGTAGAGAGTCATACAGGGAGCTAACAAGGGCCATTAGATCTAAAAGCATGGGCAAGATTAGATTGGCCAGGTCAAGGTATAAACAAGTCCAAAACTTAGCTAAGAAGGGCAGGGATAATAATCGCTGGCTTGACTTACTCGAATGCAAAAACAACAGTTGATGGAGAGAATGCAGAACAATGTTATACATTCACCCCAGTACAGAGACCTGGGCCTAAATCCATCGTTTTTTTGCACTCCACACCACCCCAGTTCAGACATGGCCATATGTAAATCAGCCTTGACCCTGTGCCTCATGGGAACAATCCAGCCTGAACTGCCAAGCCATGTCTTCCCTGGACCGGAATCAAGCATCCTAGGACCGGTTTCGGGCTATCAGCCGTCATCAGCCAAGATAGCTTGACTCCAGTGGTGTGGAGAGCACGGGACTCACATCTGAGCATACCTGTCCCACTCTGGGTGACAAATGCAAAAACAACAGTTGATGGACAGAGGCCAGTAACGAGAGAGACATGGTTAAATTTTGGTAACTAGTTAAGTGGGGTAGCAAAGGAACACCACATATACCGGTGAACCATGTAGCGCCCGACTTGTGGGTCCAGTTTTTTAAAGGCCAATTTTCAATTGAAAATACCATCGACACCCACCCATTACCAAATTTCATGCCCCCCACCTGTTGTTCGATAGCTCTGAGGTGGAGAATGTGCTCTCACTGCTGCCGAAAGGGAGGGCTCCTGATCCAGACTGTATACTGGCCGGCTTGTTCCAGTATGACAAAGGAAATTGGGTTAAATATATTACATTAATTGCCTACGCCAAAGCCACTGGTGCACCTATCCCTGAGACCTGGGCTGGAGCCACAATTTTACTAATATACTAGAAGGGTGATCGCTCGTCCCCTGGCAATTAAAGGCCAATTAGCCTAATTGATTCTATGCAGAAAACTTTTTCCAGGCTCATCCTCAGCCGGATCCAAACGTGGATCGAGGAGAATGAGATTTTGTCACCACTGCAGGGAGGCTTTCGCCCCTTTACAAGCACCATCGATCAAGTCTTTAGGTTTACTAGGGTGTACTGGAAGGTTGTTATTGTAGGAGGAGGGTCCCTATACGCAGCATTTATTGATTTAAAGTCTGCTTTCGATTTAGTGCCACGCGATAAAATGTGGCAAGCCTTTCTGGAAGTAGGGATGCCCCGGAGTTTTTGGCCCTGATAATTAAGCTGCACAATTCGAACCACGCTCAGGTGCGGTGGGGCCCTAACAGTGAGTCAAAGAGAAAGTGGAAGGTGCACAGCGTTTCTTTTTTAGCAAGTTTTAAGTATCTCTCATGGGTCGAGGGTGCCGCCTGGGTGGCGTCGCTTGTCGTCGGCGACCTTTAGTAAGCATACACAAGCTGTGCTCCCAATAGTCATTAGAAGCATCCCCTGGTGCTCCACTCATTCATCTTCTGGCGTACCAGAATTCCGTAATTATCACAAAATCTCTGGTCTCAAAAATTTCTTTTATTCATCATTATTCTCATTCGTTTCTTTTCAAGACTTATATTCTATTGCTCTTCATATAAACCGACATTTAGTTAGTCCAATGCATTTCGGGCTTTAATGCCCTTCATCTGGGACGAAAAGGTTTAGTTGTTTAAACGGTAATGTTTCCGAAGTTTTGCATGGATTTTTGGACGCTGCAGCGTCTCCCACACGATCGACAATTCTAGTCTTACTCGAACGTTGGACCACAGATAGTTTCCCAGTACTAAAGGGTGTGCACCAAGGATGTTTCCTGGCGCCAACTTTGTTTTCCCTGTTTATAAACAGGGTGGTCCATTACTATTCCACATATCCCACAGATGCTCCCAGTCTGGGGGCACAGGGTACTACTGCTCATTTCTTGCGGATGACACTCTGATCCTCTCCAAGACGCAGCCGGGACTGCAGGCTGCATTGTCCAGGTTCGAGTTGTTCTGCCGCAAACATGGGCTGGTGGTCAATGTAGACAAAACAAAGTTTATGGTCTTTCATCACCATAAGACCATCCATAGTACTGTTCTCATGAACAATGTTCCTCTGGAGCAGACAGAGGCCTTTGCTTACTTGGGTATCACCTTGGGTAAGAAAGAAAGCTGGAAACCGCATATTGATCTCCTTGCTTTGAAACACGCTCAGCTGGTAGGCGCTCTAGTCAAAGAACACAACCTCTCACTCACCAAACCCATGGCCCGGTGCTCACGATATACAACACTAAGGTTATCACCTCAATTATGTCTGGAGCAGAATTATGGGGTTTCGAGAATATCTCTCCTCTGGTACATGCCCAGAATACATTTGTTAGATCTATTACGGGCCTCCCACAATCTACCCCATTACTGCCCCTCTTTTTGGATCTGAGATGCCTTCGAATTGAGGATTTAGCTCGCTACAGGCCAATAGCATTTTGACGAAGACTCTGGGTCACCCCTGAGCTTTCCCATTATGCGAAATCCCTTATGGATTTCAGGGGGGTTGGTTGTACGGGGAAGCTCAAATGGCTACAGGATGTAAAAAATAAGCTGTGTGGGATGGGGCTGAGTGGGCTGTGGGAAAACCCAGAGGTATATCCATTTCCATCTAAAAGGGTAAAAAACTTGAGGTAACCACGTGTAGAATCAGGCGCACAGCTTAAATGTGCCAGATCGCAATTGACTTCAGAGCAGGCGTACCCGCTACCGTGGAACACATACTCGTGTTTCTTATCGATTCAGGAATATATTGCAATGTTGCCCAGGACGGCACTTTAAGGAGTTGTATTGTCCACGTTGGGAATTGAGGACTATTGTGTGGATGATCTTAATTACAATAGGAGAGATCCAATGATATTACACTTTGGAAATAATACTGGAAAACAGGAGTACTATTGACGCATATAGTCACCTAGTATACTGGATATTAAGAAAACCATTTGATGAGATTTTGTCGAAATCTGGTTTTACTTACTGTTTAGTGACCATATATATTTTATGGCACAAGGAACATCAGCATAGCCCTGAAGAGGTCATTGAGGCATGAAAACAATGCATGACGAAACACGTGTTGGCTGCTGAGTAAAGAAATAATTTTCTTGAAGGAAGAACTATCAATAAATCTTGAAATAATACCAGGATTGAACATTGTGCCCCGGTGTCTTTATACTACACGACTAAAATCGAGTGGACCTTACTTCGATAAAGATCCTTGAAGGACGTGAACTTTACTGATAATTGGATATAGAGATTGTACTACAGGACTATCACAGTTTTCCAACAATTACTAATATTAAGAGCGCTCAGTGAGAAACTGTTTGGTCCATCTAAAAGGGAGCTCAAGGCTGCTTATTGGGACATGGTTAAGAATAATTACTTCTCTTCATTTACTAAGCCTTCTCTGTCCACGGCCTATCTGCTGTTGAAGCAGGATTTTGTGTACGAATCATACTGGGACATCATTTCCAGACCGGCTGATAGGAAGCTTTACCACCAGTTTAGGGTTGGCTCCCTCCCACTCAACGCCTTTACATACAAATGGCGATTGAATGGGATCGAACGCTGTCCTGCATGCCAAGCTCCGCTGGAATCTATACCTCATTTTTTGCTGGCATGTCCGGCTTACAAATCCCCTAGACACAAGTGGTTGAAACCAATTTGTATGATTATGGGCACCCGATCGGCTGTGGTGGCACTAAGGATCTTACGGTCATCGACGGATGCCCCCATAGTTGTAGCCACGGCAACATTCCTGAGCTGGGCATGGCTCATTCGTTGTAAAAAATTAAGTGATCCCCAAATCTAGTCGCAGCTACGTTTATGCCATGTAGTCCCAGTGTGGCACATTTGATTCTGGAATTTCAAGTAGCAATGATTGTCTGGTTTTATAGTATTTATGTATTTATTGGTCTTAAAGGTTTATTGTTGATGAGCATTTTTTGCTGCTTGATAAATATGTTGTAATGATTATCGATTACTGCTCTGTTTGGTCTTTAATCTATTGCTGTACGTATTGTCTTTTATGATTATTTCAATCCAAATAAAGGCACAATTAAATGAAATGATAGGTAGATCTGCCTTCAATGGGAAGCCAATTGAGGTCTTTAAGAGTAGGGGAGATGTGATCGAACCGTTTGAGGCCGGTTATGAGCCTAGCAGTGAGGTTAAGAACAGATTTGATTGAGGCTAAGTAGACTTTAGGTGTTCCAGAGAGAATGGCGTTACCATAGTCGATTTTAGACAGGACCAGTGATTGGACAGCTGATCTAAAGACATCAGCAGAAAATAAGGGTTTTAGTTTCTTGAGGTGATAGAGAGTGAAGAGAGCGCTTTTGACCGAGTTTTTTATGTGGGAGACAAGAGAAAGGTTCTGGTCAATGTTAATTCAGAGGCATTTAACTGGATTGGATAAGGTGAGAGAGCAGTTGAGAGCTGTAAGTTCCGAGATCCAGAATTGGATGGGGGGGCGAGCTGTTTTTAGGGGAGAAAAGAATGATTTCAGTTTTTTGGGGGTTGAGTTTGAGGTGGTTGTAGTGGAACCAGGATTGAATCTTAGTCAAGGCGTCATTGAGGTGTAGCACATCAAAGCGGGATTGAATCTTATGATAAAGTTGAGTGTTATCGGCGTAGAGATGATACTTGATTCCCGCATGCTTAAGAATAAGGGGAGGGGTTCCACAAAGAGGTTTAAAAGAGAGGGAGAGAGAATAGAGCCCTGGGGGACAGCCAGCGAGACAGGCACTGGTTTAGAAAGGCAATCGTGAATTTTAATTTGCTGGGTTCTGTGTTGGAAAAAGGAGGAGAACCATTTGAGAAATGAACCGTTGAGGCCAAAACGATCTTTAAGAGTGTTAAGTAAAGTAGAGTGGTTCACTGTATCCAAAGCAGAAGAGAGATCAAGGAGAATGAGAAGGGAGGACTCGCCCTTGTCAAGGGAGTTATGGATGTCATCAATTATATTGAGCATGGCCGTTTCCGTACTGCAGCCCTTTCTGAAAACTGATTGCAAAGAGTCCAACAGATTGAATGGGTCGATGTGTGTGTCTAATTGGCGCCGAGCACATTTTTTAAGGGTTTTAGAGAGAAGAGGAAGGGTAGAGATAGGCTGAAGATTATTTAGGTCATTAGGGTTGGTAGCAGGATTTTTGAGGATGGGAGTGATTTGTTCAAGTTGGAGGGAAACAGGGACACATCCCGAGGCAAAGAAGTAGTTGATGATAGAGGTCCAAAAAGGGGCAATGATGTGTTTTAAATCTTGGACAAGGTTGACAGGGAGAGGGTCTCTGGAGTGAGAGGATGGTTTAAGTCTGACAATGACGTTGAAGATTTCGAGCTCAGTAACTGGATGGAAGTGATGCCAGGAAGCATTGTTTTTTCTCAACTTTGGTGGGGTCAGATTCAGGGAGAGAAATGACTAGAGGCAGAGATGAAGGGTTGTGATAAAGAGTTAAGAGGGCCGTAGAATTGGAGGAAAAAACTTGGGGGGGGGGGGGCTAGTGTGCAATGTGGAAGGGGAGTTAAGATGATTTTGGAGATTTTTTCCGAGAAGTAGTTAGAAATTTCTTCACATCTCTCAATAGTGGCCGTCACCTTGGGGGGGGGGGGCAGAGGTGGTTTGGCTTTTAATAATGCTGAATAGTTCCCTGAGTCTATTTTTGGCCCAGTCCAGTTGTGAACGGAAGTAGGCAGTCTTAGTATTAAGGACATGCTTTTTGTAATTGAACCTGGCAGATCTGAGGAGGGCGAGATTTGGGGGGATGGGTTTTGTCTCAAATGCGTTCAGTCGACCTGAGGGCGCGCCTCTCATTGTTGAGATACGTATTAAACCAGGATTTGGAGGAGGTGTTTTTCTGAAGTTTAGGTTTGGCTGGAGCAATTTGGGCAAGGACAGCCGTGATGGATTTATTAAAGTGCTCAGGAAGGTCATTAGCATTTTGGGAAAGAGGAAGAAGTCGAAGTTGCGCTTTGACTTTAGTCTCAAGTTCGCCAGGGGGAATAAGATGGAAATTTCTCGTCAATTACTTCTGCTTGATGATTTTAGGGGGAGGGGGTAGCATCGTGTTAGAGATCGTGAAAAGGATGAGGTGATGGTCAGACCAGTCGATGGGTACGATGGAGGAAAGGGAGGCCAAATCAGTAGTTGTAATGATAGCGTCCAGAGTGGCTCCTTTTGTGTGAGTAGGCAAATGGCAGAGTTGTTTCAGGTCATTATTATAAAGTAGATCCGTAAGGATGTTAACCATAGGATCATCCTTTTTGTTCCAATGGTGGTTAAAGTCCCAGAGGAAGAGGTTTTTAGAATTGGAAAGTGAGGATTGAGAAAGAAGGTGGGACAATTCTTCTACAGAGGGAAGTGAGTCACTAGGGGGCGGTAGATATTGTGAAGGCAAATTGGCGGTTAACCATGCGCTCGAAGTTCCGCTCCGAGGTATTCAAAAGTAGAATGATCGGAGCTCTGCACAAGTGAGAATTGGAGTTCATTTTTATAGATTATGGCAAGACCGCCTCCAATTCTGTCAGGTCTATCTTTTCTGAGGATGGTGTAGCCAGGGGGAGAGAGCAGGTCAAGAATGGAAGAAGAGTGATCATTGAGCCAAGTTTCAGTTTTTCAGTTAGAAAGGTGATGTCAATGGTTTAACTAAGGATAGTTTCCGATATTTCAATCGCATGACAAGCAGCAGAGTGGCAGTTAACCGGCATGCAGGAAAGGGGTTTAGGATTGGATTTGGGAGGGGGGGTAGAATGGATAGTGGTAAGTTGCGGAGGCAGCCTGGGAGAAGCTGGGGAGGTTGGCTATCTGTTAGTTCCAAGGATCACAAAGATGGATGCGTGGGGGACAGGAGGGTCTGTAATCAGAGAGTTATGGGGAAAGAGTGACAGAGGACACAGAGCACAGAAGAGGGGAGATGGCTTGAGGAGTGGGATGTACTACCTGTATTGTTACAGAGGGGGTAGAATTCCATTGTTGGTGGAATGAGGTGTTGTTTTGGACAGGGCCCAGGGAAATAGAATGGTTGGGGCGGTTAAATGCTGAAGTACTACAAAAATAACCGAAAAGAGCTATACCTACCAATCGCCCCAGTACCAATACAAAGGGGGTCTGGAGTATATATACTAACATGAAGATATATAGATACATCATGCTAACACAATATATATATGTATATGTCTGATGCTTCTCATATAGGGGAAATCTAACTTTTATCCCTCAATGCGGAGAGGGAATTGACAGGTTAGCGAGATAGAGTTCTATGTCAAAAAGTATACGTCTTATAAGAGAGATAGGGACGGGGGAGGAAGGTCGGGGGGAGAGGAGAGTATTCTGAGATAGTCCTGAGGACAGGTCTGGGGTAAGGGCGGGGTAGGAGCCCAGGTGGGGGGTTGAGAGGGGTGTTACGGTAGATGGATGAAGGGAAGGGAGGGAGGAGAGAAAGGAAACTTACTGGAGCCCGTTGAGAGTCAAGAGGAGGTAAGGGTACGTGTGGAGAGGGAGTAGGGCAGACGTCCTGGTTAAGGGGGGAAGGGTAGTTAGATGAGGGAAGAACTGGAGTCAGTAGTTGGGCCAAAGGGAGATCGAATTTAGGGACCCGGAGTAAGGAGAAGATGACAGTGGGGGAATTAGAGTAAGGAGGTAACGACTCAAGAGGAGGAGGGAGGCAGAGTGCTTGATTTTGTGTAAGAGGGTGCCCTAGCATGAGCTGAGCCCCTCTGCAGCTTTTGGAACCATCTCCTTATGGCTTTTCTATGATGTAGCCATACCATATACTCTTAAGTACATTATAATCCTCGCGGTTATTGTTAACTTTGGTTTGGCTTTATCAAAACATGTCGAGTAAGGTGTCAAACACTTTGGAATACTACACCCCCACCAGTCCTGGCGGTGGGGGTAGTATTCCACCCTTCTAGAGGGAGAAAACATGTAGTTACTGTTAACCCCGGTTAAAGTAAAACAGAGCCTCAGTGTAGGAAGGTGGATATCTGACTATGGTTGCCCCCAACTTTTTGCCTAGTGTTTTGCTGGTTTTCGACATAGTTGGCCTGGGATCCTGCTATCCAGGACCCCAGGCTTCCTTCTCTCTCTGTAAAAATGGACTCCATGTACCTTAGGTACATATCTAATTGGTATTGGGTCACTCTTGTAAGTCCTTGTACAGTGTACCATAGGTACCCAGGGCATAAGTGTACCCAAGGCCTACCAGGGGCTGCAGCATTTATTATGCCACCACTGGCTGGCCATCCAAAACTGACACAACTGGCTGCTAACACAGCTGGGGCAAGTTGGTGTATTCATCCGTTGCTTTAGATATGGTATACCTATATCTAACCCTAAAATGGACACATATACTCCTATAAGTCACTCCTATGGCAGGCCTTAACAATCCTGGAGGCAGAGTGCTTGGGATTATGTGATATGGTGCCCTAGCATGAGCTGAGCCTGTCTGCAGCTTTCGGAACCAAGTCCTTTAGCTGTTTCCATGATAACGCTATACCATATACTCTTAAGTGCATTATAATCCTCGCGGTTATTGCTAACTTTGGCATAGCATTATCAAAACATGTAGAGTAAGGTGTCATACGAATTGGAATACTACCCCCTCACCAGTTCTGGCGACGGGGGTAGCATTCCACCCTTTTAGAGGGACACAACATGTATGTAACTGTGAACCCAGGTTAAAGTTAACTCGAGCCTCAGCATCACAAAATGGATGCTGCCACCACAGACACGAGTCTGACCTCCTGCTGCTGGGAGTCTTTCCAGCGAGGGAGGCCTGGACAAAGGGTTTCCTGCCTTGGGAGGTGCTAGCACCACCCCAGACAGGATTTTGTGTATTGGGTAGGACAGGCCTGAAAGGAATGAGACATGCCTGGGGCACACAAGGTGCCCTGTGCATACACCGGCTCAAACCAGTTGCTGGGGCACTCCAGCCCCAGCTCTGGCGCGAAACCGGACAAAGGATAGGGGGTGTAACCACCCCCCTTCCTGGTCCCACCCATAGGAGGGACCTAGTGATAGTACAGCCCCCTTTAGGAGAATAAAAGTATGAGCTGGTCCCATTCCAAATTAGATTATCCTGAATTGAAACTTTACAAGAAGAAACTCTGGACTTTGACGTTCTGCTCCACAGAAGACTGAAGAAATCTCCCTTGTGGCCAAGGAGTGACCACCCTGCACAAGCAGGCACCATCAAGCGTTCCAGCGGTTCACTTTGTCGTCTTCCCTGGTGGATCCAGACTTCAGAGCCTGACGAGACCCAGACTTCCAGACCTCTCCGACCTCAACTCACATCTGCAGCACAGCTGAGATCTGTGGGTGCGACGAGACATGTGGGACCGGCCATCTTGAAGAAACTGCACTTCCCTTCCAGCATGACTCCAGAGGCATCCTCGACGAAGTGCTTTGGGGATTGAGAAGCCCCAGCCCCGAGCAGCTCCTGCACAGAAGATCAGCCCTCCAGCATCCACGAGATCTGCGTGGGGCCCTTTTGGTCACTTGCCGGCTAGCTAGTGGCCTCCTATACGACGATCCTTGAAATCCACATCACTGGTCTGGTTGCTCCAGACTGGCCCTTGCTTCCCTCCTGGTCCGCACTAGACGCCTTTTACACTCATCGCGTGGGTTGCCTTTGCCAAGGCCTGATGACGCCGAATCCGGAACCAACACCGCCGACAGCGAGAGCCTGCGTGGGACAGCTCATGCCTCCATCCTGGTCGTCGAAGACACCTCCTGGTCCATGTGGCTGCAGAGTCAAGCATCCACTCTTCACCTGATAGCGACAACATCATCTGGTTCCTTCTTTGCTCCACTCCAGTCACTGGCTAGTGACTTTGAACATTGTCCCCTCTGCTTTCAGGTCTTCATCTTCCTTGATCCACCCTTGGATCACTCCGGACAGCTTCCTCCTGGTCGCCTGCAGCACCTTTCTTCAAGGCTCCATAGATTTCAACGCGGAATCCCGACACACTTTGACACCTATGCATCCGCAGCCCGTGGGTGAGGTAACAAGAGCATTTCGGTGCTCAAGGGTAGATTGACTCTCCTAGTGTCCAGATTTCCAGTCGTTTTAGTCCTAGCTAGTTGGAACTGTCTAATACTTACCTTTTCGTAATTTGTACTGTCCATTGACTTTGTTACGCATCTCGCGTGTGAGTTCACACTCTGCACACGCGTCCCGTGGGCCTCCTATTACTTACCTAAAGTTAGGATAGTGTAGTCCCAGCGATCCTACAGCCTCTGGACAGCTCCATTCCTTCTATCGACTTTCTCAACCCACTTACTTAGTATATGGTTTGACGTGCCCCTAGGGCACCATTGTAATTCGTGCAACTTAAACGTATTTTTCCTAAGAGTCTTGTCATGTGCTTAGCCCTCTGATCTCCTAAAGAGTTCAGAGGTGTTTTGTTATTAATAAATATATTGTTTATTTTCATAACAACCTGTGTGGTGTTCTTTCACTTGGTATTCAAGGGGTTATATGTGGTAAAACAGCTGGCTCCAAATGCCAAAAGAGTTTAGCCTAAGACTGCTTTGTCCATGCTACCATCAGGATAGCTGGTCTATAAGGTTGACTTACAACCAATCAACACGAGGGTTGTTTGGACTGATACAAGGTGATCACTAGAACTAGTAAGCATCATATATCAGGCCAACTTCTCACACTCAGCATCTCAAAATGGATGCTGCTGCCACAGACACGAGTCTGACCTCCTGTTGCTGGGGGAAACTCCAGCAAGGGCAGCCTGGACAATAGGTTTCCTGTCCAGGGAGGTGCCAGCACTTCCCGAACAGGGTTTTGTGTATTGGGGTAGGGAGGGCTGCATCAGCAGATGCTTTTTAAGACACTGCCTGGGGCACACAAGGTGCTCTATGCATAGCCCGGTTCAAACCAGTTGCTGGGGCACTCCAGCCCCGCTCTGGTGTTAAACTGGACAAAGGGAAAGGGGTGTAACTACCCCCTTCCCAAGTCCACCCATAGGAGGGACCTAGCAGGTAATCCAGCCCATTTTCCTAGTATAAGTATAGGAGCTGTGTCCCCAGGATTTTAGATTATCCTGGAACGAAACTTTGATAGAGAACCCTTGGACCTTCAACGTTCTATTCTGACTAAAAGACTAAAGACATCTCCCTTCTGGTCAAGGAGTGAACACACTGTGCAAACAGGCACCACCAGTAACTTGCCGGTCTGCTTTGTCGATGCTCCCGGCGGAATCCGAAGACTAAGTGACACAGGAACTGGACTACCAGACTTCTCTGACTCAGACCCATATCCACAGCAAAGCTGAGACCCGTGACGGACAGGAGAGACGTGGGACCCGACACCCTGGTCATCCTGCCTTTTGCTAACTGCATCGACTCCTGTGGTAAATCGAAGTTGTGCATTGGGGTATGAGAAGCCCGAGATCCAAGCACCATTTGCATGGAAGCTCAGCCCTCCACACTCCACGAGTGCCGTTTGGAGCCTGCTCTTGCATTTCAGCTCAATGCGTCTTCCCGGTTGCTAGCCTATTGGCTAGTTAGCCCTCAGAAGACTTTCTTTTGAATCCAAACAGCTTTCCTGGTTGCTCCAGGCTTGCTCCAGTTTCCCTGCAAAGGAGAAGCTACCTAGACCTTGCTGGTCTGCACCGAACCCAATCTTCACTTTCTGTGTGGGTTGCATTTTCCAAGGCTTGTTGGGTCCAATCTGGATACCAATGCCGCTGTCAACTAGATCCTTTGTAGGACAGCTCGAATCCAGCTCCTGGTTGCTGTGGACATCTCCTGGTCCTTGTCGCTGCAGAGACAAGCTTCACCTCTTCACCTGAGATCATCGCGACATCGCCTGGTTCCTTCCTGGTACCTTCCTGGTCACTGGCTAGTGACCCAGACTCTGTCCCCTCTGCTTTCAGGTTCTTCAGTTCTTCGATCCACCCTTGGATCCACCCGGACACTCTTCCTCTGGTCGCCTGCAGCACTTCTTTGCAGATCTCCATTGAAAGCATCGACGAAACCCGACACCAAAAGGCACCTATGCACCCGGCTTCCCTGGGCGACGTAACACGAGTACTCCGGTGCTCCTGTGGGTCTTGACTCTCGAAGTGTCCTAGTCTAAAGGGGTTTTGTCGTAGTTCATCCGGAAGTGCCCTTAAACAGTAACTTTGTAACTTTTACGTTCTCCATTATGTCAATGGTCACTCGCCACAGTGTTTTTAGACACTGCACGCGTCTCCCGTGGATCTCCTACTTCCTAACCTTTGGTTGTTTAGTGTAGCCCCAGCAATTTCCTAGGCCTTACGCCTACTTAGTATTTTTGTTGTGGTTCTTATACCACTATTTTAGTATATGGTTCGTGAGGCCCCTAGGGCATTACTGTATATTGTGCAACTTATCGTATGCTAATTAAGTAACTTGTGATGTACTTTGACTTCTGACCTCATAAAGAGTGCAGAGGGGTTGTGTTAGAAATAAATACATATATATTTGATATTTACGTTGTGTGGTGTCCTTTCATTTGGTATTCAAGGGATTATTATTGGTAAAACAACTGATGTTTTAGCCTAAAACTGCTGGTCCATGTTACCACTAGGATAGCTTGTCTATAAGGTTGACTTTACAACCACCATCAATAAGGGTCGATTAGACTGGTGCAAGGTGCCCACTAGAATAGTGGACATCATATGCCAGGCTAACTTCTCACAGGGAGTGACCGGCGTCGGAACGTTCAGATCCACTGACGAATCCATAGGTTCAATCTCAGGCACAGGAGAAGATGGAACATCCAGGCCAGGCTTGGCGTCTGAAGCTGGTGAATACCTCGGCGCCAGAGACTGCGCCGGAGTGCCTCTAGGCGAAGACTTCTACGGAGTCGCACTAGGAGAAGGAGAGGGCGAAGGAGATACAAAGTCCTTATGGCGACGTCGAGGTGCAGGTTAAGGCGACCTGAAAGCCTTACCCTTCGTCGAGCTGCACCGAGATCCATGTCTTCTTTTTTTCTTATGCTTTCTGGATCTAGATGTATGTGAAGTTGATGACTTCGACTTCGACTTATCACGCTTTGACCCTCTACCTTCTTTCTTCGCGTTGGCCACAAACAATTTAGCTTCCCGTTTTTTAAGTGCTTTAGGATTAATTTTCCTGCAACAGGAACAGTCCTCCATGTCGTGATCCGACGACAAGCACCATAAACAATCTTCATGGGGGTCAGTGATGGGCATGCGACCCCCCCATTCCTTACAGAGTTTTAAATCAGACTTCTTCGAAGACAACTTCACTTCTAGCAACAGTTAAAGCAAATGAAATAACAAAGTAACTCCCAAAAATATGGAGAGTGCTAGAATACCGTTACGCGTCGACGGCAAGAAAAAAAGGTAACTGACGTCATCACGCCCACGAGGCTCTTTTATGGCTCCAGTGACGTCATGCGGAGTCGCAAGCAGAGCTGACGTCCTCGTCGGCCTGGAGAGCTAGAAAAAAATTCTGCGGAATGCTGGCGCAGGGGATATTCATGAGGTGAGGAATCCACAGGCAGATGTATTCATCAGAATTATACAAATTTGGGCTGCTGGCAAATGCAAACTGTGTATGCTTTGGAGCGGCAGAAGCTGACTTTCTGCACCTGGCCTGCAAAGGAACTCTGTTAGAAAATATTGGGCTCAAACTACAAGGAAACTGACAGACATGGCATTAGAGCAAGTGGACAGTAATTCTGGAATGTGCCAGCTAGGATTGGTCATGGGCCTACATGGCTCGTAAATTTGTGTAAGTGGCTCTTTTGTTGGCAAAAGGAGGTTGCGTCTCCACTTTGGCAAACGAGCAATACTCACCAAGAGGAAATGGCTGCTGGATCTGGCCTACTGCAGGTCCCAACTAGAACTCTATGCAGAAGAATTATCAAAGCATTCAAGGCCCAAAGCCATAGGGGGACACTCACAACATACCTGCTGTCCACTCCAGATGAGCCATAGGGGATGATATACCTTGGGAGATGTAGGAAAATAACTCATATGTTGAGTATTAGTATCTGCATATGCACTAATTAAATATTTTTTTCAATACGTCCAACATATGTATAAGGGTCACTGGTGGACATTAAGTTGATTTCCCATTTGATTGTGCTGTATGAAGCATCAATAAAAGAATGTAAAAAAATAAATCAACACTAAATAGTCTGAACATGGCAATCGGTCTCACCACATCCAGAGTGCCGGTTGGGATCACCAGGTCTGACTACACGTTCTGCCAGCACTCGCAAGGATTATTCGGAAGGTTCCCTAAGGACAATAGCCATATTTTGCTGAGGGCCCGACAAGCTCCCAACGACTCTCCAGGCAGATCCCACTTCCCTGTGTTCAGCAAGGTGGGCAGTCCCACATGCAGGGACTTCGGGTCCCAGCCACCCTTTAAATGTATCTGCTGCCTCCTGCATAGTCCCAGAAGGCTGCCAGGACCTCGGTCAGGTAGGCCCCACCTCTAGTCCCTTGGTATACCCAGTTCCCCACAGCGGGGCTTCCCTACAGCTTCTTCTGTCATTTATATTGTCACTGCCTAGTTGTCATTGGCCCAAGGGCCCAGGGGTGTCGCCTACCAGAGCTCCCCTCTGCTCAGCCATCGCCCAAGCAGCTCGTGATGCATGCCTGTGCCCGTTTTTCTTGCAGCAACTGGCAGAACTGGAAGATCACACCGAAGGAAGAGTTGATGGCTACAAATTTCAGACCCCTCACCTAGATGCCACAATCACTGTGATTCCCCTATGTAGAGTTGGTAGTCTGGCAAGCCCTATGTTAGGCGGCCTCGCAAGGCTAAGGATCACAGGAGCCGAAATGGCTGTTCACACGTGGCTCCGACTAACTCGCCGTAGGCACGCCTCTTTATGTTATACCCTCCCCTGCGCCTGACGTCACGTTTCAGCGCGGAGCGCCCCGGCGGCGTGGGTCAGCTAGACCACTGCCTCACGTCCTGGAACACTACATTCTTTCTAACCTTTATCAAAACAACAAAATATCAAATATACAGTATATTATTAAGTATGGGCGAATTTTGCGAATTCACGGGTCGCGAATTGGCGTATTCACGAATTCGCAATCCGCAAAATCCGCGAACTCTCGCGAATTTGCGGATTTTTTTCCTTTTTTGTGTTCGCAAGGGTTTCTGCAAGTTCGCAAGGGTTTTGCACCAGTTCGCAAACGCAAACTTACTTGTCGGGTCTATGTTGTTTCTACGTCTGGTTCATCACAACACCCTTTGTTTCACCACTGCCACCCTCTGGTTCACCCATGCCACCCTCTGGTACATCACCGCCACCCTCTGGTTCATCACTGTAGATTATGGGGGGAAAAGCACACCTGCCCTGCTTCAACTGACATGAATTAATTTGGGGTTGATTAATGTGTCACTGAATTTGAACTTCTAGTCTGGCACCTGCTTCCTTATCTGTAATTGCTTTCTGTTGCAGTGCAATTTTTTTTCACAGGACCTTTGTGGCATACTTGTAGCTATTCTCTGAGCCTGCTGTGAGGATCAGAGCGGGGTCATAGAATAGTTGCAAGTAGACAACTGAACTCTGGAGGGGGCCCTCAGGAAGCACTACAGGGAATGGTTACTAATGATGAGCTTGAACTTTTGCACCTGCTGAGTGCTTTCAGTTTTGCAAAAATCGTTTTTCTGCAATTTTGCGGGATTTGCGGGGCGCAAATTTGCGCAAGATCGAATTTGGAAGCCTCAAATTCATGCGAATATGTGATTTGTTTTTTTTGCGGTGTGTTAGTTTGCGTGGTTTTGTGCGTTTTAGCGAGACGCTGGTAGCGCAACGAGGCGAAGTTACCCTCGCGGTCGTACATGGGCACGGCCATCTTGTTTGCGTGATGTATTTCCGTTTCCGGGCGCTATGTGTAATCTCGCAAAGTGTGCGGCTCGCTAGTACAAGTTTGCGTGTGATCGCGAGGGAAGTCTTGCGCGAACTTACCCACGCGGTCATGAACGGGCGCGGCCATCTTGTTTTTCATTCATTGTTATGGTTCTGGGCATGCTTTCTGTATCCTCTGTCAATCTCTGCCATCCTTTGCTTGTTTGAAATTTTTTTAATCTATTTTACTTATTATCTATCCCTCTATTTTTCTAGCTCTATATTTTTGTGTTTTCTGCTACTTTTGGTTAATTTTAAACTACTTTTTTAAACTCATTTCTTTTCTTGTTCCCTATTCTATTTCTTATTTCTTATTTACCTTCCTTTCTGCCCAGACCATGGTAAAGGGAGCCGGGAAGCAGCCTGAGAGAGGAAGGGTCCCGCACCCCGTGCCAGGCTCCCGTACGGGCATTTGATGGGGGAGCAAGTCACAGCCCGGGAGATCTTTAGCGCGGAGGAGGTGGCCGCACTAGTGTTTTATGTCCAGCGCCGCCTCCCCATGACCATCATGGCAGGCGGCAAGATCACTAGCAGCTACGGGATCCGGGAGCGCCGGAAGCGGTGGGAGAAGGTGTGCCGGGCCATGTATCAACCCTCTCGGGTCCGGCGCACCTACAACCAGGCCACCCACCGTTGGACGGATGTCGTGGGCCGGGAAGGCGACTTGGTCGACCTGCACGGCCTCGAGATCCCCGGGCTTGGTGAGTAATAGTAGCTATTTCTTCACTACTCTGTTTTCTCCTGCTCTGTGTGTTATTATATTGCAATTTTTTGTTTTTTACCAAGAACAATAATGCTGCCGATTACATTGTAGGTAAATTATATTTCAAAATCTTCTGTGCATTTCAGGTGCACTGCTCTCCTTCTCAGTAGCGTTGCTACTATGCTTATTTCTTTTCGATTTTGTGTTCATTTCATTGGCCTGAGAAATTATGTATGAGTGTAGTTTAAAGAACTGCGTAATGCTAGACACTAAGGGTCAGATTTTCAATTACCGGCGCATCCCTGCAAAGTAGCAGGGATGCACCAATAATTGTGCGCCACACCACCACCACCACCCATGGTGCGCCGTATTTACAATGTGGCGCACCATGGGCCCAAAACGTCACCGAAGCGTTACGCATCTGTGCCGTAAAGGCGGCGCATTGCTGGAGTTGCGTCGCAATGATGGCGTAGCTCCAGCAATGCTCTGGGGTGCCCTATCTCCTCAATGCTGCGTCAAGCCGTACGTCTGCTTCAAGCAGGCGCAGGGTTTGAGTCACGCATCATTGTCCTAAAAGTGACTGATTGAAATCTTGTACATTTCCCTCAGCCACTTTTAGGATGCGTTCCTGCACAGGAACGCCCTCCCTTGCTCCGGAACGCCCCCTGATGGCGCAGGGCTTTACAACGTGATGCATCTCCCATATGTGTCACATTGTTAATATACGCCGCACCATGGCGCCTCTTTTGTTCTGCCACTGCGTCACAAAAGTCACGCAACAATGGAGCAAAAGAGCCACAAGGGGCTTGTAAATCTGCCCCTACAGACTCAAGTCCAGACCTTCCTTTGTACACCTGGCAATAAGAAGAAATAGTGGTGGTGGATTGATAGTTTGAGTATTTTATTGACTGGTTAATGTAGTACGAAACATTTTAGTGTTGTCGCTGATCTGCAATCACAATGGAGTTTGTCTGTCACTTCGCGTGCGGCGGACTGCTGCCTGCCTGTCCTAGGCGAACCTTTTTAGTAGTTTGTTTAGTGAGTTACATAACTTTCCAATTCGACGGTCCGCAAATCAGGCAATACTAATATCGTAGTAGACCACATGAGATAGGTCAATATATCCTGTGGAATAGTTGTCTATTTGCTATTTCGCCAAAATATTTTGTTATTGTTCTTTTAAAATGTTTGATTTGGTTGACAACAATCATCCATGTTTTCGGGTCTTTCTTTCTTTCATGTTGTACATCAGCTCCCCCCAGGGGCAAGAGGACAGAGGAGTAGGGGTTATCGGCTGCTGCTGCTGTTCAAGGCCAGGATCGGTCAGGCGAGGGCTCCTTTGCCGGCCCCGGTAAGTTTTAATTTTAATATAGAGTACCTATTTTTTCCTAGCGTTCCTCATTCGAGTTTTTCTAAATCGTCTTTGATCTTCTTGTAGACTGTATCTAAATTTTTATCCTGCCTCTACTATGACTCCCTGTGGTATTACTAGATTATTCTTATTAGTCTGTCTGTGTAGCTAACTAAGATTGCACATTTGGCAAAAGGTGTTAAACGAAACTCCCATTCTAGTGAGCAATAGCTCTATGCACTGAGTGCAGTCCTCTGGGATTGTCCATAATGTCTTTTCAAGTCTTCTAAATGTTTATGCTTTGACAATTACCAACAATAAAAAGGTGAATGACCACCAAGAAAGAATAAGATACTACTTTACTTTTGGTTTGGATAGGAGGACAATCCATACTACTACTGTTGCAGGGACAAATCTGCACAAACAGAACTATGAACACTAAATAGTGCATTGTTTATCAATTATAATAGGCGCAGGTAGACTTTCCACATAACTTAGTGATATCAGACTTTGAAGAACCCCCAATCTCCTTACTGACTAGATAGTGTGGCAGAGTCATTTAGCTCCCGAATTCATCGATGATTGATCCCCAATGATGATTATCCAACGCAGGACAAGAGTACGGAGTCAGAGTCCAGAAGTGTCGGAGGCACGGACTCATGCTTGCAAATTGCAAAACCTTTTGCTCATTCACTCTTGACCAAAAACCACAGAGTCTATTTAAGTGTTAAAGCTTTATTAAAAGTAGAAATATTTATTAAAATCAAGGTTGATTAAAAATGGAAAAGTGCTTAGTGATTTATTTCACACATTTATTGTGGGCGAGCCGAGCCCTCACCTGGTTTGAACTTTAATTTTTCTTTTTGGTGCTGAATCGTTGGTCACTTCGTCCTAGTGATGATGATTTGTTCTTAGAAGTGAAGCTTCTGTCTGTTATGAGAAAAATGGTGCGTGTTAAAAAGCAAGCATTCATCAGTTGTGCCAAAAAGAGCAGCAAGAAAACACCCTTCCCTGGAAAAAGGGACATTTTTACTTTAGAGTAGACAGTCACAAATTATTAGATTGGTTTCTGTATTCACATTTCTTCATTCCTAGACAAAATACTAGTGAGTGGTGTATGTCTATGACATCTAACATTCTTAAATGTACTTTGTAGGTGGAACATCTGGTGCTGGGCCCAGCGCGGAGGTGGAGGAGGAGACTTCTGGGGAGGAGGCGGTGCAAGTGCCGGACGAAACTGCTGTGCGGGTTGCCACGGTAGTGATGGGCAGTGGTAAGCTCTTATATTCCTTACTTATTGAGATTGCAGACGGCATAGTGTGCTCCCCGTGAGAAAACGTAAGGTTTGTCCAGATGAGAGACATGAAGAAGAATGGTTGACATATAGTTTGAATGGATGGATGCCTGGATCATGGTACTATCTGACTCTTAGATAGCAAATGTGTATCTAGAGAGAGTAGACGGTCACTGGATGAACTAAGTGTTACTTTGAAGAGCATGTAACACCGCACCCGCACGTCCGTACCAGTGTAGGAAAGGCAAGGAAAAGAAGTTGTAATTTTGTCCGAATACTACCATGAATAGTAGCAGTAGTTTGTATTGCAAGCACAGCATATATCCGGCTATTACGATGGCCACTCACTACCTCTGTTAATAAGTTTAGTAAAACTCGGTCATTCATGTGTGGATGTATCACTGTTCACTCAATAAAAAGCAAAGCACCTAAAGTCATCCCATACGTAAGCAAATACATACCATGTGCAGTGATAGATAATCGGATTATTTATCTTCTTCATTTTCCTTTTCTAGTATTCATTGGCACTGTAGGGTGAAAGTTAAATTAATTAAGCAGTAGTCCTTGTAACAGAGTATTCTCAGTGCCACCCGTAATAGAAAAGTAAGAGCATCACCACCTGCATTTACTGGACTGGTACAGTAACACAAGTCTGTCTCACTCATCATGGCGGGCGTCTGTTTTTCTCGGGTGCAAGTTGACTGCGCTGGCATTATGCCGGCTTGCAGAAGTTAACATACCAATTTTGCTAAACAAGAGAGAAGAAGAAGAATAAGACTGGTGTACTGTCATAGTCGACTCTAATGGAGTGTGTCCATAATGCTCGTAGAATTGATTCCTTAAACTCCCACTAATGTTAGAGCAAGGATGAAGAAGTGGGAGGTTAGATAGATACTGGCCACAATAGTTATGTACTGCGCTTGCAAGTTGCAGTTCTATTGCGACACAACTTTCTGCTGAATCATTTTGTGCTAATCTTAAAGAGCATTGGTTACAGACTTTGTCTTTCTTTCTTCATATAGATGCTCCTTCCAAACCAGCACGGAAGGAGCTGGCTAAAAGGGCCCGGCAACGGAGGCTGGAGGCCACTGTCGTTGAATCGGCGGCTGGTGGCCCAGGAGGAGGAGGACACGCAGAGTACATCGACAACATCCAAGGCGACACCTGCATTCTCCTCTGTGTTCCCTGGGTCAGCCAGTCAGCGCAGCAGGTCTCCAGCGGTACGGAGCCGGGGTACCTGAGCCACCCGCCACCGCCGAGCAGCGAAGAAATCAGCTGCCCCCCACAGCAGTTGCAAAAAAAGTATGCACCGCCTTTCCCTCAGGGTGTCCTACTACGAGCAGGAGCTCCTCAACACCAAACCCCTGCTCGAGACCCTCCGCAAGGAGCATGCCGACCTGGCCCGAAAAGTCAACAGCAGCCAGCAGTAGGAGGAGACTGTCCCTTGCCCCTTTTTTAAAGACTTCTGGGGGGTGGGAATTGGGAGTTGGGTTTTCTACTTTTTTGGACTTCGTTTTCACGGACATTCGTTGGTGTTTCGGAGGGGGGTAGGTTGGGTCTTGCGGGAGAATATTTATGTTAGGGATATATAAATATTCTTTAAACTTTATCTTAGCATACGTGCTTTTACTGATTTTGAGGCTGGAGGGTGGGAGTTTAACAGTAAGTTTGTTTTCCTGAAACTCAAGTGGCATCTTGATTCAAGTTGTGTAAGTACTAGTAATTGCCCAAATGTTTTCAAAACTAAGTGCCTGTCACAGAGTAAGTGAATTCAATAGTCCTAGGACCGTCAGTCTCTCATCTCTCATAATACTCCATTATACTACCCCCAAACGCTTATCTTACCTGCAATTTGTGTTCGGAAATAGGGCTAGGCACAGGGCTGGCTGCACGGGAAATGGCAATTAAGGTTAGCAATCCTGGGCGGACAAAATGTCTTCATTGCAGTGGTACTTGTGGTGTTACACAGTGGCAGTTGCAGCATCTGAAAAAAAAGAAAATGAAACCTTGTTTGTCCTTACCGTAGCATTAGAACTGTACGATAGAGAATATAGCAGGTGACAGTACACTACAGCAGTGCCACAATGTAGCCTAACAAATGGTAACGTATTGAAAGTATAACAAGTACTTGCGTTGAATTTCTTTGACATTGGCTACTACTACAAGAAATAGTACTGAAGGTGAAGGACACGGCAGCGTAGTAATTTGCCACGTCTAGGAGGAGGATGTTCTTGATGACCAATCAAGTTGATGGCGCACATGAAAATCTGCTTTCATTTGCCAATAGTGACTCAGTGTCAACTTGAGTAAGAATATATCCTCGGATTCCTTCACCAGTCTGTTGCTATGACCTTATCCTCCGCAGCAAGTGTGTGGAATTATTGCTGTCATTTAGTCACACATCAATCAAAACCACACAGCCCGGGGGAAGAGGGTTAGGGTTTGGAAAATGGATGGGAATGGGGGTTTTTGGGATAGTTTTGTTGAGAGAAGAAAAAAAAAGCACAGCATGGACAAACAATAATTGAAGATAAACAAATCTTTGGGTACAAAGCTAACCATAAATCTTTTAAGTGACATAAAGGAAGTGCATGCACTACTGCATGCATGGTTACTGAAAAGTAAGTAGTACTTTCGACAACCGTGAATGAAAGAATGCGACAGTACAGGGCTGCAGTAATAATTATGCATTTTCACTTGCCTATCTCTGCACTCAGAGAAACACTTCTTACATTAAATTAGGTTTAAAAAATAGCAGAAGTAAAACCTATAGAATGGCTGTAGGGATGAATTAAGAAGCAGAGATCAAAGAAATGCAGAGTCACACTCATAGAAGTTCACAGCAATAATATTACTTAAAAGATAATTAGAAAAGAACGGATACTGTATCTGTATGTTGTTGTAGTTGTCCTGTTGAATTTGGTAAGTTGCATGCATCCAACCATTCCTCTTATTAGCGGGACTCCTCCATTCCATCTGACGCTCCGTCCATCAATGTTGGTGACCAGAAGACACCCTGTCCACTGCCTGCCTGGCGGATGCTGAATTGCAGCTCGCTAATATGAAGCCTGACTTCATCCTTTTTTTCCCATTGCACAGGCTGAAACCCGGCCTGTAATTATTGATGGAAAAACAGGAAGTGATATTAGAACACCATTGGCAAATAAATATAAGGTATGTACGCTGTGTAGTGCAAAGAGTCACACTTTGAGTTTCCTAATAGACAGTACAATAGTTTTTGAAAGTGCGTACTCTGTCTGAGTCTCCTTTTGAAGGATAAATAAGTATGGGCGAATTAATTTAGCATATCTTTCCCCTCAAGCTAGGTGTACTGTACCTGTGTTTTACAACAGAATTAGACCTTCCCAGCAGTGCTCCCAGACCCTTACTAAACCCAGTTGCAAAAATGTAGAAGACCCCCAATCAGATCTCCAAAAACGAGGCCTAGTAGAAAAATGGTGACAAAACGTACTTTGAAAGTAAAGTAGGCCCAAATCCCTCCTTACCCACCAAGGATTGTATTCAAACCACTTGCAAGCAAGCAAAAGTATCCATACCCAGCATTGCTCCAAGACTCGCAAACCCCCCCACAAACAGCCCCCGCCCAAACACATGCAATACAATACTGCTAACCCTAACGAGCCCTAAGTTAAGAATAGTGGCAAACGCTTTCTTTAATTAGGTCAAGTCCCCCCTTTCCCACCATGGATTTTCTTCAAACCACTTGCAAACAAAATTACACATTCCCACAGGGTGCTCTAAGACCCCAGAACTCAGTTGCAAAAATCTGGAACACCCCGAAACACATGCAATCCTGCTGCTAGTGCTAACCCTAACGAGCCCTAAGTTAATGTGCCAAAACGCTTTTCAGCATGGATTTTCTCCAAACCACTTTTATCTGGTATTAGACCTTCCCAGCAATGCCCCAAGACCTGCCAACCCACCCACAAAAAAGCAGAACACCCCCATACAGGCAAAAAGCAAAAATGGAAAATCTCATACGTACAATATTTTCGGCCTTCTTTCAATTCAGTCCAAATACCCTGTGCAGCTAGGCCCTAACTCCCCTTTTCCACCATGGATTTCCTCAAAAATAAATGCAATCATCATTAGACTGTGCCAGCCGTGCTCCCAGACCCCAAAACCCACCCACAACAACCTAAAAGCCCGCCAAACAGCACCCCAAAGACAGGCAAGTGATCAAAAGCGCAAAATCTTTTTCTGCTCCGCTTTTCTCCAAACCACTTTTATCCTGTATTAGACCTTCCCAGCTATGGCCCCAGACCCATCAACCCAGGCGGGAACCAGTAGAAGACCCCCCAACAGCCAAAAAGCAAAACTACAAAAATGGGAACTTTGAAATTTTCAGTCAAATTTCCAAAATCACTCCGCACGTGCTCTGCAGCTAGGCCCTAACTCCCCTTTGCCACCATGGATTTGCTTCAAACCTCTTGCAATCAAAAGTATCCATACCCAACAGTGCTTCCCTGACCCCAAAACCCACCCACAAACACCCAGAACCCCCAAACAGCATCTCAAAGACAAGCAAGTCAGCAAAAATGCCCAAAAAATGTCACCTCCGATTTTTTCCAAACCACTTTGATCCGGTATTAGACATTCCCAGCAATGGCCCCAGACCCTTGCAGCCACCCGCAAAAAATCAGAACACCCCTTAACTGGCAAAAAGCAAAAATGGGCCTACTACCTGGAATTCAGTCCAACTACGCTGTGCAGCTAGGCCCTAACTCCCCTTTTACACCATGGATTTCCTGAAAAACAAATGCAATCAACATTAGACTGTGCCAGCCGTGCTCCCAGACCCCAAAACCCACCCACAACAACCTAAAAGCCCACCAAACAGCACACCAAAGGAAGGCAAGTGATCAAAAGCGCAAAATCTGTTTCTGCTCTGATTTTCTCCAAACCACTTTTATCCGGTATTAGACCTTCCTAGCAATGGCCCCAGACCCGTCAACCCAGGTGGAAACAAGTAGGAGACCCCCCAACAGCCAAAAAGCAAAACTACAAAAATGGGGACTTTGAAATTTCGGGCAAATTTCCAAAATCACTCCGCGCGCGCTCTGCAGCTAGGCCCTAACTCCCCTTTGCCACCATGGATTTGCTTCAAACCTCTTGCAATCAAAAGTATCCATACCCAGCAGTGCTCCCAGACCCCAAAACCCACCCAAAAACACCCAGAACCCCCCCCAAACAGCACCTCAAAGACAAGCAAGTCAGCAAAAATGCAAACAAATTTTCACCTCCGATTTTGTCCAAACCACTTTGATCCGGTATTAGACATTCTCAGCAATGGCCCGAGACCCCTGCAGCCACCCACAAAAAAAGCAGAACACCCCCAAACTGGCAAAAAGCAAAAATGGGCCTACTACCTGGAATTGGGGACTCTAGCACCGCGTTTGTGCCCTTGAAAGGTTGCTGCGCCATTTGGACGATCCTGCTGGGCTGCCTTCCGTGTTACCATCCAACTGCTCGCGGAACCCGCTTCGTGGGTCCCGCTTCGTGGAGGAGGTCTGCGAGGTAATTTTGCTGCTGTCACTGGGGAGCCTAGGGGCAGGGCAGGGCTGCGAGCGTGAGTGCGGGGACTCCATATCCCAGGAGTCCCTGCTTGGCCAACCTGAAACACCTGGCCCGCTCTCCCTGACAGCCCCGCCCCTTGCGCACAGGTCATTGAAAAACTCTCCCTAACTGCTGACCGGCGGGACTCTAGCACCACGTTTGTGCCCTTGAAAGGTTGCTGCGCCTTTTGGACGATCCTGCTGGGCTGCCTTCCGTGTTACCATCCAACTGCTTGCGGAACCCGCTTCGCGGGTCCCGCTTCGTGGAGGAGGTCTGCGAGTGAACAGCACCTCAAAGACAAGCAAGTCAGCAAAAACGCAAACAAATTTTCACCTCCGATTTTGTCAAAACCACTTTGATCCGGTATTAGACATTCCCAGCAATGGCCCTAGACCCCTGAAGCCACCAGCAAAAAAGCAGAACACCCCCAAACTGGCAAAAATGGGCCTACTACCTGGAATTCAGTCCAAACACGCTGTGCAGCTAGGCCCTAACTCCCCTTTTCCACCATGGATTTCCTGAAAAACAAATGCAATCAACATTAGACTGTGCTAGCAGTGCTCCCAGACCCCAAAACCCACCCACAACAACCTAAAAGCCCGCCAAACAGCACCCCAAAGACAGGCAAGTGATCAAAAGCGCAAAGCACAAGTTACTACTTGTGTAACAATATATCTGTAAGAGACATTAGTTAGTGATAGATTCCTTACCTTAGAATATCCCCAGGCGTCAGACTGGATCCGGAAACATTTGCGTAGCAGTACCCTTGCGCGTCGGTAGGCGTCGTCTGCGGCTCCGCGTCCGTCGTCGGCGTCGTAGGCGCCGTGATGACTTCATCCGAGTACTTAGACGCCGCCTCCGCATGCTGACATCAGTTCTTAGACACAGCTTTTCCGCGCCATGAGGTGCCGGGTTTTTAGAGACCCGGTGGTGCCAGGGGACCACACCCGAAGACCTCTAGGTTCTCCCTGATCTGGACTACAGAAACACAGAGTCTTCTAGTTGAAGTCAGAGATCGAGTTTTATTGGCTGCAACCAAGTAACATGCGTCCTAGAAGTACGACAACACGGGCCGTAAGTTCTCAGGAGACTGTTCGTTTTTACAGAACCAAATAACAGCTGCAGGCAAGAATTCTTAAGTTTATGGTATGACAATACAAATATTTCCACAATAATACAAGAGCGAAGTCATGCTGGTCAGCACATATTTCAGATGTCCAGTTGGTGATGGATTACCCCGCCAGATCCAGAACTCCCATCAGATATCGATGAAATGCCAATAAGGTCAAACACCCTCCCATCATAAAACGGGTCATAAACAAGAATCATGGACAGGTGTGTGTGTGTATGGAAAACAGGGTCTGTATGTAGTGAAGGGTTTATGACATGTTGTGCCTTGATGATATCTGGCTCGGCCACTGGGCGAGGAGCTGCCCAAACAGGCTTGGCTGGAGGCAGTGGAGTCAGCTCGGCCAGGTCATGGGGAAGTCAGCTACGGTGGACGTGTCCTTTCAGATCAAACTCGGTTTTAATCAATTGACTATATGAGGGCAAGTCATAAGATGGATGCCGTTTACAAAATGGAGTCTGCGGGTTCGAGACGGAAATCAAGATTTGAGGGTGTTAGCATCATGTAATCATGACGCAAATGCATAGGGATGATGTCCTAATCATTACCGGTTCGTAGATACCAAATTCGTCATGGTACGGCGACATTTGCGATACGAGTGTGTGGACCCCGAGGCTGGTGAAACGGCAGGGTCCAGAATTGCAGTACCACAGCCCCTCCTTTTGCCCTCATATTAGGCAATAACTCTAATCTGAATCCAGATCTGTATTGATGAATTCACGGAGATGCTGCTGTAGCATCATTCTGTTGCTCAGTTCGACCCTTGACACAGGCTTCCTTACACATGAAGTGGCGCAGAGGCCACATATTGCAGGAGCGCACTGCACAAACAGGCAGAACATAAACAGAACGGCTAAGATCATCCCAATGAAGATCAGAGTTTTCCATCCCCAGGCAGAGATCAGTTCCCAGAACCACCCTAGCAGAGACCAATCCCCCTTTTCTATGTGAAGAGAATCAGAGATTTTGTGTAACTTGGAGATGGCCTGGTACACTGTCGGAGCGTTATCGGGGATGAAAATGCAGCAACTAGATTGGATCACTCTACATACACCACCACGGTCTGCAAGTATGACATCCAGGGCAACCCGGTTTTGAAGGGTCATAAGTCGATCCGACTGAAGCTCAGCTGTCAAGTTGCTAAGGGCACCTTCCGTTTCAGTCACGGCGGACTCAACTATTCTCTTCAATTGTCGAATGTTCCTGCTGTTCACCATAGGCCCCCAAAATGGCCGAAAACCCTTTGCGAAGTCTCCAAATTCTTGACCCGCGGTGTCGTCTTGACTCACGACACCCCTAACTGTCCTTGTCCGGTGGTAATCTGCCCCGGCCGTGTAGGTGGGTGGCAGCAGAAACGAGATAAAACATGTGCCCGAGAAGTCAGAGGGCAACCATGTGTATGCTTTGTCATGGCAGACAAAATAGGTGCCTTTAGCCGCCAAGAATGGAGGGGAAGTTCGGGAGGCAAACACATATGTTTCCGTGCATATGCTCTTCCACAACTGTGCTTTGGGATCCCTGCCAATACCTTGCAGACATAAGTGACCACGGTGGGGTACTACCCAGACTGGGGAGGATTTCTTTGATGTCTGGTTCTCACTTAGGGAAATCCCATACTTGGTGATGTTCCATCTACTGTATGGTGTAAACTCATCTTTAGGAGTGGCTCTAACTGTGTCGATATCTCTACTCATATTTTGGATTCCTGCCACTAGTGCCTTGTTGTTTGAGTTCTCCCCTCGAACATATGGTTCAAGGGAAAACAGGAACATGGTCTGGAAAGCCCACAGAGAACCGAAGTAACTAAATGGCAGGACAAAGTAAGGGATGCCCTTATCCGTAGTGTGTGGCATGAGTCCGCATATCCAACAGTTCGTAGTGTTCATCACAGATTGGTGCTGGTGGAGGAGTTGGACAAATGAGTTGTTTACGAATTCTAGTCTTCTGGCAGACTCGTGTTCAGGTAGTGGATGGAAGGAGTGTGTAGGAACGGTAGGAGGAGGTGTGAGCTGGGTGTCGTGCATGAATGGGACTTGAAAAATGGACAGAGCATAGCCAGTTAAAAACATTATTATACTACACAACATTGAGATGCTCAATACCAGAGTTTGTCTTCTTGCCATTACAATACATATTTTCTTTTCAAAGTTCATGCGTCTAGCAGGTCTCTCTACCCTAGGAAACTCCATCCTCTGGTTGCTGCCCGCGGTGGGAGGTCGCTTCTGCCAAGATGTGCGCTCTGTCCAGTCCGGGGTGATTCCCTCAGACTGACCAGAACCGTTGACCTAGGCGTCCCCGGCTGCACTCCTCAGACTTCAACCGCGGCCTTAGCAGCAGAACCGGATGGCGGTTCGAAAATCAATAATGAGCTAGTTCCCTGGGCGAGAGAGCTGCGAAATCAAAAATAGTTCATGGGAAAAAGGGAAGATCGCACTAGTTCGAGTATGTCAGTTCCTTGGTCTTGGCCTCAGATTATATCGTTCTTTTCCAGGCACGGTGTGATCATCAAACAGTGTTTCAGGTTCTGTAGTGTCCAACTTCAGCGACGGTGGCACAGATTCTTGCAAAATACAATCGCTCTCTTTGTCGGTACCAGTTCCTTTTAGCCGTGCATCGCTGAAGGGGACAAAACGTGGTATAAACTCAGTCTCGGAGTCAGCGACTCCTTGCTGGACCCATCGGTCGTATGGAAGGGGCAACGGGACCCTTTTGCAATGGGCGCCGTGCACCCAATGTTTCTTTCCGTGGACACGTACTGCAGAGCGGGTGGATAGTAAAACCTGGAAAGGTCCGGTCCAGCGAGGCTCCTCGTTCTTTGCTCGTCTGAAGTTGCAAATCAGGATCCAGGAGCCAGGTTCGATAGCGTGGCCTGGATCATCAGATGCCGGTGGAGAGGAGCTGTGGACCTGTTGATGTAAAGCATGCAGTTTAGTTGTCAATTCGTGCAAATAGTCAAACAGTGCAGGGTACTCGATCTCACTGAGCTTTCTTGGCCTCGGTACTCCCCATATATTTGCTGGGCGCCCAAACACGATCTCGTGTGGGCTAAGTCCCAGTCTAGAATGGACAATCATCCTGGTAGAAAGGAGTGCTAAAGGCAGGGCGTCTGGCCACTTGAGACCTGTGCTGGCTTGGATTTTGGCCAGTTTCAATTTTAACGTGCCATTATAGCACTCTACCAGGCCTGCCGATTGGGGGTGGTTTGCAGCATGGAACTTCTGGCGGATGCCTAGACACTCACACACTCTCTTCATTACTCGTCCCACAAATTCACTTCCATTATCACTCCAGACAATTCTAGGCATGCCAAATCTAGGGAAGAATTCTTTGACAAGGGCTTTGGCAGTTGACAATGCAGTGTTGTCCTTAAGGGGGTATGCTTCTACCCACCTGGAGAAAGCGCAAACGACAACAAGCACATACTTCAGGTTATTACACCTCTCCATGTGGATGAAATCGAGCTGCAAGACCTCGAACGGGTACGTTGGAGGTGCAAAATGACCAGCTGGGGTTGGGGTTCCTCTACCGGGATTGTGCTTCAAACACACCATACAATTTCTGACCAGATTCTCTGCACATTTTGGGATACCACTATTCTGCCATACTGGGGCCAACAGCTTACATATTCCTTTCACACTGACGTGTGCCATTCCATGGGCCATCGTTACCACTGCGAGCACATATGCGTTAGGTAACAACCATCGCTGATGTTCTGACAGTTCGACCCAACAACCATTCATATCTAATCTACCCTTGCTTTCTCTCCATTCATTCACCTCTTTCTCGGTAGCATCAGCTTGTATGGACTTCACGCTTTCGATGGTGTCCTCACACATACCCACATCAGGGGTCCATCTAGCAGGACCTACAACATACATCCGACTCATTGTGTTCCTTGCAGTCTCTTTCGCGACCTCATCGGCAAATGCATTCCCTCGACCAACATCATCTCGGATCTTTCTGTGCGCGCTGCACTTCACGATCGCAACCTGTAGGGGCAAGGTCAGTGACTCGAGAAGGTCGTGTACTAGCTGGCCGTGTTGAATCTTTGCACCATGCGACGTCAGGAACCCACGTTCACGCCACAATCTTCCAAAACTGTGGGCTACGCCAAAGGCGTACTGACTATCAGTGTACACGTTCCCTCGTTTTCATTTTGCCAACAAACATGCTCTTGTGAGTGCGACTAACTCTGCTGCTTGCGCGGAATTGTGGGGGATGCGAGCTGTCTCTACAATCGTGTGTAATGTTGTCACGGCATATGCTGCAGTCGTATCACCATTCGGCAACTTGAAACATGAACCATCAACCCATAAATTATCATTACATCCAGAGAGAGGAGTGTCCTGTAAGTCTACTCTCCCTTTTGTCTCTTCCTCTGTCCTAAAACAGCAATCATGTTTATCGACCTCATCTGTCTTTGCTGGAATAGGAAATAACGTAGCGGGGTTGAGTGTATCACACCTTTTTATGTGAATGTGACTCGCTAACAGGGTCAATTCATAGCTGGACAGTCGAGCACTAGTCAGATGTTGTGTCTTCGTTCTGTTTAGTAAAATATCTACTGCATGTGGGACCATAACGGTCAGGGTATTATTCATGACTAACCCAGCGGACTGTCGAATACAGACAGCCGCTGTGGCAGTGGCCCTCAAGCAACTCGGTAATGCCTTAGCTACGGGATCTAGAGTCGCGGAGAAATATGCACATGGGCGTTGTTTGTCCCCAAAGTGCTGCGTCAAGACTGATAATGCGCAACCTTCCTTCTCATGGACGTATAATGTAAACGGCTTGCTGTAGTCGGGGTTGCCCATCACAGGAGCCGAACATAATGCCTCACGCAACTCATGGAAACTCGCCTGACAATCTTCAGACCAGGGCAAAGGATTGGGTGGGTCTTTACGCATTAATGCCAGCAAAGGTTTGGCCAACAGTGAGAAGTTCGGTATCCATTGTCTACAGTACGATGTAATACCCAAGAAGGCACGCACTTCTCTTTGTGTCCTTGGGACACTCAGTTCTGCAATCGCCTGTATTCTTTCTGGGGTCAGTCTCCTTCCCTCCTTCGATAAGATGTGACCTAAGTAGGTTACTTCTTGTCGGCAAAATTGTAGTTTGGAAAGTGAGACTTTGTGCTTCATGTCACATAAATGACGCAACAATGACAATGTGGCTTGCTTGCAAATTTCTTCAGTATCAGCAGCGATCAGTAGATCGTCTACATACTGGATCAGAGTTGCGCCACTAGGTAGAACAATCGTATCTAGTTGTGTTTTCAGAGCCTGACTGAATATTGATGGGCTCTCACAGTAACCCTGAGGAGCGCGTTTAAAGCGGAAGCTTCGTCCTCCTAAATTGAAGCTGAAGATATCTCTGCTCTCCTCGGCAATCGGGATGCTGAAGAAAGCGTTCTTCAGGTCAATCACCGAAAACCAATTGGCTGAAGCTGGAACCATTGTCAATAAGGCAGTAATGTCGGGAACGACGGGAAACTGCGGTACAACGATCTTAATCACTTCCCTGAGATCAATCACAAATCGGTACACAGGGGGCTGTGAAGGATCGGTACGCTTTAAGACAGGCAAAACAGGACTGTTACAAATGTTGCCTGTAGTCTCTTCGATGACATCTTTCGCAATCAGATCGTAGACGATCGCTAACAAAGCCTTTTCACATTCGTTCGATATTCTATATTGGGGAATGCGTGGCACCCTAATATTAGCTTTTAATGTTATGACATACGGTGCTATTTCCAAATGACCCACATCATTAGAACCATTCGCCCAAAGTACATCTGGAAGAGATGACAACTCAGTCGGAATTCTTTCTTTTGACAAATACATCGGGGAAATCACTCTCTTACCAAGTGTAAGTTGTACTCCCGAAGGAGAACAGTACAAGGTCGCATATAATCTCTTCAGTAAATCCAAACCTAACAAATTTTCGCCACAACCTGTTGTAAGAATGAGGGGCGCTTCTAATTCGCATGGGCCAACAGAAAGGGGCATGGGATTGGAGATTGGGTTTCTAACAGGGGCGCCAGAAAAACCTACTGAAACATTCATTTCGCCAGACAAAGGTGCGCTAGGAAGTTTTGAGTGCATAATCGAACTTTTTGTAGCACCAGTATCCAGCAGAAATGGTTCCGACACTCCGGATGTAATCACCTCGACATAAGGTCCATTCTGATCTACTTGAACTGAAACAACTCCCTCTCTTTGTCCATGGCTGTCCTAGCAACTATTACCCTCATTCTCGTTTTCTGCGTAATAGTCATCTGCATAGTACTGAGCTGACCTGGAAGACGCATTATTCTGTTGGTCAAAGCTATTCATAGAATTCTGAGGCGGAAAAGAAGTGGTGTTCTGGGAGAAATTTCCACGGCCCCTACCTCTAGGAGCCTGTTGAACACCTCTACCTCTTGCGCCGGAAACACTGTTTAAACGTCGTGCAAGAGCTTGGCAATTACTTTTGAAATGACCCTCTTCTTTGCAATATGCACATTGATTCGGGCCATACGGAGAACGCTGGTGGGAAAACTCGTTCCCTTGCGCGTTTCTCGAATACTGCTGTGGTTGCTGATAATTGGGCTGACTAGGAGTGCGAGGCGGATACGCTTGCTGGAGAAGAACTTTAGTCTTTCGTTCTTTAGTCTTTTTCTCTGTCTTATCTAGCTCGTCTTTGCGCCTATTTTCGTAGTACTGGGCTGTGGCTAAAATCTGCGCTGACGTGGAAACAGCCCAAGCACTCTCTGAATCTTTCAATTTATTGCACAGTTCAGGAAGCAGATTATGTACAAATTTGTCTACAAACAATCTTTGGCCACCCTCGGTAGCCATGTCCTGACCACTATGATCAGTGAAAGTCTCCTCAAATCTCGTGAAAAAGTCAGACACGTTCTCATCTTTCTTCTGCTTGCACGCAGATAGCTTGTCCCAATTTACACGTAATTCAGGCATTAACGTTTTCATGTACGCGATAATCCTACAGGGAAGGTCTGCTATTAAGGGCTCGGGTTTAGAACCACTAATTTGTCTAGCATCAGTAGCAGTAATATTAGCCCATGAGTCACCTAGTTCTTGATCGTGATCCGCATGACGAATTTTACTCCATAAAGGATGCGGAACAACATTCCCAAACAACATATCTATATCTGCTAAATTCATTATACATGAGCTGGCAGTCTGTGACAACTCCTTGTAATATCCTGCTGGGTTTTTACGTGGATCAGGTAATGTCTGTTTGAGTGCTAAAACTTCGGATCTTTTCCAGGGGACATGTACCCATACTCGCTGGAAATGCGGTGGAACAGGTGGTTGTGCATTCGCATCACCTTCCCTCCATACTGGAGGAACCTCTCTCATGGGGTACTGTCGCTCCTTTTTCCTACCAGACACATCATCCTCATTAAATGATCTAGAGCTGTTTCCCTGACTCCTATAGGATAACAACAGATCCATTGCTTTTTCAACATCGGCACCTACAATCATGCCTTCGTAAAATTTGAATCGCATGCGGGCTAGTTCCTGCAATCTGCGTTTTGGGTCATTGTCTTGTAAATCTTCCCAGAGGTACACGTACACGTACATCTCCTCAAATACATATCTCTGAGTGGACGAATCCCACTGACTGAAGACTTTCATGACAGACTGAACATCATACCTTACAGTATCAGTAACCCATTTGCGTGCTAACTCGTTCGGCACTTCTCTCTCCTCGTAGTCGGGTAGTTGACTACGCAACTGTCTACGTTCTGTTTTAGGGGTCGTTTTAGGCGACCCGAAGAAAGGCGAGAATAGACCAGTGACAGTACTTGTCACTCTCTGTCTGACAGAAGGAGAAGCTTGCGGCGAGGCAGATGCGCCAGAAAAGACAGGCTGATGTAAAGAGGAAATCGAAGCAACAGCAGAGGAAGTTGAGGCAGTAGCAGACGTAGTATCATAGTTAATAGTTGGAGCGGTAGGCAAAGTTGTAGAAGTAGATGGAGTATGGAGCAAAGGCGGCGGCCCTTGAGAAGGCTGCGCCGGAGAAGTAGGAACCAGCTGAAGAGGAGCTGGTGCTTGTGCAAGAGCTGCTTTTCGTGCGCCAGGGCGCGGTATAACAATACGTCTCGGGGGTCCCACAACACTTGATGTATATGGGGGTGGGGAGTTCAATAAATGGGACATTAGTGGATCTTTCTCGGATGTACCCTTTGAGTCTTGTCCCCCATGTGGTAACATCGGGTAGCATTTATCTATTGCTAGTTTCTTGCTTCTGAGCATTTGTTCACTTTCCTGCTCTTCCTCATTATCCCTGTATGCGATGGCAGCTTGTACCATCGACATACCTCTTTTGTTTTTCTTTGCTAATTTTATTTCTTTCTGTTTGGCTTCTTTGCGCCATAAACGAAAAGAGTCAAACATCGCCGGCCGGGCTTTCTTCTTGAACAATTTGACCTTGAGGTTGTCTAATATTTCTGAGTCAAAACTACCATGTTGGGGCCATTTTAAAACACCATTCTTGTGGGTGTATTTTATCCATACCTCATTATACGCGATAGGACCTACTCCGTGCTTTATATATAACTCATATGTTGGAGTTCCAATTGGAGGAACCGGACACGAATCCTCTAATCGGGAGTCCTTACTACAACCAAGACAAAACAAGTTTCCAAGTCTGCTGAGACCAGGCATCTTCGCTCACTAGTCTAGCTTCAAACTTCAAGGGATTATCTAATTACGATATTTTCGTGAATACACGAATCCCTCGGTTTTGGTGCTTGCAAGTACCAATACAAACCGTATTTCTGGGATACCAAGACTAAGAACCAAACTAAGAACTGGGAGACGCTCCACTTATACTTAACTGAGTATTGAAGATCGGTGACGTCACTAGAAGACTCGTCTATCGTTTCGCTCTACCAAGGATCACTGGGTCCAAAACAGGGCGATAGTCAGGGCAGCAGTCCTTCGTAGCCGTCGGGACGTGGGGAACCTCGCAGCAAAGACCTTCGGAACCACGTCGACATGCAGGGGTCGCTGAAGTGGCTGGCCGTCCTCCAGAATTTTCACACGAAGCTCCTCACGAACATCTGGCTTGGACCGTCACCGCTTGATATCGCCTCGAGTTGGGCGCCAACTGAGGTGCCGGGTTTTTAGAGACCCGGTGGTGCCAGGGGACCACACCCGAAGACCTCTAGGTTCTCCCTGTTCTGGGCTACAGAAACACAGAGTCTTCTAGTTGAAGTCAGAGATCGAGTTTTATTGGCTGCAACCAAGTAACATGCGTCCTAGAAGTACGACAACACGGGCCGTAAGTTCTCAGGAGACTGTTCGTTTTTACAGAACCAGACTTCTCCTTATATACATAAATAACAGCTGCAGGCAAGAATTCTTACGTTTATGGTATGGCAATACAAATATTTCCACAATAATACAAAGAGCGAAGTCATGCTGATCAGCACATATTTCAGATGTCCAGTTGGTGATGGATTACCCCGCCAGATCCAGAACTCCCATCAGATATCGATGAAATGCCAATAAGGTCGAGCACCCTCCCATCATAAAACGGGTCATAAACAAGAATCATGGACAGGTGTGTGTGTGTATGGAAAACAGGGTCTGTATGTAGTGAAGGGTTTATGACATGTTGTGCCTTGATGATATCTGGCTCGGCCACTGGGCGAGGAGCTGCCCAAACAGGCTTGGCTGGAGGCAGTGGAGTCAGCTCGGCCAGGTCATGGGGAAGTCAGCTACGGTGGACGTGTCCTTTCAGATCAAACTCGGTTTTAATCAATTGACTATATGAGGGCAAGTCATAAGATGGATGCCGTTTACAAAATGGAGTCTGCGGGTTCGAGACGGAAATCAAGATTTGAGGGTGTTAGCATCATGTAATCATGATGCAAATGCATAGGGATGATGTCCTAATCATTACCGGCTCGTAGATACCAAATTCGTCATGGTACGGCGACATTTGCGATACGAGTGTGTGGACCCCGAGGCTGGTGAAACGGCAGGGTCCAAAATTGCAGTACCACAGCCAGAAGCGCAGAGCCATGCCAAAAACCAACACTGGTGCCATGAAACTAGGGCCCTGAAAGGGTATGACCTTAACCCTAGATATCGGTTCGCAGAACGGGGAGGATGGGTGGGTCGGTTAGGAATCTATCACTAACTAATGTCTCTTACAGATATATCGATACACAAGTAGTAACTTGTGCATCTGAAAGAGACACGTTAGTGTAGCCGCCTGGCAAATGTCCTGCAAGGGCACACCTCGGCCCAAGGCAGTTGTAGTAGCTGTGGCTCGAGTAGAATGAGCCCTCAGCCCAACAGGGGGTTCCTTCTTAGCCAAGGAGTAACACGCCTGGATGCACAAGATGATCCACCGGGAGATGGTCCGCTTGTGCACCGCTTTCCCTTTCTTAGCGCCCGCGTATCCAACAAAGAGTTGGTCATCCACCCGGAACTGTTGTGTGCGGTTCAAATAAAATGAGTCCAGACGGTGGAGCCTCTCTTCTTCTCTCGAGGGGTGCGGAGGCGGAAAGAAGGTGGGCAAGGTGATGGATTGCCCAATGTGGAAGGCCGTGACTACCTTGGATAGGAAGGAGGGCCTTGTTCATAACACAACCTTGCCCGGATCGACTGAAAGGAAAGGAGGCTTACAAGATAGATCCTGGAGCTCACTCACTCTCCTGGCAGAGGTGATGGCTACCAGGAAGGCAGTCTTCAAAGAAAGAAGGCGAAGAGGACAGTTGTGAAGTGGCTCAAAGGGAGCGCACATCAGAAACGTAAGAACCATGTTCAAGTCCCACTGAGGCATCACGAAGGGAACAGGAGGAAACGTATGAGTGATGGCCTTCAGGAATCGATTAACGATAGGGGACTTGAACAAAGAAGGTTGATCAGGCAGCCTCAGAAAGGCTGAAAGAGCTGAGAGATAGCCCTTGACAGTGCCCAGAGCAGAGTCCTGCTGGGCAAGAGAGAGAAGAAAGAGGAGAACCTCCGAAAGAGGGGCATTAAGGGGAACCACAGCCTTTGCTGTGCACCATGCCACAAATCTGTTCCACCTGCAGGCGTATACCGACTTTGTGGAGGGACGCCCGGCTGCCAGAATGATGTTGCAAACTTCACGAGGCAAGTCAAATGGCCTCAACTGTCGCCGCTCAATCTCCAAGCATGGAGGTGGAGACTGGACAGGTTCGGATGGAGGACCGTCCCCTGCTGCTGCAACAGAAGGTCCTCCTGAAGAGGCAGACGAACCAGGGGATCGACTGACATACTGAGTAGCTCTGGATACCAGTACCTTCGTGCCCAGTCCGGAGCCACAAGGATGACTTGTGCCTGGTCGCGCTTGATCTTCTTCAGCACTCTGGGCAGAAGTGGTATAGGCGGAAAGGCGTACAACAGACCGCAACTCCACTCGCGACGAAAAGCGTCTCCGAGCAAATGCCGCCTTGGAAATTCCAACGCGCAGAACTGATGACATTGCGCGTTCTCTTCGGTGGCGAATAGATCTAACCAAGGTTCCCCCCACTGCTGGAAGAGACCTTGCTCCACATCCGAGTTCAGACGCCATTCGTGATCCATCATGCACCGGCGGCTGAGCTTGTCCGCCCTGGCGTTCAGAGAACCTGCCAGGTGTTGAACCATAAGAGTCACGCCCTGATGTTCCAGCCATTGCCAGAGGCGCAGAGCCTCCTGGCAGAGGGTCCACGACCCCACCCCGCCCTGTTTGTTGCAGTACAACATGGCGGTGGTGTTGTCCGTGAACACCTGCACTACACTCCCTCGGACAGACGGGAGGAATGCATTCAGTGCTAGACGAATCAGCTCCAAAAGGTTGATATAGAGCCGGGACTCCGCCGGAGACCAGAGGCCTCTGATCTCCGCCTCTCCCATGTGGCCTTCCCAGCCCTGGAGGGACGCGTCCGTCACAACTACGTGCTCCGGTTGGGGAAGGGAGAGGGATCTGCCGTTGACCCAATTGCGGTCCGTGAGCCACCACTGCAGCTGTCTCGCAGTGCCCTCCGAGATCAGGACATGGTCGGACAGGTTGCCCTGATGCTGGGCCCACTGAAACTTCAGGTCCCACTGCAGAGCCCGCATCCGCCACCCTGCGTGAAGCCCCAGAAGTCGCAGCGTCAACCTGACCGAAACCCGGGATAAAGGCCGGAAGAGTGGAATCAGGGCCTGTATATCCCGAACCCGCTGTTCGGGCGGGAAAACCCAAAACTGCGTCGAGAACCGCTCCGATGAAAAGGAGCTTCTGAGAGGGACACAGGTGGTACTTCAGCACATTGATGGAAAATCCCAGCTGGTGCAGGAGATCCGCCGTAGTCTGGAGGTGGTTGACGACTGCCTGGGGCGAGCCTGCCTTCAACAACCAGTCGTCGAGGTAGGGGAAGACTGAGACGCCCAAACTGCGCAGATGAGCTGCGACCACCGCCATCACCTTCGTGAACACCCGTGGGGCGCTGGTAAGGCCGAAGGGGAGCACGGTAAACTGAAAGTGCTCGTGGCCTACCGTGAACCGCAGGTAACGCCGGTGGGCCGGCAGGATGGGGATGTGGAAATACGCGTCCTGCAAATACAACGCTACCATCCAGTCTCCTGGGTCTAGGGCAGCTAAGACCTGTTCCAGAGTCAGCATTTTGAACTTCTCCTTCCGGAGGAAGCCGTTGACGTTCCTCAGATCCAAGATAGGGCGTAGGCCCCCTTTGCCCTTCTTGGAAAACCAGAAAGTAGTGGGAGTAGCAACCACGTCCTACTTCTGGCCCAGGAACGAGCTCGATGGCCCCCTTGGCCAAGAGGGCCGAAACTTCCTCCTGCAGGAGCCGCAAGTGATCCCCCGATATGCGGTGGTGTTGCGGTGGCATAGCTTGAGGAGTCGTCTCGAAGGGGAGGGAGTAGCCCCTCCGGACGATCTGCAGCACCCACCTGTCCGAAGTGACAGTGCGAGTGGTGATGGCGAACCCTGCCTCCCACTGGCGTCACATGGGCCAAAAAGCACGGACTAGGAGGGTTTAGATGTGGATGCCGCGGGGGCAGGTGTGGACTGACTCCGCCTGGTTCCCCGACCGCCTCCGCGGCAGTTTCCACGACCGCCGCCGCGCTGGACGACAGTCTGCGGCGAGTGGCTGGCGGCACGTGTGGGGGCGCCCCTTCCCTGACCACGAAAGGAGCGAAAGGCACCCGTTTGCTGGCGCGGGGCCGAGAGGCCCAAGTACTTGGCCGTAGCCCTGGAGTCCTTAAAGCGCTCAAGCGCGTGGTCTGCCTTGTCGCCAAAGAGGCGACGGCCATTGAACGGCATGTCCATCAGAGTGTTCTGGACATCTGCCGAGAAATTGGCGGATCTCAGCCAGGCATGGCGTCTCACCGCCACTGTCGTAGCCATCGCTCTGCCTAGCGAGACAGTAGTATCCAGCCCACACCTGATTGAATACTTCGCGGCATCTCGGCCCTCCACAAGGGCTTGGCCGAGTTTGGCCCGTACCTCCAACGGGCACTCTGGCAGCACTTCCGCCACCGTCTCCCACAGAGAGTGGGTGTAGCGGCCCAAGAGGCATGCAGTGTTGGAAGACCGCAGTCCCAAACTAAGGGAGGAGAATATCTTCTTTCCATAATTCTTATATCTCTTGGATTCCCTGTCCGGCGAGGCCGTCGGGAATGCGGTCTGGGAATTAGAGGCCTGGATGACCAGACTCTCGGGGTGGGGTAGGAGGACAGGAAACATGGGTCGCCCGGAGCCGGGCGGTGGCGTCTGGCCACGTTCCTATCTACGGGCGAACCCGTAGCGGGCTTGGACCAAGTGCCCAAAAGAACGTCGGTCAAGGCCTCATTAAAGGACAGCAGAGGCACAGCCGAGCATGACTGCGGTTTAAGGACCTCTGTGAGGAGGTTAGTCCTCACGGTCGCGACAGGGAGCTCAAGGCCCAAGGCCTTGGCAGCCCTCGTCAACACCACACCATAGGTAGCCCCCTCCTCCGAAGCCACGGTAGGAGGAGAGACAAATCCAGTGTCTGGAGAGGTGTCCAGGCCACTGGCCTCCCCAAGGTCTCCTGCCCAGTCCATATTAGACTGACACTCCTTGGTCAGAGGGTCCTCAGACCCCTCCCAATCCTCCTCATCACCCATCTCCTGAGATTCAGGGTTGTAATTGAATGAGGTTGGTTCATAGCAGTGGAAATCTCCAAACGGCGTTGGGTACGGCGCCGATAGGCGCCATCCCGACGTCGGAACCGAAGCAAAGGAGGTATCGGGGGCGGCGCCGCCCCAGGACGGCACCGGAGGTGACACCAGACGGACCGATGCCGGGGGGTCGTAAGGTCCACCGGTGACGATCCAGAGCCTGAGGAAGGCCCAGCGGCGTCCTGTGGCGCCGGGCCCGGCGGCACCGGCGGCGCCGGGGCCTCATCCCTGCGGCGCCAGGCCCAAGGGCCCCGGCGGTGTCGGGATCGTGGGGCCCTGCGGCGTTGGGCCCGAAGGCGCCGGCGGCGTCGGGCCGAAGCACCCAACGGCGTTGGGGTCGAAACCCCCGGCCCACTAGGGCCCCCAGACGGGTCCGCTGGGCCCGGAGGCACCGCGGAGCCGTCGGAGGAGAAAGGGACCTCATGGGCATGAGGAAACGCTCAATCTCCTCCGGCGTCACGTTCAGCCCAGGGACTGGAGGGTATGGGGCCGGACGCGATGCCTGTGACTCCTGAGGAGCCGCTTGGGCGGTGTAACCCGAACCCCCAGCCACATCGCGCGAGCATCGGGGGGAGTCAGAAGAGCGATGATGCCTCCTCGACTTCTTGTGTTTCTTACCTGACGACTTGGACCCGGAGGAGTGGTGCCGACTCCCGGAGCTGTGACGGCTCCGTCCCCGCGACCTGTCCCTCGACCTCCTGTGGGACCGGGACCGGGACCTCATGCGGCACAGGGCCAACTGCCGGAGTTCGAGCCGCCTGCGGGACCGCTCCTGTCTGGCTTTCCTCGAAAGGGCCCGACAGTCGGCGCAGGCCTCGTCGTCGTGGTCGACGCCCAAACACGTCAAGCACAGGCGGTGAGGATCCGTGATCGACATGGTGCGGTCGCAATCGTCACAATGCTTGAAGCCGGGCATCCCTACGGCACCGTTGGAGTCGCAAGACTTCGAAAAGGATCAAAAATGATCACCAAAAAGTTAGTCAAAAATTGACTGGGTTACTGCTTTTTCCAGATCAGCGCTGGCTGGTGCGGAAAAAAGAAGAACTGACGTCAGCACGCGGAGGCGGCGTCTAAGTGCTCCGACGATATCATCACGGCGCCCACGACGCCGACGACGGACGCGGAGCCGCAGAGGACGCCTACCGATGTGCAAGGGTACCGCTACGCAAAAGTTTCCGGATCCGGTCTGACGCCTGGGGATATTCTAAGGTAAGGAATCTATCACTAACGTGTCTCTTTCAGATATCTTCTTCTGCTCCGATTTTCTCCAAACCACTTTTAACCGGTTTTAGACCCTCCCAGCAATGGCCCCAGACCCGTCAACTCACCCGCAAAGAAGTAGAACACCCCAACAAGTGCAGAGTCTTTCTTCATTGGGCGTAATCCAGCCATCTGCTTTGAGGGAAATAGGAGTCTGGAGGAGGAGGATAGAGGAGCATGTTCTTGTGAACTTTGTGAACCTGAGGAATGCAGACTGCGGCACCTTCAAATCAATAAGCAAATAAGTGAAGACAGTTCTGCTGATGGGCTTGTTTTTGTGATTAGGTGATTAAAGTTTTTTTTATATAGATTTTGCAAAACAAAGAAAGACAGACACACAGGAATAAAAGTGAATAAGGACAAAAAAGAAAGTTATTGATTCATTGACTCATTTTCAGGGCTCGGTGTCAGGGAAGAAGAGCTCGTCCTCATACTCTGCGAATTCAGGCGGGAGTAGGTCACCTAACAGAGAAGAAATTCCCTCATCTAAGTTGGTGTCCTCCTCGTCTTCTTCCTGCGTGTATTCTCGTATTTTGTAATCTGGTGGTATGAGATGCTGAATCATCATGATCATTGTTAACCTCTCCACATTTTTGGGCGAGAGGTGGGTCCTTTTGCAAGTTACAATGCCACCAGCAGCACTGAAAACACGTTCAGAAGACACGCTTGCGAGTGGGCAAGACAAGTAATTTATAGCCAGGTTGGTGATCTCTGGCACAATTCTCTTTTCCCATGCCAATACGCCAATGGGTTATCATGAACATAGACCTCTGTTGAGTCATTCAGATAGTCCTGCACCATCGACTCAAGGTTCTCCAGGGTTCCTCCACTTTGCTTACTTTTTGCCGGGACCTTTTGAGAAGCAAACCCAAGCTGAGTTAGCCAATCCTCTTCTTCACACAATGTTACTGTTGTGTCTGGTGCAGATGATCCGGTGGCTGGTGTCTTTAACAGCTGAGAGGGAAAATCACTCACTTCTGCCACAGCCACAGATGCAGAAGTGGATTCTTTTGACTCCGGATGGCCTGCTGATGCTGATGTACTGCCTTTTCCTTCAATTTCCTGCCGTTCTTTTTCAAACCTCCTGGCTGCCACAGCTAGCCAATGTTTGTACTTTGTAACTTCTGCGTCATCAAAAGGAAAGAATACTCTGCCTTTTTGTAATGTGGATCCAGAATAGTAGCACAAATGTAATGCTGCTCTGTGTGTTTCTTTTAAAGACGTTCATCGCAAAGTAGGCGCTGTAATAACTTCTCCGCCAACTCAAATGCTTGTTCCTTTTCTTCATCATTTTGAAACGTAGACGACACCGCCTTCAGTTGGTGCTCTAGCATGCGCAACAATGTGATAGCTTTTCCCAAATTACAGTCCTCCCTGCTGACTGCACGCGTGAAGACCTCAAAAGGACGAAGCATGTCTTTCAGGCTTTTAACTAGCTTCCATTGCTCCACATGTATCCTCAGCTCCTTCATAGCTCACCCTGTATAAAGAAATACTGATTGACTACCGCACACTGCTCAAACAGACGCTTAAGCATGTAGAAGGTTGAGTTCCAACGTGTTACCACCTCCTGGATGAGTGCTTTCACTGGCAGTTTACGTTCATGTTGCAGGCACCTCAGCTGCTTCCGGGCCTTAAAAGAATGGTTGAAATGTGTGCACATTCTTCGGCAGGTGGTCAGTAACTCGCACACTGGACTTTCTTCACTCAAGAATTTTTTAACAACCAGGTTTATACAGTGCACCAAATACGGCACTCTGAAATAGTTACCCTTATCCATGGCCTTAACTACATTGGCTATTACAAAGAACAGTGGTCCCTATAACAAATATTTTGTAAGCAATGATCATACACTTAATAGATTGTATGTCTTCTGTCCATCCGGACAGGAATTTATTTTTTGATCAAAAGAGTAGTTTTTGGTTGTTAAAAATGTCAAGCGGGCACAGCCGTGACCTTCAACATATACAGGACAACAACAAAAAGAACAAAATGGAAAAAGCACAAAATATGTCTGTACACTTGTGTTTCAGTAGGACAGACGTTAAATGTTAAACCGCACCATTGCAATTATCCATGTTACATACACATTTTGCATATGGGGTTATGTGTCGACGTTTCGATGCCTTTCTTAGAATGTGGGCATCATCATCAGGATATTGGATGACATTATTGTTGTCTTAATCATTGAAAACGTAATAATTGGCCTTTCCATCACATTTATATTATAAACATTTTTACATTGGGAGGAAAAGGGAAAAAACAAAGAAAAAAGAAAAAATGACGTAAATGACAGGCATATAGCATAGGTCCTCTATGGTTATATTTCGAGTCTAATCAAGTGCATTTTTCCAGGACGGGGTGGCTTGGCTGTGAAAAGTGGGAAATGGCATGCACAATAAAAATACCGTGGCCAATTGTTTGTGCCTAAATTGGCGGTGACGTGAGTTTGATCAGTGTTTTATTTGCTAACAGTGTGTAAGACTGTGAGCCGGTCCGAAATTGTTTAAAAGTGATCTAGGTGCAACAAGAGCGCCGAGCGCGGGAGAAATTGTTTAAAAATGATCTAGGTGCAACAAGAGCGCCGAGCGCGGGAGAGATTGTTTAAAAGTGATCTAGGTGCAACAAGAGCGCCGAGCGTGGGAGTAATGACTGTGGCTAAGCGCTTATCGTGCTTTTTGCATGCTTCTAATAAAATGCAAAGCGATTTAAACCTACATGGTTTAGACGGCGGGTGAAACCTGGGTTCTTGCAAATTAACCGGTTGTGTTCGCAGAGAATTCTGTGAAAAAAACAACTGTCCATTAGATTAAGGCAAGTCATGCAGTGAGTGCTAGCAGTGACCCGTGGTGAATCAGCGGTTTACCTGCAGTCTCGCGGTTCGTTTAGAATTCCGGCACGAGTTTATCACAGAGTTTACTTGGACAAGGATACGCCGAAAAGCACAATGGCTATCTGCAATTGGAGGGAAGAAGGGTGCCCAGGAAATTAGAATCTACATGCTTAAATAAGGCTGCTTTCGGGGTCCGTCCGAACGGGTACTTACTTCAGGATAGGAGGGTGGCTGCCACGAGTCTGGCGATCTGGTGCTCAGTCAACGTGCGCGTGGGGTTGTTTTAGTAGAGGGGAGTGAGCGCGAGGATAGTGAACAGCGTGAAAGGACTATCACGGGTGAAGGGAGATGGCAGTCTTTGCAGCAGCCATTTTAAGGTGGTGAATAGTGCTCAAGTGCCATGCATTTAAGCACGTTTAAACAGTACATCAACAAAATTATTTCACAGGAGGAATCACATCAGATGGCATTTTGGAAAATCAAAGAAGGGACGTCCAATCTTCAAGTCGGTTTAGCCCTTTCCGAATGCTGTTAGTACGTAGGATCCAATGTAACTCTTCCTTGTTCAGCAGCTGAGACATATCTGTTCCTCTTGGAGGTGGCTTAATGGTTGTGATCACTGTCCAAAGAAAGTCTTTTTCAGTATGCCCTTTCGCAGTAAAATGTTCCACCAATGGGGCATTTGCTGTTTTACATTTTATCCTGCTCTTATGTTGTCCAATCCGTAACTTTATTTTCTGACTTGTTTGTCCTATGTAGATGAGCTTACAGGGACACAGGATAGCATACACCAGGTTCGCAGAATTACAATTAGAGAAATAATTCCTGTCAAATTTTATATTGCCAAATTCAAACGTTTTACCCTCTATAGTGGTGTCGCAGCAGATACAGCCCCCACATTTAACATGGCCCAAAAGAGGCCCCAAGCATCAGTTATGGTTGTTTTTTGTGCTTGTGAAGGGAGAGCTGCTCTGACATGATTATCTTTAGCATTCTTAGAACGTTTGAATGCGAACATTGGTTTCTCTAGTGTCAGAAGGCCTGTGTTGATGACTGGCCAGTGTTTGAGTACACTTTTTCTGATGGCATTTGATGCCGGTGAAAATGTAGTGACACAAATAAGTTTATCTTGTGCATTTTTTTCTTTGGGTTCTAAAAGGTTCTCTCTTGGGCAGTACCAAGCTCTTTTTAGGGAGTTACGTACCAGTTTTCGTGGGTAACCTCTGTTTCTCAATTTTGTGCTAAGTATTTTTGCCTCAGCAAAATAGTCATCCTTAAAGTAGCAATTACGCCTGATGCGAAGGAATTGGGAAAAAGGTAAAGAATCACGTAAGGCCCTAGGGTGGTAGCTAGTATATTCGAGCAAAGTGTTACGCTCAGTGGGCTTACGATGTAGTGTAGTTGTAAGCCGGCCTTCTGTGTGTCTTATTTGTAGGTCAAGGAAAGGGATCGAGTCCTTACTAGTGGACAGAGTATAGCAGAGTCCGCCACTGTTGTTATTCAGCCAATGTTGGAAGCCTGTAAGGTTTTCAGGGGAGTCATTCCATAATAGAAAGATATCATCGATATATCTTTTCCACAAGGCAATGCCATTGTGGAAAGGATTCGATGTGTGAAGAATGCTATTGGTCTCCAGGTGGTCCATATACAGAATGGCTAGGTTGGGAGCAAAAATTGCTCCCATGGATGTCCCTTTCACTTGGCCGTAGAATTGTTCCTCAAAAAGAAAAAAGTTTTTGGTCAGACAGATTTCTAGTAATTCAAGGATGAACAAAGAGGGCACATTATGTGGGCGTTCTCTTGATTCAAGGACCTTCTCTATTACACGCAGAGATTCAAATTGTGGGATATTTGTGTACAAAGATTCCACATCCAGCGTACACATGGTGCTGGATGTGGGATCAAAGGGGTAGTCTTCTATGAAATTTATCATAGCCATACTGTCCCTGATGTAACAGATAGTTTCTGGGACAAAGGGCTTGATGAAGAAATCTATGTAGTGCCCTAATGGTTCCAGGATTGAACCGCAGCCTGAAACTATTGGGCGACCGGGGGGTGATTGGGGATTTTTGTGAATCTTCGGTAAGCAATAAATTACAGGAGTCCGGGGAGATTTGGTGTTGAGAAAATCGTACTCTTTTTTAGACAAGAAGCCTGAATCAAGAGCCCTGTTTGTAACAGTTGTAATCATTTCTTGGATTTCATTGGTGGGGTTGCGTGGGAGTTTGCAATAGTGCTCGTGATTATTAAGTTGGCGTAGCACTTCATTTTTGTAGGATTCAGTGTCCTGAATCACTATACCTCCCCCTTTATCCGCCGGTTTGATTACAAGAGATTGGTTATTTTTAAGGGAGGAGATAGCATTTTTCTCTTCCAGAGTGATATTATAGGGAATGAAGGACCTTTTCTCTGCAAGGTCTGACAGATCCTTTAAAACCAGTTTCTCAAATGTAGGAATCTCAGCTGGGATCATACTTGCTGTGGGGGAAAATTTTGAGGGTGGTTTGAAGGGGGTATTGTAATGTTTGGGAATAGAGGGATTGAGGGTAAAAAAGCTATGTAGACGAACTTTCCTGAAGAATCTCAGGAGTTCAATTTGAGCTTCCTGAAAGTTGGGCCGTGCTGTCGGGACAAAGGATAAGCCCCTACTAAGGAGTGATATTTCATTGCTAGAAAGGATGTGATCTGTGAGGTTAAAGATTGGGAGGAGGCCTGTTTCTAAGATATTCACAGAGGAGTTACTGGTATTGCTGTCTGGTACAACTACCACCGATAGTGCTGGCGGCGTGTGAAGCGTTCCCCGGGGGGGTTTGGAGGTTTGGACCATGTTTTTCCTTTGCCCCTGGATTGGCCCCGGCCTCCCTCTAAAAAATCCCTATTGGAGGGGCCTGGGCTTTACGCTTAGCCACAGTCATTTCTCCCACGCTCGGCGCTCTTGTTGCACCTAGATCACTTTTAAACAATCTCTCCTGCGCTCGGCGCTCTTGTTGCACCTAGATCATTTTTAAACAATTTCTCCCGCTCGGCGCTCTTGTTGCACCTAGATCACTTTTAAACAATTTCGGACCGGCTCACAGTCTTACACACTGTTAGCAAATAAAACACTGATCAAACTCACGTCACAGCCAATTTAGGCACAAACAATTGGCCACGGTATTTTTATTGTGCATGCCCTTTCCCACTTTTCACAGCCAAGCCACCCCGTCCTGGAAAAATGCACTTGATTAGACTCGAAATATAACCATAGAGGACCTATGCTATATGCCTGCCATTTACGTCATTTTTTCTTTTTTCTTTGTTTTTTCCCTTTTCCTCCCAATGTAAAAATGTTTATAATATAAATGTGATGGAAAGGCCAATTATTACGTTTTCAATGATTAAGACAACAATAATGTCATCCAATGTCCTGATGATGAGGCCCACATTCTAAGAAAGGCATCGAAACGTCGACACATAACCCCATATGCAAAATGTGTATGTAACATGGATAATTGCAATGGTGCGGTTTAACATTTAACGTCTGTCCTACTGAAACACAAGTGTACAGACATATTTTGTGCTTTTTCCATTTTGTTCTTTTTGTTGTTGTCCTGTATATGTTGAAGGTCACGGCTGTGCCCGCTTGACATTTTTAACAACCAAAAACTACTCTTTTGATCAAAAAATAAATTCCTGTCCGGATGGACAGAAGACATACAATCTATTAAGTGTATGATCATTGCTTACAAAATATTTGTTATAGGGACCACCGTTCTTTGTAATAATTAATGCCCAAGGTCCCTATGCTATACCTTAAGGGTTCCCTTGTCTGTTTGAAACTTAACTACATTGGCGCCATTATCCGTGGAAACATAACCACACATGCGTTTTTTTTGGGACTGCCATTGAAAGACCTTTGTGTAAAACTCATGCAAAATGTTTTCTCCTGTATGATTTTTCTCCATGGCAAACATGGCTAGTGTTGCATGTTTCCGAGCAGCTTTAAAAACGTTGTTTCGGTCAACACCTGCGTTTAGCTTTGTTTTAACCCCTGAAAAAGAGACCCAGTGTGCAGTGATGCACATGTAATCAACGGCTTGGCAACTGGTCCACATGTCTGTTGTCAGATGTATAGTGTGAACAGTTCTCTTCTGCAAAGCTGCCCCAATCACCTCCAGCACATCTTCATGTAGTGCTGGAACCGCTACTCTGGCAAAATAGAACCGGCTTGGAACCTTCCATTTAGGGCAGAGCGTTGCCACTAATTCAAGAAAAACAACCCCTTCCACAAAAGAAAAAGGGAGAAGGTCCTGCGCTAGCATTTTAGCCAGCTCAGTGTTATACAGACGCGTCATTGGGTGGTTGCGTTCAAATGGTGCATCTGAAAACAACATGCTTCTAATGGTGGGCTGGACCATTTTACGGGATGATGATGACTTCTTCGACCCAGTTACGCTCGGTGATGATGAACTTTTTCGCATTGGTGTCTCACTCTCTCCCACACTCTTAGTGTGGCTCATATATCTTGCAGGGGGTGTGCTGCTGACAGGGGTACTGGGTGTAAGTGAAGAAATGTTTGACGCTTCTTGCTCCTCGTCATCGTCAGATGAAACATCAACGGATAGAGTTTGTTGACTTGCAATTCGGCTTCCTTGATCTCCTTTAGGTGCGCATGCCATTTGACAGTGTGCTGTCTCTTAAGATGACCTCTCTGGCCTCCGGTACCATAGTTGGTACCAAGCATACCATGACTAACTTGAAGCTTACAAATGGTACAAATGGCTATGTTTTCCCTTGTTGGGCTAACACTAAAGAAGTCCCAAACTGCGGACTTCAAATGTCTGTGGGGGGCGGAGGAGGCGATACTGGGAATGCTAATGCCAGATGAAGTGGAGGATGTGTGTTGCCGAACTTTACTACGTTGTGCACTTGCAGCACCATTAATTGAGGAAATGGAGGTCGAGGTGGATGGAGGTCCCTTCTGGCGAGAAAATATGGAAGCGGTAGGTGGTGGTGTACTAGTTAACTGCATTGGTGGTGGTCCCATTGCCACGTCGACAACATCACGCTCAGCAGCATTTCGGGCTAGGGTAAGAATGTATGTTTGCTGCATGCACAGAGGCTGGAGTGACGTGTATGACGTCATCGTAGTGAGAGTCTTCATTAGCAGGAGTATACGCCACTTCTTGTTCAGCGTCATCATCACAATCCATAAGTACGAGACTTTCGGGGACCTTCCTTTTCGCTTAGCTACCTTTGTCAGATCATGGTGTGCCTCACTCCCAGACGGCTGTGGTGGTTCCCAATTTTCATCCATATCATCAGAAGGAAGGGGGCTTGAAGAAGATGTAGACACCATCCTTGATCTTTTCCTTGCTATGGATCTGGAAGACAATGAATGATCAGGAGGAGTGGCTTCCTCAAATGATACCTCTGCTTGAATGTCGATTTCCTGATGTGCCCCTACTTCGGGAGGAACAACTATTGTGGGCACTTGTGCCGCTCTATGCACCTCTGCTTGCGCATCTCCTTGCGTTGCCTCTCCTTCCACATGTACTTGGGCTTGTACTTGCACATGTGATTGTTGTTGCGGCTGTGGTGGTTGAACACTCGTCAGATGAGTTACAACAACCTGTGTTGATTGAGGGATGCTGCTACTTTCTTGCGATGAGCCAACATCACTTTTCGATGGTGATCTAACAACTAGACGGGCTGCCTCTGCAGCACTCAAGGGCTTGGACTTAAGTTGGCGTGGTGGTGGTGGCACTGAGCCCAATGGAGAGGGGGTGCTGCTCCCAGCTTGGTCCCCAGCAGACCCCGCTGCTGCTGAAGGCACTGATGAGGAACGATGAGGCTGATGATTCGTCTTTCTGCACCTAAAAGCAAACAAAGCCAGAGGAACATCAGTTAAATAAATGTTGCATATGTAGTGCTTTTCATTAATAGTTTGCAAGTAAGCATTTTTATTATACCCACCCCCCAAAATGGAAAGACCAATAAAATGCACCACTGACAGAGTACCCCTGGGCATAATGGATGAAAGCATGGCAGACTGGGTGCAGGCTTATGGCACAACGAAGCACACTGCCTGGCTTCATAATGGCCCCTAGACCCCAACCACATGGCCAGGCCCTGCCTGTACCAGTCCGCAAAATGGCCCCCACCCACATGGACAGGCCCCATCAACACCCAAAAAATCGAGAAAAAAAACACAAAAATCACCACAGTCCAATGCCATCCATGCCCTCAATCATGTTCAAATTCAAGACACCCCACAAAAAGACTAGGCCCATGCACCACAGAGTACCCCTGGGCAAAAGGCCTCAACAATAGCCCAAAAATCGAAAAACACACAAAAATCACCACAATCCAATGCCATCCATGCCCTCGATCATGTTCAAATTCAAGACACCCCACAGAAAGACTAGGCCCATGCACCACAGAGCACCCCTGGGCATAATGGATAAAAACAAGGCAGACTGGGTGCAGGCCTATGGCACAACAAAGCACACTGCCTGGCTTCAAAATGGCCCCTAGACCCTCACCACATGGCCAGGCCCTGCACGTACCAGTCCTCAAAATGGCCCCCACCCACATGGACAGGCCCCATCAACAGCCCAACAAATCGAAAAAACACACAAAAATCCCCACAATCCCATGCCATCCATGCCCTCAATCATGTTCAAATTCAAGAATCCCCACAGAAAGACTAGGCCCATGCACCACAGAGTACCCCTGGGCAAAAGGCCCCAACAACAGCCCAAAAATCGAAAAACACACAAAAATCCCCACAATCCAATGCCATCCATGCCCTCAATCATGTTCAAATTCAAGACACCCCACAGAATGACTAGGCCCATGCACCACTGAGTACCCCTGGGCATAATAGATGAAAGCATGGCAGACTGGGTACAGGCCTATGGCACAACGAAGCACACTGCCTGGATTCAAAATGGCCCTTAGACCCAAACCACATGGCCAGGCCCTGCATGTACCAGTCCTCAAAATGGACCCAACCCACATGGACAGGCCCCATCAACACCCCAAAACATCGAGAGAAAAAAACACAAAAATCACCACAATCCAATGCCACCCATGCCCTCAATCAAGTTCAAATTCAGGACACCCCACAAAAAGACTAGGCCCATGCACCACAGAGTACCCATTGGCAAAAGGCCCCAACAACAGCCCAAAAATCGAAAAACACACAATAATCACCGCAATCCAACGCCATCCATGCCCTCAATCATGTTCAAATTCAAGACACCCCACTGAAAGACTAGGCCCATGCACCACTGAGTACCCCTGGGGACAATGGATGAAAGCATGGCAGACTGGGTGCAGGCCTATGGCACAACAAATCACGCTGCCTGGCTTCAAAATGGCCCCTAGACCCCCACCACATGGCCAGGCCCTTCCTGTACCAGTCCTCAAAATGACCCCCACCCACATGGACAGGCCCCATCACCACGCCAAAAAAATTGAAAAAACACAAAAATCACCACAATCCAATGCCATCCATGCCCTCAATCATGTTCAAATTCAAGACACCCCACAGAAAGACCAGGCCCATGCACCACAGAGTACCCCTGGGCAAAAGGCCCCAACAACAGCCGAAAATTCAAAAAACACACAAAAATCACCACAATCCAATGCCATCCATGCCCTCAATCATGTTCAAATTCAAGACACCCCACAGAAAGACTAGGCCCATGCACTACTGAGTACCCCTGGGCATAATGGATGAAAGCATGGCAGACTGGGTGCAGGCCTATGGCACAACAAAGCACACTGCCGGGCTTCAAAATGGCCCCTAGACCCCCACCACATGGCCAGGTCCTGCCTGTACCAGTCCTCAAAATGGCCCCCACACACATGGACAGGCCCCATCAACACCCCCAAAAAATCGAAAAAACACAAAAATCACAACAATCCAATGCCATCCATGCCCTCAATCATGTTCAAATTCAAGACACCCCACAGAAAGACTAGGCCCATGCACCACAGAGTACCCCTGGGCAAAAGGCCCCAACAACAGCCCAAAAATTGAAAAACACACAAAAATTACCACAATCCAATGCCATCCATGCCCTCAATCATGTTCAAATTCAAGACACCCCACAGAAAGACTAGGCCCATGCACCACAGAATACCCCTGGGCAAAAGGCCCCAACAACAGCCCAAAAATTGAAAAACACACATAAATCACAACAATCCAATGCCATCCATGCCCTCAATCATGTTCAAATTCAAGACACCCCACAGAAAGGCTAGGCCCATGCACCACAGAGTACCCCTGGGCAAAAGGCCCCAACAACAGCCCAAAAATTGAAAAACACACAAAAATTACCACAATCCAATGCCATCCATGCCCTCAATCATGTTCAAATTCAAGACACCCCACAGAAAGACTAGGCCCATGCACCACAGAGTCCCCCTGGGCAAAAGGCCCCAACAACAGCCCAAAAATTGAAAAACACACAAAAATTACCACAGTCCAATGCCATCCATGCCCTCAATCATGTTCAAATTCAAGACACCCCACAGAAAGACTAGGCCCATGCACCACAGAATACCCCTGGGCAAAAGGCCCCAACAACAGCCCAAAAATTGAAAAACACACAAAAATTACCACAATCCAATGCCATCCATGCCCTCAATCATGTTCAAATTCAAGACACCCCACAGAAAGACTAGGCCCATGCACCACAGAGTACCCCTGGGCAAAAGGCCCCAACAACAGCCCAAAAATTGAAAAACACACAAAAATTACCACAATCCAATGCCATCCATGCCCTCAATCATGTTCAAATTCAAGACACCCCACAGAAAGACTAGGCCCATGCACCACAGAATACCCCTGGGCAAAAGGCCCCAACAACAGCCCAAAAATTAAAAAACACACATAAATCACAACAATCCAATGCCATCCATGCCCTCAATCATGTTCAAATTCAAGACACCCCACAGAAAGGCTAGGCCCATGCACCACAGAGTACCCCTGGGCAAAAGGCCCCAACAACAGCCCAAAAATTGAAAAACACACAAAAATTACCACAATCCAATGCCATCCATGCCCTCAATCATGTTCAAATTCAAGACACCCCACAGAAAGACTAGGCCCATGCACCACAGAGTCCCCCTGGGCAAAAGGCCCCAACAACAGCCCAAAAATTGAAAAACACACAAAAATTACCACAGTCCAATGCCATCCATGCCCTCAATCATGTTCAAATTCAAGACACTCCACAGAAAGACTAGGCCCATGCACCACAGAATACCCCTGAGCAAAAGGCCCCAACAACAGCCCAAAAATTGAAAAACACACATAAATCACAACAATCCAATGCCATCCATGCCCTCAATCATGTTCAAATTCAAGACACCCCACAGAAAGGCTAGGCCCATGCACCACAGAGTACCCCTGGGCAAAAGGCCCCAACAACAGCCCAAAAATTGAAAAACACACAAAAATTACCACAATCCAATGCCATCCATGCCCTCAATCATGTTCAAATTCAAGACACCCCACAGAAAGACTAGGCCCATGCACCACAGAGTCCCCCTGGGCAAAAGGCCCCAACAACAGCCCAAAAATTGAAAAACACACAAAAATTACCACAGTCCAATGCCATCCATGCCCTCAATCATGTTCAAATTCAAGACACCCCACAGAAAGACTAGGCCCATGCACCACAGAGTACCCCTGGGCAAAAGGCCCCAACAACAGCCCAAAAATTGAAAAACACACATAAATCACAACAATCCAATGCCATCCATGCCCTCAATCATGTTCAAATTCAAGACACCCCACAGAAAGGCTAGGCCCATGCACCACAGAGTACCCCTGGGCAAAAGGCCCCAACAACAGCCCAAAAATCGAAAAACACACAGAAATCACCACAATCCAATGCCATCCATGCCTTCAATCCTGTTCAAATTCAAGACATCCCACAGAAAGACTAGGCCCATGCACCACAGAGCACCCCTGGGCATAATGGATGAAAGCATGGCAGACTGAGTGCAGGCCTATGGCTCAACAAAGCACACTGTCTGGCTTCAAAATGGCCCCTAGACCCCCACCACTAGGCCAGGCCCTGCCTGTACCAGTCCTCAAAATTGCCCCCCTCCACATGGACAGGCCCCATCACCAACCCCAAAAATCGAAAAAAACGCACAAAAATCACCACAATCCAATGCCATCATTGCCCTCAATCATGTTCAAATTCAAGACACCCCACAGAAAGACTAGGCCCATGCACCAAAGAGTACCCCTGGGCAAAAGGCCCCAACAACAGCCCAAAAATAAAAAAAAACACAAACATCACCACAATCCAATGCCATTCCTGCCCTCAATCATGTTCAAATTCAAGACACCCCACAGAAAGACTAGGCCCCTGCACAACAGAGCACCCCTGGGCATAATGGATGAAAGCATGGCAGACTGGGTGCAGGCCTATGGCACAACGAAGCACACTGCCTGGATTCAAAATGGCCCTTAGACCCCCACCACATGGCCAGGCCCTGCCTGTACCTGTCCTCAAAATGGACCCAACCCACATGGACAGGCCCCATCAACACCCCAAAAAATAAAAAAAAAAAAAAAAATCACCACAATCCAATGCCATCCATGCCCTCAATCATGTTCAAATTCAGGACACCCCACAGAAAGACTAGGCCCATGCACCACAGAGTACTCCTGGGCAAAAGGCCCCAACAACAGCCCAAAAATCGAAAAACACACAAAAATCACCACAATCCAAGGCCATCCATGCCCTCAATCATGTTCAAATTCAAGACACCCCACAGAAAGACTAGGCCCATGCACCACAGAGCACCCCTGGGCATAATGGATGAAAGCATGGCAGACTGGGTGCAGGTCTATGGCTCAACAAAGCACACTGTCTGGCTTCAAAATGGCCCCTAGACCCCCACCACTAGGCCAGGCCCTGCCTGTACCAGTCCTCAAAATTGCCCCCACCCACATGGACAGGCCCCATCACCAACCCAAAAAATCGGAAAAAACACACAAAAATCACCACAATCCAATGCCTTCATTGCCCTCAATCATGTTCAAATTCAAGACACCCCACAGAAAGACTAGGCCCATGCACCACAGAGTACCCCTGGGCAAAAGGCCCCAACAACAGCCCAAAAATCAAAAAACACACAAACATCACCACAATTCAATGCCATTCATGCCCTCAATCATGTTCAAATTCAAGACACAGCACAGAAAGACTAGGCCCATGCACCACAGAGCACCCCTGGGCATAATGGACGAAAGCAGGGCAGACTGGGTGCAGGCCTATGGCACAACAAAGCACACTGCCTGGCTTCAAAATGGCCCTTACACCCCCAACACATGGCCAGGCCCTGCCTGTACCAGTCCTCAAAATGGCCCCCACCCACATGGATAGGCCCCATGAACACCCCAAAAAATCGAAAAAACACACAAAAATCACCACAATCCAATGCCATTCATGCCCTCAATCATCTTCAAATTCAAGACACCCCACAGAAAGACTAGGCCCATGCACCACAGAGTACCCCTGGGCAAAATGCCCCAACAACAGCCCAAAAATCGAAAAACACACAAAAATCACCACAATCCAATGCCATCCATGCCCTCAATCATGTTCAAATTCAAGACACCTCACAGAAAGACTAGGCCCATGCGTCACGTTCAGCCCAGGGACTGGAGGGTATGGGGCCGGACGCGATGCCCGTGACTCCCGAGGAGCCGCGTGGGCGGTGTCACCCGAACCCCCGGCCACATCGCGCGAGCATCGGGGGGAGTCAGAAGAGCGATGATGCCTCCTCGACTTCTTGTGTTTCTTACCTGACGACTTGGACCTGGAGGAGTGGTGCCGACTCCCGGAGCTGTGACGGCTCCGTCCCCGCGACCTGTCCCTCGACCTCCCGTGGGACCGGGACCTCACGCGGCACAGAGCCGACTGCCGGAGTTCGAGCCGCCTGCGGGACCGCTCCTGCCTGGCTTTCCTCAAAAGGGCCCGACAGTCGGGGCAGGCCTCGTCGTCGTGGTCGACGCCCAAACACGTCAGGCACAGGCGGTGAGGATCCGTGACCGACATGGTGCGGTCGCAATCGTCACAATGCTTGAAGCCGGGCATCCCTACGGCGCCGTTGGAGTCGCAAGACTTCAAAAAGGATCAAAAATGATCACCAAAAAGTTAGTCAAAAATTGATTGGGTTACTGCTTTTTCCAGATCTGCGCTGGCTGGCGCGGAGAAAAGAAGTACTGACGTCAGCACGCGGAGGCGGCGTCTAAGTGCTCCGACGACGTCATCACGGCGCTCACGACGCCGACGATGGACGCGGAGCCGCAGAGGACGCCTACCGATGTGCAAGGGTACCGCTACGCAAAAGTTTCCGGATCCAGTCTGACGCCTGGGGATATTCTAAGGTAAGGAATCTATCACTAACGTGTCTCTTTCAGATATCTTTTTCTGCTCCGATTTTCTCCAAACCACTTTTAACTGGTATTAGACCCTCCCAGCAATGGCCCCAGACCCGTCAACTCACCCGCAAAGAAGTAGAACACCCCCACAAGTGCAGAGTCTTTCTTCATTGGGCGTAATCCAGCCATCTGCTTTGAGGGAAATAGGAGTCTGGAGGAGGAGGATAGAGGAGCATGTTCTTGTGAACTTGTGAACCTGAGGAATGCAGACTGTGGCACCTTCAAATCAATAAGCAAATAAGTGAAGACAGTTCTGCTGATGGGCTTGTTTTTGTGATTAGGTGATTAAAGTTTTTTTATATAGATTTTGCAAAACAAAGAAAGACAGACACACAGGAATAAAAGTGAATAAGGACGAAAAAGAAAGTTATTGATTCATTGACTCATTTTCAGGGCTCGGTGTCAGGGAAGAAGAGCTCGTCCTCATACTCTGCGAATTCAGGCGGGAGTAGGTCACCTAACAGAGAAGAAATTCCCTCATCTAAGTTGGTGTCCTCCTCGTCTTCTTCCTGCGTGTATTCTCGTATTTTGTAATCTGGTGGTATGAGGTGCTGATTCATCATGATCATTGTTAACCTCTCCACATTTTTGGGCGAGAGGCGGGTCCTTTTGCAAGTTACAATGCCACCAGCAGCACTGAAAACACGTTCAGAAGACACGCTTGCGAGTGGGCAAGACAAGTAATTTATAGCCAGGTTGGTGATCTCTGGCACAATTCTCTTTTCCCATGCCAATACGCCAATGGGTTATTATGAACATAGACCTCTGTTGAGTCATTCAGATAGTCCTGCACCATCGACTCAAGGTTCTCCAGGGCTCCTCCACTTTGCTTACTTTTTGCTGGGACCTTTTGAGAAGCAAACCCAAGCTGAGTTAGCCAATCCTCTTCTTCACACAATGTTACTGTTGTGTCTGGTGCAGATGATCCGATGGCTGGTGTCTTTAACGGCTGAGAGGGAAAATCACTCACTTCTGCCACAGATGCAGAAGTGGATTCTTTTGACTCCGGATGGCCTGCTGATGCTGATGTAATGCCTTTTCCTTCAATTCCCTGCTGTTCTTTTTCAAACCTCCTGGCTGCTACAGCTAGCCAATGTTTGTACTTTGTAACTTCTGCGTCATCAAAAGGAAAGAATACTCTGCCTGCTAGTGCCTTTTTGTACCGTGGATAGTAGCACAAATGTAATGCTGCTCTGTGTGTTTCTTTTGAAGACGTTCATCGCAAAGTAGGCGCTGTAATAACTTCTCCGCCAACTCAAATGGTTGTTCCTTTTCTTCATCATTTTGAAACGTAGACGACACTGCCTTCAGTTGGTGCTCTAGCATGCGCAACAATGAGATAGCTTTTCCCAAATTACAGTCCTCCCTGCTGACTGCACGCGTGAAGACCTCAAAAGGACGAAGCATGTCTTTCAGGCTTTTAACTAGCTTCCATTGCTCCACGTGTATCCTCAGCTCCTTCATAGCTCACCCTGTGTAAAGAAATACTGATTGACTACCGCACACTGCTCAAACAGATGCTTAAGCATGTAGAAGGTTGAGTTCCAATGTGTTACCACCTCCTGGATGAGTGCTTTCACTGGCAGTTTAAGTTCATGTTGCAGGCACCTCAGCTGCTTCCGGGCCTAAAAAGAATGGTTGAAATGTGTGCACCTTCTTCGGCAGGTGGTCAGTAACTCGCACACTGGACTTTCTTCACTCAAGAATTTTTTAACAACCAGGTTTATACAGTGCACCAAATACGGCACTCTGAAATAGTTACCCTTATCCATGGCCTTAACTACATTGGCGCCATTATCCGTGGAAACATAACCACCCATGCGTTTTTTTGGGGACTGCCATTGAAAGACCTTTGTGTAAAACTCATGCAAAATGTTTTCTCCTGTATGATTTTTCTCCATGGCAAACATGGCTAGTGTTGCATGTTTCCGAGCAGCTTTAAAAACGTTGTTCGGGTCAACACCTGCGTTTAGCTTTGTTTTAACCCCTGAAAAAGAGACCCAGTGTGCAGTGATGCACATGTAATCAACGGCTTGGCAACTGGTCCACATGTCTGTTGTCAGATGTATAGTGTGAACAGCACTCTTCTGCAAAGCTGCCCCAATCACCTCCAGCACATCTTCATGTAGTGCTGGAACCGCAACTCTGGCAAAATAGAACCGGCTTGGAACCTTCCATTTAGGGCAGAGCGTTGCCACTAATTCAAGAAAACCAACCCCTTCCACAAAAGAAAAAGGGAGAAGGTCCAGCGCTAGCATTTTAGCCAGCTTAGTGTTATACAGACGCGTCATTGTGTGGTTGCGTTCAAATGGCGCATCTGAAAACAACATGCTTCTAATGGTGGGCTGGACCATTTTACGGGATGATGATGACTTCTTCGACCCAGTTACGCTCGGTGATGATGAACTTTTTCGCATTGGTGTCTCACTCTCTCCCACACTCTTAGTGTGGCTCATATATCTTGCAGGGGGTGTGCTGCTGACAGGGGTACTGGGTGTAAGTGAAGAAATGACTTGCAATTCGGGCTTCCTTGATCTCCTTTAGGTGCGCATGCCATTTGACAGTGTGCTGTCTCTTAAGATGACCCCTCTGGCCTCCGGTACCATAGTTGGTACCAAGCTTACCACGACTAACTCGAAGCTTACAAATGGTACAAATGGCTATGTTTTCCCTTGTTGGGCTAACACTAAAGAAGTCCCAAACTGCGGACTTCAAATGTCTGTGGGGGGCGGAGGAGGCGATAGTGGGAATGCTAATGCCAGATGAAATAGAGGATATGTGTTGCCGAACTTTACTACGTTGTGCACTTGCAGCACCACTAATTGAGGAAATGGAGGTCTAGGTGGATGGAGGTCCCTTCTGGCGAGAAAATATGGAAGCGGTAGGTGGTGGTGTACTAGTTAACTGCATTGGTGGTGGTCCCATTGCCACGTCGACAACATCACGCTCAGCAGCATTTCGGGCTAGGGTAAGAATGTATGTTTGCTGCATGCACAGAGGCTGGAGTGACGTGTATGACGTCGTCGTAGTGAGAGTCTTCATTAGCAGGAGTATACGCCACTTCTTGTTCAGCGTCATCATCACAATCCATAAGTACGAGACTTTCGGGGACCTTCCTTTTACGCTTAGCTACCTTTGTCAGATCATGGTGTGCCTCACTCTCAGACGGCTGTGGTGGTTCCCAATTTTCATCCATATCATCAGAAGGAAGGGGGCTTGAAGAAGATGTAGACACCATCCTTGATCTTTTCCTTGCTATGGATCTGAAAGACAATGAATGATCAGGAGGAGTGGCTTCCTCAAATGATACCTCGGCTTGAATGTCGATTTCCTGATGTGCCCCTACTTCAGGAGGAACAACTATTGTGGGCACTTGTGCCGCTCCATGCACCTCTGCTTGCGCATCTCCTTGCGCTGCCTCTCCTTCCACATGTCCTTAGGCTTGTACTTGCACATGTGATTGTTGTTGCGGCTGTGGTGGTTGAACACTCGTCAGATGAGTTACAACAACCTGTGTTGATTGAGGGATGCTGCTACTATCTTGCGATGAGCCAACATCACTGGTCGATGGTGATCGAACAACTAGACTGGCTGCCTCTGCAGCACTCAAGGGCTTGGACTTAAGTTGGCGTGGTGGTGGTGGCACTGAGCCCAATGGAGTGGGGGTGCTGCTCCCAGCTTGGTCCCCAGCAGACCCCGCTGCTGCTGAAGGCGTACTTTTGTTTTTCCCAAAAAATGCGGCACTCGGCACACCAGTCTCCTTGGTAAGTGGCGCCACTTACTTCTTCTGCTCCTTACTGGCAACCTTCTTGGTAGAGGAGCTAAGGGCAACTTTTTGGGGGGCCATCTTCTTCAGATGTCAGAACAGCAGGCCGAAATTGCACAAGTTGCAGAGTTGTCTATGGCTACACGTGATGTTGTGCTGCACACACCGCAGCAGGACTTGTTCCTGGCACTGATGAGGAACGATGAGGCTGATGATTCGTCTTTCTGCACCTAAAAGCAAACAAAGCCAGAGGAACATCAGTTAAATAAATGTAGTATATGTAGCGCTTCAATTAATAGTTTGCAAGTAAGCATTTTTATTATACCCACCCCCCAAAATAGAAAAATCAATAAAATGCACCACTGACAGAGTACCCCTGGGCATAATGGATGAAAGCATTGCAGACTGGGTGCAGGCGTATGGTACAACGAAGCACACTGCCTGGCTTCAAAATGGCCCCTAGACCCCCACCACATGGCCAGGCCCTGCCTGTACCAGTCCTAAAAATGGCCCCCACCCACATGGACAGGCCCCATCAACACCCCAAAAAATCGAAAAAAACACACAAAAATCACCACAATCCAATGCCATCCATGCCCTCAATCATGTTCAAATTCAGGACACCCCACAAAAAGACTAGGCCCATGCACCACAGAGTACCCCTGGGCAAAAGGCCCCAACAACAGCCGAAAATTCAAAAAACACACAAAAAACACCACAATCCAATGCCATCCATGCCCTCGATCATGTTCAAATTCAAGACACCCCACAGAAAGACTAGGCCCATGCACTACTGAGTACCCCTGGGCATAATGGATGAAAGCATGGCAGACTGGGTGCAGGCCTATGGCACAACAAAGCACACTGCCGGGCTTCAAAATGGCCCCTAGTCCCCCACCACATGGCCAGGTCCCGCCTGTACCAGTCCTCAAAATGGCCCCCACCCACATGGACAGGCCCCATCAACACCCCAAAAAAATAAAAAAAACACACAAAAATCACAACAATCCAATGCCATCCATGCCCTCAATCATGTTCAATCTCAAGACACCCCACAGAAAGACTAGGCCCATGCACCACAGAGTATCCCTGGGCAAAAGGCCCCAACAACAGCCCAAAAATTGAAAAACACACAAAAATTACCACAATCCAATGCCATCCATGCCCTCAATCATGTTCAAATTCAAGACACCCCACAGAAAGACTAGGCCCACGCACCACAGAGTACCCCTGGGCAAAAGGCCCCAACAACAGCCCAAAAATTGAAAAACACACATAAATCACAACAATCTAATGTCATCCATGCCCTCAATCATGTTAAAATTCAAGACACCCCACAGAAAGGCTAGGCCCAAGCACCACAGAGTACCCCTGGGCAAAAGGCCCCAACAACAGCCCAAAAATTGAAAAACACACAAAAATTACCACAATCCAATGCCATCCATGCCCTCAATCATGTTCAAATTCAAGACACCCCACAGAAAGACTAGGCCCATGCACCACAGAGTACCCCTGGGCAAAAGGCCCCAACAACAGCCCAAAAATTGAAAAACACACATAAATCACCACAATCCAATGCCATCCATGCCTTCAATCATGTTCAAATTCAAGACACCCCACAGAAAGACTAGGCCCATGCACCACAGAGCACCTCTGGGCATAATGGATGAAAGCATGGCAGACTGGGTGCAGGCCTATGGCACAACAAAGCACACTGCCGGGCTTCAAAATGGCCCCTAGACCCCCATCACTAGGCCAGGCCCTGCCTGTACCAGTCCTCAAAATGGCCCCCACCCACATGGACAGGCCCCATCACCAACCCAAAAAATCGAACAAAACACACAAAAATCACCACAATCCAATGCCATCATTGCCCTCAATCATGTTCAAATTCAAGACACCCAACAGAAAGACTAGGCCCATGCACCACAGAGTACCCCTGGGCAAAAGGCCCCAACAACAGCCCAAAAATCGAAAAACACACAAACATCACCACAACCCAATGGCATTCATGCCCTCAATCATGTTCAAATTCAAGACACCCCACAGAAATACTAGGCCCATGCACCACAGAGCACCCCTGGGCATAATGTATAAAAGCAGGGCAGACTGGGTGCAGGCCTATGGCACAACAAAGCACACTGCCTGGCTTCAACATGGCCCCTAGACCCCCAACACATGGCCAGGCCCTGCCTGTACCAGTCCTCAAAATGGCCCCCACCCACATGGACAGGCCCCATGAACACCCCAAAAAATCGAAAAAAAACACAAAAATCACCACAATCCAAAGCCATCCATGCCATCAATCATGTTCAAATTCAAGACACCCCACAGAAAGACTAGGCCCATGCACCACAGAGTACCCCTGGGCAAAAGCCCCAACAACAGCCCAAAAATCAAAAAACACACTAACATCACCACAATCCAATGCCATCCATGCCCTCAATCATGTTCAAATTCAAGACACCCCACAGAAAGACTAGACCCATGCACCACAGAGTACCCTTGGGCAAAAGGCCCCAACAACAGCCCAAAAATTGAAAAACACACAAAAATCACCACAATCCAATGCCATCCATGCCCTCAATCATGTTCAAATTCAAGACACCCCACAGAAAGACTAGGCCCATGCACCACAGACTACCCCTGGGCAAAAGGCCCCAACAACAGCCCAAAAATTCGAAAAAACACACAAAAATCACCACAATCCAATGCGATCCATGCCCTCAATCATGTTCAAATTCAAGCCACCCCACAGAAAGACTAGGCCCATGCACCACAGAGTACCCCGGGGCAAAAGGCCCCAACAACAGCCCAAAAATCGAAAAACACACAAACATCACCACAATCCAATGCCATCCATGCCCTCCATCATGTTCAAATTCAAGACACCCCACAGAAGGACTAGGCCCATGCACCACTGAGTACCCCTGGGCATAATGGATGAAAGCATGGCAGAGTGGGTGCAGGCCTATGGCACAACAAAGCACACTGCCAGGCTTCAAAATGGCCCCTAGACCCCACCACATGGCCAGGCCCTGCCTGGGCCAGTCCTCAAAATGGCCCCCACCCTCATGGACAGGCCACATCAACACCCCCAAAAAATCGAAAAAACACACAAAAATCACAACAATCCTATGCCATCCATGCCCTCAATCATGTTCAAATTCAAGACACCCCACAGAAAGACTAGGCCCATGCACCACAGAGTACCCCTGGGCAAAAGGCCCCAACAACAGCCCAAAAATTGAAAAACACACAAAAATTACCACAGTCCAATGCCATCCATGCCCTCAATCATGTTCAAATTCAAGACACCCCACAGAAAGACTAGGCCCATGCACCACAGAGTACAACTGGGCAAAAGGCCCCAACAACAGCCCAAAAATTGAAAAACACACACAAATCACCACAATCCAATGCCATCCATGCCCTCAATCATGTTCAAATTCAAGACACCCCACAGAAAGACTATGCCCATGCACCACAGAGTACCCCTAGGCAAAAAGCCCCAACAACAGCCCAAAAACTCGAAAAACACACAAAAATCACCACAATCCAATGCCATCCATGCCCTTAATCATGTTCAAATTCAAGACAATCGACAGAAAGACTAGGCCCGTGCACCACAGAGCATCCCTGGGCATAATGGATGAAAGCATTGCAGACTGGGTGCAGGCCTATGGCACAACAAAGCACACGGCTTGGCTTCAAAATGGCCCCTACACCACCACCACATTGCCAGGCCCTGCCTGTACCAGTCCTCAAAATGGCCCCCACCGACATGGACAGGCCCCATCAACACCCCATAAAATCGAACAAAACACACAAAAATCACCACAATCCAATGCCATCCATGCCCTCAAAAATGTTCAAACTCAAGACACCCCACAGAAAGACTAGGCCCATGCACCACAGAGTATCCCTGGGCAAAAGGCGCCAACAACAGCCCAAAAATCGAAAAACACACTAACATCACCACAATCCAATGCCATCCATGCCCTCAATCATGTTCAAATTCAAGACACCCCACAGAAAGACTAGGCCCATGCACCACTGAGTACCCCTGGGGACAATGGATGAAAGCATGGCAGACTGGGTGCAGGCCTATGGCACAACAAATCACGCTGCCTGGCTTCAAAATGGCCCCTAGACCCCCACCACATGGCCAGGCCCTTCCTGTACCAGTCCTCAAAATGACCCCCACCCACATGGACAGGCCCCATCACCACCCCAAAAAAATTGAAAAAACATACAAGAATCACCACAATCCAATGCCACCCATGCCCTCAATCATGTTCAAATTCAAGACATCCCACAGAAAGACTAGGCCCATGCACCACAGAGTACCCCTGGGCAAAAGGCCCCAACAACAGCCCAAAAATTGAAAAACACACAACAATTACCACAATCCAATGCCATCCATGCCCTCAATCATGTTCAAATTCAAGACACCCCACAGAAAGACTAGGCCCATGCACCACAGAGTACCCCTGGGCAAAAGGCCCAAACAACAGCCCAAAAATTGAAAAACACACATAAATCACAACAATCCAATGCCATCCATGCCCTCAATCATGGTCAAATTCAAGACACCCCACAGAAAGGCTAGGCCCATGCACCACAGAGTACCCCTGGGCAAAAGGCCCCAACAACAGCCCAAAAATCGAAAAACACACAGAAATCACCACAATCCAATGCCATCCATGCCTTCAATCATGTTCAAATTCAAGACACCCCACAGAAAGTCTAGGCCCATGCACCACAGAGCACCCCTGGGCATAATGGATGAAAGCATGGCAGACTGGGTGCAGGCCTATGGCACAACAAAGCACTCTGCCGGGCTTCAAAATGGCCCCTAGACCCCCACCACTAGGCCAAGCCCTGCCTGTACCAGTCTTCAAAATGGCCCCCACCCACATGGACAGGCCCCATGAACACCCCAAAAAATCGAAAAAACACACAAAAATCACCACAATCCAATGCCATCCATGCCCTCAATCTTGTTCAAATCAAGACACCCCAAAGAAAGACTAGGCCCATGCACCACAGAGTACACCTGGGCAAAAGGCCCCAGCAACAGCCCAAAAATTCAAAAAACACACAAAAATCACCACAATCCAATGATATCCATACCCTCAATCATGTTCAAATTCAAGACACCCCACAGAAAGACTAGGCCCATGCACTACTGAGTACCCCTGGGCATAATGGATGAAAGCATGGCAGACTGGGTGCAGGCCTATGGCACAACAAAGCACACTGCCGGGCTTCAAAATGGCCCCTAGTCCCCCACCACATGGCCAGGTCCTGCCTGTACCAGTTCTCAAAATGGCCCCCACCCACATGGAAAGGCCCCATCAACACCCCAAAAAAATAAAAAAAACACACAAAAATCACAACAATCCAATGCCATCCATGCCCTCAATCATGTTCAAATTCAAGACACCCCACAGAAAGACTAGGCCCATGCACCACAGAGTACCCCTGGGCAAAAGGCCCCAACAACAGCCCAAAAATTGAAAAACACACAAAAATTACCACAATCCAATGCCATCCATGCCCTCAATCATGTTCAAATTCAAGACACCCCACAGAAAGACTAGGCCCATGCACCACAGAGTACCCCTGGGCAAAAGACCCCAACAACAGCCCCAAAATTGAAAAACACACACAAATCACAACAATCTAATGTCATCCATGCCCTCAATCATGTTCAAATTCAAGACACCCCACAGAAAGGCTAGGCCCAAGCACCGCAGAGTACCCCTGGGCAAAAGGCCCCAACAACAGCCCAAAAATTGAAAAACACACAAAAATTACCACAATCCAATGCCATCCATGCCCTCAATCATGTTCAAATTCAAGACACCCCACAGAAAGACTAGGCCCATGCACCACAGAGTACCCCTGGGCAAAAGGCCCCAACAACAGCGGAAAAAATTGAAAAACACACATAAATCACCACAATCCAATGCCATCCATGCCTTCAATCATGTTCAAATTCAAGACACCCCACAGAAAGACTAGGCCCATGCACCACAGAGCACCCCTGGGCATAATGGATGAAAGCATGGCAGACTGGGTGCAGGCCTATGGCACAACAAAGCACACTGCCGGGCTTCAAAATGGCCCCTAGACCCCCACCACATGGCCAGGCCCTGCCTGTACCAGTCCTCAAAATGGCCCCCACCCACATGGACAGGCCCCATCACCAACCCAAAAAATCGAAAAAAACACACAAAAATCACCACAATCCAATGCCATCCATGCCATCAATCATGTTCAAATTCAAGACACCCCACAGAAAGACAAGGCCCATGCACCACAGAGAACCCCTGGGCAAAAGGCCCCAACAACAGCCCAAAAATCGAAAAACAAACAAAAATTACCACAATCCAATGCCATCCATGCCCTCAATCATGTTCAAATTCAAGACACCCCACAGAAAGACTAGGCCCATGCACCACAGAGTACAACTGGGCGAAAGGCCCCAACAACAGCCCAAAAATTGAATAACACACACAAATCACCACAATCCAATGCCATCCATGCCCTCAATCATGTTCAAATTCAAGACACCCCACAGAAAGACTAGGCCCATGCACCACTGAGTACCCCTGGGCATAATAGATGAAAGCATGGCTGACTGGGTGCAGGCCTATGGCACAACGAAGCAGACTGCCTGGCTTCAAAATGGCCCTCAGACCCCCACCACATGGCCAGGCCCTACCTGTACCAGCCCTCAAAATGGACCCCACCCACATGGACAGGCCCCATCAACACCCCAAAAAATTTAAAAAAAAACACAAAAATCACCACAATCCAATGCCATCCATGCCCTCCATCATGTTCAAATTCAGGACACCCCACAAAAAGACTCGGCCCATGCACCACAGAGTACCCCTGGGCAAAAGGCCCCCAAAACAGCCCAAGAAATCGAAAAACACACACAAATTACCACAATCCAATGCCATCCATGCCCTCAATCATGTTCAAATTCAAGATACCCCACTGAAAGACTAGGCCCATGCACCACTGAGTACCCCTGGGCACAATGGATGAAAGCATGGCAAACTGGGTGCAGGCCTATGGCACAATAAATCACACTGCCTGGCTTCAAAATGGCCCCTAGACCCCCACCACATGGCCAGGCCCTTCCTGTACCAGTCCTCAAAATGACCCCCACCCACATGGACAGGCCCCATCACCAACCTAAAAAATCGAAAAAAAACACACAAAAATCACCACAATCCAATGCCATCATTGCCCTCAATCATGTTCAAATTCAAGACACCCCTCAGAAAGACTAGGCCCATGCACCACAGAGTACCCCTGGGCAAAAGGCCCCAACAACAGCCCAAAAATTGAAAAACACACATAAATCACCACAATCCAATGCCATCCATGCATTCAATCATGTTCAAATTCAAGACACCCCACAGAAAGACTAGGCCCATGCACCACAGAGCACCCCTGGGCATAATGGATGAAAGCATGGCAGACTGGGTGCAGGCCTATGGCACAACAAAGCACACTGCCGGGCTTCAAAATGGCCCCTAGACCCCCACCACTAGGCCAGGCCCTGCCTGTACCAGTCCTCAAAATGGCCCCCACCCACATGGACAGGCCCCATCACCAACCCAAAAAATCGAAAAAAACACACAAAAATCACCACAATCCAATGCCATCATTGCCCTCAATCATGTTCAAATTCAAGACACCCCACAGAAAGACTAGGCCCATGCACCACAGAGTACCCCTGGGCAAAAGGCCCCAACAACAGCCCAAAAATTGAAAAACACACAAACATCACCACAATCCAATGCCATTCATGCCCTCAATCATGTTCAAATTCAAGACACCCCACAGAAATACTAGGCCCATGCACCACAGAGCACCCCTGGGCATAATGGATGAAAGCAGGGCAGACTGGGTGCAGGCCTATGGCACAGCAAAGCACACTGCCTGGCTTCAAAATGGCCCCTAGACCCCCAACACATGGCCAGGCCCTGCCTGTACCAGTCCTCAAAATGGCCCCCACCCACATGGACAGGCCCCACGAACACCCCAAAAAATCGAAAGAACACACAAAAATCACCACAATCCAATGCCATCCATGCCATCAATCATGTTCAAATTCAAGACACCCCACAGAAAGACTAGGCCCATGCACCACAGAGTACCCCTGGGCAAAAGGCCCCAACAACAGCCCAAAAATCGAAAAACACACAAAAATCACCACAATCCAATGCCATCCATGCCCTCAATCATGTTCAAATTCAAGACACCTCACAGAAAGACAAGGCCCATGCACCACTGAGTGCCCCTGGGCATAATGGATGAAAGCATGGCAGACTGGGTGCAGGCTATGGCACAACAAAGCACACTGCCGACTTCAAAATGGCCCCTAGACCCCCACCACATGGCCAGGTCCTGCCTGTACCAGTCCTCAAAATGGCCCCCACCCACATGGACAGGCCCCATCAACACCCAAAAAAATCAAAAAAACACACAAAAATCAAAACAATCCAATGCCTCCATGCCCTCAATCATGTTCAAATTCAAGACACCTCACAGAAAGACTAGGCCCATGCACCACAGAGTACCCTTGGGCAAAAGGCCCCAACAACAGCCCAAAAATTGAAAAACACACAAAAATCACCACAATGCAATGCCATCCATGCCCTCAATCATGTTCAAATTCAAGACACCCCACAGAAAGACTAGGCCCATGGCCACAGACTACCCCTGGGCAAAAGGCCCCAACAAGAGCCCAAAAAATCGAAAAAACACACACAAAATCACCACAATCCAATGCCATCCATGCCCTCAATCATGTTCAAATTCAAGCCACCCCACAGAAAGACTAGGCCCATGCACCACAGAGTACCCCTAGGCAAAAGGCCCCAACAACAGCCAAAAAACTCGAAAAACACACAAAAATCACCACAATCCAATGCCACCCATGCCCTCAATCATGTTCAAATTCAAGACAATCCACAGAAAGACTAGGCCCGTGCACCACAGAGCATCCCTGGGCATAATGGATGAAAGCATTGCAGACTGGGTGCAGGCCTATGGCACAACAAAGCACACGGCTTGGCTTCAAAATGGCCCCTACACCCCCACCACATTGCCAGGCCCTGCCTGTACCAGTCCTCAAAATGGCCCCCACCGACATGGACAGGCCCCATCAACACCCCATAAAATCGAAAAAAACACACAAAAATCATCACAATCCAATGCCATCCATGCCCTCAATCATGTTCAAACTCAAGACACCCCACAGAAAGACTAGGCCCATGCACCACAGAGTATCCCTTGGCAAAAGGCCCCATCCCCACCCCCAAAAATCGAAAAAAACACAAAAATCACCACAATCCAATTCCATCCATGCCCTCAATCATGTTCAAATTCAAGACACCCCACAGAAAGACTACGCCCATGCACCACTGAGTACCCCTGGGCATAATGGATGAAAGCATGGCAGACTGGGTGCAGGCCTATGGCACAACAAAGCACACTGCCGGGCTTCACAATGGCCCCTAGACCCCCACCACATGGCCAGGTCCTGACTGTACCAGTCCTCGAAATGGCCCCCACCCACATGGACAGGCCCCCCCCCAAAAAAATTGAGTACCCCGGGGCAAAAGGCCCAAACAACAGCCGAAAAATTGAAAAAACACAAAAATCACCACAATCCAATGCCATCCATGCCCTCAATCATGTTCAAATTCAAGACACCACACAGAAAGACTAGGCCCAGGCACCACAGAGTACTCCTGGGCAAAAGGCCCCAACAACAGCCCAAAAATCGAAAAACACACAAAAATCACCACAATCCAATGCCATCCATGCCCTCAATCATGTTCAAATTCAAGACACCCCACAGAAAGACTAGGCCCATGCACCACTGAGTACCCCTGGGCATAATGGATGAAAGCATGGCAGACTGGGTGCAGGCCAATGGCACAACAAAGCACACTGCCGGGCTTAAAAATGGCCCCTAGACCCCCACCACATGGCCAGGCCCTGCCTGTACCAGTCCTAAAAATGGCCCCCACCCACATGGACAGGCCCCATCAACACCCCAAAAAACTGAAAAACACACAAAAATCACAACAATCCAATGCCATCCATGCCCTCAATCATGTTCAAATGCAAGACACGCCACAGAAAGACTAGGCCCAAGCACCACAGAGTACCCCTGGTCAAAAGGCCCCAACAACAGCCCAAAAATTGAAAAAAACACAAAAATCACCACAATCCAATGCCATCCATGCCCTCAATCATGTTCAAATTCAAGACACCCCACAGAAAGACTAAGCCCATGCACCACAGAGCACCCCTGGGCATAATGGATGAAAGCATTGCAGACTGGGTGCTGGCCTATGGCACAACAAAGCACACTGCTTGGCTTCAAAATGGCCCCTAGACCCTCACCACATTGCCAGGCCCTGCCTGTACCAGTCCTCAAAATGGCCCCCACCGACATGGACAGGCACTATCAACACCCCAAAAAATCGAAAAAACACACAAAAATCACCACAATCCAATGCCATCCATGCCCTCAATCATGTTCAAATTCAAGACACCCCACAGAAAGACTAGGCCCATGCATCACAGAGCACCCCTGGGCATAATAGATGAAAGCATGGCAGACTGGGTGCAGGCCTATGACAAAACAAAGCACACTGCCTGGATTCAAAATGGCCCCTAGACCCCCACCACATGGCCAGGCCCTGCCTGTACCAGTCCTCAAAATGGCCCCCACCCACAAGGACAGGCCCCATCAACACCCCAAAAAATCGAAAACACACAAAAATCACCACAATCCAATGCCATCCATGCCCTCAATCATGTTCAAATTCAAGACACCCCACAGAAAGACTAGGCCCATGCACCACAGAGTACCCCTGGGCAAAAGGCCCCAACAACAGCCCAAAAATCGAAAAACACACAAACATCACCACAATCCAATGCCATCCATGCCCTCAATCATGTTCAAATTCAAGACACCCCACAGAAAGACTAGGCCCATGCACCACAGAGCACCCCTGAGCATAATGTATGAAAGCATGGCAGACTGGGTGCTGGCCTATGGCACAACAAAGCACAGCGCCTGGCTTTAAAATGGCCCCTAAACCCCCACCACATGGCCAGGCCCTGCCTGCACCAGTCCTCAAAATGGCCCCCATCCACATGGACAGGCCCCACCAACCCCCCCCCCCAAAAATTGAAAAAACACACAAAAACCACAACATTCCAATGCCATCCATGCCCTCAATCATGTTCAAATGCAAGACACCCCACAGAAAGACTAGGCCCATGCACCACTGAGTACCCCTGGGCAAAAGGCCCCAACAACAGCCGAAAAATTGAAAAAACACAAAAATCACCACAATCCAATGCCATCCATGCCCCCAATCATGTTCAAATTCAAGACACCCCACAGAAAGACTAGGCCCATGCACCACAGAGTACTTCTGGGCAAAAGGCCCCAACAACAGCCCAAAAATCGAAAAACACACAAAAATCACCACAATCCAATGCCATCCATGCGCTCAATCATGTTCAAATTCAAGACACCCCACAGAAAGACTAGGCCCATGCACCACTGAGTACCCCTGGGCATAATGGATGAAAGCATGGCAGACTGGGTGCAGGCCTATGGCACAACAAAGCACACTGCTGGGCTTCACAATGGCCCCTAGACCCCCACCACATGGCCAGGTCCTGACTGTACAAGTCCTCGAAATGGCCCCCACCCACATGGACAGGCCCCACCAACCCCCCCCCCCCAAAATTGAAAAAACACACAAAAATCACAACATTCCAATGCCATCCATGCCCTCAATCATGTTCAAATGCAAGACACCCCACAGAAAGACTAGGCCCATGCACCACTGAGTACCCCGGGGCAAAAGGCCCCAACAACAGCCGAAAAATTGAAAAAACACAAAAATCACCACAATCCAATGCCATCCATGCCCTCAATCATGTTCAAATTCAAGACACCACACAGAAAGACTAGGCCCATGCACCACAGAGTACTCCTGGGCAAAAGGCCCCAACAACAGCCCAAAAATCGAAAAACACACAAAAATCACCACAATCCAATGCCACCCATGCCCTCAATCATGTTCAAATTCAAGACACCCCACAGAAAGACTAGGCCCATGCACCACTGAGTACCCCTGGGCATAATGGATGAAAGCATGGCAGACTGGGTGCAGGCCAATGGCACAGCAAAGCACACTGCCGGGCTTAAAAATGGCCCCTAGACCCCCACCACATGGCCAGGCCCTGCCTGTACCAGTCCTCAAAATGGCCCCCACCCACATGGACAGGCCCCATCAACACCCCAAAAAACTGAAAAAACACACAAAAATCACAACAATCCAATGCCATCCATGCCCTCAATCATGTTCAAATGCAAGACACGCCACAGAAAGACTAGGCCCAAGCACCACAGAGTACCCCTGGTCAAAAGGCCCCAACAACAGCCCAAAAATTGAAAAAAACACAAAAATCACCACAATCCAATGCCATCCATGCCCTCAATCATGTTCAAATTCAAGACACCCCACAGAAAGACTAGGCCCATGCACCACAGAGCACCCCTGGGCATAATGGATGAAAGCATTGCAGACTGGGTGCTGGCCTATGGCACAACAAAGCACACTGCTTGGCTTCAAAATGGCCCCTAGACCCCACCACATTGCCAGGCCCTGCCTGTACCAGTCCTCAAAATGGCCCCCACCGACATGGACAGGCACTATCAACACCCCAAAAAATCGACAAAACACACAAAAATCACCACAATCCAATGCTTCCATGCCCTCAATCATGTTCAAATTCAAGACACCCCACAGAAAGACTAGGCCCATGCACCACAGAGCACCCCTGGGCATAATAGATGAAAGCATGGCAGACTGGGTGCAGGCCTATGGCACAACAATGCACACTGCCTGGATTCAAAATGGCCCCTAGACCCCCACCACATGGCCAGGCCCTGCCTGTACCAGTCCTCAAAATGGCCCCCACCGACATGGACAGGCACTATCAACACTCCAAAAAATCGAAAAAACACACAACAATCACCACAATCCAATGCCATCCATGCCCTCAATCATGTTCAAATTCAAGACACCCCACAGAAAGACTAGGCCCATGCACCACAGAGCACCCCTGGGCATAATAGATGAAAGCATGGCAGATTGGGTGCAGGCCTATGCACAACAAAGCACACTGCCTGGATTCAAAATGGCCCCTAGACCCCCACCACATGGCCAGGCCCTGCCTGTACCAGTCCTCAAAATGGCCCCCACCCACAAGGACAGGCCCCATCAACACCCCAAAAAATCGAAAAAACACACAAAAATCACCACAATCCAATGCCATCCATGCCCTCAATCATGTTCAAATTCAAGACACACCACAAAAAGACTAGGCCCATGCACCACAGAGTACCCCTGGGCAAAAGGCCCCAACAACAGCCCAAAAATCGAAAAACACACAAACATCACCACAATCCAATGCCATCCATGCCCTCAATCATGTTCAAATTCAAGACACCCCACAGAAAGACTAGGCCCATGTACCACAGAGCACCCCTGGGCATAATGTATGAAAGCATGGCAGACTGGGTGCTGGCCTATGGCACAACAAAGCACAGCGCCTGGCTTTAAAATGGCCCCTAAACTCCCACCACATGGCCAGGCCCTGCCTGCACCAGTCCTCAAAATGGCCCCCACCCTCATGGACAGGCCCCATCACCACCCCCAAAAATTGAAAAACACACAAAAATCACCACAATCCAATGCCATCCATGCCCTCAATCATGTTCAAATTCAAGACACCCCACAGAAAGACTAGGCCCATGCACCACTGAGTACCCCTGGGCATAATGGATGAAAGCATGGCAGACTGGGTGCAGGCCTATGGCACAACAAAGCACACTGCCTGGATTCAAAATGTCCCCTAGACCCCCACCACATGGCCAGGCCCTGCCTGTACCAGTCCTCAAAATGGCCCCCACCCACAAGGACAGGCCCCATCAACACCCCAAAAAATCGAAAAAACACACAAAAACCACCACAATCCAATGCCATCCATGCCCTCAATCATGTTCAAATTCAAGACACCCCACAAAAAGACTAGGCCCATGCCCCACAGAGTACCCCTGGGCAAAAGGCCCCAACAACGGCCCAAAAATCGAAAAACACACAAACATCACCACAATCCAATGCCATCCATGCCCTCAATCATGTTCAAATTCAAGACACCCCACAGAAAGACTAGGCCCATGTACCACAGAGCACCCCTGAGCATAATGTATGAAAGCATGGCAGACTGGGTGCTGGCCTATGGCACAACAAAGCACAGCGCCTGGCTTTAAAATGGCCCCTAAACTCCCACCACATGGCCAGGCCCTGCCTGCACCAGTCCTCAAAATGGCCCCCACCCTCATGGACAGGCCCCATCACCATCCCCAAAAATTGAAAAACACACAAAAATCACCACAATCCAATGCCATCCATGCCCTCAATCATGTTCAAATTCAAGACACCCCACAGAAAGACTAGGCCCATGCACCACTGAGTACCCCTGGGCATAATGGATGAAAGCATGGCAGACTGGGTGCAGGCCTATGGCACAACAAAGCACACTGCTGGGCTTCACAATGGCCCCTAGACCCCCACCACATGGCCAGGTCCTGACTGTACAAGTCCTCGAAAAGGCCCCCACCCACATGGACAGGCCCCACCAACCCCCCCCCAAAAATTGAAAAAACACACAAAAATCACAACATTCCAATGCCATCCATGCCCTCAATCATGTTCAAATGCAAGACACCCCACAGAAAGACTAGGCCCATGCACCACTGAGTACCCCGGGGCAAAAGGCCCCAACAACAGCCGAAAAATTGAAAAAACACAAAAATCACCACAATCCAATGCCATTCATGCCCTCAATCATGTTCAAATTCAAGACACCACACAGAAAGACTAGGCCCATGCACCACAGAGTACTCCTGGGCAAAAGGCCCCAACAACAGCCCAAAAATCGAAAAACACACAAAAATCACCACAATCCAATGCCATCCATGCCCTCAATCATGTTCAAATTCAAGACACCCCACAGAAAGACTAGGCCCATGCACCACTGAGTACCCCTGGGCATAATGGATGAAAGCATGGCAGACTGGGTGCAGGCCAATGGCACAACAAAGCACACTGCCGGGCTTAAAAATGGCCCCTAGACCCCCACCACATGGCCAGGCCCTGCCTGTACCAGTCCTCAAAATGGCCCCCACCCACATGGACAGGCCCCATCAACACCCCAAAAAACTGAAAAAACACACAAAAATCACAACAATCCAATGCCATCCATGCCCTCAATCATGTTCAAATGCAAGACACGCCACAGAAAGACTAGGCCCAAGCACCACAGAGTACCCCTGGTCAAAAGGCCCCAACAACAGCCCAAAAATTGAAAAAAACACAAAAATCACCACAATCCAATGCCATCCATGCCCTCAATCATGTTCAAATTCAAGACACCCCACAGAAAGACTAAGCCCATGCACCACAGAGCACCCCTGGGCATAATGGATGAAAGCATTGCAGACTGGGTGCTGGCCTATGGCACAACAAAGCACACTGCTTGGCTTCAAAATGGCCCCTAGACCCCACCACATTGCCAGGCCCTGCCTGTACCAGTCCTCAAAATGGCCCCCACCGACATGGACAGGCACTATCAACACCCCAAAAAATCGACAAAACACACAAAAATCACCACAATCCAATGCTTCCATGCCCTCAATCATGTTCAAATTCAAGACACCCCACAGAAAGACTAGGCCCATGCACCACAGAGCACCCCTGGGCATAATAGATGAAAGCATGGCAGACTGGGTGCAGGCCTATGGCACAACAATGCACACTGCCTGGATTCAAAATGGCCCCTAGACCCCCACCACATGGCCAGGCCCTGCCTGTACCAGTCCTCAAAATGGCCCCCACCCACAAGGACAGGCCCGATCAACACCCCAAAAAATCGAGAAAACACACAAAAATCACCACAATCCAATGCCATCCATGTCCTCAATCATGTTCAAATTCAAGACACCCCACATAAAGACTAGGCCCATGCACCACAGAGTACCCATGGGCAAAAGGCCCCAACAACAGCCCAAAAATCGAAAAACACACAAACATCACCACAATCCAATGCCATCCATGCGCTCAATCATGTTCAAATTCAAGACACCCCACAGAAAGACTAGGCCCATGCACCACAGAGCACCCCTGAGCATAATGTATGAAAGCATGGCAGACTGGGTGCTGGCCTATGGCACAACAAAGCACAGCGCCTGGCTTTAAAATGGCCCCTAAACTCCCACCACATGGCCAGGCCCTGCCTGCACCAGTCCTCAAAATGGCCCCCACCCTCATGGACAGGCCCCATCACCACCCCCAAAAATTGAAAAACACACAAAAATCACCACAATCCAATGCCATCCATGCCCTCAATCATGTTCAAATTCAAGACACCCCACAGAAAGACTAGGCCCATGCACCACAGAGCACCCCTGGGCATAATGGATGAAAGCAGGGCAGACTGGGTGCAGGCCTATGGCACAACAAAGCACACTGCCGGCTTCAAAATGGCCCCTAGACCCCCACCACATGGCCAGGTCCTGCCTGTACCAGTCCTCAAAATGGCCCCCACCCACATGGACAGGCCCCATCAACACCCAAAAAAATTGAAAAAACACACAAAAATCACAACAATCCAATGCCATCCATGCCCTCAATCATGTTCAAATGCAAGACACGCCACAGAAAGACTAGACCCACGCACCACAGAGTACCCCTGGTCAAAAGGCCCCAACAACAGCCCAAAAATTGAAAAAAACACAAAAATCACCACAATCCAATGCCATCCATGCCCTCAATCATGTTCAAATTCAAGACACCCCACAGAAAGACTAAGCCCATGCACCACAGAGCACCCCTGGGCATAATGGATAAAAGCATTGCAGACTGGGTGCAGTCCTATGGCACAACAAAGCAGACTGCTTGGCTTCAAAATGCCCCCTAGACCCCCACCACATTGCAAAAGCCCTGCCTGTACCAGTCCTCAAAATGGCCCCCACCGACATGGACAGGCACTATCAACACTCCAAAAAATCGAAAAAACACACAACAATCACCACAATCCAATGCCATCCATGCCCTCAATCATGTTCAAATTCAAGACACCCCACAGAAAGACTAGGCCCATGCACCACAGAGCACCCCTGGGCATAGTAGATGAAAGCATGGCAGATTGGGTGCAGGCCTATGGCACAACAAAGCACACTGCCTGGATTCAAAATGGCCCCTAGACCCCCACCACATGGCCAGGCCCTGCCTGTACCAGTCCTCAAAATGGCCCCCACCCACAAGGACAGGCCCCATCAACACCCCAAAAAATCGAAAAAACACACAAAAATCACCACAATCCAATGCCATCCATGCCCTCAATCATGTTCAAATTCAAGACACACCACAAAAAGACTAGGCCCATGCACCACAGAGTACCCCTGGGCAAAAGGCCCCAACAACAGCCCAAAAATCGAAAAACACACAAACATCACCACAATCCAATGCCATCCATGCCCTCAATCATGTTCAAATTCAAGACACCCCACAGAAAGACTAGGCCCATGTACCACAGAGCACCCCTGGGCATAATGTATGAAAGCATGGCAGACTGGGTGCTGGCCTATGGCACAACAAAGCACAGCGCCTGGCTTTAAAATGGCCCCTAAACTCCCACCACATGGCCAGGCCCTGCCTGCACCAGTCCTCAAAATGGCCCCCACCCTCATGGACAGGCCCCATCACCACCCCCAAAAATTGAAAAACACACAAAAATCACCACAATCCAATGCCATCCATGCCCTCAATCATGTTCAAATTCAAGACACCCCACAGAAAGACTAGGCCCATGCACCACTGAGTACCCCTGGGCATAATGGATGAAAGCATGGCAGACTGGGTGCAGGCCTATGGCACAACAAAGCACACTGCCGGCCTTCAAAATGGCCCCTACACCCCCACCACATGGCCAGGTCCTACCTGTACCAGTCCTCAAAATGGCCCCCACCCACATGGACAGGCCCCGTCAAAATCCCCCAAAAATCGATAAAACACACAAAAATCACAACATTCCAATGCCATCCATGCCCTCAATCATGTTCAAATTCAAGACACCCCACAGAAAGACTAGGCCCATGCACCACAGAGTACCCCTGGGCAAAAGGCCCCAACAACAGCCCAAAAATCGAAAAACACACAAACATCACCACAATCCAATGCCATTCATGCCCTCAACCATGTTCAAATTCAAGACACCCCACAGAAAGACTAGGCCCATGCACCACAGAGCACCCCTGGGCATAATGGATGAAAGCAGGGCAGACTGGGTGCAGGCCTATGGCACAACAAAGCACACTGCCTGGCTTCAAAATGGCCCCTAGACCCCCAACACATGGCCAGGCCCTGCCTGTACCAGTCCTCAAAATGGCCCCCACCCACATGGACAGGCCCCATGAACACCGCAAAAAATTGAAAAAACACACAAAAATCACCACAATCCAATGCCATCCATGCCCTCAATCATGTTCAAATTCAAGACACCCCACAGAAAGACTAGGCCAATGCACCACAGAGTACCCCTGGGCAAAAGGCCCCAACAACAGCCCAAAATCGAAAAACACACAAAAATCACCACAATCCAATGCCATCCATGCCCTCAATCATGTTCAAATTCAAGACACCTCACAGAAAGACTAGGCCCATGCACCACTGAGTGCCCCTGGGCATAATGGATGAAAGCATGGCAGACTGGGTGCAGGCCTATGGCACAACAAAGCACACTGCCGGCTTCAAAATGGCCCCTAGACCCCCACCACATGGCCAGGTCCTGCCTGTACCAGTCCTCAAAATGGCCCCCACCCACATGGACAGGCCCCATCAACACCCAAAAAAATCGAAAAACCACACAAAAATCAAAACAATCCAATGCCATCCATGCCCTCAATCATGTTCAAATTCAAGACACCTCACAGGAAGACTAGGCCCATGCACCACAGAGTACCCTTGGGCAAAAGGCCCCAACAACAGCCCAAAAATTGAAAAACATACAAAAAAAAACACAATCCAATGCCATCCATGCCCTCAATCATGTTCAAATTCAAGACACCCCACAGAAAGAGTAGGCCCATGCACCACAGACTACCCCTGGGCAAAAGGCCCAAACAACAGCCCAAAAAATCGAAAAAACACACAAAAATCACCACAATCCAATGCCATCCATGCCCTCAATCATGTTCAAATTCAAGACACCCAACAGAAAGACTAGGCCCATGCACCACAGAGTACCCCTGGGCAAAAGGCCCCAACAACAGCCCAAAAATCGAAAAACACACAAACATCACCACAATCCAATGCCATCCATGCCCTCAATCATGTTCAAATTCAAGACACCCCACAGAAGGACTAGGCCCATGAACCACTGAGTACCCCTGGGCATAATGAATGAAAGCATGGCAGACTGGGTGCAGGCCTATGGCACAACAAAGCACACTGCCGGGCTTCAAAATGGCGCCTAGACCCCACCACATGGCCAGGCCCTGCCTGTACCAGTCCTCAAAATGGCCCCCACCCACATGGACAGGCCACATCAACACCCCAAAAAAATCGAAAAAACACACAAAAATCACAACAATCCAATGCCATCCTTGCCCTCAATCATGCTCAAATTCAAGACACCCCACAGAAAGACTAGGCCCATGCACCACAGAGTACCCCTAGGCAAAAGGCCCCAACAACAGCCCAAAAATCGAAAAACACACAAAAATCACCACAATCTAATGCCATCCATGCCCTCAATCATGTTCAAATTCAAGACACCCCACAGAAAGACTAGGCCCTTGCACCATAGAGTACCCCTGGGAAAAAGGCCCCAACAACAGCCCAAAAATCGAAAAACACATAAAAATCACCACAATCCAATGCCATCCATGCCCTCAATCATGTTCAAATTCAAGACACCCCTCAGAAAGACTAGGCCCATGCACCACAGATCACCCCTGGGCATAATGTATAAAAGCAAGGCATACTGGGTGCAGGCCTATGGCACAACAAAGCACACTGCCTGGCTTCAAAATGGCCCCTAGACCTCCACCACATGGCCAGGCCCTGCCTGTACCAGTCCTCAAAAGGGCCCCCACCCACATGGACAGGCCCCATCAACAGCCCAACAAATCGAAAAAACACACAAAAATCACCACAATCCAATACCATCCATGCCCTCAATCATGTTCAAATTCAAGACACCCCACAGAAAGACTAGGCCCATGCACCACAGAGTACCCCTGGGCAAAAGGCCCCAACGACAGCCCAAAAATCGAAAAACACACAAAAATCACCACAATCCTATGCCATCCATTCCCTCAATCATGTTCAAATTCAAGACACCCCAGAGCAAGACTAGGCCCATGCACCACAGAGTACCCCTGGGCAAAAGGCCCCAACAACAGCCCAAAAATCGAAAAACACACAAAAATCACCACAATCCAATGCCATACATGCCCTCAATCATGTTCAAATTCAAGACACCCCACAGAAACACTAGGCCCTTGCACCACAGAGTATCCCTGGGAAAAAGGCCCCAACAACAGCACCAAAATCGAAAAACACATAAAATTACCACAATCCAATGCCATACATGCCCTTAATCATGTTCAAATTCAAGACACCCCACAGAAAGACTAGGCCCATGTACCACAGAGTACCCCTGGGCAAAAGGCCCCAACAACAGCCCAAAAATCGAAAAACACACAAAAATCACCACAATCCAATGCCATCCATGCCCTCAATCATGTTCAAATTCAAGACACACCACAGAAAGACTAGGCGCATGCACCATAGAGTACCCCTGGGCAAAAGGCCCCAACAACAGCCCAAAAATCGAGAAAACACACAAAAACCACCACAATCCAATGCCATCCATGCCCTCAATCATGTTCAAATTCAAGACACCCCACAGAAAGACTAGGCCCATGCACCACAGAGTACCCCTGGGCATAATGGATGAAAGCATGGCAGACTGGGTGCAGGCCTATGGCACAACAAAGCACACTGCCGGCTTCAAAATGGCCCCTAGAACCCCACCACATGGCCAGGTCCTGCCTGTACCAGTCCTCAAAATGGCCCCCACCCACATGGACAGGCCCCATCAACACCCAAAAAAATCGAAAAAACACACAAAAATCAAAACAATCCAATGCCATCCATGCCCTCAATCATGTTCAAATTCAAGACACCTCACAGAAAGACTAGGCCCATGCACCACAGAGTACCCTTGGGCAAAAGGCCCCAACAACAGCCCAAAAATTGAAAAACACACAAAAAACACCACAATCCAATGCCATCCATGCCCTCAATCATGTTCAAATTCAAGACACCCCACAGAAAGACTAGGCCCATGCACCACAGACTACCCCTGGGCAAAAGGCCCCAACAACAGCCCGAAAAATCGAAAAAACACACAAAAACCACCACAATCCAATGCCATCCATGCCCTAAATCATGTTCAAATTCAAGACACCCAACAGAAAGACTAGGCCCATGCACCACAGAGTACCCCTGGGCAAAAGGCCCCAACAACAGCCCAAAAATCGAAAAACACACAAACATCACCACAATCCAATGCCATCCATGCCCTCAATCATGTTCAAATTCAAGACACCCCACAGAAGTACTAGGCCTATGCACCACTGAGTACCCCTGGGCATAATGAATGAAAGCATGGCAGACTGGGTGCAGGCCTATGGCACAACAAAGCACACTGCCGGGCTTCAAAATGGCCCCTAGACCCCACCACATGGCCAGGCCTTGCCTGTACCAGTCCTCAAAATGGCCCCCACCCACATGGACAGGCCACATCAACAACCCAAAAAAATCGAAAAAACACACAAAAATCACAACAATCCAATGCCATCCATGCCCTCAATCATGCTCAAATTCAAGACACCCCACAGAAAGACTAGGCCCATGCACCACAGAGTACCCCTGGGCAAAAGGCCCCAACAGCAGCCCAAAAATCGAAAAACACACAAAAATCACCACAATCTAATGCCATCCATGCCCTCAATCATGTTCAAATTCAAGACACCCCACAGAAAGACTAGGCCCTTGCACCACAGAGTACCCCTGGGAAAAAGGCCCCAACAACAGCCCAAAAATCGAAAAACACATAAAAATCACCACAATCCAATGCCATACATGCCCTCAATCATGTTCAAATTCAAGACACCCCACAGAAAGACTAGGCCCATGCACCACAGAGCAACCCTGGGCATAATGGATGAAAGCATGGCAGACTGGGTGCAGGCCTATGGCACAACAAAGCACAGTGCCTGGCTTCAAAATGGCCCCAAGACCCGCACCACATGGCCAGGCCCTGCCTGTACCAGTCCTCAAAATGGCCCCCACCCACATGGACAGGCCCCATCACCACCCCCAAAAATCGAAAAACACACAAAAATCACCACAATCCAATGCCATCCATGCCCTCAATCATGTTCAAATTCAAGACACCCCTCAGAAAGACTAGGCCCATGCACCACAGAGCACCCCTGGGCATAATGTATAAAAGCAAGGCAGACTGGGTGCAGGCCTATGGCACAACAAAGCACACTGCCTGGCTATAAAATGGCCCCTAGACCCCCACCACATGGCCAGGCCCGGACTGTACCAGTCCTCAAAATGGCCCCCACCCACATGGACAGGCCCCATCAACAGCCCAACAAATCGAAAAAACACACAAAAATCACCACAATCCAATGCCATCCATGCCCTCAATCATGTTCAAATTCAAGACACCCCACAGAAAGACTAGGCCCATGCACCACAGAGTACCCCTGGGCAAAAGGCCCCAACAACAGCCCAAAAATCGAAAAACACACAAAAATCACCACAATCCTATGCCATCCATTCCCTCAATCATGTTCAAATTCAAGACACCCCAGAGCAAGACTAGGCCCATGCACCACAGAGTACCCCTGGGCAAAAGGCCCCAACAACAGCCCAAAAATCGAAAAACACACAAAAATCACCACAATCCAATGCCATCCATGCCCTCAATCATGTTCAAATTCAAGTTACCCCACAGAAACACTAGGCCCTTGCACCACAGAGTACCCCTGGGCAAAAAAGGCTCCAACAACAGCACCAAAATCGAAAAACACATACAAATTACCACAATCCAATGCCATACATGCCCTCAATCATGTTCAAATTCAAGACACCCCACAGAAAGACTAGGCCCATGCACCACTGAGTACCCCTGGGCATAATGGATGAAAGCATGGCAGACTGGGTGCAGGCCTATGGCACAACAAAGCACACTGCTGGGCTTCACAATGGCCCCTAGACCCCCACCACATGGCCAGGTCCTGACTGTACAAGTCCTCGAAATGGCCCCCACCCACATGGACAGGCCCCACCAACCCCCCCCAAAAAATTGAAAAAACACACAAAAATCACAACATTCCAATGCCATCCATGCCCTCAATCATGTTCAAATGCAAGACACCCCACAGAAAGACTAGGCCCATGCACCACTGAGTACCCCGGGGCAAAAGGCCCCAACAACAGCCGAAAAATTGAAAAAACACAAAAATCACCACAATCCAATGCCATCCTTGCCCTCAATCATGTTCAAATTCAAGACACCACACAGAAAGACTAGGCCCATGCACCACAGAGTACTCCTGGGCAAAAGGCCCCAACAACAGCCCAAAAATCGAAATACACACAAAAATCACTACAATCCAATGCCATCCATGCCCTCAATCATGTTCAAATTCAAGACACCCCACAGAAAGACTAGGCCCATGCACCACTGAGTACCCCTGGGCATAATGGATGAAAGCATGGCAGATTGGGTGCAGGCCAATGGCACAACAAAGCACACTGCCGGGCTTAAAAATGGCCCCTAGACCCCCACCACATGGCCAGGCCCTGCCTGTACCAGTCCTCAAAATGGCCCCCACCCACATGGACAGGCCCCATCAACACCCCAAAAAACTGAAAAAACACACAAAAATCACAACAATCCAATGCCATCCATGCCCTCAATCATGTTCAAATGCAAGACACGCCACAGAAAGACTAGGCCCAAGCACCACAGAGTACCCCTGGTCAAAAGGCCCCAACAACAGCCCAAAAATCGAAAAACACACAAACATCACCACAATCCAATGCCATCCATGCGCTCAATCATGTTCAAATTCAAGACACCCCACAGAAAGACTAGGCCCATGCACCACAGAGCACCCCTGAGCATAATGTATGAAAGCATGGCAGACTGGGTGCTGGCCTATGGCACAACAAAGCACAGCGCCTGGCTTTAAAATGGCCCCTAAACTCCCACCACATGGCCAGGCCCTGCCTGCACCAGTCCTCAAAATGGCCCCCACCCTCATGGACAGGCCCCATCCCCACCCCCAAAAATTGAAAAACACACAAAAATCACCACAATCCAATGCCATCCATGCCCTCAATCATGTTCAAATTCAAGACACCCCACAGAAAGACTAGGCCCATGCACCACAGAGCACCACTGGGCATAATGGATGAAAGCAGGGCAGACTGGGTGCAGGCCTATGGCACAACAAAGCACACTGCCGGCTTCAAAATGGCCCCTAGACCCCCACCACATGGCCAGGTCCTGCCTGTACCAGTCCTCAAAATGGCCCCCACCCACATGGACAGGCCCCATCAACACCCCAAAAAATTGAAAAAATACACAAAAATCACAACAATCCAATGCCATCCATGCCCTCAATCATGTTCAAATGCAAGACACGCCACAGAAAGACCAGGCCCACGCACCACAGAGTACCCCTGGTCAAAAGGCCCCAACAACAGCCCAAAAATTGAAAAAAACACAAAAATCACCACAATCCAATGCCATCCATGCCCTCAATCATGTTCAAATTCAAGACACCCCACAGAAAGACTAAGCCCATGCACCACAGAGCACCCCTGGGCATAATGGATGAAAGCATTGCAGACTGGGTGCAGTCCTATGGCACAACAAAGCAGACTGCTTGGCTTCAAAATGCCCCCTAGACCCCCACCACATTGCAAAGGCCCTGCCTGTACCAGTCCTCAAAATGGCCCCCACCGACATGGACAGGCACTATCAACACTCCAAAAAATCGAAAAAACACACAACAATCACCACAATCCAATGCCATCCATGCCCTCAATCATGTTCAAATTCAAGACACCCCACAGAAAGACTAGGCCCATGCACCACAGAGCACCCCTGGGCATAATAGATGAAAGCATGGCAGATTGGGTGCAGGCCTATGGCACAACAAAGCACACTGCCTGGATTCAAAATGGCCCCTAGACCCCCACCACATGGCCAGGCCCTGCCTGTACCAGTCCTCAAAATGGCCCCGACCCACAAGGACAGGCCCCATCAACACCCCAAAAAATCGAAAAAACACACAAAAATCACCACAATCCAATGCCATCCATGCCCTCAATCATGTTCAAATTCAAGACACACCACAAAAAGACTAGGCCCATGCACCACAGAGTACCCCTGGGCAAAAGGCCCCAACAACAGCCCAAAAATCGAAAAACACACAAACATCACCACAATCCAATGCCATCCATGCCCTCAATCATGTTCAAATTCAAGACACCCCACAGAAAGACTAGGCCCATGTACCACAGAGCACCCCTGGGCATAATGTATGAAAGCATGGCAGACTGGGTGCTGGCCTATGGCACAACAAAGCACAGCACCTGGCTTTAAAATGGCCCCTAAACTCCCACCACATGGCCAGGCCCTGCCTGCACCAGTCCTCAAAATGGCCCCCACCCTCATGGACAGGCCCCATCACCACCCCCAAAAATTGAAAAACACACAAAAATCACCACAATCCAATGCCATCCATGCCCTCAATCATGTTCAAATTCAAGACACCCCACAGAAAGACTAGGCCCATGCACCACTGAGTACCCCTGGGCATAATGGATGAAAGCATGGCAGACTGGGTGCAGGCCTATGGCACAACAAAGCACACTGCCGGCCTTCAAAATGGCCCCTACACCCCCACCACATGGCCAGGTCCTACCTGTACCAGTCCTCAAAATGGCCCCCACCCACATGGACAGGCCCCGTCAAAATCCCAAAAAAATCGATAAAACACACAAAAATCACAACATTCCAATGCCATCCATGCCCTCAATCATGTTCAAATTCAAGACACCCCACAGAAAGACTAGGCCCATGCACCACAGAGTACCCCCGGGCAAAAGGCCCCAACAACAGCCCAAAAATCGAAAAACACACAAACATCACCACAATCCAATGCCATTCATGCCCTCAACCATGTTCAAATTCAAGACACCCCACAGAAAGACTAGGCCCATGCACCACAGAGCACCCCTGGGCATAATGGATGAAAGCAGGGCAGACTAGTTGCAGGCCTATGGCACAACAAAGCACACTGCCTGGCTTCAAAATGGCCCCTAGACCCCCAACACATGGCCAGGCCCTGCCTGTACCAGTCCTCAAAATGGCCCCCACCCACATGGACAGGCCCCATGAACACCGCAAAAAATTGAAAAAACACACAAAAATCACCACAATCCAATGCCATCCATGCCCTCAATCATGTTCAAATTCAAGACACCCCACAGAAAGACTAGGCCAATGCACCACAGAGTACCCCTGGGCAAAAGGCCCCAACAACAGCCCAAAATCGAAAAACACACAAAAATCACCACAATCCAATGCCATCCATGCCCTCAATCATGTTCAAATTCAAGACACCTCACAGAAAGACTAGGCCCATGCACCACTGAGTGCCCCTGGGCATAATGGATGAAAGCATGGCAGACTGGGTGCAGGCCTATGGCACAACAAAGCACACTGCCGGCTTCAAAATGGCCCCTAGACCCCCACCACATGGCCAGGTCCTGCCTGTACCAGTCCTCAAAATGGCCCCCACCCACATGGACAGGCCCCATCAACACCCAAAAAAATCGAAAAAACACACAAAAATCAAAACAATCCAATGCCATCCATGCCCTCAATCATGTTCAAATTCAAGACACCTCACAGGAAGACTAGGCCCATGCACCACAGAGTACCCTTGGGCAAACGGCCCCAACAACAGCCCAAAAATTGAAAAACATACAAAAAAAACCACAATCCAATGCCATCCATGCCCTCAATCATGTTCAAATTCAAGACACCCCACAGAAAGAGTAGGCCCATGCACCACAGACTACCCCTGGGCAAAAGGCCCAAACAACAGCCCAAAAAATCGAAAAAACACACAAAAATCACCACAATCCAATGCCATCCATGCCCTCAATCATGTTCAAATTCAAGACACCCAACAGAAAGACTAGGCCCATGCACCACAGAGTACCCCTGGGCAAAAGGCCCCAACAACAGCCCAAAAATCGAAAAACACACAAACATCACCACAATCCAATGCCATCCATGCCCTCAATCATGTTCAAATTCAAGACACCCCACAGAAGGACTAGGCCCATGAACCACTGAGTACCCCTGGGCATAATGAATGAAAGCATGGCAGACTGGGTGCAGGCCTATGGCACAACAAAGCACACTGCCGGGCTTCAAAATGGCGCCTAGACCCCACCACATGGCCAGGCCCTGCCTGTACCAGTCCTCAAAATGGCCCCCACCCACATGGACAGGCCACATCAACACCCCAAAAAAATCGAAAAAACACACCAAAATCACAACAATCCAATGCCATCCTTGCCCTCAATCATGCTCAAATTCAAGACACCCCACAGAAAGACTAGGCCCATGCACCACAGAGTACCCCTGGGCAAAAGGCCCCAACAACAGCCCAAAAATCGAAAAACACACAAAAATCACCGCAATCTAATGCCATCCATGCCCTCAATCATGTTCAAATTCAAGACACCCCACAGAAAGACTAGGCCCTTGCACCACAGAGTACCCCTGGGAAAAAGGCCCCAACAACAGCCCAAAAATCGAAAAACACATAAAAATCACCACAATCCAATGCCATCCATGCCCTCAATCATGTTCAAATTCAAGACACCCCTCAGAAAGACTAGGCCCATGCACCACAGATCACCCCTGGGCATAATGTATAAAAGCAAGGCATACTGGGTGCAGGCCTATGGCACAACAAAGCACACTGCCTGGCTTCAAAATGGCCCCTAGACCTCCACCACATGGCCAGGCCCTGCCTGTACCAGTCCTCAAAATGGCCCCCACCCACATGGACAGGCCCCATCAACAGCCCAACAAATCGAAAAAACACACAAAAATCACCACAATCCAATACCATCCATGCCCTCAATCATGTTCAAATTCAAGACACCCCATAGAAAGACTAGGCCCATGCACCACAGAGTACCCCTGGGCAAAAGGCCCCAACGACAGCCCAAAAATCGAAAAACACACAAAAATCACCACAATCCTATGCCATCCATTCCCTCAATCATGTTCAAATTCAAGACACCCCAGAGCAAGACTAGGCCCATGCACCACAGAGTACCCCTGGGCAAAAGGCCCCAACAACAGCCCAAAAATCGAAAAACACACAAAAATCACCACAATCCAATGCCATACATGCCCTCAATCATGTTCAAATTCAAGACACCCCACAGAAACACTAGGCCCTTGCACCACAGAGTACCCCTGGGAAAAAGGCCCCAACAACAGCACCAAAATCGAAAAACACATAAAAATTACCACAATCCAATGCCATACATGCCCTTAATCATGTTCAAATTCAAGACACCCCACAGAAAGACTAGGCCCATGTACCACAGAGTACCCCTGGGCAAAAGGCCCCAACAACAGCCCAAAAATCGAAAAACACACAAAAATCACCACAATCCAATGCCATCCATGCCCGCAATCATGTTCAAATTCAAGACACACCACAGAAAGACTAGGCACATGCACCATAGAGTACCCCTGGGCAAAAGGCCCCAACAACAGCCCAAAAATCGAGAAAACACACAAAAACCACCACAATCCAATGCCATCCATGCCCTCAATCATGTTCAAATTCAAGACACCCCACAGAAAGACTAGGCCCATGCACCACAGAGTACCCCTGGGCATAATGGATGAAAGCATGGCAGACTGGGTGCAGGCCTATGGCACAACAAAGCACACTGCCGGCTTCAAAATGGCCCCTAGAACCCCACCACATGGCCAGGTCCTGCCTGTACCAGTCCTCAAAATGGCCCCCACCCACATGGACAGGCCCCATCAACACCCAAAAAAATCGAAAAAACACACAAAAATCAAAACAATCCAATGCCATCCATGCCCTCAATCATGTTCGAATTCAAGACACCTCACAGAAAGACTAGGCCCATGCACCACAGAGTACCCTTGGGCAAAAGGCCCCAACAACAGCCCAAAAATTGAAAAACACACAAAAGAGACCACAATCCAATGCCATCCATGCCCTCAATCATGTTCAAATTCAAGACACCCCACAGAAAGACTAGGCCCATGCACCACAGACTACCCCTGGGCAAAAGGCCCCAACAACAGCCCGAAAAATCGAAAAAACACACAAAAACCACCACAATCCAATGCCATCCATGCCCTAAATCATGTTCAAATTCAAGACACCCAACAGAAAGACTAGGCCCATGCACCACAGAGTACCCCTGGGCAAAAGGCCCCAACAACAGCCCAAAAATCGAAAAACACACAAACATCACCACAATCCAATGCCATCGATGCCCTCAATCATGTTCAAATTCAAGACACCCCACAGAAGTACTAGGCCTAAGCACCACTGAGTACCCCTGGGCATAATGAATGAAAGCATGGCAGACTGGGTGCAGGCCTATGGCACAACAAAGCACACTGCCGGGCTTCAAAATGGCCCCTAGACTCCACCACATGGCCAGGCCTTGCCTGTACCAGTCCTCAAAATGGCCCCCACCCACATGGACAGGCCACATCAACAACCCAAAAAAATCGAAAAAACACACAAAAATCACAACAATCCAATGCCATCCATGCCCTCAATCATGCTCAAATTCAAGACACCCCACAGAAAGACTAGGCCCATGCACCACAGAGTACCCCTGGGCAAAAGGCCCCAACAACAGCCCAAAAATCGAAAAACACACAAAAATCACCACAATCTAATGCCATCCATGCCCTCAATCATGTTCAAATTCAAGACACCCCACAGAAAGACTAGGCCCACGCACCACAGAGTACCCCTGGTCAAAAGGCCCCAACAACAGCCCAAAAATTGAAAAAAACACAAAAATCACCACAATCCAATGCCATCCATGCCCTCAATCATGTTCAAATTCAAGACACCCCACAGAAAGACTAAGCCCATGCACCACAGAGCACCCCTGGGCATAATGGATGAAAGCATTGCAGACTGGGTGCAGTCCTATGGCACAACAAAGCAGACTGCTTGGCTTCAAAATGCCCCCTAGACCCCCACCACATTGCAAAGGCCCTGCCTGTACCAGTCCTCAAAATGGCCCCCACCGACATGGACAGGCACTATCAACACTCCAAAAAATCGAAAAAACACACAACAATCACCACAATCCAATGCCATCCATGCCCTCAATCATGTTCAAATTCAAGACACCCCACAGAAAGACTAGGCCCATGCACCACAGAGCACCCCTGGGCATAATAGATGAAAGCATGGCAGATTGGGTGCAGGCCTATGGCACAACAAAGCACACTGCCTGGATTCAAAATGGCCCCTAGACCCCCACCACATGGCCAGGCCCTGCCTGTACCAGTCCTCAAAATGGCCCCGACCCACAAGGACAGGCCCCATCAACACCCCAAAAAATCGAAAAAACACACAAAAATCACCACAATCCAATGCCATCCATGCCCTCAATCATGTTCAAATTCAAGACACACCACAAAAAGACTAGGCCCATGCACCACAGAGTACCCCTGGGCAAAAGGCCCCAACAACAGCCCAAAAATCGAAAAACACACAAACATCACCACAATCCAATGCCATCCATGCCCTCAATCATGTTCAAATTCAAGACACCCCACAGAAAGACTAGGCCCATGTACCACAGAGCACCCCTGGGCATAATGTATGAAAGCATGGCAGACTGGGTGCTGGCCTATGGCACAACAAAGCACAGCACCTGGCTTTAAAATGGCCCCTAAACTCCCACCACATGGCCAGGCCCTGCCTGCACCAGTCCTCAAAATGGCCCCCACCCTCATGGACAGGCCCCATCACCACCCCCAAAAATTGAAAAACACACAAAAATCACCACAATCCAATGCCATCCATGCCCTCAATCATGTTCAAATTCAAGACACCCCACAGAAAGACTAGGCCCATGCACCACTGAGTACCCCTGGGCATAATGGATGAAAGCATGGCAGACTGGGTGCAGGCCTATGGCACAACAAAGCACACTGCCGGCCTTCAAAATGGCCCCTACACCCCCACCACATGGCCAGGTCCTACCTGTACCAGTCCTCAAAATGGCCCCCACCCACATGGACAGGCCCCGTCAAAATCCCAAAAAAATCGATAAAACACACAAAAATCACAACATTCCAATGCCATCCATGCCCTCAATCATGTTCAAATTCAAGACACCCCACAGAAAGACTAGGCCCATGCACCACAGAGTACCCCCGGGCAAAAGGCCCCAACAACAGCCCAAAAATCGAAAAACACACAAACATCACCACAATCCAATGCCATTCATGCCCTCAACCATGTTCAAATTCAAGACACCCCACAGAAAGACTAGGCCCATGCACCACAGAGCACCCCTGGGCATAATGGATGAAAGCAGGGCAGACTAGTTGCAGGCCTATGGCACAACAAAGCACACTGCCTGGCTTCAAAATGGCCCCTAGACCCCCAACACATGGCCAGGCCCTGCCTGTACCAGTCCTCAAAATGGCCCCCACCCACATGGACAGGCCCCATGAACACCGCAAAAAATTGAAAAAACACACAAAAATCACCACAATCCAATGCCATCCATGCCCTCAATCATGTTCAAATTCAAGACACCCCACAGAAAGACTAGGCCAATGCACCACAGAGTACCCCTGGGCAAAAGGCCCCAACAACAGCCCAAAATCGAAAAACACACAAAAATCACCACAATCCAATGCCATCCATGCCCTCAATCATGTTCAAATTCAAGACACCTCACAGAAAGACTAGGCCCATGCACCACTGAGTGCCCCTGGGCATAATGGATGAAAGCATGGCAGACTGGGTGCAGGCCTATGGCACAACAAAGCACACTGCCGGCTTCAAAATGGCCCCTAGACCCCCACCACATGGCCAGGTCCTGCCTGTACCAGTCCTCAAAATGGCCCCCACCCACATGGACAGGCCCCATCAACACCCAAAAAAATCGAAAAAACACACAAAAATCAAAACAATCCAATGCCATCCATGCCCTCAATCATGTTCAAATTCAAGACACCTCACAGGAAGACTAGGCCCATGCACCACAGAGTACCCTTGGGCAAACGGCCCCAACAACAGCCCAAAAATTGAAAAACATACAAAAAAAACCACAATCCAATGCCATCCATGCCCTCAATCATGTTCAAATTCAAGACACCCCACAGAAAGAGTAGGCCCATGCACCACAGACTACCCCTGGGCAAAAGGCCCAAACAACAGCCCAAAAAATCGAAAAAACACACAAAAATCACCACAATCCAATGCCATCCATGCCCTCAATCATGTTCAAATTCAAGACACCCAACAGAAAGACTAGGCCCATGCACCACAGAGTACCCCTGGGCAAAAGGCCCCAACAACAGCCCAAAAATCGAAAAACACACAAACATCACCACAATCCAATGCCATCCATGCCCTCAATCATGTTCAAATTCAAGACACCCCACAGAAGGACTAGGCCCATGAACCACTGAGTACCCCTGGGCATAATGAATGAAAGCATGGCAGACTGGGTGCAGGCCTATGGCACAACAAAGCACACTGCCGGGCTTCAAAATGGCGCCTAGACCCCACCACATGGCCAGGCCCTGCCTGTACCAGTCCTCAAAATGGCCCCCACCCACATGGACAGGCCACATCAACACCCCAAAAAAATCGAAAAAACACACCAAAATCACAACAATCCAATGCCATCCTTGCCCTCAATCATGCTCAAATTCAAGACACCCCACAGAAAGACTAGGCCCATGCACCACAGAGTACCCCTGGGCAAAAGGCCCCAACAACAGCCCAAAAATCGAAAAACACACAAAAATCACCGCAATCTAATGCCATCCATGCCCTCAATCATGTTCAAATTCAAGACACCCCACAGAAAGACTAGGCCCTTGCACCACAGAGTACCCCTGGGAAAAAGGCCCCAACAACAGCCCAAAAATCGAAAAACACATAAAAATCACCACAATCCAATGCCATCCATGCCCTCAATCATGTTCAAATTCAAGACACCCCTCAGAAAGACTAGGCCCATGCACCACAGATCACCCCTGGGCATAATGTATAAAAGCAAGGCATACTGGGTGCAGGCCTATGGCACAACAAAGCACACTGCCTGGCTTCAAAATGGCCCCTAGACCTCCACCACATGGCCAGGCCCTGCCTGTACCAGTCCTCAAAATGGCCCCCACCCACATGGACAGGCCCCATCAACAGCCCAACAAATCGAAAAAACACACAAAAATCACCACAATCCAATACCATCCATGCCCTCAATCATGTTCAAATTCAAGACACCCCATAGAAAGACTAGGCCCATGCACCACAGAGTACCCCTGGGCAAAAGGCCCCAACGACAGCCCAAAAATCGAAAAACACACAAAAATCACCACAATCCTATGCCATCCATTCCCTCAATCATGTTCAAATTCAAGACACCCCAGAGCAAGACTAGGCCCATGCACCACAGAGTACCCCTGGGCAAAAGGCCCCAACAACAGCCCAAAAATCGAAAAACACACAAAAATCACCACAATCCAATGCCATACATGCCCTCAATCATGTTCAAATTCAAGACACCCCACAGAAACACTAGGCCCTTGCACCACAGAGTACCCCTGGGAAAAAGGCCCCAACAACAGCACCAAAATCGAAAAACACATAAAAATTACCACAATCCAATGCCATACATGCCCTTAATCATGTTCAAATTCAAGACACCCCACAGAAAGACTAGGCCCATGTACCACAGAGTACCCCTGGGCAAAAGGCCCCAACAACAGCCCAAAAATCGAAAAACACACAAAAATCACCACAATCCAATGCCATCCATGCCCGCAATCATGTTCAAATTCAAGACACACCACAGAAAGACTAGGCACATGCACCATAGAGTACCCCTGGGCAAAAGGCCCCAACAACAGCCCAAAAATCGAGAAAACACACAAAAACCACCACAATCCAATGCCATCCATGCCCTCAATCATGTTCAAATTCAAGACACCCCACAGAAAGACTAGGCCCATGCACCACAGAGTACCCCTGGGCATAATGGATGAAAGCATGGCAGACTGGGTGCAGGCCTATGGCACAACAAAGCACACTGCCGGCTTCAAAATGGCCCCTAGAACCCCACCACATGGCCAGGTCCTGCCTGTACCAGTCCTCAAAATGGCCCCCACCCACATGGACAGGCCCCATCAACACCCAAAAAAATCGAAAAAACACACAAAAATCAAAACAATCCAATGCCATCCATGCCCTCAATCATGTTCGAATTCAAGACACCTCACAGAAAGACTAGGCCCATGCACCACAGAGTACCCTTGGGCAAAAGGCCCCAACAACAGCCCAAAAATTGAAAAACACACAAAAGAGACCACAATCCAATGCCATCCATGCCCTCAATCATGTTCAAATTCAAGACACCCCACAGAAAGACTAGGCCCATGCACCACAGACTACCCCTGGGCAAAAGGCCCCAACAACAGCCCGAAAAATCGAAAAAACACACAAAAACCACCACAATCCAATGCCATCCATGCCCTAAATCATGTTCAAATTCAAGACACCCAACAGAAAGACTAGGCCCATGCACCACAGAGTACCCCTGGGCAAAAGGCCCCAACAACAGCCCAAAAATCGAAAAACACACAAACATCACCACAATCCAATGCCATCGATGCCCTCAATCATGTTCAAATTCAAGACACCCCACAGAAGTACTAGGCCTAAGCACCACTGAGTACCCCTGGGCATAATGAATGAAAGCATGGCAGACTGGGTGCAGGCCTATGGCACAACAAAGCACACTGCCGGGCTTCAAAATGGCCCCTAGACTCCACCACATGGCCAGGCCTTGCCTGTACCAGTCCTCAAAATGGCCCCCACCCACATGGACAGGCCACATCAACAACCCAAAAAAATCGAAAAAACACACAAAAATCACAACAATCCAATGCCATCCATGCCCTCAATCATGCTCAAATTCAAGACACCCCACAGAAAGACTAGGCCCATGCACCACAGAGTACCCCTGGGCAAAAGGCCCCAACAACAGCCCAAAAATCGAAAAACACACAAAAATCACCACAATCTAATGCCATCCATGCCCTCAATCATGTTCAAATTCAAGACACCCCACAGAAAGACTAGGCCCACGCACCACAGAGTACCCCTGGTCAAAAGGCCCCAACAACAGCCCAAAAATTGAAAAAAACACAAAAATCACCACAATCCAATGCCATCCATGCCCTCAATCATGTTCAAATTCAAGACACCCCACAGAAAGACTAAGCCCATGCACCACAGAGCACCCCTGGGCATAATGGATGAAAGCATTGCAGACTGGGTGCAGTCCTATGGCACAACAAAGCAGACTGCTTGGCTTCAAAATGCCCCCTAGACCCCCACCACATTGCAAAGGCCCTGCCTGTACCAGTCCTCAAAATGGCCCCCACCGACATGGACAGGCACTATCAACACTCCAAAAAATCGAAAAAACACACAACAATCACCACAATCCAATGCCATCCATGCCCTCAATCATGTTCAAATTCAAGACACCCCACAGAAAGACTAGGCCCATGCACCACAGAGCACCCCTGGGCATAATAGATGAAAGCATGGCAGATTGGGTGCAGGCCTATGGCACAACAAAGCACACTGCCTGGATTCAAAATGGCCCCTAGACCCCCACCACATGGCCAGGCCCTGCCTGTACCAGTCCTCAAAATGGCCCCGACCCACAAGGACAGGCCCCATCAACACCCCAAAAAATCGAAAAAACACACAAAAATCACCACAATCCAATGCCATCCATGCCCTCAATCATGTTCAAATTCAAGACACACCACAAAAAGACTAGGCCCATGCACCACAGAGTACCCCTGGGCAAAAGGCCCCAACAACAGCCCAAAAATCGAAAAACACACAAACATCACCACAATCCAATGCCATCCATGCCCTCAATCATGTTCAAATTCAAGACACCCCACAGAAAGACTAGGCCCATGTACCACAGAGCACCCCTGGGCATAATGTATGAAAGCATGGCAGACTGGGTGCTGGCCTATGGCACAACAAAGCACAGCACCTGGCTTTAAAATGGCCCCTAAACTCCCACCACATGGCCAGGCCCTGCCTGCACCAGTCCTCAAAATGGCCCCCACCCTCATGGACAGGCCCCATCACCACCCCCAAAAATTGAAAAACACACAAAAATCACCACAATCCAATGCCATCCATGCCCTCAATCATGTTCAAATTCAAGACACCCCACAGAAAGACTAGGCCCATGCACCACTGAGTACCCCTGGGCATAATGGATGAAAGCATGGCAGACTGGGTGCAGGCCTATGGCACAACAAAGCACACTGCCGGCCTTCAAAATGGCCCCTACACCCCCACCACATGGCCAGGTCCTACCTGTACCAGTCCTCAAAATGGCCCCCACCCACATGGACAGGCCCCGTCAAAATCCCAAAAAAATCGATAAAACACACAAAAATCACAACATTCCAATGCCATCCATGCCCTCAATCATGTTCAAATTCAAGACACCCCACAGAAAGACTAGGCCCATGCACCACAGAGTACCCCCGGGCAAAAGGCCCCAACAACAGCCCAAAAATCGAAAAACACACAAACATCACCACAATCCAATGCCATTCATGCCCTCAACCATGTTCAAATTCAAGACACCCCACAGAAAGACTAGGCCCATGCACCACAGAGCACCCCTGGGCATAATGGATGAAAGCAGGGCAGACTAGTTGCAGGCCTATGGCACAACAAAGCACACTGCCTGGCTTCAAAATGGCCCCTAGACCCCCAACACATGGCCAGGCCCTGCCTGTACCAGTCCTCAAAATGGCCCCCACCCACATGGACAGGCCCCATGAACACCGCAAAAAATTGAAAAAACACACAAAAATCACCACAATCCAATGCCATCCATGCCCTCAATCATGTTCAAATTCAAGACACCCCACAGAAAGACTAGGCCAATGCACCACAGAGTACCCCTGGGCAAAAGGCCCCAACAACAGCCCAAAATCGAAAAACACACAAAAATCACCACAATCCAATGCCATCCATGCCCTCAATCATGTTCAAATTCAAGACACCTCACAGAAAGACTAGGCCCATGCACCACTGAGTGCCCCTGGGCATAATGGATGAAAGCATGGCAGACTGGGTGCAGGCCTATGGCACAACAAAGCACACTGCCGGCTTCAAAATGGCCCCTAGACCCCCACCACATGGCCAGGTCCTGCCTGTACCAGTCCTCAAAATGGCCCCCACCCACATGGACAGGCCCCATCAACACCCAAAAAAATCGAAAAAACACACAAAAATCAAAACAATCCAATGCCATCCATGCCCTCAATCATGTTCAAATTCAAGACACCTCACAGGAAGACTAGGCCCATGCACCACAGAGTACCCTTGGGCAAACGGCCCCAACAACAGCCCAAAAATTGAAAAACATACAAAAAAAACCACAATCCAATGCCATCCATGCCCTCAATCATGTTCAAATTCAAGACACCCCACAGAAAGAGTAGGCCCATGCACCACAGACTACCCCTGGGCAAAAGGCCCAAACAACAGCCCAAAAAATCGAAAAAACACACAAAAATCACCACAATCCAATGCCATCCATGCCCTCAATCATGTTCAAATTCAAGACACCCAACAGAAAGACTAGGCCCATGCACCACAGAGTACCCCTGGGCAAAAGGCCCCAACAACAGCCCAAAAATCGAAAAACACACAAACATCACCACAATCCAATGCCATCCATGCCCTCAATCATGTTCAAATTCAAGACACCCCACAGAAGGACTAGGCCCATGAACCACTGAGTACCCCTGGGCATAATGAATGAAAGCATGGCAGACTGGGTGCAGGCCTATGGCACAACAAAGCACACTGCCGGGCTTCAAAATGGCGCCTAGACCCCACCACATGGCCAGGCCCTGCCTGTACCAGTCCTCAAAATGGCCCCCACCCACATGGACAGGCCACATCAACACCCCAAAAAAATCGAAAAAACACACCAAAATCACAACAATCCAATGCCATCCTTGCCCTCAATCATGCTCAAATTCAAGACACCCCACAGAAAGACTAGGCCCATGCACCACAGAGTACCCCTGGGCAAAAGGCCCCAACAACAGCCCAAAAATCGAAAAACACACAAAAATCACCGCAATCTAATGCCATCCATGCCCTCAATCATGTTCAAATTCAAGACACCCCACAGAAAGACTAGGCCCTTGCACCACAGAGTACCCCTGGGAAAAAGGCCCCAACAACAGCCCAAAAATCGAAAAACACATAAAAATCACCACAATCCAATGCCATCCATGCCCTCAATCATGTTCAAATTCAAGACACCCCTCAGAAAGACTAGGCCCATGCACCACAGATCACCCCTGGGCATAATGTATAAAAGCAAGGCATACTGGGTGCAGGCCTATGGCACAACAAAGCACACTGCCTGGCTTCAAAATGGCCCCTAGACCTCCACCACATGGCCAGGCCCTGCCTGTACCAGTCCTCAAAATGGCCCCCACCCACATGGACAGGCCCCATCAACAGCCCAACAAATCGAAAAAACACACAAAAATCACCACAATCCAATACCATCCATGCCCTCAATCATGTTCAAATTCAAGACACCCCATAGAAAGACTAGGCCCATGCACCACAGAGTACCCCTGGGCAAAAGGCCCCAACGACAGCCCAAAAATCGAAAAACACACAAAAATCACCACAATCCTATGCCATCCATTCCCTCAATCATGTTCAAATTCAAGACACCCCAGAGCAAGACTAGGCCCATGCACCACAGAGTACCCCTGGGCAAAAGGCCCCAACAACAGCCCAAAAATCGAAAAACACACAAAAATCACCACAATCCAATGCCATACATGCCCTCAATCATGTTCAAATTCAAGACACCCCACAGAAACACTAGGCCCTTGCACCACAGAGTACCCCTGGGAAAAAGGCCCCAACAACAGCACCAAAATCGAAAAACACATAAAAATTACCACAATCCAATGCCATACATGCCCTTAATCATGTTCAAATTCAAGACACCCCACAGAAAGACTAGGCCCATGTACCACAGAGTACCCCTGGGCAAAAGGCCCCAACAACAGCCCAAAAATCGAAAAACACACAAAAATCACCACAATCCAATGCCATCCATGCCCGCAATCATGTTCAAATTCAAGACACACCACAGAAAGACTAGGCACATGCACCATAGAGTACCCCTGGGCAAAAGGCCCCAACAACAGCCCAAAAATCGAGAAAACACACAAAAACCACCACAATCCAATGCCATCCATGCCCTCAATCATGTTCAAATTCAAGACACCCCACAGAAAGACTAGGCCCATGCACCACAGAGTACCCCTGGGCATAATGGATGAAAGCATGGCAGACTGGGTGCAGGCCTATGGCACAACAAAGCACACTGCCGGCTTCAAAATGGCCCCTAGAACCCCACCACATGGCCAGGTCCTGCCTGTACCAGTCCTCAAAATGGCCCCCACCCACATGGACAGGCCCCATCAACACCCAAAAAAATCGAAAAAACACACAAAAATCAAAACAATCCAATGCCATCCATGCCCTCAATCATGTTCGAATTCAAGACACCTCACAGAAAGACTAGGCCCATGCACCACAGAGTACCCTTGGGCAAAAGGCCCCAACAACAGCCCAAAAATTGAAAAACACACAAAAGAGACCACAATCCAATGCCATCCATGCCCTCAATCATGTTCAAATTCAAGACACCCCACAGAAAGACTAGGCCCATGCACCACAGACTACCCCTGGGCAAAAGGCCCCAACAACAGCCCGAAAAATCGAAAAAACACACAAAAACCACCACAATCCAATGCCATCCATGCCCTAAATCATGTTCAAATTCAAGACACCCAACAGAAAGACTAGGCCCATGCACCACAGAGTACCCCTGGGCAAAAGGCCCCAACAACAGCCCAAAAATCGAAAAACACACAAACATCACCACAATCCAATGCCATCGATGCCCTCAATCATGTTCAAATTCAAGACACCCCACAGAAGTACTAGGCCTAAGCACCACTGAGTACCCCTGGGCATAATGAATGAAAGCATGGCAGACTGGGTGCAGGCCTATGGCACAACAAAGCACACTGCCGGGCTTCAAAATGGCCCCTAGACTCCACCACATGGCCAGGCCTTGCCTGTACCAGTCCTCAAAATGGCCCCCACCCACATGGACAGGCCACATCAACAACCCAAAAAAATCGAAAAAACACACAAAAATCACAACAATCCAATGCCATCCATGCCCTCAATCATGCTCAAATTCAAGACACCCCACAGAAAGACTAGGCCCATGCACCACAGAGTACCCCTGGGCAAAAGGCCCCAACAACAGCCCAAAAATCGAAAAACACACAAAAATCACCACAATCTAATGCCATCCATGCCCTCAATCATGTTCAAATTCAAGACACCCCACAGAAAGACTAGGCCCTTGCACCACAGAGTACCCCTGGGAAAAAGGCCCCAACAACAGCCCAAAAATCGAAAAAACACACAAAAATCACCACAATCTAATGCCATCCATGCCCTCAATCATGTTCAAATTCAAGACACCCCACAGAAAGACTAGGCCCATGCACCACAGAGCAACCCTGGGCATAATGGATGAAAGCATGGCAGACTGGGTGCAGGCCTATGGCACAACAAAGCACAGTGCCTGGCTTCAAAATGGCCCCAAGACCCGCACCACATGGCCAGGCCCTGCCTGTACCAGTCCTCAAAATGGCCCCCACCCACATGGACAGGCCCCATCACCACCCCCAAAAATCGAAAAACACACAAAAATCACCACAATCCAATGCCATCCATGCCCTCAATCATGTTCAAATTCAAGACACCCCTCAGAAAGACTAGGCCCATGCACCACAGAGCACCCCTGGGCATAATGTATAAAAGCAAGGCAGACTGGGTGCAGGCCTATGGCACAACAAAGCACACTGCCTGGCTTCAAAATGGCCCCTAGACCCCCACCACATGGCCAGGCCCGGACTGTACCAGTCCTCAAAATGGCCCCCACCCACATGGACAGGCCCCATCAACAGCCCCACAAATCGAAAAAACACACAAAAATCACCACAATCCAATGCCATCCATGCCCTCAATCATGTTCAAATTCAAGACACCCCACAGAAAGACTAGGCCCATGCACCACAGAGTACCCCTGGGCAAAAGGCCCCAACAACAGCCCAAAAATCGAAAAACACACAAAAATCACCACAATCCTATGCCATCCATTCCCTCAATCATGTTCAAATTCAAGACACCCCAGAGCAAGACTAGGCCCATGCACCACAGAGTACCCCTGGGCAAAAGGCCCCAACAACAGCCCAAAAATCGAAAAACACACAAAAATCACCACAATCCAATGCCATCAATGCCCTCAATCATGTTCAAATTCATGTTACCCCACAGAAACACTAGGCCCTTGCACCACAGAGTACCCCTGGGCAAAAAAGGCCCCAACAACAGCACCAAAATCGAAAAACACATACAAATTACCACAATCCAATGCCATACATGCCCTCAATCATGTTCAAATTCAAGACACCCCACAGAAAGACTAGGCCCATGCACCACTGAGTACCCCTGGGCATAATGGATGAAAGCATGGCAGACTGGGTGCAGGCCTATGGCACAACAAAGCACACTGCTGGGCTTCACAATGGCCCCTAGACCCCCACCACATGGCCAGGTCCTGACTGTACAAGTCCTCGAAATGGCCCCCACCCACATGGACAGGCCCCACCAACCCCCCCCAAAAAATTGAAAAAACACACAAAAATCACAACATTCCAATGCCATCCATGCCCTCAATCATGTTCAAATGCAAGACACACCACAGAAAGACTAGGCCCATGCACCACTGAGTACCCCGGGGCAAAAGGCCCCAACAACAGCCGAAAAATTGAAAAAACACAAAAATCACCACAATCCAATGCCATCCTTGCCCTCAATCATGTTCAAATTCAAGACACCACACAGAAAGACTAGGCCCATGCACCACAGAGTACTCCTGGGCAAAAGGCCCCAACAACAGCCCAAAAATCGAAATACACACAAAAATCACTACAATCCAATGCCATCCATGCCCTCAATCATGTTCAAATTCAAGACACCCCACAGAAAGACTAGGCCCATGCACCACTGAGTACCCCTGGGCATAATGGATGAAAGCATGGCAGATTGGGTGCAGGCCAATGGCACAACAAAGCACACTGCCGGGCTTAAAAATGGCCCCTAGACCCCCACCACATGGCCAGGCCCTGCCTGTACCAGTCCTCAAAATGGCCCCCACCCACATGGACAGGCCCCATCAACACCCCAAAAAACTGAAAAAACACACAAAAATCACAACAATCCAATGCCATCCATGCCCTCAATCATGTTCAAATGCAAGACACGCCACAGAAAGACTAGGCCCAAGCACCACAGAGTACCCCTGGTCAAAAGGCCCCAACAACAGCCCAAAAATTGAAAAACACACAAACATCACCACAATCCAATGCCATCCATGCCCTCAATCATGTTCAAATTCAAGACACCCCACAGAAGGACTAGGCCCATGAACCACTGAGTACCCCTGGGCATAATGAATGAAAGCATGGCAGACTGGGTGCAGGCCTATGGCACAACAAAGCACACTGCCGGGCTTCAAAATGGCGCCTAGACCCCACCACATGGCCAGGCCCTGCCTGTACCAGTCCTCAAAATGGCCCCCACCCACATGGACAGGCCACATCAACACCCCAAAAAAATCGAAAAAACACACCAAAATCACAACAATCCAATGCCATCCTTGCCCTCAATCATGCTCAAATTCAAGACACCCCACAGAAAGACTAGGCCCATGCACCACAGAGTACCCCTGGGCAAAAGGCCCCAACAACAGCCCAAAAATCGAAAAACACACAAAAATCACCGCAATCTAATGCCATCCATGCCCTCAATCATGTTCAAATTCAAGACCCCCCACAGAAAGACTAGGCCCTTGCACCACAGAGTACCCCTGGGAAAAAGGCCCCAACAACAGCCCAAAAATCGAAAAACACATAAAAATCACCACAATCCAATGCCATCCATGCCCTCAATCATGTTCAAATTCAAGACACCCCTCAGAAAGACTAGGCCCATGCACCACAGATCACCCCTGGGCATAATGTATAAAAGCAAGGCATACTGGGTGCAGGCCTATGGCACAACAAAGCACACTGCCTGGCTTCAAAATGGCCCCTAGACCTCCACCACATGGCCAGGCCCTGCCTGTACCAGTCCTCAAAATGGCCCCCACCCACATGGACAGGCCCCATCAACAGCCCAACAAATCGAAAAAACACACAAAAATCACCACAATCCAATACCATCCATGCCCTCAATCATGTTCAAATTCAAGACACCCCATAGAAAGACTAGGCCCATGCACCACAGAGTACCCCTGGGCAAAAGGCCCCAACGACAGCCCAAAAATCGAAAAACACACAAAAATCACCACAATCCTATGCCATCCATTCCCTCAATCATGTTCAAATTCAAGACACCCCAGAGCAAGACTAGGCCCATGCACCACAGAGTACCCCTGGGCAAAAGGCCCCAACAACAGCCCAAAAATCGAAAAACACACAAAAATCACCACAATCCAATGCCATACATGCCCTCAATCATGTTCAAATTCAAGACACCCCACAGAAACACTAGGCCCTTGCACCACAGAGTACCCCTGGGAAAAAGGCCCCAACAACAGCACCAAAATCGAAAAACACATAAAAATTACCACAATCCAATGCCATACATGCCCTTAATCATGTTCAAATTCAAGACACCCCACAGAAAGACTAGGCCCATGTACCACAGAGTACCCCTGGGCAAAAGGCCCCAACAACAGCCCAAAAATCGAAAAACACACAAAAATCACCACAATCCAATGCCATCCATGCCCGCAATCATGTTCAAATTCAAGACACACCACAGAAAGACTAGGCACATGCACCATAGAGTACCCCTGGGCAAAAGGCCCCAACAACAGCCCAAAAATCGAGAAAACACACAAAAACCACCACAATCCAATGCCATCCATGCCCTCAATCATGTTCAAATTCAAGACACCCCACAGAAAGACTAGGCCCATGCACCACAGAGTACCCCTGGGCATAATGGATGAAAGCATGGCAGACTGGGTGCAGGCCTATGGCACAACAAAGCACACTGCCGGCTTCAAAATGGCCCCTAGAACCCCACCACATGGCCAGGTCCTGCCTGTACCAGTCCTCAAAATGGCCCCCACCCACATGGACAGGCCCCATCAACACCCAAAAAAATCGAAAAAACACACAAAAATCAAAACAATCCAATGCCATCCATGCCCTCAATCATGTTCGAATTCAAGACACCTCACAGAAAGACTAGGCCCATGCACCACAGAGTACCCTTGGGCAAAAGGCCCCAACAACAGCCCAAAAATTGAAAAACACACAAAAGAGACCACAATCCAATGCCATCCATGCCCTCAATCATGTTCAAATTCAAGACACCCCACAGAAAGACTAGGCCCATGCACCACAGACTACCCCTGGGCAAAAGGCCCCAACAACAGCCCGAAAAATCGAAAAAACACACAAAAACCACCACAATCCAATGCCATCCATGCCCTAAATCATGTTCAAATTCAAGACACCCAACAGAAAGACTAGGCCCATGCACCACAGAGTACCCCTGGGCAAAAGGCCCCAACAACAGCCCAAAAATCGAAAAACACACAAACATCACCACAATCCAATGCCATCGATGCCCTCAATCATGTTCAAATTCAAGACACCCCACAGAAGTACTAGGCCTAAGCACCACTGAGTACCCCTGGGCATAATGAATGAAAGCATGGCAGACTGGGTGCAGGCCTATGGCACAACAAAGCACACTGCCGGGCTTCAAAATGGCCCCTAGACTCCACCACATGGCCAGGCCTTGCCTGTACCAGTCCTCAAAATGGCCCCCACCCACATGGACAGGCCACATCAACAACCCAAAAAAATCGAAAAAACACACAAAAATCACAACAATCCAATGCCATCCATGCCCTCAATCATGCTCAAATTCAAGACACCCCACAGAAAGACTAGGCCCATGCACCACAGAGTACCCCTGGGCAAAAGGCCCCAACAACAGCCCAAAAATCGAAAAACACACAAAAATCACCACAATCTAATGCCATCCATGCCCTCAATCATGTTCAAATTCAAGACACCCCACAGAAAGACTAGGCCCTTGCACCACAGAGTACCCCTGGGAAAAAGGCCCCAACAACAGCCCAAAAATCGAAAAAACACACAAAAATCACCACAATCTAATGCCATCCATGCCCTCAATCATGTTCAAATTCAAGACACCCCACAGAAAGACTAGGCCCATGCACCACAGAGCAACCCTGGGCATAATGGATGAAAGCATGGCAGACTGGGTGCAGGCCTATGGCACAACAAAGCACAGTGCCTGGCTTCAAAATGGCCCCAAGACCCGCACCACATGGCCAGGCCCTGCCTGTACCAGTCCTCAAAATGGCCCCCACCCACATGGACAGGCCCCATCACCACCCCCAAAAATCGAAAAACACACAAAAATCACCACAATCCAATGCCACCCATGCCCTCAATCATGTTCAAATTCAAGACACCCCTCAGAAAGACTAGGCCCATGCACCACAGAGCACCCCTGGGCATAATGTATAAAAGCAAGGCAGACTGGGTGCAGGCCTATGGCACAACAAAGCACACTGCCTGGCTTCAAAATGGCCCCTAGACCCCCACCACATGGCCAGGCCCGGACTGTACCAGTCCTCAAAATGGCCCCCACCCACATGGACAGGCCCCATCAACAGCCCCACAAATCGAAAAAACACACAAAAATCACCACAATCCAATGCCATCCATGCCCTCAATCATGTTCAAATTCAAGACACCCCACAGAAAGACTAGGCGCATGCACCATAGAGTACCCCTGGGCAAAAGGCCCCAACAACAGCCCAAAAATCGAGAAAACACACAAAAACCACCACAATCCAATGCCATCCATGCCCTCAATCATGTTCAAATTCAAGACACCCCACAGAAAGACTAGGCCCATGCACCACAGAGTACCCCTGGGCATAATGGATGAAAGCATGGCAGACTGGGTGCAGGCCTATGGCACAACAAAGCACACTGCCGGCTTCAAAATGGCCCCTAGAACCCCACCACATGGCCAGGTCCTGCCTGTACCAGTCCTCAAAATGGCCCCCACCCACATGGACAGGCCCCATCAACACCCAAAAAAATCGAAAAAACACACAAAAATCAAAACAATCCAATGCCATCCATGCCCTCAATCATGTTCAAATTCAAGACACCTCACAGAAAGACTAGGCCCATGCACCACAGAGTACCCTTGGGCAAAAGGCCCCAACAACAGCCCAAAAATTGAAAAACACACAAAAAACACCACAATCCAATGCCATCCATGCCCTCAATCATGTTCAAATTCAAGACACCCCACAGAAAGACTAGGCCCATGCACCACAGACTACCCCTGGGCAAAAGGCCCCAACAACAGCCCGAAAAATCGAAAAAACACACAAAAACCACCACAATCCAATGCCATCCATGCCCTAAATCATGTTCAAATTCAAGACACCCAACAGAAAGACTAGGCCCATGCACCACAGAGTACCCCTGGGCAAAAGGCCCCAACAACAGCCCAAAAATCGAAAAACACACAAACATCACCACAATCCAATGCCATCCATGCCCTCAATCATGTTCAAATTCAAGACACCCCACAGAAGTACTAGGCCTATGCACCACTGAGTACCCCTGGGCATAATGAATGAAAGCATGGCAGACTGGGTGCAGGCCTATGGCACAACAAAGCACACTGCCGGGCTTCAAAATGGCCCCTAGACCCCACCACATGGCCAGGCCTTGCCTGTACCAGTCCTCAAAATGGCCCCCACCCACATGGACAGGCCACATCAACAACCCAAAAAAATCGAAAAAACACACAAAAATCACAACAATCCAATGCCATCCATGCCCTCAATCATGCTCAAATTCAAGACACCCCACAGAAAGACTAGGCCCATGCACCACAGAGTACCCCTGGGCAAAAGGCCCCAACAGCAGCCCAAAAATCGAAAAACACACAAAAATCACCACAATCTAATGCCATCCATGCCCTCAATCATGTTCAAATTCAAGACACCCCACAGAAAGACTAGGCCCTTGCACCACAGAGTACCCCTGGGAAAAAGGCCCCAACAACAGCCCAAAAATCGAAAAACACATAAAAATCACCACAATCCAATGCCATACATGCCCTCAATCATGTTCAAATTCAAGACACCCCACAGAAAGACTAGGCCCATGCACCACAGAGCAACCCTGGGCATAATGGATGAAAGCATGGCAGACTGGGTGCAGGCCTATGGCACAACAAAGCACAGTGCCTGGCTTCAAAATGGCCCCAAGACCCGCACCACATGGCCAGGCCCTGCCTGTACCAGTCCTCAAAATGGCCCCCACCCACATGGACAGGCCCCATCACCACCCCCAAAAATCGAAAAACACACAAAAATCACCACAATCCAATGCCATCCATGCCCTCAATCATGTTCAAATTCAAGACACCCCTCAGAAAGACTAGGCCCATGCACCACAGAGCACCCCTGGGCATAATGTATAAAAGCAAGGCAGACTGGGTGCAGGCCTATGGCACAACAAAGCACACTGCCTGGCTATAAAATGGCCCCTAGACCCCCACCACATGGCCAGGCCCGGACTGTACCAGTCCTCAAAATGGCCCCCACCCACATGGACAGGCCCCATCAACAGCCCAACAAATCGAAAAAACACACAAAAATCACCACAATCCAATGCCATCCATGCCCTCAATCATGTTCAAATTCAAGACACCCCACAGAAAGACTAGGCCCATGCACCACAGAGTACCCCTGGGCAAAAGGCCCCAACAACAGCCCAAAAATCGAAAAACACACAAAAATCACCACAATCCTATGCCATCCATTCCCTCAATCATGTTCAAATTCAAGACACCCCAGAGCAAGACTAGGCCCATGCACCACAGAGTACCCCTGGGCAAAAGGCCCCAACAACAGCCCAAAAATCGAAAAACACACAAAAATCACCACAATCCAATGCCATCCATGCCCTCAATCATGTTCAAATTCAAGTTACCCCACAGAAACACTAGGCCCTTGCACCACAGAGTACCCCTGGGCAAAAAAGGCTCCAACAACAGCACCAAAATCGAAAAACACATACAAATTACCACAATCCAATGCCATACATGCCCTCAATCATGTTCAAATTCAAGACACCCCACAGAAAGACTAGGCCCATGCACCACTGAGTACCCCTGGGCATAATGGATGAAAGCATGGCAGACTGGGTGCAGGCCTATGGCACAACAAAGCACACTGCTGGGCTTCACAATGGCCCCTAGACCCCCACCACATGGCCAGGTCCTGACTGTACAAGTCCTCGAAATGGCCCCCACCCACATGGACAGGCCCCACCAACCCCCCCCAAAAAATTGAAAAAACACACAAAAATCACAACATTCCAATGCCATCCATGCCCTCAATCATGTTCAAATGCAAGACACCCCACAGAAAGACTAGGCCCATGCACCACTGAGTACCCCGGGGCAAAAGGCCCCAACAACAGCCGAAAAATTGAAAAAACACAAAAATCACCACAATCCAATGCCATCCTTGCCCTCAATCATGTTCAAATTCAAGACACCACACAGAAAGACTAGGCCCATGCACCACAGAGTACTCCTGGGCAAAAGGCCCCAACAACAGCCCAAAAATCGAAATACACACAAAAATCACTACAATCCAATGCCATCCATGCCCTCAATCATGTTCAAATTCAAGACACCCCACAGAAAGACTAGGCCCATGCACCACTGAGTACCCCTGGGCATAATGGATGAAAGCATGGCAGATTGGGTGCAGGCCAATGGCACAACAAAGCACACTGCCGGGCTTAAAAATGGCCCCTAGACCCCCACCACATGGCCAGGCCCTGCCTGTACCAGTCCTCAAAATGGCCCCCACCCACATGGACAGGCCCCATCAACACCCCAAAAAACTGAAAAAACACACAAAAATCACAACAATCCAATGCCATCCATGCCCTCAATCATGTTCAAATGCAAGACACGCCACAGAAAGACTAGGCCCAAGCACCACAGAGTACCCCTGGTCAAAAGGCCCCAACAACAGCCCAAAAATCGAAAAACACACAAACATCACCACAATCCAATGCCATCCATGCGCTCAATCATGTTCAAATTCAAGACACCCCACAGAAAGACTAGGCCCATGCACCACAGAGCACCCCTGAGCATAATGTATGAAAGCATGGCAGACTGGGTGCTGGCCTATGGCACAACAAAGCACAGCGCCTGGCTTTAAAATGGCCCCTAAACTCCCACCACATGGCCAGGCCCTGCCTGCACCAGTCCTCAAAATGGCCCCCACCCTCATGGACAGGCCCCATCCCCACCCCCAAAAATTGAAAAACACACAAAAATCACCACAATCCAATGCCATCCATGCCCTCAATCATGTTCAAATTCAAGACACCCCACAGAAAGACTAGGCCCATGCACCACAGAGCACCACTGGGCATAATGGATGAAAGCAGGGCAGACTGGGTGCAGGCCTATGGCACAACAAAGCACACTGCCGGCTTCAAAATGGCCCCTAGACCCCCACCACATGGCCAGGTCCTGCCTGTACCAGTCCTCAAAATGGCCCCCACCCACATGGACAGGCCCCATCAACACCCCAAAAAATTGAAAAAATACACAAAAATCACAACAATCCAATGCCATCCATGCCCTCAATCATGTTCAAATGCAAGACACGCCACAGAAAGACCAGGCCCACGCACCACAGAGTACCCCTGGTCAAAAGGCCCCAACAACAGCCCAAAAATTGAAAAAAACACAAAAATCACCACAATCCAATGCCATCCATGCCCTCAATCATGTTCAAATTCAAGACACCCCACAGAAAGACTAAGCCCATGCACCACAGAGCACCCCTGGGCATAATGGATGAAAGCATTGCAGACTGGGTGCAGTCCTATGGCACAACAAAGCAGACTGCTTGGCTTCAAAATGCCCCCTAGACCCCCACCACATTGCAAAGGCCCTGCCTGTACCAGTCCTCAAAATGGCCCCCACCGACATGGACAGGCACTATCAACACTCCAAAAAATCGAAAAAACACACAACAATCACCACAATCCAATGCCATCCATGCCCTCAATCATGTTCAAATTCAAGACACCCCACAGAAAGACTAGGCCCATGCACCACAGAGCACCCCTGGGCATAATAGATGAAAGCATGGCAGATTGGGTGCAGGCCTATGGCACAACAAAGCACACTGCCTGGATTCAAAATGGCCCCTAGACCCCCACCACATGGCCAGGCCCTGCCTGTACCAGTCCTCAAAATGGCCCCGACCCACAAGGACAGGCCCCATCAACACCCCAAAAAATCGAAAAAACACACAAAAATCACCACAATCCAATGCCATCCATGCCCTCAATCATGTTCAAATTCAAGACACACCACAAAAAGACTAGGCCCATGCACCACAGAGTACCCCTGGGCAAAAGGCCCCAACAACAGCCCAAAAATCGAAAAACACACAAACATCACCACAATCCAATGCCATCCATGCCCTCAATCATGTTCAAATTCAAGACACCCCACAGAAAGACTAGGCCCATGTACCACAGAGCACCCCTGGGCATAATGTATGAAAGCATGGCAGACTGGGTGCTGGCCTATGGCACAACAAAGCACAGCACCTGGCTTTAAAATGGCCCCTAAACTCCCACCACATGGCCAGGCCCTGCCTGCACCAGTCCTCAAAATGGCCCCCACCCTCATGGACAGGCCCCATCACCACCCCCAAAAATTGAAAAACACACAAAAATCACCACAATCCAATGCCATCCATGCCCTCAATCATGTTCAAATTCAAGACACCCCACAGAAAGACTAGGCCCATGCACCACTGAGTACCCCTGGGCATAATGGATGAAAGCATGGCAGACTGGGTGCAGGCCTATGGCACAACAAAGCACACTGCCGGCCTTCAAAATGGCCCCTACACCCCCACCACATGGCCAGGTCCTACCTGTACCAGTCCTCAAAATGGCCCCCACCCACATGGACAGGCCCCGTCAAAATCCCAAAAAAATCGATAAAACACACAAAAATCACAACATTCCAATGCCATCCATGCCCTCAATCATGTTCAAATTCAAGACACCCCACAGAAAGACTAGGCCCATGCACCACAGAGTACCCCCGGGCAAAAGGCCCCAACAACAGCCCAAAAATCGAAAAACACACAAACATCACCACAATCCAATGCCATTCATGCCCTCAACCATGTTCAAATTCAAGACACCCCACAGAAAGACTAGGCCCATGCACCACAGAGCACCCCTGGGCATAATGGATGAAAGCAGGGCAGACTAGTTGCAGGCCTATGGCACAACAAAGCACACTGCCTGGCTTCAAAATGGCCCCTAGACCCCCAACACATGGCCAGGCCCTGCCTGTACCAGTCCTCAAAATGGCCCCCACCCACATGGACAGGCCCCATGAACACCGCAAAAAATTGAAAAAACACACAAAAATCACCACAATCCAATGCCATCCATGCCCTCAATCATGTTCAAATTCAAGACACCCCACAGAAAGACTAGGCCAATGCACCACAGAGTACCCCTGGGCAAAAGGCCCCAACAACAGCCCAAAATCGAAAAACACACAAAAATCACCACAATCCAATGCCATCCATGCCCTCAATCATGTTCAAATTCAAGACACCTCACAGAAAGACTAGGCCCATGCACCACTGAGTGCCCCTGGGCATAATGGATGAAAGCATGGCAGACTGGGTGCAGGCCTATGGCACAACAAAGCACACTGCCGGCTTCAAAATGGCCCCTAGACCCCCACCACATGGCCAGGTCCTGCCTGTACCAGTCCTCAAAATGGCCCCCACCCACATGGACAGGCCCCATCAACACCCAAAAAAATCGAAAAAACACACAAAAATCAAAACAATCCAATGCCATCCATGCCCTCAATCATGTTCAAATTCAAGACACCTCACAGGAAGACTAGGCCCATGCACCACAGAGTACCCTTGGGCAAACGGCCCCAACAACAGCCCAAAAATTGAAAAACATACAAAAAAAACCACAATCCAATGCCATCCATGCCCTCAATCATGTTCAAATTCAAGACACCCCACAGAAAGAGTAGGCCCATGCACCACAGACTACCCCTGGGCAAAAGGCCCAAACAACAGCCCAAAAAATCGAAAAAACACACAAAAATCACCACAATCCAATGCCATCCATGCCCTCAATCATGTTCAAATTCAAGACACCCAACAGAAAGACTAGGCCCATGCACCACAGAGTACCCCTGGGCAAAAGGCCCCAACAACAGCCCAAAAATCGAAAAACACACAAACATCACCACAATCCAATGCCATCCATGCCCTCAATCATGTTCAAATTCAAGACACCCCACAGAAGGACTAGGCCCATGAACCACTGAGTACCCCTGGGCATAATGAATGAAAGCATGGCAGACTGGGTGCAGGCCTATGGCACAACAAAGCACACTGCCGGGCTTCAAAATGGCGCCTAGACCCCACCACATGGCCAGGCCCTGCCTGTACCAGTCCTCAAAATGGCCCCCACCCACATGGACAGGCCACATCAACACCCCAAAAAAATCGAAAAAACACACCAAAATCACAACAATCCAATGCCATCCTTGCCCTCAATCATGCTCAAATTCAAGACACCCCACAGAAAGACTAGGCCCATGCACCACAGAGTACCCCTGGGCAAAAGGCCCCAACAACAGCCCAAAAATCGAAAAACACACAAAAATCACCGCAATCTAATGCCATCCATGCCCTCAATCATGTTCAAATTCAAGACACCCCACAGAAAGACTAGGCCCTTGCACCACAGAGTACCCCTGGGAAAAAGGCCCCAACAACAGCCCAAAAATCGAAAAACACATAAAAATCACCACAATCCAATGCCATCCATGCCCTCAATCATGTTCAAATTCAAGACACCCCTCAGAAAGACTAGGCCCATGCACCACAGATCACCCCTGGGCATAATGTATAAAAGCAAGGCATACTGGGTGCAGGCCTATGGCACAACAAAGCACACTGCCTGGCTTCAAAATGGCCCCTAGACCTCCACCACATGGCCAGGCCCTGCCTGTACCAGTCCTCAAAATGGCCCCCACCCACATGGACAGGCCCCATCAACAGCCCAACAAATCGAAAAAACACACAAAAATCACCACAATCCAATACCATCCATGCCCTCAATCATGTTCAAATTCAAGACACCCCATAGAAAGACTAGGCCCATGCACCACAGAGTACCCCTGGGCAAAAGGCCCCAACGACAGCCCAAAAATCGAAAAACACACAAAAATCACCACAATCCTATGCCATCCATTCCCTCAATCATGTTCAAATTCAAGACACCCCAGAGCAAGACTAGGCCCATGCACCACAGAGTACCCCTGGGCAAAAGGCCCCAACAACAGCCCAAAAATCGAAAAACACACAAAAATCACCACAATCCAATGCCATACATGCCCTCAATCATGTTCAAATTCAAGACACCCCACAGAAACACTAGGCCCTTGCACCACAGAGTACCCCTGGGAAAAAGGCCCCAACAACAGCACCAAAATCGAAAAACACATAAAAATTACCACAATCCAATGCCATACATGCCCTTAATCATGTTCAAATTCAAGACACCCCACAGAAAGACTAGGCCCATGTACCACAGAGTACCCCTGGGCAAAAGGCCCCAACAACAGCCCAAAAATCGAAAAACACACAAAAATCACCACAATCCAATGCCATCCATGCCCGCAATCATGTTCAAATTCAAGACACACCACAGAAAGACTAGGCACATGCACCATAGAGTACCCCTGGGCAAAAGGCCCCAACAACAGCCCAAAAATCGAGAAAACACACAAAAACCACCACAATCCAATGCCATCCATGCCCTCAATCATGTTCAAATTCAAGACACCCCACAGAAAGACTAGGCCCATGCACCACAGAGTACCCCTGGGCATAATGGATGAAAGCATGGCAGACTGGGTGCAGGCCTATGGCACAACAAAGCACACTGCCGGCTTCAAAATGGCCCCTAGAACCCCACCACATGGCCAGGTCCTGCCTGTACCAGTCCTCAAAATGGCCCCCACCCACATGGACAGGCCCCATCAACACCCAAAAAAATCGAAAAAACACACAAAAATCAAAACAATCCAATGCCATCCATGCCCTCAATCATGTTCGAATTCAAGACACCTCACAGAAAGACTAGGCCCATGCACCACAGAGTACCCTTGGGCAAAAGGCCCCAACAACAGCCCAAAAATTGAAAAACACACAAAAGAGACCACAATCCAATGCCATCCATGCCCTCAATCATGTTCAAATTCAAGACACCCCACAGAAAGACTAGGCCCATGCACCACAGACTACCCCTGGGCAAAAGGCCCCAACAACAGCCCGAAAAATCGAAAAAACACACAAAAACCACCACAATCCAATGCCATCCATGCCCTAAATCATGTTCAAATTCAAGACACCCAACAGAAAGACTAGGCCCATGCACCACAGAGTACCCCTGGGCAAAAGGCCCCAACAACAGCCCAAAAATCGAAAAACACACAAACATCACCACAATCCAATGCCATCGATGCCCTCAATCATGTTCAAATTCAAGACACCCCACAGAAGTACTAGGCCTAAGCACCACTGAGTACCCCTGGGCATAATGAATGAAAGCATGGCAGACTGGGTGCAGGCCTATGGCACAACAAAGCACACTGCCGGGCTTCAAAATGGCCCCTAGACTCCACCACATGGCCAGGCCTTGCCTGTACCAGTCCTCAAAATGGCCCCCACCCACATGGACAGGCCACATCAACAACCCAAAAAAATCGAAAAAACACACAAAAATCACAACAATCCAATGCCATCCATGCCCTCAATCATGCTCAAATTCAAGACACCCCACAGAAAGACTAGGCCCATGCACCACAGAGTACCCCTGGGCAAAAGGCCCCAACAACAGCCCAAAAATCGAAAAACACACAAAAATCACCACAATCTAATGCCACCCATGCCCTCAATCATGTTCAAATTCAAGACACCCCACAGAAAGACTAGGCCCTTGCACCACAGAGTACCCCTGGGAAAAAGGCCCCAACAACAGCCCAAAAATCGAAAAAACACACAAAAATCACCACAATCTAATGCCATCCATGCCCTCAATCATGTTCAAATTCAAGACACCCCACAGAAAGACTAGGCCCATGCACCACAGAGCAACCCTGGGCATAATGGATGAAAGCATGGCAGACTGGGTGCAGGCCTATGGCACAACAAAGCACAGTGCCTGGCTTCAAAATGGCCCCAAGACCCGCACCACATGGCCAGGCCCTGCCTGTACCAGTCCTCAAAATGGCCCCCACCCACATGGACAGGCCCCATCACCACCCCCAAAAATCGAAAAACACACAAAAATCACCACAATCCAATGCCATCCATGCCCTCAATCATGTTCAAATTCAAGACACCCCTCAGAAAGACTAGGCCCATGCACCACAGAGCACCCCTGGGCATAATGTATAAAAGCAAGGCAGACTGGGTGCAGGCCTATGGCACAACAAAGCACACTGCCTGGCTTCAAAATGGCCCCTAGACCCCCACCACATGGCCAGGCCCGGACTGTACCAGTCCTCAAAATGGCCCCCACCCACATGGACAGGCCCCATCAACAGCCCCACAAATCGAAAAAACACACAAAAATCACCACAATCCAATGCCATCCATGCCCTCAATCATGTTCAAATTCAAGACACCCCACAGAAAGACTAGGCCCATGCACCACAGAGTACCCCTGGGCAAAAGGCCCCAACAACAGCCCAAAAATCGAAAAACACACAAAAATCACCACAATCCTATGCCATCCATTCCCTCAATCATGTTCAAATTCAAGACACCCCAGAGCAAGACTAGGCCCATGCACCACAGAGTACCCCTGGGCAAAAGGCCCCAACAACAGCCCAAAAATCGAAAAACACACAAAAATCACCACAATCCAATGCCATCAATGCCCTCAATCATGTTCAAATTCATGTTACCCCACAGAAACACTAGGCCCTTGCACCACAGAGTACCCCTGGGCAAAAAAGGCCCCAACAACAGCACCAAAATCGAAAAACACATACAAATTACCACAATCCAATGCCATACATGCCCTCAATCATGTTCAAATTCAAGACACCCCACAGAAAGACTAGGCCCATGCACCACTGAGTACCCCTGGGCATAATGGATGAAAGCATGGCAGACTGGGTGCAGGCCTATGGCACAACAAAGCACACTGCTGGGCTTCACAATGGCCCCTAGACCCCCACCACATGGCCAGGTCCTGACTGTACAAGTCCTCGAAATGGCCCCCACCCACATGGACAGGCCCCACCAACCCCCCCCAAAAAATTGAAAAAACACACAAAAATCACAACATTCCAATGCCATCCATGCCCTCAATCATGTTCAAATGCAAGACACACCACAGAAAGACTAGGCCCATGCACCACTGAGTACCCCGGGGCAAAAGGCCCCAACAACAGCCGAAAAATTGAAAAAACACAAAAATCACCACAATCCAATGCCATCCTTGCCCTCAATCATGTTCAAATTCAAGACACCACACAGAAAGACTAGGCCCATGCACCACAGAGTACTCCTGGGCAAAAGGCCCCAACAACAGCCCAAAAATCGAAATACACACAAAAATCACTACAATCCAATGCCATCCATGCCCTCAATCATGTTCAAATTCAAGACACCCCACAGAAAGACTAGGCCCATGCACCACTGAGTACCCCTGGGCATAATGGATGAAAGCATGGCAGATTGGGTGCAGGCCAATGGCACAACAAAGCACACTGCCGGGCTTAAAAATGGCCCCTAGACCCCCACCACATGGCCAGGCCCTGCCTGTACCAGTCCTCAAAATGGCCCCCACCCACATGGACAGGCCCCATCAACACCCCAAAAAACTGAAAAAACACACAAAAATCACAACAATCCAATGCCATCCATGCCCTCAATCATGTTCAAATGCAAGACACGCCACAGAAAGACTAGGCCCAAGCACCACAGAGTACCCCTGGTCAAAAGGCCCCAACAACAGCCCAAAAATTGAAAAACACACAAACATCACCACAATCCAATGCCATCCATGCCCTCAATCATGTTCAAATTCAAGACACCCCACAGAAGGACTAGGCCCATGAACCACTGAGTACCCCTGGGCATAATGAATGAAAGCATGGCAGACTGGGTGCAGGCCTATGGCACAACAAAGCACACTGCCGGGCTTCAAAATGGCGCCTAGACCCCACCACATGGCCCGGCCCTGCCTGTACCAGTCCTCAAAATGGCCCCCACCCACATGGACAGGCCACATCAACACCCCAAAAAAATCGAAAAAACACACCAAAATCACAACAATCCAATGCCATCCTTGCCCTCAATCATGCTCAAATTCAAGACACCCCACAGAAAGACTAGGCCCATGCACCACAGAGTACCCCTGGGCAAAAGGCCCCAACAACAGCCCAAAAATCGAAAAACACACAAAAATCACCGCAATCTAATGCCATCCATGCCCTCAATCATGTTCAAATTCAAGACACCCCACAGAAAGACTAGGCCCTTGCACCACAGAGTACCCCTGGGAAAAAGGCCCCAACAACAGCCCAAAAATCGAAAAACACATAAAAATCACCACAATCCAATGCCATCCATGCCCTCAATCATGTTCAAATTCAAGACACCCCTCAGAAAGACTAGGCCCATGCACCACAGATCACCCCTGGGCATAATGTATAAAAGCAAGGCATACTGGGTGCAGGCCTATGGCACAACAAAGCACACTGCCTGGCTTCAAAATGGCCCCTAGACCTCCACCACATGGCCAGGCCCTGCCTGTACCAGTCCTCAAAATGGCCCCCACCCACATGGACAGGCCCCATCAACAGCCCAACAAATCGAAAAAACACACAAAAATCACCACAATCCAATACCATCCATGCCCTCAATCATGTTCAAATTCAAGACACCCCATAGAAAGACTAGGCCCATGCACCACAGAGTACCCCTGGGCAAAAGGCCCCAACGACAGCCCAAAAATCGAAAAACACACAAAAATCACCACAATCCTATGCCATCCATTCCCTCAATCATGTTCAAATTCAAGACACCCCAGAGCAAGACTAGGCCCATGCACCACAGAGTACCCCTGGGCAAAAGGCCCCAACAACAGCCCAAAAATCGAAAAACACACAAAAATCACCACAATCCAATGCCATACATGCCCTCAATCATGTTCAAATTCAAGACACCCCACAGAAACACTAGGCCCTTGCACCACAGAGTACCCCTGGGAAAAAGGCCCCAACAACAGCACCAAAATCGAAAAACACATAAAAATTACCACAATCCAATGCCATACATGCCCTTAATCATGTTCAAATTCAAGACACCCCACAGAAAGACTAGGCCCATGTACCACAGAGTACCCCTGGGCAAAAGGCCCCAACAACAGCCCAAAAATCGAAAAACACACAAAAATCACCACAATCCAATGCCATCCATGCCCGCAATCATGTTCAAATTCAAGACACACCACAGAAAGACTAGGCACATGCACCATAGAGTACCCCTGGGCAAAAGGCCCCAACAACAGCCCAAAAATCGAGAAAACACACAAAAACCACCACAATCCAATGCCATCCATGCCCTCAATCATGTTCAAATTCAAGACACCCCACAGAAAGACTAGGCCCATGCACCACAGAGTACCCCTGGGCATAATGGATGAAAGCATGGCAGACTGGGTGCAGGCCTATGGCACAACAAAGCACACTGCCGGCTTCAAAATGGCCCCTAGAACCCCACCACATGGCCAGGTCCTGCCTGTACCAGTCCTCAAAATGGCCCCCACCCACATGGACAGGCCCCATCAACACCCAAAAAAATCGAAAAAACACACAAAAATCAAAACAATCCAATGCCATCCATGCCCTCAATCATGTTCGAATTCAAGACACCTCACAGAAAGACTAGGCCCATGCACCACAGAGTACCCTTGGGCAAAAGGCCCCAACAACAGCCCAAAAATTGAAAAACACACAAAAGAGACCACAATCCAATGCCATCCATGCCCTCAATCATGTTCAAATTCAAGACACCCCACAGAAAGACTAGGCCCATGCACCACAGACTACCCCTGGGCAAAAGGCCCCAACAACAGCCCGAAAAATCGAAAAAACACACAAAAACCACCACAATCCAATGCCATCCATGCCCTAAATCATGTTCAAATTCAAGACACCCAACAGAAAGACTAGGCCCATGCACCACAGAGTACCCCTGGGCAAAAGGCCCCAACAACAGCCCAAAAATCGAAAAACACACAAACATCACCACAATCCAATGCCATCGATGCCCTCAATCATGTTCAAATTCAAGACACCCCACAGAAGTACTAGGCCTAAGCACCACTGAGTACCCCTGGGCATAATGAATGAAAGCATGGCAGACTGGGTGCAGGCCTATGGCACAACAAAGCACACTGCCGGGCTTCAAAATGGCCCCTAGACTCCACCACATGGCCAGGCCTTGCCTGTACCAGTCCTCAAAATGGCCCCCACCCACATGGACAGGCCACATCAACAACCCAAAAAAATCGAAAAAACACACAAAAATCACAACAATCCAATGCCATCCATGCCCTCAATCATGCTCAAATTCAAGACACCCCACAGAAAGACTAGGCCCATGCACCACAGAGTACCCCTGGGCAAAAGGCCCCAACAACAGCCCAAAAATCGAAAAACACACAAAAATCACCACAATCTAATGCCATCCATGCCCTCAATCATGTTCAAATTCAAGACACCCCACAGAAAGACTAGGCCCTTGCACCACAGAGTACCCCTGGGAAAAAGGCCCCAACAACAGCCCAAAAATCGAAAAAACACACAAAAATCACCACAATCTAATGCCATCCATGCCCTCAATCATGTTCAAATTCAAGACACCCCACAGAAAGACTAGGCCCATGCACCACAGAGCAACCCTGGGCATAATGGATGAAAGCATGGCAGACTGGGTGCAGGCCTATGGCACAACAAAGCACAGTGCCTGGCTTCAAAATGGCCCCAAGACCCGCACCACATGGCCAGGCCCTGCCTGTACCAGTCCTCAAAATGGCCCCCACCCACATGGACAGGCCCCATCACCCCCCCCAAAAATCGAAAAACACACAAAAATCACCACAATCCAATGCCATCCATGCCCTCAATCATGTTCAAATTCAAGACACCCCTCAGAAAGACTAGGCCCATGCACCACAGAGCACCCCTGGGCATAATGTATAAAAGCAAGGCAGACTGGGTGCAGGCCTATGGCACAACAAAGCACACTGCCTGGCTTCAAAATGGCCCCTAGACCCCCACCACATGGCCAGGCCCGGACTGTACCAGTCCTCAAAATGGCCCCCACCCACATGGACAGGCCCCATCAACAGCCCCACAAATCGAAAAAACACACAAAAATCACCACAATCCAATGCCATCCATGCCCTCAATCATGTTCAAATTCAAGACACCCCACAGAAAGACTAGGCCCATGCACCACAGAGTACCCCTGGGCAAAAGGCCCCAACAACAGCCCAAAAATCGAAAAACACACAAAAATCACCACAATCCTATGCCATCCATTCCCTCAATCATGTTCAAATTCAAGACACCCCAGAGCAAGACTAGGCCCATGCACCACAGAGTACCCCTGGGCAAAAGGCCCCAACAACAGCCCAAAAATCGAAAAACACACAAAAATCACCACAATCCAATGCCATCAATGCCCTCAATCATGTTCAAATTCATGTTACCCCACAGAAACACTAGGCCCTTGCACCACAGAGTACCCCTGGGCAAAAAAGGCCCCAACAACAGCACCAAAATCGAAAAACACATACAAATTACCACAATCCAATGCCATACATGCCCTCAATCATGTTCAAATTCAAGACACCCCACAGAAAGACTAGGCCCATGCACCACTGAGTACCCCTGGGCATAATGGATGAAAGCATGGCAGACTGGGTGCAGGCCTATGGCACAACAAAGCACACTGCTGGGCTTCACAATGGCCCCTAGACCCCCACCACATGGCCAGGTCCTGACTGTACAAGTCCTCGAAATGGCCCCCACCCACATGGACAGGCCCCACCAACCCCCCCCAAAAAATTGAAAAAACACACAAAAATCACAACATTCCAATGCCATCCATGCCCTCAATCATGTTCAAATGCAAGACACACCACAGAAAGACTAGGCCCATGCACCACTGAGTACCCCGGGGCAAAAGGCCCCAACGACAGCCGAAAAATTGAAAAAACACAAAAATCACCACAATCCAATGCCATCCTTGCCCTCAATCATGTTCAAATTCAAGACACCACACAGAAAGACTAGGCCCATGCACCACAGAGTACTCCTGGGCAAAAGGCCCCAACAACAGCCCAAAAATCGAAATACACACAAAAATCACTACAATCCAATGCCATCCATGCCCTCAATCATGTTCAAATTCAAGACACCCCACAGAAAGACTAGGCCCATGCACCACTGAGTACCCCTGGGCATAATGGATGAAAGCATGGCAGATTGGGTGCAGGCCAATGGCACAACAAAGCACACTGCCGGGCTTAAAAATGGCCCCTAGACCCCCACCACATGGCCAGGCCCTGCCTGTACCAGTCCTCAAAATGGCCCCCACCCACATGGACAGGCCCCATCAACACCCCAAAAAACTGAAAAAACACACAAAAATCACAACAATCCAATGCCATCCATGCCCTCAATCATGTTCAAATGCAAGACACGCCACAGAAAGACTAGGCCCAAGCACCACAGAGTACCCCTGGTCAAAAGGCCCCAACAACAGCCCAAAAAGTGAAAAAAACACAAAAATCACCACAATCCAATGCCATCCATGCCCTCAATCATGTTCATATTCAAGACACCCCACAGAAAGACTAAGCCCATGCACCACAGAGCACCCCTGGCATAATGGATGAAAGCATTGCAGACTGGGTGCTGGCCTATGGCACAACAAAGCACACTGCTTGGCTTCAAAATGGCCCCTAGACCCCACCACATTGCCAGGCCCTGCCTGTACCAGTCCTCAAAATGGCCCCCACCGACATGGACAGGCACTATCAACACCCCAAAAAATCGACAAAACACACAAAAATCACCACAATCTAATGCTTCCATGCCCTCAATCATGTTCAAATTCAAGACACCCCACAGAAAGACTAGGCCCATGCACCACAGAGCACCCCTGGGCATAATAGATGAAAGCATGGCAGACTGGGTGCAGGCCTATGGCACAACAAAGCACACTGCCTGGATTCAAAATGGCCCCTGGACCCCCACCACATGGCCAGGCCCTGCCTGTACCAGTCCTCAAAATGGCCCCCACCCACAAGGACAGGCCCCATCAACACCCCAAAAAATCGAGAAAACACACAAAAATCACCACAATCCAATGCCATCCATGTCCTCAATCATGTTCAAATTCAAGACACCCCACAGAAAGACTAGGCCCATGCACCACAGAGTACCCCTGGGCAAAAGGCCCCAACAACAGCCCAAAAATCGAAAAACACACAAACATCACCACAATCCAATGCCATCCATGCGCTCAATCATGTTCAAATTCAAGACACCCCACAGAAAGACTAGGCCCATGCACCACAGAGCACCCCTGAGCATAATGTATGAAAGCATGGCAGACTGGGTGCTGGCCTATGGCACAACAAAGCACAGCGCCTGGCTTTAAAATGGCCCCTAAACTCCCACCACATGGCCAGGCCCTGCCTGCACCAGTCCTCAAAATGGCCCCCACCCTCATGGACAGGCCCCACCACCACCCCCAAAAATTGAAATACACACAAAAATCACCACAATCCAATGCCATCCATGCCCTCAATCATGTTCAAATTCAAGACACCCCACAGAAAGACTAGGCCCATGCACCACAGAGCACCCCTGGGCATAATGGATGAAAGCAGGGCAGACTGGGTGCAGGCCTATGGCACAACAAAGCACACTGCCGGCTTCAAAATGGCCCCTAGACCCCCACCACATGGCCAGGTCCTGCCTGTACCAGTCCTCAAAATGGCCCCCACCCACATGGACAGGCCCCATCAACACCCAAAAAAATTGAAAAAACACACAAAAATCACAACAATCCAATGCCATCCATGCCCTCAATCATGTTCAAATGCAAGACACGCCACAGAAAGACTAGGCCCACGCACCACAGAGCACCCCTGGGCATAATGGATGAAAGCATTGCAGACTGGGTGCAGTCCTATGGCACAACAAAGCAGACTGCTTGGCTTCAAAATGCCCCCTAGACCCCCACCACATTGCAAAGGCCCTGCCTGTACCAGTCCTCAAAATCGCCCCCACCGACATGGACAGGCACTATCAACACTCCAAAAAATCGAAAAAACACACAAAAATCACCACAATCCAATGCCATCCATGCCCTCAATCATGTTCAAATTCAAGACACCCCACAGAAAGACTAAGCCCATGCACCACAGAGCACCCCTGGGCATAATGGATGAAAGCATTGCAGACTGGGTGCAGTCCTATGGCACAACAAAGCAGACTGCTTGGCTTCAAAATGCCCCCTAGACCCACACCACATTGCAAAGGCCCTGCCTGTACCAGTCCTCAAAATGGCCCCCACCGACATGGACAGGCACTATCAACACTCCAAAAAATCGAAAAAACACACAAAAATCACCACAATCCAATGCCATCCATGCCCTCAATCATGTTCAAATTCAAGACACCCCACAGAAAGACTAGGCCCATGCACCACAGAGCACCCCTGGGCATAATAGATGAAAGCATGGCAGACTGGGTGCAGGCCTATGGCACAACAAAGCACACTGCCTGGATTCAAAATGGCCCCTAGACCCCCACCACATGGCCAGGCCCTGCCTGTACCAGTCCTCAAAATGGCCCCCACCCACAAGGAAAGGCCCCATCAACACCCCAAAAAATCGAAAAAACACACAAAAATCACCACAATCCAATGCCATCCATGCCCTCAATCATGTTCAAATTCAAGACACCCCACAAAAAGACTAGGCCCATGCACCACAGAGTACCCCTGGGCAAAAGGCCCCAACAACAGCCCAAAAATCGAAAAACACACAAACATCACCACAATCCAATGCCATCCATGCCCTCAATCATGTTCAAATTCAAGACACCCCACAGAAAGACTAGGCCCATGTACCACAGAGCACCCCTGGGCATAATGGATGAAAGCATTGCAGACTGGGTGCTGGCCTATGGCACAACAAAGCACAGCGCCTGGCTTTAAAATGGCCCCTAAACTCCCACCACATGGCCAGGCCCTGCCTGCACCAGTCCTCAAAATGGCCCCCACCCTCATGGACAGGCCCCATCACCACCCCCAAAAATTGAAAAACACACAAAAATCACCACAATCCAATGCCATCTATGCCCTCAATCATGTTCAAATTCAAGACACCCCACAGAAAGACTAGGCCCATATACCACTGAGTACCCCTGGGCATAATGGATAAAAGCATGGCAGACTGGGTGCAGGCCTATGGCACAACAAAGCACACTGCCGGCCTTCAAAATGGCCCCTACACCCCCACCACATGGCCAGGTCCTACCTGTACCAGTCCTCAAAATGGCCCCCACCTACATGGACAGGCCCCGTCAAAATCCCCAAAAAATCGATAAAACACACAAAAATCACAACATTCCAATGCCATCCATGCCCTCAATCATGTTCAAATTCAAGACACCCCACAGAAAGACTAGGCCCATGCACCACAGAGTACCCCTGGGCAAAAGGCCCCAACAACAGCCCAAAAATCGAAAAACACACAAACATCACCACAATCCAATGCCATTCATGCCCTCAATCATGTTCAAATTCAAGACACCCCACAGAAAGACTAGGCCCATGCACCACAGAGCACCCCTGGGCATAATGGATGAAAGCAGGGCAGACTGGGTGCAGGCCTATGGCACAACAAAGCACACTGCCTGGCTTCAAAATGGCCCCTAGACCCCCAACACATGGCCAGGCCCTGCCTGTACCAGTCCTCAAAATGGCCCACACCCACATGGACAGGCCCCATGAACACCGCAAAAAATTGAAAAAACACACAAAAATCACCACAATCCAATGCCATCCATGCCCTCAATCATGTTCAAATTCAAGACACCCCACAGAAAGACTAGGCCCATGCACCACAGAGTACCCCTGGGCAAAAGGCCCCAACAACAGCCCAAAATCGAAAAACACACAAAAATCACCACAATCCAATGCCATCCATGCCCTCAATCATGTTCAAATTCAAGACACCTCACAGAAAGACTAGGCCCATGCACCACTGAGTGCCCCTGGGCATAATGGATGAAAGCATTGCAGACTGGGTGCAGGCCTATGGCACAACAAAGCACACTGCCGGCTTCAAAATAGCCCCTAGACCCCCACCACATGGCCAGGTCCTGCCTGTACCAGTCCTCAAAATGGCCCCCACCCACATGGACAGGCCCCATCAACACCCAAAAAAATCGAAAAAACACACAAAAATCAAAACAATCCAATGCCATCCATGCCCTCAATCATGTTCAAATTCAAGACACCTCACAGGAAGACTAGGCCCATGCACCACAGAGTACCCTTGGGCAAAAGGCCCCAACAACAGCCCAAAAATTGAAAAACATACAAAAAAAACCACAATCCAATGCAATCCATGCCCTCAATCATGTTCAAATTCAAGACACCCCACAGAAAGAGTAGGCCCATGCACCACAGACTACCCCTGGGCAAAAGGCCCAAACAACAGCCCAAAAAATCGAAAAAACACACAAAAATCACCACAATCCAATGCCATCCATGCCCTCAATCATGTTCAAATTCAAGACACCCAACAGAAAGACTTGGCCCATGCACCACAGAGTAGCCCTGGGCAAAAGGCCCCTCCAACAGCCCAAAAATCGAAAAACACACAAACATCACCACAATCCAATGCCATCCATGCCCTCAATCATGTTCAAATTCAAGACACCCCACAGAAGGACTAGGCCCATGAACCACTGAGTACCCCTGGGCATACTGAATGAAAGCATGGCAGACTGGGTGCAGGCCTATGGCACAACAATGCACACTGCCGGGCTTCAAAATGGCGCCTAGACCCCACCACATGGCCAGGCCCTGCCTGTACCAGTCCTCAAAATGGCCCCCACCCACATGGACAGGCCACATCAACACCCCAAAAAAATCGAAAAAACACACAAAAATCACAACAATCCAATGCCATCCTTGCCCTCAATCATGCTCAAATTCAAGACACCCCACAGAAAGACTAGGCCCATGCACCACAGAGTACCCCTGGGCAAAAGGCCCCAACAACAGCCCAAAAATCGAAAAACACACAAAAATCACCACAATCTAATGCCATCCATGCCCTCAATCATGTTCAAATTCAAGACACCCCACAGAAAGACTAGGCCCTTGCACCACAGAGTACCCCTGGGAAAAAGGCCCCAACAACAGCCCAAAAATCGAAAAACACATAAAAATCACCACAATCCAATGCCATCCATGCCCTCAATCATGCTCAAATTCAAGACACCCCACAGAAAGACTAGGCCCATGCACCACAGAGTACCCCTGGGCAAAAGGCCCCAACAACAGCCCAAAAATCGAAAAACACACAAAAATCACCACAATCTAATGCCATCCATGCCCTCAATCATGTTCAAATTCAAGACACCCCTCAGAAAGACTAGGCCCATGCACCACAGAGCACCCCTGGGCATAATGTATAAAAGCAAGGCAGACTGGGTGGAGGCCTATGGCACAACAAAGCACACTGCCTGGCTTCAAAATGGCCCCTAGACCCCCACCACATGGCCAGGCCCGGACTGTACCAGTCCTCAAAATGGCCCCCACCCACATGGACAGGCCCCATCAACAGCCCAACAAATCAAAAAAACACACAAAAATCACCACAATCCAATGCCATCCATGCCCTCAATCATGTTCAAATTCAAGACACCCCACAGAAAGACTAGGCCCATGCACCACAGAGTACCCCTGGGCAAAAGGCCCCAACAACAGCCCAAAAATCGAAAAACACACAAAAATCACCACAATCCTATGCCATCCATTCCCTCAATCATGTTCAAATTCAAGACACCCCAGAGCAAGACTAGGCCCATGCACCACAGAGTACCCCTGGGCAAAAGGCCCCAACAACAGCCCAAAAATCGAAAAACACACAAAAATCACCACAATCCAATGCCATCCATGCACTCAATCATGTTCAAATTCAAGTTACCCCACAGAAACACTAGGCCCTTGCACCACAGAGTACCCCTGGGCAAAAAAGGCCCCAACAACAGCACCAAAATCGAAAAACACATACAAATTACTACAATCCAATGCCATACATGCCCTCAATCATGTTCAAATTCAAGACACCCCACAGAAAGACTAGGCCCATGTACCACAGAGTACCCCTGGGCAAAAGGCCCCAACAACAGCCAAAAAATAAAAAAACACACAAAAATCACCACAATCCAATGCCATCCATGCCCTCAAACATGTTCAAATTCAAGACACACCACAGAAAGACTAGGTGCATGCACCATAGAGTACTCCTGGGCAAAAGGCCCCAACAACAGCCCAAAAATCGAAAAAACACACAAAAATCACCACAATCCAAAGCCATCCATGCCCTCAATCATGTTCAAATTCAAGACACCCCACAGAAAGACTAGGCCCATGCACCACAGTGTACCCCTGGGCGTAATGGATGAAAGCATGGCAGACTGGGTGCTGGCCTATGGCACAACAAAGCACACTGCCTGGCTTCAAGATGGCTTCTAGACCCCCACCACATGGCCAGGCCCTGCCTGTACCAGTCCTCAAAATGGCCCCCACCCACATGGACAGGCCCCATCAACAGCCCAACAAATCGAAAAAACACACAAAAATCACCACAATCCAATGCCATCCATGGCCTCAATCATGTTCAAATTGAAGACACACCACAGAAAGACTAGGCCCATGCACCACAGAGTACCCCTAGGCATAATGGATGAAAGCATGGCAGACTGGGTGCAGGCCTATGGCACAACAAAGCACACTGCCTGGCTTCAAGATGGCCCCTAGACCCCCACCACATGGTTAGGTCCTGCCTGTACCAATCCTCAAAATGGCCCCCACCCACATGGACAGGCCCCATCACCACCCCCAAAAAGCGAAAAACACACAAAAATCACCACAATCCAATGCCATCCATGCCCTCAATCATGTTCAAATTCAAGACACCCCGCAGAAAGACTAGGCCCATGCACCACAGAGTACCCCTGGGCAAAAGGCCCCAACAACAGCCCAAAAATCGAAAAACACACAAAAATCACCACAATCCTATGCCATCCATTCCCTCAATCATGTTCAAATTCAAGACACCCCACAGCAAGACTAGGCCCATGCACCACAGAGTACCCCTGGGCAAAAGGCCCCAACAACAGCCCAAAAATCAAAAAACACACAAAAATCACCACAATCCAATGCCATACATGCCCTCAATCATGTTCAAATTCAAGACACCCCACAGAAACACTAGGCCCTTGCACCACAGAGTACCCCTGGGAAAAAGGCCCCAACAACAGCACCAAAATCGAAAAACACATAAAAATTACCACAATCCAATGCCATACATGCCCTTAATCATGTTCAAATTCAAGACACCCCACAGAAAGACTAGGCCCATGTACCACAGAGTACCCCTGGGCAAAAGGCCCCAACAACAGCCCAAAAATCGAAAAACACACAAAAATCACCACAATCCAATGCCATCCATGCCCTCAATCATGTTCAAATTCAAGACACACCACAGAAAGACTAGGCGCATGCACCATAGAGTACCCCTGGGCAAAAGGCCCCAACAACATCCCAAAAATCGAGAAAACACACAAAAACCACCACAATCCAATGCCATCCATGCCCTCAATCATGTTCAAATTCAAGACACCCCACAGAAAGACTAGGCCCATGCACCACAGAGTACCCGGGGCATAATGGATGAAAGCATGGCAGACTGGGTGCAGGCCTATGGCACAACAAAGCACACTGCCGGCTTCAAAATGGCCCCTAGAACCCCACCACATGGCCAGGTCCTGCCTGTACCAGTCCTCAAAATGGCCCCCACCCACATGGACAGGCCCCATCAACACCCAAAAAAATCGAAAAAACACACAAAAATCAAAACAATCCAATGCCATCCATGCCCTCAATCATGTTCAAATTCAAGACACCTCACAGAAAGACTAGGCCCATGCACCACAGAGTACCCTTGGGCAAAAGGCCCCAACAACAGCCCAAAAATTGAAAAACACACAAAAAACACCACAATCCAATGCCATCCATGCCCTCAATCATGTTCAAATTCAAGACACCCCACAGAAAGACTAGGCCCATGCACCACAGACTACCCCTGGGCAAAAGGCCCCAACAACACCCCGAAAAATCGAAAAAACACACAAAAACCACCACAATCCAATGCCATCCATGCCCTAAATCATGTTCAAATTCAAGACACCCAACAGAAAGACTAGGCCCATGCACCACAGAGTACCCCTGGGCAAAAGGCCCCAACAACAGCCCAAAAATCGAAAAACACACAAACATCACCACAATCCAATGCCATCCATGCCCTCAATCATGTTCAAATTCAAGACACCCCACAGAAGTACTAGGCCTATGCACCACTGAGTACCCCTGGGCATAATGAATGAAAGCATGGCAGACTGGGTGCAGGCCTATGGCACAACAAAGCACACTGCCGGGCTTCAAAATGGCCCCTAGACCCCACCACATGGCCAGGCCTTGCCTGTACCAGTCCTCAAAATGGCCCCCACCCACATGGACAGGCCACATCAACAACCCAAAAAAAACGGAAAAACACACAAAAATCACAACAATCCAATGCCATCCATGCCCTCAATCATGCTCAAATTCAAGACACCCCACAGAAAGACTAGGCCCATGCACCACAGAGTACCCCTGGGCAAAAGGCCCCAATAACAGCCCAAAAATCGAAAAACACACAAAAATCACCACAATCTAATGCCATCCATGCCCTCAATCATGTTCAAATTCAAGACACCCCACAGAAAGACTAGGCCCTTGCACCACAGAATACCCCTGGAAAAAAGGCCCCAACAACAGCCCAAAAATCGAAAAACACATAAAAATCACCACAATCCAATGCCATCCATGCCCTCAATCATGCTCAAATTCAAGACACCCCACAGAAAGACTAGGCCCATGCACCACAGAGTACCCCTGGGCAAAAGGCCCCAACAACAGCCCAAAAATCGAAAAACACACAAAAATCACCACAATCTAATGCCATCCATGCCCTCAATCATGTTCAAATTCAAGACACCCCTCGGAAAGACTAGGCCCATGCACCACAGAGCACCCCTGGGCATAATGTATAAAAGCAAGGCAGACTGGGTGCAGGCCTATGGCACAACAAAGCACACTGCCTGGCTTCAAAATGGCCCCTAGACCCCCACCACATGGCCAGGCCCGGACTGTACCAGTCCTCAAAATGGCCCCCACCCACATGGACAGGCCCCATCAACAGCCCAACAAATCAAAAAAACACACAAAAATCACCACAATCCAATGCCATCCATGCCCTCAATCATGTTCAAATTCAAGACACCCCACAGAAAGACTAGGCCCATGCACCACAGAGTACCCCTGGGCAAAAGGCCCCAACAACAGCCCAAAAATCGAAAAACACACAAAAATCACCACAATCCTATGCCATCCATTCCCTCAATCATGTTCAAATTCAAGACACCCCAGAGCAAGACTAGGCCCATGCACCACAGAGTACCCCTGGGCAAAAGGCCCCAACAACAGCCCAAAAATCGAAAAACACACAAAAATCACCACAATCCAATGCCATCCATGCCCTCAATCATGTTCAAATTCAAGTTACCCCACAGAAACACTAGGCCCTTGCACCACAGAGTACCCCTGGGCAAAAAAGGCCCCAACAACAGCACCAAAATCGAAAAACACATACAAATTACCACAATCCAATGCCATACATGCCCTCAATCATGTTCAAATTCAAGACACCCCACAGAAAGACTAGGCCCATGTACCACAGAGTACCCCTGGGCAAAAGGCCCCAACAACAGCCAAAAAATCAAAAAACACACAAAAATCACCACAATCCAATGCCATCCATGCCCTCAAACATGTTCAAATTCAAGACACACCACAGAAAGACTAGGTGCATGCACCATAGAGTACTCCTGGGCAAAAGGCCCCAACAACAGCCCAAAAATCGAAAAAACACACAAAAATCACCACAATCCAATGCCATCCATGCCCTCAATCATGTTCAAATTCAAGACTCCCCACAGAAAGACTAGGCCCATGCACCACAGTGTACCCCTGGGCGTAATGGATGAAAGCATGGCAGACTGGGTGCTGGCCTATGGCACAACAAAGCACACTGCCTGGCTTCAAGATGGCTTCTAGACCCCCACCACATGGCCAGGCCCTGCCTGTACCAGTCCTCAAAATGGCCCCCACCCACATGGACAGGCCCCATCAACAGCCCAACAAATCGAAAAAACACACAAAAATCACCACAATCCAATGCCATCCATGGCCTCAATCATGTTCAAATTCAAGACACACCACAGAAAGACTAGGCCCATGCACCACAGAGTACCCCTAGGCATAATGGATGAAAGCATGGCAGACTGGGTGCAGGCCTATGGCACAACAAAGCACACTGCCTGGCTTCAAGATGGCCCCTAGACCCCCACCACATGGTTAGGTCCTGCCTGTACCAATCCTCAAAATGGCCCCCACCCACATGGACAGGCCCCATCACCACCCCCAAAAAGCGAAAAACACACAAAAATCACCACAATCCAATGCCATCCATGCCCTCAATCATGTTCAAATTCAAGACACCCCGCAGAAAGACTAGGCCCATGCACCACAGAGTACCCCTGGGCAAAAGGCCCCAACAACAGCCCAAAAATCGAAAAACACACAAAAATCACCACAATCCTATGCCATCCATTCCCTCAATCATGTTCAAATTCAAGACACCCCACAGCAAGACTAGGCCCATGCACCACAGAGTACCCCTGGGCAAAAGGCCCCAACAACAGCCAAAAAATCAAAAAACACACAAAAATCACCACAATCCAATGCCATCCATGCCCTCAATCATGTTCAAATTCAAGACACACCACAGAAAGACTAGGCCCATGCACCACAGAGTACCCCTGGGCGTAATGGATGAAAGCATGGCAGACTGGGTGCTGGCCTATGGCACAACAAAGCACACTGCCAGGCTTCAAGATGGCTTCTAGACCCCCACCACATGGCCAGGCCCTGCCTGTACCAGTCCTCAAAATGGCCCCCACCCACATGGACAGGCCCCATCAACAGCCCAACAAATCGAAAAAACACATAAAAATCACCACAATCCAATGCCATCCATGGCCTCAATCATGTTCAAATTCAAGACACACCACAGAAAGACTAGGCCCATGCACCACAGAGTACCCCTAGGCATAATGGATGAAAGCATGGCAGACTGGGTGCAGGCCTATGGCACAACAAAGCACACTGCCGGGCTTCGAAATGGCCCCTAGACCCCACCACATGGCCAGGCCTTGCCTGTACCAGTCCTCAAAATGGCCCCCACCCACATGGACAGGCCACATCAACAACCCAAAAAAATCGAAAAAACACACAAAAATCACAACAATCCAATGCCATCCATGCCCTCAATCATGCTCAAATTCAAGACACCCCACAGAAAGACTAGGCCCATGCACCACAGAGTACCCCTGGGCAAAAGGCCACAACAACAGCCCAAAAATCGAAAAACACACAAAAATCACCACAATCTAATGCCATCCATGCCCTCAATCATGTTCAAATTCAAGACACCCCACAGAAAGACTAGGCCCTTGCACCACAGAGTACCCCTGGAAAAAAGGCCCCAACAACAGCCCAAAAATCGAAAAACACATAAAAATCACCACAATCCAATGCCATCCATGCCCTCAATCATGCTCAAATTCAAGACACCCCACAGAAAGACTAGGCCCATGCACCACAGAGTACCCCTGGGCAAAAGGCCCCAACAACAGCCCAAAAATCGAAAAACACACAAAAATCACCACAATCTAATGCCATCCATGCCCTCAATCATGTTCAAATTCAAGACACCCCTCAGAAAGACTAGGCCCATGCACCACAGCGCACCCCTGGGCATAATGTATAAAAGCAAGGCAGACTGGGTGCAGGCCTATGGCACAACAAAGCACACTGCCTGGCTTCAAAATGGCCCCTAGACCCCCACCACATGGCCAGGCCCGGACTGTACCAGTCCTCAAAATGGCCCCCACCCACATGGACAGGCCCCATCAACAGCCCAACAATTCAAAAAAACACACAAAAATCACCACAATCCAATGCCATCCATGCCCTCAATCATGTTCAAATTCAAGACACCCCACAGAAAGACTAGGCCCATGCACCACAGAGTACCCCTGGGCAAAAGGCCCCAACAACAGCCCAAAAATCGAAAAACACACAAAAATCACCACAATCCTATGCCATCCATTCCCTCAATCATGTTCAAATTCAAGACACCCCAGAGCAAGACTAGGCCCATGCACCACAGAGTACCCCTGGGCAAAAGGCCCCAACAACAGCCCAAAAATCGAAAAACACACAAAAATCACCACAATCCAATGCCATCCATGCCCTCAATCATGTTCAAATTCAAGTTACCCCACAGAAACACTAGGCCCTTGCACCACAGAGTACCCCTGGGCAAAAAAGGCCCCAACAACAGCACCAAAATCGAAAAACACATACAAATTACCACAATCCAATGCCATACATGCCCTCAATCATGTTCAAATTCAAGACACCCCACAGAAAGACTAGGCCCATGTACCACAGAGTACCCCTGGGCAAAAGGCCCCAACAACAGCCAAAAAATCAAAAAACACACAAAAATCACCACAATCCAATGCCATCCATGCCCTCAAACATGTTCAAATTCAAGACACACCACAGAAAGACTAGGTGCATGCACCATAGAGTACCCCTGGGCAAAAGGCCCCAACAACAGCCCAAAAATCGAAAAAACACACAAAAATCACCACAATCCTATGCCATCCATTCCCTCAATCATGTTCAAATTCAAGACACCCCACAGCAAGACTAGGCCCATGCACCACAGAGTACCCCTGGGCAAAAGGCCCCAACAACAGCCAAAAAATCAAAAAACACACAAAAATCACCACAATCCAATGCCATCCATGCCCTCAATCATGTTCAAATTCAAGACACCCCACAGAAAGACTAGGCCCATGCACCACAGAGTACCCCTGGGCGTAATGGATGAAAGCATGGCAGACTGGGTGCTGGCCTATGGCACAACAAAGCACACTGCCTGGCTTCAAGATGGCTTCTAGACCCCCACCACATGGCCAGGCCCTGCCTGTACCAGTCCTCAAAATGGCCCCCACCCACATGGACAGGCCCCATCAACAGCCCAACAAATCGAAAAAACACACAAAAATCACCACAATCCAATGCCATCCATGGCCTCAATCATGTTCAAATTCAAGACACACCACAGAAAGACTAGGCCCATGCACCACAGAGTACCCCTAGGCATAATGGATGAAAACATGGCAGACTGGGTGCAGGCCTATGGCACAACAAAGCACACTGCCTGGCTTCAAGATGGCCCCTAGACCCCCACCACATGGTAAGGTCCTGCCTGTACCAATCCTCAAAATGGCCCCCACCCACATGGACAGGCCCCATTACCACCCCCAAAAAGCGAAAAACACACAAAAATCACCACAATCCAATGCCATCCATGCCCTCAATCATGTTCAAATTCAAGACACCCCGCAGAAAGACTAGGCCCATGCACCACAGAGTACCCCTGGGCAAAAGGCCCCAACAACAGCCCAAAAATCGAAAAACACACAAAAATCACCACAATCCTATGCCATCCATTCCCTCAATCATGTTCAAATTCAAGACACCCCACAGCAAGACTAGGCCCATGCACCACAGAGTACCCCTGGGCAAAAGGCCCCAACAACAGCCAAAAAATCAAAAAACACACAAAAATCACCACAATCCAATGCCATCCATGCCCTCAATCATGTTCAAATTCAAGACACACCACAGAAAGACTAGGCCCATGCACCACAGAGTACCCCTGGGCGTAATGGATGAAAGCATGGCAGACTGGGTGCTGGCCTATGGCACAACAAAGCACACTGCCTGGCTTCAAGATGGCTTCTAGACCCCCACCACATGGCCAGGCCCTGCCTGTACCAGTCCTCAAAATGGCACCCACCCACATGGACAGGCCCCATCAACAGCCCAACAAATCGAAAAAACACACAAAAATCACCACAATCCAATGCCATCCATGGCCTCAATCATGTTCAAATTCAAGACACACCACAGAAAGACTAGGCCCATGCACCACAGAGTACCCCTAGGCATAATGGATGAAAGCATGGCAGACTGGGTGCAGGCCTATGGCACAACAAAGCACACTGCCTGGCTTCAAGATGGCCCCTAGACCCCCACCACATGGTTAGGTCCTGCCTGTACCAATCCTCAAAATAGCCCCCACCCACATGGACAGGCCCCATCACCACCCCCAAAAAGCGAAAAACACACAAAAATCACCACAATCCAATGCCATCCATGCCCTCAATCATGTTCAAATTCAAGACACCCCGCAGAAAGACTAGGCCCATGCACCACAGAGTACCCCTAGGCAAAAGGCCACAACAACAGCCCAAAAATCGAAAAACACACAAAAATCACCACAATCCTATGCCATCCATTCCCTCAATCATGTTCAAATTCAAGACACCCCACAGCAAGACTAGGCCCATGCACCACAGAGTACCCCTGGGAAAAAGGCCCCAACAACAGCCCAAAAATCGAAAAACACACAAAAATCACAACAATCCAATGCCATCCATGCCCTCAATCATGCTCAAATTCAAGACACCCCACAGAAAGACTAGGCCCATGCACCACAGAGTACCCCTGGGCAAAAGGCCCCAACAACAGCCCAAAAATCGAAAAACACACAAAAATCACCACAATCTAATGCCATCCATGCCCTCAATCATGTTCAAATTCAAGACACCCAACAGCAAGACTAGGCCCTTGCACCACAGAGTACCCCTGGGAAAAAGGCCCCAACAACAGCCCAAAAATCGAAAAACACATAAAAATCACCACAATCCAATGCCATACATGCCGTCAATCATGTTCAAATTCAAGACACCCCACAGAAAGACTAGGCCCATGCACCACAGAGCACCCCTGGGCATAATGGATGAAAGCATGGCAGACTGGGTGCAGGCCTATGGCACAACAAAGCACAGTGCCTGGCTTCAAAATGGCCCCAAGACCCCCACCACATGACCAGGCCCTGCCTGTACCAGTCCTCGAAATGGCCCCCACCCACATGGACAGGCCCCATCACCACCCCCAAAAATCGAAAAACACACAAAAATCACCACAATCCAATGCCATCCATGCCCTCAATCATTTTCAAATTCAAGACACCCCTCAGAAAGACTAGGCCCATGCACCACAGAGCACCCCTGGGCATAATGTATAAAAGCAAGGCAGACTGGGTGCAGGCCTATGGCACAACATAGCACACTGCCTGGCTTCAAAATGGCCCCTAGACCCCCACCACATGGCCAGGCCCTGACTGTACCAGTCCTCAAAATGGCCCCCACCCACATGGACAGGCCCCATCAACAGCCCAACAAATCGAAAAAACACACAAAAATCACCACAATCCAATGCCATCCATGCCCTCAATCATGTTCAAATTCAAGACACCAAACAGAAAGACTAGGCCCATGCACCACAGAGTACCCCTGGGCAAAAGGCCCCAACAACAGCCCAAAAATCGAAAAACACACAAAAATCACCACAATCCTATGCCATCCATTCCCTCAATCATGTTCAAATTCAAGACACCCCAGAGCAAGACTAGGCCCATGCACCACAGAGTACCCCTGGGCAAAAGGCCCCAACAACAGCCCAAAAATCGAAAAACACACAAAAATCACCACAATCCAATGCCATCCATGCCCTCAATCATGTTCAAATTCAAGTTACCCCACAGAAACACTAGGCCCTTGCACCACAGAGTACCCCTGGGCAAAAAAGGCCCCAACAACAGCACCAAAATCGAAAAACACATACAAATTACCACAATCCAATGCCATACATGCCCTCAATCGTGTTCAAATTCAAGACACCCCACAGAAAGACTAGGCCCATGTACCACAGAGTACCCCTGGGCAAAAGGCCCCAACAACAGCCCAAAAATCGAAAAACACACAAAAATCACCACAATCCAATGCCATCCATGCCCTCAATCATGTTCAAATTCAAGACACACCACAGAAAGACTAGGTGCATGCGCCATAGAGTACCCCTGGGCAAAAGGCCCCAACAACAGCCCAAAAATCGAAAAAACACACAAAAATCACCACAATCCAATGCCATCCATGCCCTCAATCATGTTCAAATTCAAGACACCCCACAGAAAGACTAGGCCCATGCACCACAGAGTACCCCTGGGCATAATGGATGAAAGCATGGCAGACTGGGTGCTGGCCTATGGCACAACAAAGCACACTGCCTGACTTCAAGATGGCTTCTAGACCCCCACCACATGGCCAGGCCCTGCCTGTACCAGTCCTCAAAATGGCCCCCACCCACATGGACAGGCCCCATCAACAGCCCAACAAATCGAAAAAACACACAAAAATCACCACAATCCAATGCCATCCATGGCCTCAATCATGTTCAAATTCAAGACACACCACAGAAAGACTAGGCCCATGCACCACAGAGTACCCCTGGGCATAATGGATGAAAGCATGGCAGACTGGGTGCAGGCCTATGGCACAACAAAGCACACTGCCTGGCTTCAAGATGGCCCCTAGACCCCCACCACATGGTTAGGTCCTGCCTGTACCATTCCTCAAAATGGCCCCCACTCACATGGACAGGCCCCATCACCACCCCCAAAAAGCGAAAAACTCACAAAAATCACCACAATCCAATGCCATCCATGCCCTCAATTATGTTCAAATTCAAGACACCCCACAGAAAGACTAGGCCCATGCACCACAGAGTACCCCTGGGCAAAAGGCCCCAACAACAGCACAAAAATCGAAAAACACACAAAAATCACCACAATCCTATGCCATCCATTCCCTCAATCATGTTCAAATTCAAGACACCCCACAGCAAGACTAGGCCCATGCACCACAGAGTACCCCTGGGCAAAAGGCCCCAACAACAGCCCAACAATCGAAAAACACACAAAAATCACCACAATCCAATGCCATCCATGCCCTCAATCATGTTCAAATTCAAGACACCCCACAGAAAGACTAGGCCCTTGCACCACAGAGTACCCCTGGAAAAAGGCCCCAACAACAGCACCAAAATCGAAAAACACATAAAAATTACCACAATCCAATGCCATACATGCCCTCAATCATGTTCAAATTCAAGACACCCCACAGAAAGACTAGGCCCATGTACCACAGAGTACCCCTGGGCAAAAGGCCCCAACAACAGCCCAAAAATCGAAAAACACACAAAAATCACCACAATCCAATGCCATCCATGCCCTCAATCATGTTCAAATTCAAGACACACCACAGAAAGACTAGGCGCATGCACCATAGAGTACACCTGGGCAAAAGGCCCCAACAACAGCCCAAAAATCGAAAAAACACACAAAAATCACCACAATCCAATGCCATCCATGCCCTCAATCATGTTCAAATTCAAGACACACCACAGAAAGACTAGGCCCATGCACCACAGAGTACCCCTGGGCAAAAGGCCCCAACAACAGCCCAAAAATCGAAAAACACACAAAAATCACCACAATCCTATGCCATCCATTCTCTCAATCATGTTCAAATTCAAGACACCCCACAGCAAGACTAGGCCCATGCACCACAGAGTACCCCTGGGCAAAACGCCCCAACAACAGCCCAAAAATCGAAAATCACACAAAAATCACCACAATCCAATGCCATCCATGCCCTCAATCATGTTCAAATTCAAGACACCCCACAGAAAGACTAGGCCCTTGCACCACAGAGTACCCCTGGGAAAAAGGCCCCAACAACAGCACCAAAATCGAAAAACACATAAAAATCACCACAATCCAATGCCATCCATGCCCTCAATCATGTTCAAATTCAAGACACACCATAGAAAGACTAGGCGCATGCACCATAGAGTACCCCTGGGCAAATGGCCCCAACAACAGCCCAAAAATCGAAAAACACACAAAAATCACCACAATCCAATGCCATCCATGCCCTCAATCATGTTCAAATTCAAGACACACCACAGAAAGACTAGGCCCATGCACCACAGAGTAACCCTGGGCATAATGGATGAAAGCATGGCAGACTGTTTGCTGGCCTATGGCACAACAAAGCACACTGCCTGGCTTCAAGATGGCTCCTAGACCCCCACCACATGGCCAGGCCCTGCCTGTACCAGTTCTCAAAATGCCCCCCACCCACATGGACAGGCCCCATCAACAGCCCAACAAATCGAAAAAACACACAAAAATCACCACAATCCAATGCCATCCATGCCCTCAATCATGTTCAAATTCAAGACTCCCCACATAAAGACTAAGCCCATGCACCACAGAGTACCCCTGGGCATAATGGATGAAAGCATGGCAGACTGGGTGCAGGCCTATGGCACAACAAAGCACACTGCCTGGCTTCAAGATGGCCCCTAGACCCCCACCACATGGTTAGGTCCTGCCTGTACCAATCCTCAAAATGGCCCCCACCCACATGGACAGGCCCCATCACCACCCCCAAAAAGCGAAAAACACACAAAAATCACCACAATCCAATGCCATCCATGCCCTCAATCATGTTCAAATTCAAGACACCCCACAAAAAGACTAGGCCCATGCATCACAGAGTACCCCTGGGCAAAAGGCCCCATCAACACCCCAAAAAATCGAAAAACACACATAAATCACCACAATCCAATGCCATCCATGCTCTCCATATTGTTTACATTAAAGAGACCCCACAGAAAGACTCAGTCCATGCACCACCTAGTACCCCTGGGCAAAAGGCCCTAACAACAGCCCAAAAATCGAAAATTCCAAAATTGTAGTTGTAGCAACTGTAATGCCCCAAACAAACTTACTTGTGAAATTTCGAATCCAAAAGTCATCCAAAGAAAGTCAAAAAGGCTTCAAATCCAAATATCCAGCAGCAGCCACAAAAAGTAATCCTTCCAGGTCAAGATCCAAATCAAAGTGACTAGGACATGAACAAAAGTTGGAGCCTGCTGGACAGGAAGAGGAAGTTGGAGACTGTGGGGCACTTCCTTCCTCCCCCCCCCCCCCCCAAAAAATGGACTCCTTGCAAAAAAATAGCTACATTAATAGCTTTGTCATTTACAATGCCAATAGTTTTAACTTTCGCAAATGTGGCACCTATAGCACTTGTAATGCAATATGTGTTGTATTTGCGTGACTTAGATGTATTGATATTACAAATAACAATGGCTTTTATTTTTTTAATAATTAATACTTAAATAAAAGTGATTGTAATTTATATTGGCAATTGCTTAAACTTTTTTAAATAACTTTTGTGAAGATTATGTTCAGTGTATTTTATTGTGATGAAAATGCAAGAACAGAAGTGAAATATTAACATCTTTTGTGACATTTGTAATAAAGCTTGAAACATTGAGAGAACATATTTGAACCAGTTGTTGAATCGTGGCGACGAGTGATATTGTGGTGGTGACGAGTGATATTGTGGTGGCGACGAATGATATTGTGGTGGCAACGAGTGATATTGTGGTGACAGACAGACAGACAGACGGAGGGCGATAGAGTGAGTACGATAGATAGATAGAGTGATGGCGATAGAGTGAGTGCGAAAGATAGACAAATAGATAGATAGATAGATAGATAGATAGATAGATAGATAGATAGATAGATAGATAGAAAGATAGATAGATAGATAGATAGATAGATAGATAGATAGATAGATAGATAGATAGATAGATAGATAGATAGATAGATAGATAGATAGATAGATAGATAGATAGATAGATAGATAGATAGATAGATAGATAGATAGATAGATAGATAGATAGAGTGAGGGTGACAGATAGATAGATAGATGGATAGAGTGATGGCGATAGAGTGAGTGCGATAGATAGATAGAGTGAGTGCAATAGATAGACAGATAGATAGATAGATAGAGTGAGGGCGACAGATAGATAGACAGATGGATAGAGTGAGGGCGATAGAGTGAGGGCAATAGATAGAGTGAGGCGATAGATAGAGTGAGGGCGATAGATAGATAGATAGATAGATAGATAGATAGATAGATAGATAGATAGATAGATAGATAGATAGATAGATAGATAGATAGATAGAGTGATGGCGATAGATAGATAGAGTGAGGGCAATAGATAGAGTGAGGCAGATAGATAGAGTGAGGGCGATAGATAGAGGGAGGGCGATAGATAGAGTGAGGGCGATAGATAGAGTGAGGGCGATAGATAGAGTGAGGGAGTGAGGCAATAGATAGAGTGAGGGCGATAGATAGAGTGAGGGTGATAGATAGAGTGAGGGCGATAGATAGAGTGAGGGTGATAGATAGATAGAGTGAGGGCGATACATAGATAGAGTGAGGGCGATAAACAAAAAATGTAACTTTAGTTGTGCAAACACGTTTTACACTGTGAGACATGTTGGCAGCAAATGGCAAATCCCAGGTCCTCGAAAAATAAATACATTAAAAAAAATGATAACACAAACTAAAAAACTACATTACAATGGACAGAAACTTTATTCATGCTCATGCTCTTTAGTTTCTTCCTTTGCATTAACTGTTCGCCAGGTTAAATGTAGGTGGAAAACAAAGATAAGCCAAATAAAGTGGGAATTTCCAGAGTGCAATACCGGTGCATGACGTGCGCAGGCCAGATCTGAACTCTCCATGGACTTGATTAAGGATCCCCGTCATCAGGCCATACAAGGAAGATGGGGTACACAAAAGTGAGCAACCCAATATACCCTTGAGGGTTTGGGCAATAGATATGTTATGGTAATTGAACCTTCAAGGGTTTTAATTGTCTTAATGTTTCAAATATTATTTTAAATATCTACAATTGTACGACCTGATATATTTGATGCCGTTAATGCACAACAACTGTGACAAATGTCTTTTTAAGTTAATTTCTGTTTGTCACTGAACAGTGATCTTTTTGAGACAAAAGAGAGCAAAAGAAAGGGTGTACATGAAAGAGTATTTGGATTTAATATTTGTTACAAGGGTACATGATAGATATACAACGTTGTAAGAGAACATACAAATAAATTGATCTACAAAAATTCTCTATACAACAATTGCAGAAGCTTTTCTACCTATTTACAATCTAATTTATTATCCGGTAGAAAAAGCAATCGTCGACGTTTCGGTCTCTATTCTTGCGTTTCCGAGACCATCCTCAGGACATAAAAAATCATATCTTGGGAGACCCTGTTTGAAGTTCTTATTCGCCTGACTTCATAGATGTATAGAAAATGAATTGGGCAGATAAGATATCTAAGAAAATTGTGAAAATCTCCTATCGTATTATTCTGGCGTTTGTAGTTACAACGTTGAGTCTATCGCAGTCAGCTCTCAACAACTGAAATTAGTTTGCTGCAGCCCGTCACTTCCAAGTCAGTTCAGGAAGTGACGGGCTGCTGCAAACTAATTTCAGTTGTTGAGAGCTGACTGCGATAGACTCAACGTTGTAACTACAAACGCCAGAATAATACGATAGGAGATTTTCACAATTTTCTTAGATATCTTATCTGCCCAATTCCTTTTCTATATATCTATGAAGTCAGGCGAATAAGGACTTCAAACAGGGTCTCCCAAGATATGATTTTTTATGTCCTGAGGATGGTCTCGGAAACGCAAGAATAGAGACCAAAACGTCGACGATTGCTTTTTCTACCGGATAATAAATTAGATTGTAAATAGGTAGAAAAGCTTCTGCAATTGTTGTATAGAGAATTTTTGTAGATCAATTTATTTGTATGTTCTCCTACAACATTGTATATCTATCATGTACCCTTGTAACAAATATTAAATCCAAATACTCTTTCATATACACCCTTTCTTTTGCTCTCTTTTGTCTCAAAAAGATCACTGTTCAGTGACAAACAGAAATTAACTTAAAAAGACATTTGTCACAGTTGTTGTGCATTAACGGCATCAAATATATCAGGTCGTACAATAGTAGATATTTAAAATAATATTTGAAACATTAAGACAATTAAAACCCTTGAAGGTTCAATTACCATAACATACAAGGAAGATGACATCTATAAAAATGTTATAGTCATTATCTATCAAACTGTGCCTATCTATTCTTTTGTCGGGGCTATTGGAATGTCTTTTGTAGATGGGAGGGTCTCCAATGGTTTATTTGTGGGAACAGGTTTTTCCAAAGCAGTGAACAGTGAAAACCACTCCTGCCCCTGTCCTGTGTTTCTGGCAGTTGCTCAGCAACCCAATATTTGCCTTAAGTAGTCTGACTACAACATACAAAATTATTGTGCCCAGTTCGGACTCGCCTTAAGTGTGAGTACTACTTCACAAAGCATGCGATAAGCAGAATAAAGACGAAGATCTACTTCTTCACCACCGGAGATAGTTTTTGCACTTCAAGCACAGCTGCACTTTGATTACCTAATGTTTCCTGCCTGTGCCTTCAGATGGGATAAATACCACTCCCTCAAGCCAGTAACGTGTTCCCTTGGACTTCAAGGAGACACATGAGCGTAGAGAAAACAGTTGCTAGGTACAGAGTCTTACTTATGGTCATCATCCTTAAGGGTTGGACTTAAATCCTTTTTTTTTAAAGCATTCTTGCTGTGGCAAACAAACAGACTATCACGATTCACAACACACTCCACCTTCTGGTCAGTCTCAGAGGAGATTACATTAAAAAAAACAGAAAGCTACACATGTAGAAACACTTGCAAATAAGGTGAAAAGCTACTCTTTTAACATATCTGGACAATTTGATTAATCATAAACATAATCATACAATTAAGCAAAAAATGCTGAAACACAATTGGTGTTTACTGCTGAATGCATGCATTATGTAAGTAAACTCCCTGTAAGTGACTGGTCTATGATTAATGCAAGTTAAACCGTATTTGTTTGCAACATGCATTTGTTTACATTTTACAGTTCTTAATATTCGACCTCAAGGAACAAACGCATACCATTCAGCAATTCGAATGATAAATAGAATTATATAAAAATGAACCATAAGGTACAAAGTTTAGCCATGCAACAGCTGATGTTGTTACACCCAGGATATTTTAGAGAATAAAGCAGAGATATAACCTGAGGCTACTGTATCTGTAGGCAAATTTGTACACACAAACATTATACCATGATCATAGTTATTACAATTGGGAACAGAGAGCTTCATGTATGCACACCAGGTCCACGTGATGGGCCAGTGTGTAAAATGACCTTAGAGAAATGTCCATTTATGCCATTATTTATCTTCTTTCACAATTACATAGTTGCCAACCCTACAGATTTAGGCAGTAGGCAACCACTTTCGCAGCAGTAAAACTGCCTACCTATTTGAGCATGCCGATAACTACATCTTAAGGATGGGAAACTCAAAACTGAAGAAAGCCAGCCTAATGAAAGTAGGCTAACGAAACTTCATTTTGGGGAACTCTAATAAGGAGGAAACACATTTTTCACTGTAAGGCAGTTTTGTGTAAGGAAGCAAGCTTTCAATGTTAATATTTATAATGACCATGAACGACACTTGTGTGGCACTGGCGTGAACGAAGAGCTAGTGAAAGGCGAGGCTGCAGATGAAGAGGGGCTGCGTTGGAATTATAAGACGGACTGTGCAGGAAAGAGGGGCTGTGCAGGAAGCACGGTGCCTAGAGCCGCAGGCGTAGAAAGGGCTGGAGAGGAAGAAAGTAGAGGAGAATGCGCAAAGTCAGGGAAGACTCGAACGGGTGCACAGGGGTGGATGGAGGTGAAATCGAGAGGGAGAATGGGGATAAGGCGGAAAGGGGTAGACACTTGTGTGGCACTGGCGTAAACAAAGAGCTAGTGAAAGGCGGGGCTGCAGATGAAGAGGTGCTGCGTTGGAATTTTAAGACGGACTGTGCAGGAAAGACGGGCTGTGCAGGAAGCACGGTGCCGAGAGCGGCAGGCGTAGAAAGGGCTGGAGAGGAAGAGAGAATGGCAAAGTCAGGGAAGACTGGAACGGGTGCACAGGGGTGGATGGAGGTGAAATCGAGAGGGAGAACGGGGATAAGGCGGAAAGTGGTAGCCTTTCTAAAAGATGAAGAAATTCTGTCCCTTCCTGCCCTGGTCGGGGAGCTGGAAGCAGAGCTTTTACCACAGTTTAAATCTTCCAGAGCCTGACTAAATTCCCTCAGACGGGGCTGCTTGTTTTCAGCTAAAACTTTGCAGGGGCGGCGAGGGTTCAGGTTTACTGCTCTACTGCAGAATTTATATCAGCGCGATAACCGCCAATGACTATAAAATGTAAAGATACTGCTTGAAGGTGCTTCCTCAATTTCACAATAGGATTTGAGAGAAGGGGCACAGTGGAACTTTACGAAGTGGCAATTTCTACAGGGCACAATTATCCTTGAGACTGCTAGTAAAAGCATGGCAGATCCCTATATTTAGTAGGACTGTAATACAGGAAATGTATTTGTGCCGTTGGAAAGGACAGTGTTCGTGTCAACAAAACCAACAAGCATTGGCCGTGCGGCCGTAAAACTAACACCGCTCGGCCGCGATAAAATTCACTGAAATTGGGAAAAATGTAATTGATTTCTTTGATTATTTTACTAATCTATCATTCGGACGGGTTTCATCCCAGCAGTCTATTTCTAAGCAAATGAAGGACAAACATTTGTTGAGAGACAAGATAGGAGAAGGCAATCCAAAACAATAGTAAAAGATCAGGAGAAAGTACGCCAATACCATAAGAAAAATCAATAGTATGTGTGTTATTTATTACTGTTGCAAACAATGATTACATATATCGAAAGCACGCAAAGCAGCACATCTCGTCAAATTACATCGCAAGAGGTAATGAAGCCAGCTTGTCCATAGTCAGAAAATGTAAAAAAAATATGCCACAAGCGCTGAAAATTCCATTACGGCTGGCCGTGAAAAAGCCTTTGATGCAGCAGGGGTCAATTAGGGGAGGAGAATGGCTGGGCTGAGGCAGAGCGCAAAGCCTTTGATGCAGCAGGGGGCGGAGCGGGAAGAGCTGTTGGCGGCACCGAGCTGACGATGTGATGCTGTGCACGCGCATTTTAACTCATTGCGCTTGCGCATTGAGTTTTAAAGCACACATGCACTGCATCAAATCGCCAGTCTGGTTAAACTCTGGATAAGCCCCTTAATCTCTCGCCAGCTCGAATGCGCAGGCGCATCGGCAGGCGAGACCTAAAAAAGTGCAGGCAAATGTCAACCTGAGGAGTTATTCTGATAAAAATCATCATTTTCAGAAGGTTTATGCTGCTTGCTGGTGGATTTCTTGTGCAGAATTGCAAATTTTTCAATTTCTCGACTGCGAGATTGTTGCTGCCCGCCACATCTATGTGTTCGCAATTGCGAACTCCCGCGATGCGTGATCACGGTGTACTTGCGTTGACAATCTCTCGCTGTGCAAGGTGGCAAGCCGCGATGACGTAATCGCGGTCGACAAACTCCCGCGGGATCCCGCAGCAAGATCCAAAATTGAGCAGCACACGCAAAACATGGAGAAAAACAACTCTGCAAACGCTGAATGACGGTAAGTGAACGCCGCGGGCCGCAATATTGTATCACCAAGCAAAAAAATCTGCTGCGTGCGAATTTGCAAATTTTCGGCAAATTCGCGAGAGTTCCGGAATTGCGAATTTGCCGAAAATTGCAAATTCCGCGAGCGGAACGGATTTTACACCCATGCTTATATATTATAAACAATGGGTTTGTTACCAGTTCGTCAGTGTTCATTCCGGGCGTCACTCCACCAGGTAGTCAGCCAGCCGGGAGGAGGGTGCGGGATTCCTCTGCAGTTCATATCTAGACCGTCCCCCTCGGGTCATTGCCACCCCTGGTGTCCCCGGGATTGGGGTACTGCTTCCCCCTGCCGGAGAAAGTAGGCTTGACGCCCCGCCTTCCGGGGTGGCGGGAAGCTGCGAAGTGTCCTGTTCTCTCAGATCTTCCTCTTCTGAGACCCACTGGTCAGCTTCTGATTCCACTTGTCGCTGCGGGCTTGGGGTGGACAGTTTTGGACCTTGGGAGGGGCTCTGGTGTGGTTTCTTAAAGAATGAGATGTCTCTAGTGACCGTTTCGGCTCCTCTCTGAGCAGTCACCATGGTGCCGGTCCGGCGAGTGACAGTCCACAGTAGGTGTTCGAACGGGAGCCGGAACTTGCTTCCGGGGTATCGATCTTTGACGTAGACTTGGTCACTTGGTTGTATAGTGGATTCACGGGCTCCTCGTCATTTGCTGGCTTGGTCATTGGAGCGAGTTCGATTTTCAAGGGTCTTTTCTTCGCTGGCTCACTCGGAAGCCCACGTAGGGTGGTTTGGGAGGGTGTCCTTCACTATTCGGCCCATGGTCGACGCACCTGGTGCCGCCTCCGTTGTGACGTGCGGAGTCATGCGATATTCCCTCAGGAAGCTGTAAATGGCTTTCTCTAGTGGTGACCCGTCTGCTAGGGCTATGCGGATGGTCTTGTTGAGCGTGCACATTAACCTTTCCACTTCCCCGTTGGCTTGAGGCCAGCGCGGGGTTATTTTCTGGTGGTGGATGCCCCAGCTCTTTAGGTATTCTCTGAATTCTTGACCATGGAAGGGTGGTCCATTGTCTGTCTTTACCACTTCAAAGATGCCATGAGTGGCAATAGTTTTCTGAAATTTGGCGATGACTTCCGTGGCCGTTTGGCTCTTTACGATTTCTACTTCGGGATACTTGGTGAAATCGTCAATGATCACTAGTGCGTATCGTCCGTCGGGGAGGTGTCCGAAATCGGCACTCACACATTCCCACGCCCTCTGAGGGTTGTCTTCGGTCACGACTGTGTGAGGGCGGTCAGGTTGTCCCACTGCTTGACACCAGTTGCATGCTCTGACTGTTTGTTCCACCATCGGGTCCATCCCTGGGAACCACACCTTGGCTCTCAGCCTGCTCTTGGTTTTTACCATGCCTTGGTGTCCTCTATGCGCTAGTTCCACCGCTTGATGGGTTAGGCTGGCCGGCATGACTATTCGGGGGCCCCGTAGTAGGCATCCTTGGCTGTCGAGGGACAGTTCTTCTTTGATTCGCAGGATGGATTCCAGAGTCGCTTTAGCCTGTTGTGTCCTTCTACTCAGAGAGTCCTGGATGGGGCGCCAGTTCCCTGACCGGACTGCATTGGCGACTAGTTGAAGACATTCATCGTTCTGTGATGCTTCGATGATGGAGTCGAGGCTCATGGGTAGTGGTTGGGACCTTTCTGTCACTAGTCGGACATATTCCTCGGTGTCCTCCGCATCTTCTCTCTCTTCCGGGGTGGCCTCTCGGGGGTGCCTTGACAGGTAGTCCGAGGGGTTCGTTGACCCGGGTTTGTACTCCACTCGGTAGTCATATCCTTGCAGTTGAAGTATCCACTTCTCAATCCTCGGAGGTGGTTTTGACACTGAGTCTTGGAATAGAGGTATGAGGGGCTTGTGGTCCATGGTCACCGTGAAGGAGTGGCCATACACGTAAACATGAAAATGTCGGCAGGCCCAATGGATGGCTATGGCCTCTCTCTATCTGCGAATACCTCTGCTCCGTATCAGTCAATGAGTGGCTGGCATAGGCGATGGGTGCCCATTCCCCATTGCTCTGAAGCTGCGTCAGCACTGCCCCTAGGCCGAAGGGGCTGGCGTCCAATGCCACGTTGGTGGGCTTGGAGGGATCAAAGTATGAGAGAGTGGTGTCCGCTGACAAGGCTGCCTTGGTGTCTCTGAAAGCTTTCTCTTGTTCCGGGCCCCACTGCCATGTGGTGGGTGATTTGGTTAGTTCCCGGAGTGGCTTGGTGAGATTGGAGAGATCCGGGATAAAGCGCACACAGAAGTTCACCATACCGAGGAAGCTTCTCGCTTCCGAGACGTTCGTTGGGGCCGGGGCCTCTTGGACGTCTTTTACTTTGTCGGGGTCCGGCGCCACTCCTTGGTTCGAGAAGGTGTATCCGAAGAAGCTGACGTTCAGAACTCCTGGGAGTCCACTGAGGACCTCACGAATTGTGTTCTGGTATACTTCTGCTGCACTTTATGTCCCAAAGTTGAGACGCCGGTATCGCCTTAGTCCCACATGAGTGGAGACAGTGGTTAGGTACCTTGAATCGGGGTGGAGCGGTAGCTGGTGATATCCCGATCGGAGATCTACTTTGGAGAACCACCTCGCACCATTGAGCTCTCCTAGGATGTCGTCGATTGTGGAGGTTAGGTGCGGCTCCCTCTTTACCGCTGCGTTCGGTACGTGCATATCCACACAAATGCGGACTTGTCCGGGTTGCTTGGGTTTTCGGGCTACCACGATCGGAGATACCCATGGGGTGGGACCATTGACCTTTTCTATGATCCCCTGTTTCTCCAGTGTTTCTAGTTCCTCTTCTACCTTCTTCCTCAGGTGCAATGCAATTCGCCGATGCCTCAATGCGACTGGTTGGACCGAAGGGGCAATGTGGAGGGACACTTCTCTCCCTTTTAGGCACCCGATGCCTTTGAACACATCCTCGAACTCTTCCATGATTGTGTCTAGTTCCTCTTCTAGTACTGCCATGGCGAAGGATATGAGTTTCAGACCTTCGGCTGACTGTCCGCTTAGCAGCATGCCACTGCCTTCTTTCGTGACGTAAACTGTTGTGGGTATTGTTGCCTCTTGGTGTTGCAGTTCTGTTTTGAAACACCCGATCAGAGGAATGGGCGTCTTCTGGACGTATGCAAATACTCAGATTTTTGCTTCGTGTAGGGGAGGCCTTGCACGCAATTGGTTGTACACGTTCGCAGCCATCAGTTCAATGGACGCCCCTGTGTCAATAGTGGCTCTCACCTCTTGCTGGTGAATCGGCACTTTTGAAGGCGGTGTTTCTTCCTTTGCGGCTTATCGATAGCGTACACATAGTGGACTGGGTAATCCTCTGCATCATCATCCATGTCTTCACTGTCCCTTTCTTCTCTCACCGTATGTGCAGCCTCCTTCTTGGCTCTAGTGGACCTGCATACCGCTGCAAAGTGGTTCATCCACCCACATGCACTACATTTCTTTCCTCTCACCGGACAGTCTTGCATGCGGTGAGGCTGGCCCCCGCAATATCCACACTCTTTCTTCTTGTCTGGCTGCCATCTCCCACCGGTTTGTCTCCCCTTGGGTCTTACCACGTTCACTTTCTCAGCTGTGTTGACTTGCTCGATCTTAACTGGCGGGTGTAGAGCTGTTTCCATATGGGAGGCCCTCACCTGAGACAGTTCTTTAGAGCGGCCCAGTTTGAGTATGTCTGCAAGGCGTTTGTCGTCTTCCTGGAGGATTGCGACTCAGAGTTTGGACGAGAAACAGCCCTGGATGATTTGGCCTCGGATCTCCTCTTGCTCATCCCGGAATCTGCAAGAGCTGCAAGAGCTGGCTAGTTCTTTTAGCCTGCCATGGAATGCGTTCAAGGATTCGTCTGCCTCCTTCTTCGCTTGGAGCAATATGAACCGCTCATAATCCTTGCTCGCCATTGGTTCAAAATAGGTGCTTAGCGCTGTGAGGAGTGTTTGGTACGTCTTCGGTGTTGCCTCTGTCAACGTTTTATAAATGCGGTGTATGTCCTTGCCCCCTAGGTGTAGTAGTAGGGCTCTGCGCCTCTCTCTGGAAATCCCAGCTCCCTCGAAGTAGATTTGGAGGCGGTCGGTCCAATCTCTCCAGCGTGGGGCAAGGGATGATGGGGCTCCATCAACCACAAAAGGTTCGAGGGCGGGAATAGATGCCATTTTGGCACGTGCACTGCGCGCCGCGCTGCTCCTCTACCGTTCCTTCTCTGTGCAATGGCACTGGCCTGGGGAATGATGATAGTCCTTTCAGTGGGCTACTTGCACAGTATCCCTCGGCACTGGGCGTGCTCGCACGACCTTGGTCTGGGCCTAGGCGGTGCTGCGTGTATTCTGCATGTGGGTTGACTCTTGGCCTGGGGTGGCGGCGTGTTGCGCTGCTCTTACCCGCTCTGTTGTCGCGGGAGGCGCTGTCTCAACTTGTCGGGCTTTGCCCTGGCTTCCTTTTCACGTTTTCTTGTGAGTAAGGCTCTGCGAGTAAGGCTCTGGGCCCAACTGTCTGCTGTTACTTTCATTTTCCCCGTAATTGACTTTTTTTGCACGGAGATGTGGCAGGGTAGCAGGGCGCCATGCAAGGTGCAAGGTGAGTTCTACAGGACCCTCGTCGCCAGTGTAGCGTTGGTAGTCTGGCTAGCGCTATGTTAGGCGGCCTCGCAACGCTAAGGATCACAGGAGCCGTAATTGCTGTTCACACGTGGCTCCGACTAACTCGCCGTAGCCACGCCTCTTTATTTTATACCCTCCCCTGCGCCTGACGTCACGCGTCAGCGCTGGGGCGCCCCGGCGGCGTGGGTCAGCTAGACCGCTGCCTCACGCCCCGGAACACTACACCCTAGTCTCCGGCTAAATTGTCTCTCTGCCGGGGCCTCTGGTGGTGGGAGCCTCCATGATCTAGAACTCAGCATGATGGTGCCTCCCAGTCCGGACCTGGCCTCAGCCCCACCTGCAGCTCAGCAGCTTCTTCCGGATGGCCCCTATTGCCTCACCTCTCATCCACAGTGACTCCCTCTGTGATGTTCGACTCTAGCAGTTGCGGCTTGTTTACTCTGCAACACCATCTCCTGTGGCACCTCTTCTGACGGACTCCGCTCCAGTAGTGTCTTTTGCAGGTCCCAGATGGTATTCATGGCAAGTCTGGGGCAAGGTTGTGAGTTCAGCCCACCTACAAGGGTGCCCATTCATAGGGTTTTCGTCCCTCCTCTGGGCGTCGCGGCCGCTGTGCGCCTCCAAACCCAACCACGCCGAGCAGACCCAGGTGGCTGCACCCTCAGTATGTTTTCACGCTTTCCCTGGGGTCTGCCCAAGTCCGGTACCCTACGGTTTAAACCAGTGGGCAGGCATCCACGATTGTGGGTGAGGGCGACTGCACCACTGCTATTCTCAGGATTCTAGGCCTTAGCTGAGACAGAGCTCTTCACCTAGTGTCCGCTCCAGCCACCATCTTGGCCACGCACCCTTTGGACATCATTCTTGATGGTAAACTTGACGTCAAAATGTCTAGAACTGGATTTTGCAAATAGTGATGTTTGAAGTTGGGAGACACATCACACAGACTGCATGAGGGTCTGATACTACCTTTTTTCTTCCACATGAAGGACATTTCATGCAAAGCGATGGCTTTTCCATAAAGAAATACCCTTTAAAGTAGATAAAAGAGAAAAAAATGTATATGACACCTGAAGACATTGAAGGAAGATAAAAATCTTTAAATCTGAAGTTTCATTTTAGGAGACACTTTACTCAGCTGCTGAGCAGGGCAGAAAGAGGTGGCAACAACAGCATCATAGGACTATGGAAGGGTCCTGATCTGATTGGACGCTTATACTTGTTGAACTTGTTGTACTGTGACTTCTTCTCTTAGGTTTATGGGGAATGAAGTCTGTAAAATCTTAGAAATGTTTCAATGCTGTTAATAAAACCGTACCTTTGGCTACTTTACTTCCTGGTTTGTTTTTATTGGTATTTACTATATATTTATGGCATATTATTGCTTTTTTAAGTACCGTGGGACTCCCACTCCGACGACGGGGAATGATTCAGGCATGTGAATCTATGATAGACACCCCTAATACTGGAGAATCCTTGACTCAGTGTCCTTAAAAGAATTGAAAGTTTCCGTTACGATAGCTAGGAAAGTTTTCATTCTTAAGTAGTCACATTTAGTTACCGGGAAGAACTCAGACAAACTTAAACCATTACATACCTTAAAATAATATGCAGCATATAAAAGCTGACTGAATCGCTCTTGTTAGTTAATTGGCTTTATTTAGAAACTAATATACAACTAAACATTATCTTCTAGTGTGTGTTTAACATGCAATAAATCTGGAATGGTATACTATTCAACTAATTAGCAAATTATATTTTCTTCTATATTACACAGTAGTAGTATTTTATATTCTGAAAGCCAAAATACTTACTTTATACAGCCATCTTCCCAACATGCTGTACGGTACGTGATTATTGGGTGACAGTTCAATCGCTTTATTGATGTGCTCCTGTGGAGACAAATTTACAAACATTACTGGACGTAATATTTGCTATAAGAAATGCGTTACTTACCTGTAACTGCAGTTATCCTGTATTGGTGTTTTTCACATGCCTGAATCATTCCCCGTCGTCGGAATTGGAGTCCCCGGTACATAAATAAAGCAATGTCCCATAGACATATAGATAAATAGCCCTAAAGACCTCACATTAGGAACATATCCATGTCCTTTTGTAGAAAGGACCAAACTCTAGAAAAGAGCCAATCAGCAGTCACCTCCCTCTAGAACCCTCCTGGAAGGAGCCTCAGTCCCTCAGATTTTCGTACGCACAATGCTAAGAAGGCGTATTACTGAGAGAAGTAGGTGAGCCCTTCCAGGGGAGGCGAGAGGGTTGCATGTGAATCTATGAAATACACCAATACTGGATAACTGCAATTACAGGTAAGTAACGCATTTCTTATCCAGTATTAGGGGTGTCTTTAATAGATTCACTTGCCTGAATCAGAGTAGCAAGCAATAAACAAAGCACATTTCGGATGGTATAGGATATGTAAGTCATTAGATAAACAACATATCAAGCGACTAATAGAACCATACATTTGCATGCAAGAAATACCACCAAATTATACAATAGAGAAATGTGCATACATGAGAAGGATGGAAGAATGAAAAGAGGGCTCACCTCTACTGAAACAGATGAAGAACTACTGCTTGTCCACCCACAGCATCCTTCATGAGTTCTGTATCCAGACAGTAATGCCTAGTGAAGGTATGTGGCGACTTCCATGTTGCCGCTCTATGACCGGCACTCCTGCAAAACGCGCCATGGATGTAAATATTGCCCAGGTAGAGTGGGCTCGCACTTTAGATTGCAGGGGTTGCCCTGCCTGTTCATGACAAAATGAAATAGCTGCAGAAATCCAGCGAGAATTACTTTGTTTGGTGAGTGGAATGCCCCTACTGTAAGCCACAAATAGCTGGTGCGACTTTCGGGAAAGGATTTTGTCTTTTCAATTTAAAAATTCAGGCAGCGTTTAAGATCTAGAGAGTGTAACGTCCTTTCCGTTGCAGTACTGGGATTTGGGAAGAAAGAACTTAAGACCACAGGTTCGTTGAGATGGAAGTCCGACGAGACTTTTGGAATAAATTTCGTATTTGTCCGTAAAATTACCCTGTCCTGTTTGAATTGCAGAAAAGGTTCCTGTATTGAGAAGGCTTGGAGCTTACTCAACCGCCTTGCGGAGGTGAGTGCAAGCAGGAGGGCTGTTTCCCAAGAGAGGTATTTCAGGTTAGCCCTTTGTACCGGCTCAAAGGGATGCTTCATGAGCTGATTAAGGATTGTGTTAAGGTGCCAGGTAGGTGGCAAAATTTTCACAGGGGGAAAAGTCCTGTGGAGTCCTTTCAAAAACTGTTTGATCAATCTGTGAGACCAAAGAGAAGGGCCAGTAGGAGTTCTTCTGTTATGGGATATCGCTGCCAAGTGGGCCCTGACGGAAGCATGAGCAAGGCCTGAGTTTGCCAGATGGAGAAGATAAGGCAATATTTGTTCCGGAGAGGAAGAGAAAGGATGTATTCCTTGAGCCTTACACCAGATGAAAAACCTTTTCCATTTTAAAGAGTATGTTCTGTTGGTACTATCCGCTCATGCTCAAGCCAGGATGGCTCTACAGTCTGGCGGAATATTCAAATTCTGAAGTTCTCTGAACTCAGGAGCCAAGCGGCTAATTTGAGTGAAGACAGATTCGGATGCTGGACTTGCTGATTGCTCATCGTGAGGAGAGCGGAAACTGTTTCAACCGTATTGGCGGCTCCAGAGACAGACAGTGGAGTTCCGTGACCCAATGTTGGGGTGGCCTAGTTGGGGCTATCAAAATAAGCGTACAAGGCTCCGCTTTCAATTTCCTGAGGACTCTGGGAATCATTGGAAATGGTGGAAAGGCGAATGCAAAGACGTTGCACCATGCAATCGAAAATGCATTCCCTAGAGACCTTTTCTGGGGATGCCAATTTGCAAAGTGTGGGCATCTGGCGTTGGATCTTGTGGCGAAGAGGTCGATCCGAGGAGTGCCCCATTGTGAGAAGAATTGGTTGAGGATCCCTTGATCCAGTTCCCACTCGTGAGACGTTGTCCTCTGCCTGCTTAGTGAGTCGGCGAGCACATTGTCCATGCCCGGAACGTACTCCGCCCGAAGAGATATATTGTGTCTGATTAACCAGTTCCAGGTTCTCTACGACTTGTGATAGAGTGTCAGAGAGCGAGTCCCCCCCCTGTTTGTTGAGGTAGTGCATCGTCGTAGTGTTGTCTGTACGGTCGAGCACCAGGGAATTTTTGATTCTTGGGAGAAAGGCTTGATGGGCAAGGAAGACCGCCCGCAGTTTGAGGAGATTGATATGGAGCCCTTTTTCGAAGGGGGACCACTTTCCACTTATTCGCAGTTCCTGGAGGAAAGCTCCCCAACCTTCCAAGGAGACGTATGTTGTGGTGATATGCCTTTAGCTGGAAGCAGGAATGGTAAGCCTTGAGAAAGGTTCTCAAAAGACATCCACCATTACAGAGCCTTGACCATCTGAGGAGTCACTTTTATTAGATCGTCGAACGACCGTGTGCATTGGATCCATTGTTTTGAGAGCACTTCCTGGAGGGGGCGCATCCGCAGACGGCAGTTAGGTATCAATAGGATACATGATGACATCATTCCTAGTAGGGATTTGAAAAGACGGACCGTTAAGGTCCTCTTAGAAGCCACGAGAATAGCCAGTGTCAAAGCTTGTCCTTCCTCTCTTGGGATGGGATGGCTTTTCCCAGTTGTGTGTCGAGGGTAGCGCCTAGGAAGTTGATGCGCTGAGAAGGTAGAAGGACTGATTTCTCCTGATTGAGCGTGATTCCTAAACGATAGAAAAGCTGCAGACAGCCGTTGGAAGACCTTAACGCGTCTTCTAAGGATGGAGCCTTGATCAGCCAGTTGTCCAGATATGGAAAGTCTTGATGGTGGTGCTGTCTGATATATGCAGCTACTGGGGAGAGACACTTTGTAAAGATGCGATGTGCAGACTTGAGTCCAGAGGGCAGGATGCAAAATTAAAAGTGTCTGCCTGCCACCGCAAATCTTAATTTTTTTTTTTGATTTCTGTGAATCGGGATGTCGACGTAAGCGCCCTGAAGGTCCAGGGACGCCATGTAATCTCCCCATCCAGGAGTTGCAAGACCTCCTGGATTGTTACCATGCGAAACGACTGCTTCTTTAGGAATTTGTTGAGGGCTCTGAGGTCCAAAATTGGTCTCCACTTCTCTTTTTTCTAAACTAGAAAGAAGCAGGAATAAAATCCTTTCCCTCGCTGGGTCAGAGGGACCTTCTCTATCGCCCCTTTCTGGAGCATAAGAGAGACTTCTCGGAGAAGCAGACGTAGATTTTTGTGAAGCATAGGTCGGGGAGTTGTCTGGGGAGGTATATGCATGAATTCCAGAGAATGGCCAAATTGAACTAATTGTCGAACCCAACGGTCCGTGGTAATTTGCTTCCAATTTTTTATGAAATGGGAAATCGTTCCTCCAATTTTTGATGATGGAAATTAATCTGAGACTGGCTGAAGTAAAAGGTCATTGTCTACGTCCGTTATTTTTTCGTTGGCCTTTACCACGAACGGACGCCTTGCCATAAGAGGATTGTTGGCTATGTTGCTGGCGCTGTTGATACTGGGACCGATTCTGGCCTGAAGAATATGATGACCGGTATTGGTAGTCCCCTCTATAAGAGTACTGTCCTCTACCTCTAGACCCACGAATAACTGACTTTTGTACTTGAAAGTGCCCAATGCTCTAGCAATGTCCGTGTCCTTTTTTATACTTTGCAGCGCTTCATCGATCTGTGAAGCAAAGAGAAATTGGCCATCATAGGGCATATCCAAAATTTTTGTCTGTATCTCGGGACGAAAGGAAGTTGCCCTTAACCAACCTTGTCATCGCAAGACTGCCGCTCCAGCCAGCTGGCGAAATCCTGTTGTTGCGATATCCATCGCACAGTCTATTATCTCTGACGCCAAGGCTTCACCCTCTAGCAATATCTTCTTCGCCTCCTCTTTTGATTCGTTAGGTAGATCCGATAGATATGGGGCTAAATCCGCCCATAGCTGCCTATTGTACCGCCCCAAAAGCGCTAAAGCATTGTCCACCTTTACTGTCAATGAAGACATTGATGAGAACCGCTTCCCAATGTTGTCTAATCTTCCGCCTTCCTTATCTGGAGGAGCTGATAACAGGGCAGAAGGATTTCTGGACTTCTTCTGGGCCGCCGGTGTAACAACCGAATCCGGCTTGGGGTGTTCCTATTAAACAGGCTGGTGCAGTATAAGGCGCCCTATACTTCTTATCCAAGCGAGGTACCACCGGAGGGACAGAGGAAGGGTTCTGCATGACCTTAACACCCTGCTCCCACAGGTATTCAATTATGCGTATTGATCTTACTGATTTTTTAAGAGGCTCCTTAAATTCATATAAGAAGCAGTCTTGCTGTTGAGAGACCATTGGAATTTTGAAACGTTGAGCGGCCCTCTCAACTATATTATGGAACCCTCCAATGTCTCTGGGTGGTGAATCTGTGGATGCAGGTACTGGAGAAGTGGGAGAGGGAATGACATAGTCATCCCAGTCATCGTGGTTAGATTGAGTATCTTGTAGTTCTCCCTCCTCCTGTTGGTCTTCTTCCTCCTCCTCATCAGTAGACGGAGGATGCAGTAGATCAACCCGCTCCAGCTGTACACTCAAAGGTGGAGGCCGTGGTCTTGGTGAGGGAGAAACTGCGGAAGATTGAGGTGCAGGAGACTCTTGAAACCTCTGTTTGTAGTCTTGTATGAGATACCGCAAGCCCGAAACCAAAGAGGCTGGAAGGCAAACCATTGGAGGTGGATGATATTCTTCCTCCTGATCCGCTTCTTCGTCCGAACTCTGACATTTGACATGAAGCTCTGGAGGGCTTGTCGCAGTCTGAAGCATCTGAATCTTCCTCTTGAAGAAGACATGCTGGAGGCAGTGGTTGGACTCTGCTTGGCGATGTTAAAGCCGGCTTCAGCGTCAGTTTTGTAATTTTTAGGTGCACATATGTGCTTTGCAAACCTGAATCTATCATCGTCGACGAGCCCGTCGACGGTGTTGTCGTCGACGGTGAAGTGTCAACGGGTGTCATAGCCGAAGGATTTATCGTCGACGGGCCGTCGTCGTCGGTGTAGACATCACTGGAGACTTCGTCGACGAGGTCTCCGTCAATGGTATTTTCGTCGACAGTACCTTCATCGATGAAGTTTTCGTCGATGGTGTTGACGTCGATGATGTTGACTTTGCCATCGAGATCGTCCCCGATTCCGTCGTCGGCGAGTGCAGTGTCGATGAGTGCTTTGACGTCGACGGTTTCTTCTTAATGTTTATCGTCGATGACACAGTCTTACCTGCTGTCGACGATGGGGTCGTAGTCGTCGACGAAGACAATGACGACGATGCCATCGACGAAGAAACAGTAGTCATCGATGTTGTCACATACAATGCAGTAGACATAGCTCTCCTCGACAATGAAGACATCATTGACAATACCGTCGTCGACCGAGTCGAAGTAGGCTTTTTTAAGGTGGGAACTTCCTGAGAGAAAACCTTCGCAGAAGTAGCCTTGAAGAGAACCTCTGAAGACTTTTTTGACGTCTTCTTTTGAGGAAGTTCTGTAGGGTTAGGAGAAGCCACCCTTGGTCTCTTTACTGAAGACTTGGAAGAGACTGAAGAACCTTCACTTTCCTCAGAAGATTGCAGGTGGTCCTTGTCTTTTAGCCTCTGGAGCCAAATTAAGAGGCGCCCCTCACGATCTTTGAGGGTTTTAGTGGAAAAGGTACGACATACCTTGCAGTCTTTGGAAGAATGGTCAGGATACAGGCAATACAGACAGTCTTGATGTTGGTCATCTGTATGCAGCCTTTTCTTTCCACAGGAACCACAGGATCTAAAAAGACCCTTTTTTGGTGTCTCAGCCATGAGGATATAGGCAATCACAGATGGAACAGAATAAAAACACCAAAGAACACTGGAAACTAGTTGTGAAGAAAAAACTGAGCAGAGCTCAGAGGAGACTCCCTTAGCACAACATGCGGTAGAAAATATGAGGGACTGAGGCTCCTTCAAGGAGGGTTCTAGAGTGAGGTGACTGCTGATTGGCTCTTTTCTAGAGTTTGGTCCTTTCTACAAAAGGACATGGATATGTTACTAATGTGAGGCCTTTAGGCCTATTTATCTATATGTCTATGGGGCATTACTTTATTTATGTACCGGGGACTCCCATTCCGACAACAGGGAATGATTCAGGCATGTGAATCTATGAAAGACACCCCTAATACTGGATACATTTAACCATACTCATAACATTTTCTTTTGATGCTAGGTTTGGGAAAAACACTTTCATATTTTATAACAATGGATTCTTTGTGTCCTACTCAACTCTAAAGGGAACATTTCTAAACAAATACCACTGCTATTTTATGGTCTGGACGCATGATAACAATCTGACCAGAAATATCATGTTATGTCCTCATTCGTGTCACTGTTAAAACGTCTGTATTGAAATACTTCAATGCGCTCTAAATTACAGTTCTTCATCTTCAGGTTAAACAAGCATTGGCATAGCCAACAGGTCTCGCTTTTGGGACCTTATAAGTGTTTAGTTATTCAGCACAATATCCTTGGTGCAACAACATCAACTGTTGCATGGCTAAACACTTATAAGGTCCCAAAGGCGAGACCTATTGGCTATGCCAATGCTTGTTCTGTTTTACGTCACTGGGGCCTGCGGCACGTTCAGCGACCCAGACTTCGGAAACATATGTTTCCACTTAAATTCTGCACAGAGATCCAATTTTTTAAAAGTGGCTCGTATAGCAACGGGAAAGAATCGCCCGCTTATTGTGTCACGGGGCGATTAGAGAAAAAATAATCAGGGTATCAAACATACTGCGTTTTATTTGTTGGACACAAAGTCTCCACATGTATTTGATGTGTTATTCTGACAATGTTTCATACGCCTCCGTCCAGTCATATGACCGCATTTTCCTAGTAGTGAGCGGCAGCTCAGCAAATAGTATAATAATAATTAGTATAAAACACTGCTTAGGAATGTCAACACAAATATGCTGAGAGTGAAAAGGGTGCCCAAACAATAAGTCATTCTCACTTTTCGTTCTGGGTATAACGAACACAATAACTATCACACTAACTAACACACACACACACTAACTAACACACACACACACACCCACACACACACACGCACACACACACAAACACACACACACTAACACACACACTAACACACACACACACACACGCTAACACACACATACTAACACACACACACACACACCCATACACGTGTTACCATCCTTGTGGGGACTATGTGTGAATACCAGCCTTGTGGGGACTAACCTTTCCCAATGTTTTTACAACACACTAATAACAGAAAAATGTTAGGAAAAAATTCAGGATACAGGATCCTGCTTCAAATTTGCAAATATATTGTTATTTAATCGTGCGCACAGCACCATCCTTGTGGGGACTCGAACATGTGCTACCATCCTTGTGGGGACCTAGTCCGTAACACTAGTTGTGATTGAATACAGTCAAAGGCACATGGCTAAATGTTTATTTTATCAACAATATACACAAGCAACATTATATTTTATTCATATATGAATTGCTGCATATATACTAGGTGTATACATTTAAGACTGAGTATGTTAATGTGCCAAAAAAATATCATATCATGCTTAAAGAAAGAGTCTTAATGCTATATTTACCCTATTTATCAGTGCATACAATCTTAGGAGATAAGGGAACTAACACAAAGAAATTAACATATGGAATTAAGGAATATGGTCAAGTGGAACCCAGGGCTTAATTAGCTGCTTACATTTTTGCCAAAATAGATTTTCAAGTCCCCACAGAGATAGTAGGTGAAGATCATTGTGTTTAAGTCTCCATAGAAATAGTATGTACATTCAACGCTTAAATTCCATTATAAATAGTGTGAAGCTAATGATGTTCAAGTCCACACAGAGGTTGTGTGTAATTATAGGAATGCTCAAGTCCCCGCAGTGATAGTGTGTTATTACAGTGATGATCAAGTCCCCACAAAGATGGTGTGTTATCATAGAGATGTTCAAGTCCCCACAGAGATGGTGTGTTATTACAGTGATGATCAAGTCCCCACAAAGATGGTGTGTTATCATAGAGATGTTCAAGTCCCCACAGAGATAGTGTGTTATTACAGTGATGATCAAGTCCCCACAAAGATGGTGTGTTATCATAGAGATGTTCAAGTCCCCACAGAGATGGTGTGTTATTACAGTGATGATCAAGTCCCCACAAATATGGTGTGCTATCATAGAGATGTTCAAGTCCCCACAGAGATGGTGTGTTATTATAGTGATGTTCAAGTCCCCACAGAGATAGTGTGTTATTACAGTGATGATCAAGTCCCCACAAATATGGTGTGTTATCATAGAGATGTTCAAGTCCCCATAGAGATGGTGTGTTATTATTGTGATGTTTAAGTCCCCACAGAGATAGTGTGTAATTACAGTGTTGTTCAAGTCCCCACAGAGATAGTGCATGAAGGTGATTGTGTTTAAGTCCTCATTAAAATAGGGCCCGATTCAAAAAGGTAAATTTAGACCAAGAGTCTAACTTTACTACTTTTCAATATTCACCAAGCCCCATACAGAGAATGTTAAGCTGACCAAGTCGAAGCAAACACAAGGAGATGATGGACGGAGTGCTGAAACTTTTTAGTCACTCACTCCAAGTCAAGGATCTGGGTTGAATCCATCCTTGTTCTTTAGCTCACTTCACCACCCCAGTTCTGACCCAGCTATTTGCAAATCAGTGTTGACCATGTGCCTCATTGGGAACAGTCCAACCCAAACTGCCAAGCCAGGTCTTCCCGTTACTGGAAACAAGCATCCTGTGACCAGTTTCAGGGTAACACCCCTCATCAACCAGGCTAGCTTGAATCCAGTGGCAAAGTGAGCAAGGGACCCACACCTGGGCCTACCCTGCCAACTTAGGACGAACAATTCAAACACAAGGAGATTATGGACGGAGTGCTGACATGTTTCAGTCACTCACCCCCAGTCACAGATCTGGGTTGAATCCATCATCGTTCTTTAGCTCACTTTGTCACCCCAGTTCATACCCAGCTATATGCAAATCAGTCTTAACCCTGTGCCTCCTGGCACCCCCTAGTGCTTCTAGTCAAAACAGAGCTTGTGTTTAATTACAGGAATGCTCACGTCACCACAGAGATGATATGTTTTTATAGTGATGTTCAAGTTCCCACATAGATAGTGTTTTATTATAGTTTTTTTCAAGCTGTCACAAATATAGTGTGTTATTATAGCGATGTTTAAGTCCCCACAGATATAGTTCATGAAGAGGATTGTGTTTAAGTCCTCATTAAAATAGGGCCCAATTCACAATTGTAAACTTAGAAAAAAATTTAACTTATCTACTTTACATTTTCAACAATGTAAACTTAGACCAAAAGTCTAACTTTACTACTTATTAGTATTCACAAAGCCCCATGGAGGGAATGCGAAGCTGATGATCTCAAGCCAAAACAGAGCTTGTGTGTAAATACAGGAATGCTCAAGTCCCCACAGAGATGGTTTGTGACTATAGTATTACCATGGTTGTTAAAGAGAATGTGTGATTATAGACATGCCCAGATCCCCACAGACATAGTGTGTGATTATAGACATGCTCAGGTCCCCACAGAAATAGTGTGTGATTATAGACATTCCCAGGTCCCCACAAAAATAGTGTGTGATTATAGAGATGTTGAGGTCCCCACAGAGATAGTGTGTAATTATAGAAATGCCCAGGCCCCCACAGAGATAGTGTGTGATTATGGAGATGTCGAGGTCCCCACGGAGATAGTGTGCGATTATAGACATGCCCAGGTCTCCACGGACATAGTGTGTTATAGACATTCCCAGGTCCCCACAGAGATAGTGTGTGATTATAGAGATGTTGAGGTCCCCACAGAGATGGTGTGTGACTATAATATTACTACAGTTGCCAAAGAGAATGTGTGTTATTACAGACATGCCCAGGTCCCCACAGAGATAGTGTGTGATTATAGACCTGTCCAGGTTCCCACAGAGATAGTGTGTGAATAATAGGATTCATAGAGATATTATGCGATTATATTGATGTTTAAGTGCCCACAGTGTAAATGTGTGATTACAGTCATATTCAAGTCTCCATCATGATGTTTGCAAGGATAGGTGTGCTGAAGAACCCATACAGATTGTATTAGTCTGATGGCTTATTAAATGAAGTAATCCACTTGAGGAAAATGTGTTTGACCACTCTCTCACATATCTGAATCCTGGTGCGACCACTCAGCCTTTATTCCTTCCAAGGTCTATACAATAAGTATTATTAACTTGGATAACTAAAAACATATGGTATTCAGCAACAAGTACTCTCAGGTGTGAATGTGCATTTTATATATGCTCATCAGATGAGATGATCTGATAATAGTGGGGCTCAAGCCACCACTAGAGATAGACTGTAAGTATCCCATATCTAAGAATCCCACTTCAAATACAGCATTAACTGATTTAAACTGTATTCACCCAGGAAGGTTCACACTTCCTTAAAAATCCAAGTATCAGAGTTCTCATTTTCTTTGCTAACACCCATCTTATCAACTCTAGTCTCCATTAAGAAGATACAACTGTATTTCTGATTGCAATAAACTCCACATACTGATTTGTTCTGATACTTTAGGATGATTACAATAGAAGAACTGTCACATCTATATAATGTTTGTCATTATAATTCAAGAATGAAATGGTCCTCTACTCACAAAGCTCTTTCTCTCAAAGTATTCCTTACACCTGCTCTTGGGGCTCTTTCTAGGCTCCCTCTCGATAAAAATCTGTATAAACATACGTCCTCCTGAATGCTGCCTTTGAATTAAATTGGATAATTCCAGAGATTTGAGTGCTGGTCCATTCTACCTGTGAGAAGTGAAATTTTTAGAGGTGTAATGTGGCATCGCCTCAAACACGTACCACTGGCAATCAGGAAGCACTCAGGAAAAAAAAGATATATAGATATAGATATAGATATATATATATATATATACATATATATATATATATATATATATATATATATATATATATATATATATATATATATATATATATATATATATATATATATATATATATATATATATATATATATATATATATATATATTCACTGAAAAAACCATAGGTTTCTTACCAGTTATAGTTAGCTAAACATTTTACTCGTACAAAACCATTGAAATTCCCACGTTATAGTTAGTTGGACTCACTATAACTTGCGCGCCCCCAATCCACTGCTGATGATGTCACATATTACATCATTCATGACATGGTCAGTGACATCACTGATGACATCACTGATGATATCTCAAATGACATCACTGATGACATCACTGATGACATTATCCGGTGAATGTGTGTTTCTGTAAAGTTAAAATATGTTTTACATATTGAAGAATGAGTGTATGTATGAGTGTGTGGATGAAGGATTTAGTAGATGCGTGACTGACTGTATCAGTGAGTGATTAAATGTGTCTTGCTGAATGCATGGGTTAGTTACTAAACTGTCTGAATGTGTGCATCATTATGTCTTTTGTTGTGTAAGCTGCTGCATGTGTTGATCAGTAGCTATATGAGTGGCTATATGGATAATTGATTGGTTGCCCAAGTATTTGTATGTGAGGGTGAGTGTGTGCGGGGGTGGCTGGGAGGTGTGTGACTCTGTGCATAGATGTGTGAGCAGTTGATTCACTTGGTGTATGGGTTCAAGAGTGCATGTGAAAACAGCTGCATGGGCAGTTGACTGTGTGCATGGGTTTGTTGGTGAGTGAACGGATATCTCAGTGCTACATGTCCAAGTAAGTACATATGTAAAACAGTGCATATGAGAGTTGGCATATATAAATAACTATACATAAGAGCCAGTGATTGTGCGAGTGGCTGTATGGATCAATGTGTACTTGTATCAGTGATTGTATAAGAGAGTATGTGTTAGTATATGTTTGAATAAGTACGTTGTTGTGTGTATAACTGTATAGCTGAGGAAATAGGAGTGTGATTGATTGTTTGCATGACTGACTAGGTGTGTGAGTAACTCCATGGAAGAGTGGCAATGTGTGAGTCTCTGTATAGGTGTATGAGTGCATATGATAGTGTTGTTTTGATGAATGACTGTATGTATGAGTAATTGTATGGGTGAAAGAGTGGATGTGTGTGTGGATCTAGGAATCAGTGAGTGCGTATGTAGTTACTGGTATTGGTGTGTCAATGGTTTCAAGAATGGTAGTCTGTATTTAACACTGGGTGTATCAAAGGTTATATTAGAGTGTGAGGATGTGCATCGTATTATCACGTGAATGATGTCATCAGTGATTAGATCAGTGATGTCAATTGAGAAGCCATCAGTGATGTAATCAGTGATGTCATTTGAGATATCATCAGTGATGTCATCAGTGATGTCACTGACCATGTCATGAATGATGTAATATGTGACATCATCAGCAGTGGATTGCGGGCTCGCAAGTTATAGTGAGTCCAACTAACTATAACGTGGGAATTTCAATGGTTTTGTATGAGTAAAATGTTTAGCTAACTATAACTGGTATGAAACCTATGGTTTTTTTCAGTGAATTTCAAAGGATTTTTAAATGCTAATTCCTAACTATAACGATTGTGAAACCTATGTTTTTTTCAGTGAATTTCAAAGGTTTTTTAAATGCTAATTCCTAACTATAACGATTGTAAAACCTATGGTTTTTTCAGTGAATTTCAAAGGTTTTTTAAATGCTAATTCCTAACTATAATGATTGTGAAACCTATGTTTTTTTCAGTGAATTTCAAAGGTTTTTTAAAAGTTAATTCCTTTGTATATCGAGTTTGTAACATACGATTTTTAAAAGGATTTTTTTTTAACTACCTGTTTTTTATAACTATAATTTTTTTTTTTTTTTCACACAAATAATTTTTTCAATGTATTTTTCATGTAGGTTTTTAAAAAAAAATTATATTGTCTTGGGGCGCTCAGGGTGCGCGCACCGGTAAGGTCACCCGAGAGCGCTATTACCGCGTGCCGAAAAAAAAGTATGTATTTAACTAAATAATAATGCAAGACATTCAGTAGCATACTTATAAAAGTAGTATTTTTGATTGTAAATACCCTTATTATAACTTTAAGCGCCCCCCGTAAGTGCCTACGTACGAGCCGCGTAAGCGCCCCAGGAAGCGCCTACGTTCGCGCCGCGTAAACGCCCCCGGTGCGCGCAGCGTGAGCGCGTCAAGTCATGTGACCTTAAAATAACTTTTCATTGGTTGTTAACAGTTTTTTTTACAACTGATGAAAACCCCACCCATTTCCTTCACTTCTTCTTTCACTTTGGAGACAGCAAGACCTGTTCTTTTCTGTTCTTCCTTTTTGTGAAAACAATGGCTGCTTGACCACCCAGCAGCAGTGAGGACTCCAATGATTTCATTGAGGAGGTGCCTCCTGAGCCCAAGGTGAAGGAGCACTTTATTTGGAAGTTTTTCACCATACCACCAGGTGAAAAAAAGGTGAATTCTCCAAAAGTGGAGTGTAAAATTTGCAAAACTGTGCTTTCACGGGGTGATCCTACAAGGAAGTACAGTTTTGGAAACTCGTCAATGATTCGGCACGTTCAGAGGAGGCACCCCCAGAACTATGCCCGGGAGAGTGTCAGGGCCCTGGCACGAAATCCCCCAAGGGATGGTGCTTCCACATCTACTGGAGGACCAACTACATCAAACGTGAGAGGGAGAACTGAGCTGTTGATTCCTAACATTCAGCCTGTTTTTCATGGCATCACTATAAAATGTAAAGACTGTGATGAAATGCTTTGTTACGGAGAGCAAAGTATCATGAACATAGTACGTACAAGGGAAAACCATTGCTGCCATCCCCAGCCCTAATTTTTACTTGTTTTTGCTCCTGTTGAGCAGTTTGACATTCCCTGTTTTTGTTTTTGTTTACAAAGAAAACCTAAAAAGAAGTAAAAACAGTTATTTTTAGAACTACCTCCAATTCCCCAAAAAGAGCTGTATTCTTTACAAATTCTTTACTCTATTTTTTTACACTGTTTTTGTGCGCTCAGGGTGCCCGTACCGGAGAGCGCACCTGGGAACGCACCCAACGCTCACCCCGCGAAAATTTTAAAAAAATAATAATAGTTTTTTTGCCCTTCAGGGTCCTTCTAGTCCCCCCTCAGAAAACCTACGGGGTCAGGGGGTGTCTACCCTGCCCCCTTTTAATCATTTCCCTCTTTTTATTTTCACCTCAGGTGTATCGATTTTACCGAGACACAAGATGGCGGACTCTCCGGACTGTTTAGAATGTTGACAGACATCCGACAGCCAATCAGCTTTCCGCTCGCGCACTCCCGTAGCGCACCGAGTGCGCTCCCCGGTACGCGTACCAGTGAGCGCTCGGAGCACGCCTATAGATATATATGTGTTTTAGAAGTTAATTTTCATAAAAACCACTGGAGCAATTTTCACCAAACATAGCAAAGGCACATCTGCGTACCTGTCCCTACAATTTTGCCAAGTTTGGTGTAATTCCGTTCAGCGGTTCGGGCTGTAGACTTGTCAGACCGTCCTATAGAAAGTAATATGGGGAAAACACGTTTTGGGACCCCCCTTTTTTCTCAGCCCCCACTTCACGAATCCCCCTGAAACTTTAAGGGAAGGAGCGGAGCGGAGCTGGCCAAAGGTTTGGAAAATTACACGCAAATTCCTCAACCGGCGCCAATAGAATGTTACGGATTTCCTATGGTAGCTAGGTCCTAACTATAACTACCTACTTGGGACCGCCAGTAGGATATATATATTCACTGAAAAAAACATAGGTTTTAGGCCTTATATAGTTAGGAATTAGCATTTAAAAAACCTTTAAAATTCATTCAAAAAACCATACTCATTTTAGGAATTGTGGTGTGTTCTAAGGTGATTTTACCATGTGAAAAAGCCTTCTGCTGGGATTTCATGAATCATGTTTGAAAGAAAACTATTATCTCATGCTTTTCCCACAGTGGTTTGAAGGGGATCTAAAAGCTAAACTGAAAGCATATTTTCTGTAAATTCACATTATCTTTCTCAGTCATGTGAGAATGAAGTCTGACATTCTCAGTAAAACATGTACATTCAACAAGGACAGAGACTGTCAGTTGATTCCTTTGTGTTCTACTGCAGCCTCCTAGAGTGTTCTAAAGAACAACTAGAGCGCTAACAGTCCTACTTATTACAAAGGTATGGCACACCTGAAGCCATCTTGATTGGAATAAAGTGGTAACTCTTAAAACATTTACTTTAAAAAGGAACAAAATGAGGGGGGTATATTTTGCCATAGAAAGTATGATTAGTGCTGCAGAAAGAAAAATTAGGGCACATTTTGAGTGACTTTTCAAATCCTCTTCTATTTCATTAAAAAATTCCGACATGCAGTCTCCCAAGATGGCCACCAGAGACAAAAGAGCCCAAATGTAGCCCAAATATCACCCAGATGTAGCCCAAGTATAGCCCAATGACAGAATGGTTGAATGCTTGAAACCTATGTTTTTTTCAGTGAATTTGCAAGGTTTTTTAAATGCTAATTCCTAACTATATCAGGCGTGAAACCTATATTTTTTTCAATAAATTTCAAAGGTTTTGTAAATGCTAATTCTATTAGCGGATAACGTTTATATATGTCATTATCCTTCTGGGACCACCTGAGCAGCCATCTTGTTTCTCAGGAGAAGTGAGGCACAAGAGAGCACAAAACAAGAGTGGAAAACGCGAAAAGGGGGCAGGGTTGAGACCCCCCTGACCCCCTAGCCCTTCTCAGGGGGTCCCAGAAGGACCACCAAGTGCAAATGTATTATTTTTTTTTTTAAATCGCGGGGTCCGCGCACGGTACGCGTACCGTACACGTACTGTGTGTGTACCCCACGATTATTTTGAATTTTTTTTGTTGCCCTTGGGGGTCCTTTTGGGACCCCCTGAGAAGGGCCAGGCCTTCACACCTACGCGTTTCGAACTGCCCTAGTTCTTGATCACGGTAGTTACATTTACAGCAGAAAAACAAACATGTATACACAAGTATAAAAACATCAACTTTATGACTTAGATAAAATTGAAGTAAGCGCATTGATCCCTAAACACACTCTCTTTTTGGGAGAACAAACACTCCCCAGGAGTGTACATACTGAAATACAAAAACACATATGACCAGTGTGGAACATGATCCGCCATGTGGATAGCATGACACAGGGGTGTCAAGGATCTTCCTAGTCTCCTCTACCACCGTAATAAGGGCAGTCTCTGTTCCCTGAAGGCTCCGAAAGCCAGTTTGCGTAGGGTGCAGTACATTCCTTTCCTCCAGAAATGCAGAAAGCTGGGCATTTACATACTTTTCGGCAAGCTTACTGACTGTTGGCAGCAAGGATATAGGCCGATAATTTGCCCAGTCATCTGGGTTAAGTTTTTTTTTTTTTTAGAAGAGCCTTTACTCTGGCTTGTTTCCAGGAAGGGGGCACCGTGCCAGAGGCCAGTGAGGAGTTTATCACCTCCTGTATAAGTGGAGTCACCGTCTCCGATACCAGCTGTAAAATCGTAGGGGGTGCTGGATCCAATGGGGACCCAGATTTTAAGTTTTTAAGCAGTCCCTGAGTAGTCAAAACATTCATGGGAGGAAATTCTTTAAACTCCGCCATGTCTTCACCCACAGGAGTAGACGATTCTGTAGGGGCGTCGGGGAAGGAGGAATAGATATTTATCACTTTTTCCAAGAAAAATGTGGCCAGCTCATTACAACGTAGTTGCGCTTTGTTGGGATCGGCCAATGAGGTCGGTGATGTAATCAATGATTTAAAGATTTTAAACATTTCACAGGGAGCATTGGCTGAGGTATAAATTTTATCCTGGAAATACTTAGATTGTGTAGTTTTAATTTCCCGTTTGTATTTCCTAAGAGCAGTCTTATAGTTCTCCTTCGTATCTGGAGTGGAGTTCTTCCTCCACTTTCTTTCCTCCTGTTTACAACACCGCTTGAGTGCCTTTAATTCTTCGGTGTACCAAGGTTTCTTATTCTCCCCACGTCTGTGGGAGAGTTGGGATTTAGGGAGGGTAAGGTCTAGGGAATTTTCTACCCACTGGTTGAACTGGGCATTAGCTTCTATAGGGTCATTCTTTAAACTAGGTAGGGATTCCCTAAGAATAAGGTTCCAGTTATCCACTGGGAGCTTAGACCATATCCGGGTTATTCTCTTAGATGTTGTTGCAGGTCTGTCTTGTTCTGTCAAAGGCAGCGTGAAGAGTAGCAGATAATGGTCTGACCAGGGGACCCTGATTGAATTGGTAAATTTAAGGTTACCCAGATTAGTATAGCAGTGATCTAAGGTATGTCCTGCTTTATGAGTAGGGCCTAGTACCAGTTGAGTGAGCTGAAGTGCTTCCAAGCTAGAAGTTAATTTAAGACATGCAGATGAATCCGGTTCGTCTAAATGTATGTTAAAGTCACCTAAAATGGTGAAATTGGGGGAAGCACTCGCTAGGGTAATAGCGTTCGTAAATAATTCCTCACAGAATTGCCCATATGTGCCAGGGAGTCTGTAAACTAACAGCCCCGATAGTGTGGAAGTGGAAGAGAGGGTAATGGTAAACAGGAGACCTTCAGCTCCAGAAATATTTACTTTCTCGATTCTAGCTGCCATTTCCCTCCTAAGGATAATACCAATACCTCCACCTCGTGTATCTACCCGATTCTGCCTCAGGAAGGTGTAGTCAGGGGGGAGTGCCCGAACAATGTCAGGGTCAGAGCTTTCGGAGGTCCATGTCTCCGTGAGAAATAGTACGTCAAGTTCTTGCTCCTCCACAAGAAGGTGGAGCTGGGTAGCATGTGCAGGAAGGGATCTGCAATTAAGTAGCCCTAAGGAGATTGGGCAGGAGGTGGTCTAATTATGGCCAGACGTCTCAGAAGTAAAACGATACCTACATCCTGTGCAGGGAGGTGAAATTCTGGTGTGTACTCGTAATTTGCTGCATTGCCCAGTTACATTCTTCCTTAACGCTAATAGAGCGTTGCAACTATACGTTAAATGAGGGAGTTTGGGCTTGGGCGACGCAGAGTGACTGGGCCCTGGGTCCGTCCTGGCCCGGACGGGCCCAGACTGGCTTACCTCAGGCGCACCTCCGGCGCAATTACGGCGCGTCCGCATAGCTCGTCCGCTGCGCGGAGGCAGAAGGGCGTGCTTAAGTAACAGCACCGAGTGCCTGTGTGCTGATGAGCTAGAGCTCCAACTGACCAGGGGAATACCTCCCCAAGATGGCCGACGCCTAATTCCCCTCGCCTCCTAGTTCGAGGCTGGCTTGAGAGCTTAGATCTGTCCCAAATGTCCCAATGGAATTGCGCTAGTAATTTTAAAAGTGCCACTAAGCAAAATGAATAATAACAGAATGATAAAATGCAATTTTTAAAAAACGATCTTTTCACTTTTTTAAAGCAATCTAATCAGGCTATCTACGATGTGTAGAGGAGTGAGGGTGTAAGTGTAGCTCTTCCGTCAGCCGCCTGCGAAGAGTGAGCAAATCTCGAAATGAAAAGTTTGCCTTCCTTAAGTAACAGCACCGAGTGCATGTGTGCTGATGAGCTAGAGCTCCAACTGACCAGGGGAATACCTCCCCAAGATGGCCGACGCCTAATTTCCCTTGCCTCCTAGTTCGAGGCTGGCTTGAGAGCTTAGATCTGTCCCAAATGTCCCAATGGATTTGCGCTAGTAATTTTAAAAGTGCCACTAAGCAAAATGAATAATAACAGAATGATAAAATGCAATTTTAAAAAAACGATCTTTTCACTTTTTTAAAGCAATCTAATCAGGCTATCTACGGTGTGTAGAGGAGTGAGGGTGTAAGTGTAGCTCTTCCGGCAGCCGCCTGCGAAGAGTGAGCAAATCTCGAATTGAAAAGTTTGCCTTCCTTAAGTAACAGCACCGAGTGCCTGTGTGCTGATGAGCTAGAGCTCCAACTGACCAGGGGAATACCTCCCCAAGATGGCCGACGCCTAATTCCCCTCGCCTCCTAGTTCGAGGCTGGCTCGAGAGCTTAGATCTGTCCCAAATGTCCCAATGGAATTGCGCTAGTAATTTTAAAAGTGCCACTAAGCAAAATGAATAATAACAGAATGATAAAATGCAATTTTAAAAAAACGATCTTTTCACTTTTTTAAAGCAATCTAATCAGGCTATCTACGATGTGTAGAGTAGTGAGGGTGTAAGTGTAGCTCTTCCGGCAGCCGCCTGCGAAGAGTGAGCAAATCCTGCGAAGAGTGAGCAAATCTGAGCTGAGCTCGTCATGAGCATGGAAGGGGTTAAAGTGCCCACAGTGGTGGTGAATGAAGGAAATCATATTCAAATCCCCACAATGATACTCTGTGACAAAGGTGATATCAAGTCCCCACCAAGCCGGTGTGTGGTTATAGGGATGTTTAAGACCCCAGAGCGAGAGTATAGGTCTCCACTGATATCTGGTTTAAAGACAATGTTCAAGTCCCCATTCAACTAGTATGGGAAGATAATGATTTTTCAAGTCACAACAGAGATAATGTGTGGTTATAGGGATGCTCAAGTCCCATTGTGTGTTATAAAGATGTTCAAGTGCCCACAGAGATAGTGTGTAAAGATAATCGTGCGCATGTCCCCACTGAAATAGTGTGTAAAGACAATGTTCAAGTTTCCACACAAACAGGTTGTGAAGATAATGATGTTTAACTCCAAAGAGATTGTGTGTTACAATCGGCAGATAATGCAGCAGTTGATAGATTATGTGGTAAACATGGCAAATCTATAAATATGTAAAAAATGTTGCAGCCACATAATGTCATAATCCTAGTGGCCCTGACAATACAGCATACATATACTTTCCCCGACATTAATTGGATCACAGATTTATGCAACCTTAAGTGTGTCAGTCCTATTTTAGTACAAAAGGGATACAAATATTTTTTACTATGTAGCCTTTTCAATCATAAAGCATGAGGAGGCATCGCCATCGCTCACAAGACCATTCTGCGGCTGAGCGCCTATTCTGATGGTCCACAGACCTAATGGAGCACCTCCATTTCATGATCCAGGCCAACCAGTCCTACACCCTCCAAGGCACCCTCATCTACCGATCCCATGGACACTGCGCTCCTTTCTCTGACTCCATCACAGACATCATCACGCCGCATGCCATCACCTCCAACAACTTCACTAGGATACCTCAACTTCCACCTCAATAACCGCTTGGACCCCAGCTCCACAGCTGTCCTGGACAACCTCTACACTGTCGGACTCAAGCAGATCGTACCCGAACCAAAGCACTCAGCTGGGCACATCCTCAATCCCATTTTCACAGCCGGGAACTCCATCACCTTCAGCCACACCTCTGACCTCCCATGGACTTACCACCGCTGTGTTCACTTCACCTTCAAATCCAACATCTCCCGCAAACGCCCTCATCAGCTCCAACGCCGGAACAGGAACAAGATCTCCAATGACCAGCTCGCCGCCACCCTCAGCAGCTCTGCTCCCACCACCACAGACGATGACCCCATAACCGCCGACCACATGCTACACAACTGGACCACCAACTGTGCCAACATCATTGCCCCCCTCAAACAAACTATCCAGCCCCACGCCAAGAAAACCAGCTGTTTTTGCACTGAACGACAAAGACTCTAGACGCACCTGCAGATGACTCAAAAAACTGTGGAGGAACTCCAAAGCCATGACTGACCATGACAAATTCAAACTAGCTCCTGCGGCCCACCACAAGCTCATCAGACTCTCCAGGAAGGAAGCACTTCAGAACAGAATCACCACCAACGTTCACAATAGCATGGAACTCTTTGGCATCATCAAAGAGTTCGCTCAACCCAACAGCGAGTCCACAGTCATCACTCCCTCCCAGGACCTCAGCGACAGACTCATCACTTTCCTCCATCACAAAATCAAGATCATCTCTGACAACTTCGATGTCAACAACCCCCATGAGGAACCCCCTCCCACTGCTCCCAGCAGCACGCAACCAACATTTAACAGCTGGACAGCCCTCAGCATCGAAAACACACTGAGGATAATGAAGACCACCCACTCCGGGGCCCCCACGGAACTCTACCCCCACATCATCTACTACAAAGTCGCAGACATCATCGCTTCCAAATTTCAATGCATCTCCAACCGCTCCTTTAAGACTGCCTCGTTCCCGATGACTGAAAACATGCCGAGATCAAACCTCTCCTGAAAAAATCTTCCACAGACCCCACCGACCTCGAGAATTTCAGACCAATCTCCCTACTCCCTTACCTGGCCAAAGTCATGGAAAAAGCAGTCTCAACCACCTGCGGAGTCCCACAGGGATCCTCCATTAGCCCTACCCTGTTCAACATCCGCATGGCCATGCTTGCAGCCATCGTCAGAGCACACGGACTCAACATCACATCATATGCAGATGACACCCAACTCATTCTCTCCCTATCCAACAAACCCAACACCGCTAAACTCAACTTTCAAGATGGAATGGAAGCCGTCGCTAGATGGATGAAGAACAGCTGCCTTCAATTCAACACGAGCATCACAGAGATACTCATCATGGCCCCACACCCTGACGCCTGGAACAACACATGGTGGCCCCCTGCCAGTGCCTAATTTGTGCCGGTGCTTGCCGGTGCTTAGCACCGGTACTTAATTATCAGGGCCAGGTCTACACGCATTTAGTGAACATCAGTAATTGACTTATAATTAGTGGCACAGAGTGTGTGCTGTGCTGCTGTACCATAAGTGCAGCTGTCAGTGATGGGTTACTAGTTAAGAGGTCCTGGTTGTGTGATGACTGGTGATGTTGAAGAACTTGTTTCACTTTGTGACTCCGATTCTGTCTTCACAACGTTCAAGTTCTCAATCAGGCACTGGCGGCCCAGGGGCAGCGGATCAGTGTTGCCGGCCCAGTGGGTGGGACACTGAGTTGGGCAGGGCTTTGCCTGGTCTTCTGCGAGGGTTGGGGCTGTACGCGCATTCTCTCCTTTTTGCCACACCCCCCAGCATATACCCGCATGGCCGCACCTAACCGCATCGAGTATCGTGGTTCAACGGCCGCCGCTGTTTAAAGTAGCGCGACCTGGACGATGTTGGCCGCGTTGAGTTGGACTTGGTGGAGTAGACTGGTCTGAACAGTACCTAGAGTTAAGCACCAGGTGAGGCAGGGCCTGGTAGGCCTAATCATCGATTCATGAGTTAAAAAAATACAGCTGCGCAACAGCCTAAGCAGCCCCAGGTGAGGCAGGGCCTGGCAGGCGCTGGGGCCTAATGAGTTAATGTCATGAAGCTGCGCGGGCCTCGGCAGCCTAATAGTGACAGAGGACCAAGTGGAGTGAGTCACGTTGAGCACAGCCACATCTGACCTCGACGGCCATTGGAAAACTATAAAGTTACAGCCAAAAAATGCCAGAACACGGATCAGCCTTAATCACTTTCACTAAGTTCTTCAGTTGTGGTCATGACTAAATCAATAATGCTGTGCAAACAAGCGTGTCAAACACACTCAAAAATTCTGAGGGTTTTATGCATTCATTTGAAACGGATTGATTGCGGAGTGTACTGGCACCCGTGTGTAGTTCTAGTGTGTTGGTGGAGACATCATTAGTGTGTTCACTGGTTAATGTAGTCAGATGTGCATTTCCTGCTGTATGCGGTAAGGATGCCACTGTGAGGGTGTTTGTGAAGGGGGTATGCCCATCAGGGGGTTGCCTGCATGGACCATTTCATCTTGCCATTCAGTGCAGAGCAGGATGCAGAAGGGGTCTTTGTGTTTTTCTTTAAATTGCCTTGTCTACAGTGCAAACATTAACTCTGAAAATCTGAGTTAATGTGTAAGCTGTAGACAGCACAGTGCTGCAACAAAAACGGGCAATTCCTGCTCTATGTTAAGCTGTGCAGTCGGAAGCAAATTCACTTACTAAGCGACGGGCAATTTTGGGAAAAAAAAGACACAGACCCCATATGTGCATGGCCTACGTGCTGAACAGCATCTTGATATGTCGTTGTGTTCAGGAGTGCAGAGGTGCCCAAAGTGTACACAGCTGTGTGGACCACTAGTATGTGCAGAGCTGTTCAACTGTTAGTGTGTGCACAAGTGTGCACTAGCAAATGAAATATGGAGCGTGCAGAAGGTACAGGCAGGCAGATTTGTTCTGTGGCGGGTGTATCCTGAGATGACACTAAAAGGTGTGTGGAGATGTGTGCCCCCACTGTGCAAGGCAAGCAGCGTGCAACGATTTTTTCACATTGCAATACATGCGCATTTGCTGCTTTCAGTGCTTTGCCAATTGCCACACCCCAGCATACCCGCGCACTGCCAGGCTCACTACCACCACCGTCCAACAGTCCGAGTCATCGTGGGGTGGAAGTGGGCGGAGCCAATGGAGGATGTGGGTGGAGACAGGAAAGTGGGTGGTGGACTCCTATGAAAACATTTGAGCACCGGCACTCCTATTTTACAAATTAAGCACTGACCCCTGCCCTCGGGGACCAACCATGCACGCAAACTCAGGACCATCCTGCACTCGAACTCAAAATTGACCGCCAGGTCATTGCCATCACCTCCTCCTGCTACCACACCCTATGCCTACTACGCAAGACTTTCACGTGGATCCCCCCGAACACAGGAAAAAGATGACGCACGCCCTCATCATCAGCAGACTGTACTATGGCAACGCACTCGATGTCGGGTTCAACAAGAACCTCACCCGTAAACTCTAGAAGATCCAGAACACCGGCGCCAGACTAGTCCTCAACCTACCACACAGTTGCCATGGTAAACATCGGTCACCCGGGTATATGTCACTATGCGGTTGTTACAACGTCCGCGTTATAAGGATGCAATACCATTACCCCGCAAGTCGTTACAACGACTTGTGGAGGGGGAGAAGGTGTTGGATTTAAAATCCAAAACCTTCCCTACTGTCTGCACAGACTAGAGTTGGAATAGTAAATTATACTATTCCAACATCCAGCGCCCCCCTCCGCAAGTCGTTGTAACAACTTGCGAGGTATTGGTATTGCATTGTTTCAATGCAGTTGTTGTAATGACTGCGTTGTAACAACATGCGGGTGAGGGAAAGTGGGAAAAGGAGGCATATTCCACTGCCACATCAGCCAATATCTACGGACCCTGTATTAGCTCCCCGTCGAGAAGAGAATGACGTTCAAGCTTCTCAGTCATGCACACAAGGCCCTACTCAACACCGCAACCGCCAACCTGAACCACTGCCTCATTTTCCACGCACCCCTGTGCTCTCTACGCTCGGTCCAGCTCTCCCTCGCAACTGTACCTCGGATCAAGAAAAGCAGAACAGCAGGGGTGCTTCTTTTCCCTCCTCATGGCCAAGGCATGGAACTCCCTCCCTCTCCACCTCCAACAGGCTACATCGCTCCCCAAGTTCCTAAAGGACCTCAAGACCTGGCTCTTCGATGATATGTAGTGAACTTGTAGGATCTACGGAACTCCGCCCTGCCCTCCTCTCCCTTTGCGCCTTGAGACCCGTTCCGGGTGAGTAGCCTGCACTATACCAACCCCCAAATTGATTGATTAAGTGACATGACAGTCCACCAAAAGCCATTACTGGACTAGGGCAAAGAAATCGACCCGGCCACCAAAATAAAGTGGACCCCATTAGCAAATCAGGTAGCTAAAATGTGCAAATTGGGGCCATTTTGGAGGTGTAAAGACACACTGCAAAAGTGTTTTGCAAGGTATGAGATACTGCATGTATTTGTGCTTTCTGCATGCAAAGATTGTGGTAAAACCAGGGAAATTAACCAAAACAGGCCCACCAGACCATACCCTGGCGCACAAACAGCAAATAAACTGCCCGAACACTCACTTGTAACAGCAGCCCTTCTGGCACTACCAGATTGCCCAATCAGCCAGTGCGTCCCTGTTCTTAGCAGAGACCATCATACTGCGCTCTGTGTGACATTCTCCTTCTGCTACTATTCTTGCTATGTTAAGCAAATTATTGGCAGTGATTTCTTCCCTTAAAGTTGTCTAATTTAGGCTGGGCGCAATATACTTGTGAGACCTTCGCCCCCAAATAACATGGACGTTCAGCCTCAGCCTAAAATATAATTGGAGGTCAGTTTATGAGGATTTATGAGCGGTGTATCCCTTTCACTGAGTGCAAAATCGTGGTACAGCTTCAGCCAGAAATGGAGGAACACTTGTTTAGTTACAATGTTACCTCTGGATAGAAATGTTATATATGTGATATTTTAATATGGGATTCTAACGTCATAGTTTTATTGTGCAACTGTAAAACTTCTATGCGAAGACAGACAGCATTTCTGTTTGAAAGCAAAGCCTTAGTTAGCCCTTTCCGGACTGCTAATCCCAACCACAACACATGCAGTTTCTCTCTAGAAAGGTGTGTGCACAGGAACATGGGCCATCCCCAATCTGGGACTAACCCCCTTCAAGAGCTTCCAGAGCCCTGGTCTCTGGTGAGGCTAATGGCCCTCTTGTTATGCATGAAAGTGGAATGTGCACATCTTTGATGGTCCATCCAGTAGCAATGTCTTGAGTCTCTTTCCAATGCAGATCATAGCAACATCCCCAATGGGTGAATTCAGGGAACAACTTTTATCTACGTAATGCAAGAAAAAGCTTAAATACTTAAATGTGATTTAAGCCTGGTGGATTCAGTGAGGATCCTTTTTTATTATGTATTTATTTCGTTGTTATGTTTACAGACATGCACTATTCTCAAAGTAATTCAAATAGCACTAACTTTGAGACCAGTGTTAATAATTTCCCAGAGCCTGGTCAAGGCATTCAGAATAAAAAAAAATCCAACACATGATCTCTTTTAAGGTCCATTGAATTGATTTGAAGGTATTCGTTCCATTAGTTATTCACACACATAATATAACATTTACAACAATCTTCAGGAGGGCTAATTTGTATACGATAGGCTGGCTTTCCGAGTACAAGTATTGTGAGCTCTTGGTAAACCCGATTATGAAGACCAGTTTTAAAGCAACTAAAATTAACTGA